>NW_024429182.1:21658285-22258285 GCF_017639785.1 Mesocricetus auratus | reverse complement strand
ATCTCTGGCCAAAATGTGTGCCCCAGTAACAGCACCGGAAGTCCATGCATCGAGGTTGATGTCTTGGGCATGCCCCTGGACAGCTGCCATTTCCGCACAAAGCCCATCCATAGGAACCCCCTGAACCCCATGTGGAACGAACAGTTTCTCTTCCGGGTTCACTTTGAAGATCTTGTATTTCTTCGTTTTGCCGTTGTGGAAAACAACAGTTCGGCAATAACGGCTCAGAGAATCATTCCACTCAAAGCTTTAAAACGAGGTAGAACAAAGTTTCCAAATGGCATCTGCAGTGCCGAGGGCATTTTAGAGCAGAGACTGAAGTAAGGAAATAAAACCAAGGGAAGGGCTGGGAGGTGGTGGTACACACCTCTAATCCTAGCGCTTGGGAAAGTAGAGGCAGGTGAATCTCCGTGAGTTCAAGGCCAGTCTGGTCTATAGAGCTAGTTCCAGGACATCCAGGGCTACACAGAGAAACCCTGTCTTGAAAAACAAAACAAAAACAACAAAGGAAGGAGAGCTGGAGTGCGATAAGGGCACAATAGTGACAAAGTGAGTCACAGCTGCAGGTGAGGCCCAGCAGTACCGGAAGCAGAAGCGTAGCTGTGAGATGAAAGGCAGAGGCTGGTACCATTGACTTGTGGGTCGGCTTCGGTGTGGTCCTCAGGAATGTTGGCTCTTTGTGCTGCTGCACAAATTTTGATGTGCATAAGATTCTCCTGGGCTCTCAGTAATAACATATAGACTCTTGTTCAGTAGGTCTAGGGTGCAGGCTGAGATTCTGCCTCTGAAGTGCTTCCAGGATGCTGACTCAACCTAACACCCTCTGGGTTGCACAGACATGTTATGCTTTCCCACTTTCTGTTGGCTTCCTGTTCTCTTTTCCTATGCAAGCAGCCCCTGGTCAATGTGTGAGTTGGTAGAATGTTCAGGACAATATACAACAACCAATTTGTTTTCTCACAGTCTGGACGGCTGGAGAGCCACAATCAAGATGTCAGAAGCCTGATGTCTTCTCTCTCTCCTTGCTTTGGCTTCTTCAAAGTACAGTCACATAATGACTGTATGTTGTTTAGTTTGTGTGTTCGTGTCTGACATCTCTGTCTTCATTTCCTCTTCTTTAAAAAAGATTGTTTTCATTTACTTCATGTGCACATGTGGGTGAGCACCTGCGAAGGTCAGAGCACAGCTTGAAGGAGCTGATCCTCTCCTTCCATCGTGTGAGTCCCAGATGTCAAACTCAGGTTGTCAGGCTTAGCCACCAGTGCGTTTACCCACCGAGGTATCTCTTAATTTCCTCTCCTTATGGTGACATTAGTCTTATTGAATTAGGACCCACCCTTGTAGCATCATTTTAACCTCATTAAACATGAAAGGAACTACCTTCACAGTCACACTCTCAGGTGCTAGGGAGCTTGGCTCTCAACATATCAATAAGAGGAGTCTGCTAGAGGCCTTTATCTGGATAGGTTTGTTGACCCGGGATGGATGTGTGGAGTCAGTGCCAATAAGGTATTCTGACAGCCTGTGTTGTTCAAACAAGTGCCCCAGATAGCTTGAGCTGTTTTTAATCATATAGTTTCAATGGTTTGCATGAACAATTTTATAATCGATTTTTACTTCCTACATAAAACCTTTTTACTTAATTTCTAAAAATGGTTGGACTATTTACCAGTTTGTTCCTTGTCTCTTTCACCTACTGTCTCCCAACTCTCCCATGGGTAGCCATTACCTTTTTGGTCTATACCTCTATTGTCAAAATCATAAGCAGTTTTGCAAGTTACAAAGGAACTTTTCTATCTAGGCACACCTACAGGTAGAACTGTGTCTTGTTGGCAGCACACACAGTTATAGCATATGCAGGGCAAGAGATAGTTTTGTCTCTTGTTAATATTTATATCTGGTAGGGTTTGGGTTCTCGTGATCAATGCTCCAGTCAAAGCTAGATCAATCCATTCTATGTTTCTATTGTTCTATCCTTTCTGGGGGCATACCAGGTTTTTCCACTTATGCTATAAGCGACATAACCTGGAACATTACTCTTAATAGTTGGTACTACTTAGCCTTTGTTCTTATGTCTATCTAGCTTAACTTCTTGGTGTGTTGGCACAGCTATTAGAAAGGAAGGAACTGTGAGTTTCTTCGATTCTGCTTCATTCCCTAGTCCTTGAATGTTCCCATTAGTTCCTGATATCATCTACTTAATAGCATTTCTTTAAAGCTCATATGGTTAAAATCACTCTTTCCAGAACAGTTATGCAAATATGTAGGACTAAACTCATGACCTACCGTGACTCAGTCAGGCCAGCAGTATGGCTAGCACAGTGAAAACAAGACGGCACATAGCACCCATGCTCCCATGATCATGCCCAGAATCATGCAGTGAACTGTTCACAGGTTCTTGCCAAGTAGGTTAGAATCTCCAGGGGCCTTGCCACACAGAGGGCCGTGCATGCCCTTCTCAGGCATTGTTCCCCAAAGAAGTCACATGGCTCCTGCCAAGGGTCCATAATTCAGATCATAACAATTACTAGAGAAATGTGAGAAAGGACAGAGAAACAAAAATCAGTTGTTTCAAGAGTATTCGTGCTATTCCCCAGTCTAATAACTTTAGATATGCATCTGTGCAAGCTTTATTTCTCTGCTTGTGTATATACACGGTTAATAATTCCTACTAATTTCAATGTTATAAGACTTCCTGGTTTTCCATTTCTAATGGGTATAATGACCACCTTCCTGTATTAATAATCATACAACTACCTTACCATTTTACTGGCTGAATATTGTTGCATTTTATATCTATATATGATCTCTTGTTGTTAAAAGTGTATTATGATGAAAGGCTTTCTAAAATGGATATTGACCTTTAGTAAAGCAGAGATAGTAGCTGCCTTGATGTCACAATCATCAAGATTTCCTATTTCTTTGTTGTTGTTTGAGTTTAATGATTATCCATTTGAGTCTAAGTTAGACTGGTAAGGTAATTATTCATTGACAGTCCAGGAGTACCCTCTGGAGACAGCTCTCTTACAATGAGAGATTTCTGCTGGCATACCTGTTACCATCTGCTGCCCATCTTGGGGACGTAGTGACCTCCATGGGGATATTTGCAGAGCTCAGTTGTGCATGGTTAACAGACTTTTTCCAATTCTGTATCATTCTAGGTTATCGACATCTTCAGCTGCGGAACCTCCACAATGAAATATTGGAAATCTCTAGCCTATTCATAAATAGCAGAAGGATGGAAGAAAATCCCTCTGGCAGTACCATGCCAGCCTCTTTGGTAATTAAGTTCTTATTTCACCCAGCTTATCTGCAGGGCTGCTACACTGGTGGTAGACTCTCTCAGAGTTGCCAGTGAGTCATTAATTAGGTAGCTATGGAAATGATAAAAGGTGGCTGACACTTGGTGCTTACATAAGCACTAACTCACCAGTTCATACCACACATCCAGTGATATCTAAGAACTAGTGGACCAGGGCTCACCCCTCTAAACTGGAGTAGTTCATTTAAACGAGGAACACTGCTCTAATTTATTGGTTGATTTTATTATTCTTCCTCTAATAAATTAAAACTGTATGTGACTGTGTGTTCGGTTTCCCTCCGTCTGTGTGCACAGGCTTGGGCACTTTCTTGAACCACCTTCATCTTATCTAGTTCTGCTTTCTTCTCTGGCCTCTCTCTCCCTCACCTCTGCTGATTCCTTTTCTGTGTGTACCCCTGCCCTATTTTCTTGGGCCTCCCTCGTCCTTTCTCCTTTTTCTTGCATCACTCTACAGAAACCTTGGCTCATGTTTGTATCACCCGTGGAGCTTTTAAAAGTGAAAGCTCACATGCATTTCATGTGATACCAATCCCTGCTCTTGCTGGGAAGAAGCAATGTAATTTCAGGAAGTTGCTGCCCTGAAGGCTGAATTTCCTCGGGACTGTTGTCCACCACATCAGCAAGCAAGTGGGTCCTAGGCACTCTGTGTTGAATACAGCCTAGAACTTCTGTGTGATCTAGAATGCATGAGAAACCATGTGATCTTCATTGACAGATGTTTAATACTGAAGAGAGGAAATGTTCTCAGACTCACAGAGTCACAGTGCATGGTGTTCCAGGTCCGGAGCCCTTTGCTGTTTTCACCATAAACGGAGGCACCAAGGCAAAGCAGCTTCTCCAACAGGCAAGTCCACCAAATCCATGGTTAAAGAGATCCAGTCTCCAAAATGCATGCATGTGTACAAATACGTATGGGTATAAGCATTCACATAAATCTACAAAAGTCCATGTCAATGATGCATCTTATATTTCTTCATAGCTTGTTTATCTTTACATGTTGAAGCTTGAACCTTTAACCTTATACATGCTAGGCAAATGCTCTACCACTGAGCTACAAACACATACCTTTTATTTTAATTTTGAGACAGAACTTCCCAAGGCTGATCTTAAACTTACAATCCTCCTGGCTTCACTATGATATGTCTTTTGATTATTTGAATAAAAATAGTTTAAGAGTCCTTGGTATCACTAGACAAGCTAGCTTAACCATAGAGAAGAATTTCTATGATTCAGTGGCCTAATGTCCCACACACTCTTTCGTCCTTAACACATTTTAGAACTGCTTCTCCTCTCTGAGGGTAGACCAGGGAGAACACTGACCAAGAGGAGTACCCTGGACCTTCCTCCAAAGTTAGTGCTTATGATGAAATATAGCAGGAACCATATGATACATGACAGAATTAAAAACCAATTGAGAAGTGATGTGTAAGTACTAATGTTATGTTAATACTATTAGTTGTCTCTATCATTTAAGGGTACATCTCTATGGATAGTGCAACATTTTGTCCAACATTTTATAACTGACTTAAGTAGCATCATAGCAAACTGCCTTAAGATCCAAATTTTATACGTAACCAAACAGAAGCTACCACAAAGAGTTTGGGTTTTTTTCCTGATTGTTTTTTAGTCAATTAGTGCATAAACTTCAGGGTTTAGTCACTACTAAGATTCAGTAAAATCAAGGAAATTTCCCACAGCCACTAATGAAAGCAGCACCATATTTTTCTCCATACAAATAAACAAATAAATCCTCAGTGTTGAGAAAAAGTGGTGTTGAGTTTCTTGAGGAGATGACAGTACCAACAGAACCTCTGGAAACTTCCCACACTGAATAATGCTCATAGTAACAGGTTTGTGCATGGTCCAAATTGTTTGCCTTGGCCCCCGTGGAATTACTAGTGTGCTGCTTTAGAGCAAGGGCTCAGGTAGAGAGATTAGAGCTGTAAGGATTGTCTGCTCCTACCATCCTTAGCACCTTATATTGGGCTACCCCTCCAAGTGAGAAATACTAACTATGGTCGTCACATCATTGACGGGGGCCTGGGGAGATGGGTGTTTGCTTAATCCAAGGCAGGTGGTAGCAGCTGGCTTCTACCACACAGCTACTTCTCACAGGAAGAGAGCAAAGAGGATTTCTTCACTATCACTGACACTTCACCAGAAATCTACATGACAGGAGTGAGAAAAAAAGTATCAGAAAGACTCTAGTGATTGCTGGTACTCATTGAATGCTCAAAATGTCTTGCACTATGCTTAAAGCTTCCATCATAAACCAAAACTAATAGATTGTTACTGTGAGCATTCCCATTTTATAGATGGGAAAACCAACTCTCTTTCCAAAACTCCAAAGACAGTAAATCTTTACACCTTCATGAATGCTAAACTGAGCAAGTGTTCTTCTATTGAGATATCCTCAACTCAAAACAAGTAAGTCTTAAAGGGAAATCTGAGACCTAGGTCTAACTGACTCCAAAGCTCTGTCTTAACCACTCCATCAGGAAACAGCCCTTTGGGCACTGTGTCTAACAGAAGAATTCCCAGATGAGCCCTTAGCCTTGTGAGTCTTCCGTGACCGGGTAGTTATTTCCGCTGTGAAAAACAGAGGTGATGCTTGCAAATGGCACAGGGTTTTTTGCATCGGCCATCTGTTGCAAGATTTCAAAGAACCAAGTTCAAAGAGTAAGAAACCTAAAGTTTTAATTCAACAGGATTTCTCATTCCAGCAGTGGAAAAAATAGCTATGCTGTCTGGGGATTATAAATAAATTGTGTCTTTGCCCACAGTGAGCATAAATTATCCATTTTGGACATATAAGAATTATTATAGCTCTAGAAAGAATTATGCAACACTCCCAAGTAGGTTTCACTTATAAACTGCCCAGCAAACCTGCCAGAACATCATGCAAACAGACTAGTGTTCAGTTGGTGCCACTCTTCAGAGGTGTGCCTAATGTTGCCTTTGCTTTTTTTTTTTTTTTTTTTTTTTAGGTTCTGGTGATTGACCCAGACACCAAACTTAGTGCCACAGACTACTTTCTGATGGAAGAGAAGTATTTTATATCTAAGGAAAAGAATGAGTGCAAGAAACAACCATTCCAGAGAGCTGTGGGTCCAGAAGAAGATATTGTGCAGATTTTAAACAGCTGGTTTCCAGAAGAAGGCTATGTAGGCAGGATTGTCTTAAAGCCCCAGCAGGAAGTAAGTACCACCTGGGCACGCCTTCATGGCGACTGCTCAGTATGCCATCAGCCATCTCACCCCTGAATACCTTCCTCAAATCCTGAATTACTTGTCACTGAAACATGGTTCCCATTATTCTTCTCAAGTAAACATGGAGAACTGGTTTTATTTTCCTGCACATATCCAGATGGCTAACTAAAGACACTCAGTCTAAAAGCAATGTCCTTGGTAAAGGTTATACATTGTTTATTTGTGGCGTTTTCCCCCTTAATACTTTTAGACCATAGAAAGAAAAGTCGCAGATGAGAGAGAGAGCTGCCACACTGCTAACACAGGAGCTGCCGATTCTCTTCTGTCTGGTAAAGCTTTTGCCTAGCTGGGGATATCCAGCTTGAACAGTCTGTGCAAAGATTCCCAAATCTGAAAGATGACAAAATCTGAAGCACATCGGGTCCCAAGCTTTCCAAGTGAGGGAAAATCAACCTCTGAAAGGCTTATACATTAGCTCACCATGTCTTTGAAAATATTCCACAGTTTCACACAAACTAAAGATACTCTCTCAGATTTAGTCAGAATTAGTAAATGTTTATGTTGATACCCAATGGTTGTCCCCATGAAAGGAAAATAAGCAACAACTTTTATATTGATTCATGTTTGAGGTTGTCTGTAGAACAGTTTTCTTTGCAGAACAATCTAGCAAGTGTCCACTCCCTTACTATCCCTGTTTAAAGTGGGATATAAAGCCATTGCTCCAACAAATACCATCAGGCCTCGGGATGACCATGTTTCATGTAATAATAGTAGACAATACCTTCCCTCCTCTACCTCCATTGTTAGACTAGGGTTTGAAACTCGGGTCATGTAAGCTGTAGGATTGTGACTTCCAGGTTGTTGAAAAGGTAGGTGGGGGATGGGGTGCGGATCCTTTCCAGACTTGGTTACAGCTTGGCACCACCTGGTGGCAGTTTCCCATTCTGACTTAAGTATCAATTGGAACAATCCTGGGTGATGGGACCAACAGAAACGTGCAGGCCAGTGACAGCAAACCATGAATTCTGGTTCATTAGCAGCATCTCAGTAGCCTGTCTGTGGAGATCAAGTTAGAAGAATGCTGGGGATAGAATTTTCTATGAGCAGCCTTGACATCTGATGGGGTCACCTACTACTTCCTTCGTCTCTCTTTTCCTGTGTACACTCTCTTGTAGACTATGACTTCAAAACTACTGTCATTTGAAAATGGGGCATCTAAGCAGTGGTGGCGCACACCTTTAATCTCAGCACTTGGGAGGCAAAAGCTGGCAGACCTCTGAGTTCTAGGCCAGCCAGAGCTACATAAAGAGACTATCTCAAAAATAAATAAATAAATAAATAAATAAATAAATAAATAAGGGACTAATAAATGGACAGAAGCTATGTAAAAAATTACAATCATGTTCACACAATCCCAGGATTTTGTGTGTATTGTTCACATGCTAGGAAATGCACTTATGTATCAATGACAGATGCACATATAACAGTGAGATTTTGTTTATAGACTTCTTTGCTCATTTTTTTGTTTATGAGAATGAGAGAATATAAAAAGGAGAGAGTAGGAAAGGGTTTATCATTTTCTCGACTGTTGGGAAAACTTTATGAATTCCATTGTTTTGCCTACACATGTATCTGTGCACCAAATGCATGCCTAGGCCCATGAAGGCCGGAAGGCAACATTGCATCTCTTGGAAATGGGGTTACAGATGACTGCAAGCTACTATGTGGATGCTAGGAATCAAACTCTGGTCCTCTGAAAGTGTAGCAATATGAAAATAGTGGCTAGAGGGATGGCTCAGGAGTTAAAAGCCTCACTGCTCTTCAAGAGGACTCAGGTTCAGTTCCCACTCACTCCCCACATGGTGGTTTATCTCCACCTGGAACTCCAGCTCCAGGGGATCCAGCATGTTCTTCTGACCTCCAAAGGTTCCTGCACTCATGCACATACATACATGCAGGCACACACTCATACACATAAGTTAAATAAACAAGACTTAAAAAAAAAGATTATGTATACAAGAGAGGGAAATTGGATTTCACTGAAATTTACCCAAATCCAATTAGCCTGATAATTCTCATATCATTGAGAATCCTATCGATATTCACCGAAGTGTGGCTTACCTGCAGCCACTGCTCTGCCATTTTCACTGTGGGCTTTGCCAATCCCACTGGATGAGTACACCATGCTTCATATTTCATGTATTTCTCTTTTGTAACTTTAAAATGAGAGGGGGGAGACAGGGAGGAAGTGGGGAGAAGGGAGGCAGAGAGAGGGAAGAAGGGAGTAAAGGCGTGGGAGGGAGGGAGTAAGGGAGGCAGAGAGGGAGGGAGGCAGAGAGGAAGGGAAGGGGAGGAAGTAAGGAAGGCAGAGAGGGAGTAAGAGAAAGGGAGGGAGGGAGGGAGGGAGGGAGGGAGGGAGGGAGGGAGGGAGGGAGGGAGGGAGGGAGGGAGAGAGGTGAAGGGACAAGTGTGCAACAGCCTGTGGGTAGCAGTCAGAGGAAAAGTTTGTGCATTTGGTTTTCCTCTTCCACGATTACAAGCAGCCCAAGGAACGGACACGTCATCAGGCTTGCATGTCAAGCACCTCTGGGTGCTAAGCCATCTCACCAGCTCCCATGCCTAATATTCCTTAAATGTTAACACTGTTTGAGGAATGAACTTCTCTTCAATACTATGTTCTTATTTGGCTTTCAGTAATTAGCAAAACAGTATATTTTCTTTCTAAAAGTTTGTAATTGGTTAGGTCACTCAAAATCCACAACTAGTAGACACTTATAAACTGGTTTGTTCTATGTGTGTATCAACATCAAGCCTTTTTTCCCCTCGGAAGCAGATACGTCTTTTTAGTATAGTGTATGAAATACTAGGTCACGTATAAACTATAAAACTAAGGTGATGTTTTCTATATTACCAACATACAACTCAAATTTTTGCTAGATTTTTTTGTCTTACCAATTACTTATATATTTTCTTTTTTTGAATGCAGACCCTAGAAGAGAAAAGCATTGTTCAAGATGACAAAGAGGTGATCTTGAGCTCGGAGGAGGAGAGTTTCTTTGTCCAAGTTCATGATGTCTCTCCAGAGCAACCCCGAACTGTCATCAAAGCCCCTCGGGTCAGCACTGCACAGGATGTCATTCAGCAGGTAAAAGCCTCCTTGCGGGCCAGGGTACAGAAACGCTGCCTGCCTAGCAGGCACAGGGTTCTGGGCTTGATCCCAGCACCACACGGAATCTCCCCTTTCCTCATGCCATGCCTCCTATCAATATAAATGATTGGAACAGATCAGATGGGTGTGTCGACAGCTCGTTTACGAATGAAGTTCTAGAATGGGGGAGCCGGACAGGAGGAACACATCTCAGAAGGATAGGAAATCGGTGTTCAGTCTGCAGCAGATACTTTGCTAGCATCTACAATGAATGTGGATCTCTGCTGATAATGGGTTTAGGAAGTAGCCGAAACTGCCTCAGCAAATACTGAAGGACAGCACAGAACACAAGCAGGAGGCAAACTCTGACTACTGGGCAAATCCCGTCCCTAGGTCAGGCAACAGTTTTTTAGTTTTGGGGTTTTTTTGTTTTTTGTTTTTTTTACATGAATTCAGAGAACTGTTCCTCACGGTCTCCTCAAGGTGTGCATTTATTGAACGCCTGCTTGTGAAGTTGATACCTCACAGTTAACAGCACAGACCACTGACCACAAGGCTGAGGCTCAGTCTCAGCTCTACCCCTTACTCATTCAGAGATCTCCAGCCAGATCTGAAGATCTCACTCAGATGGTATCTGAGTTATACTGTGTATTGACAAACTTCTCTTTTGGGGGGTAGAGGGGACTCCGATTCATTTCTGTTGTGTAACCTCCTCCCGTGCCTGACTTCACTAGCCCATTCCAGGTGCTCTGACACCACTTTGGAAGTCAGGCCACTTGGAAGCTAAATGAGGTGACCTGAGTGTTAGAAGCCATAACTATTCAAATGAAAATGTGGCATTGGGTGACCAGATTTGGAAGATCCCCCCCCAATCACTAAAAGTCTGAGGCACTTTCCCACCTTAAACTTTCATTCAGGATGGACCCAAACATGGGAGACGCTTGATGCAGCTGATCCTAACTTATCTTTCAGACCTTATGCAAAGCCAAATATTCCTACAGTATCCTGAACAACCCCAACCCAGGTGACTATGTGCTTTTGGAAGAGGTGATGAAAGAAGCACCCAGTAAGAAGTCTTCTACTCCAAAGTCCTCACAGAGGATCCTTTTGGACCAAGAGTGTGTGTTTCAAGCCCAAAGCAAGTGGAAAGGTGCAGGGAAATTCATCCTGAAGCTAAAGGAGCAGGTTCAGGTAACAGGAGAGTTACTTTGTTCTCTTTATAAATCACTGATAGTTACATCATAATGAAATGCAGGAGCTAGAGAAATCTCTGGAAAGTTCCTAAGACCAACAGTTAGAAGGTAATCATTTTGTTTTCACTCTGTGGGGAGAAAAGACAAAACATCATGCTCCCCTGTGTGGTCAAAAGATCCTGGGATAGATAGAGGCCTTTGGCCCATCTTCCCAAAGCTTACTTGCCAGAGAGAAGTACAAAAACAAGTACTGCCTCTGAGTATTCCATGGGACTCAAGAGCCTGGGTTTACCTTTCCATCAAGGAAGGTCTTCTTTTTTTACGTAGGCATCCCGAGAAGATAAAAGGAAGGGCATCTCCTTTGCAAGTGAACTCAAGAAACTCACTAAGTCCACCAAGCAGCCCCGAGGACTCGCATCACCTCCTCAGCTTGTGGCCCCAGAAAGTGTCCAAATCAAGGAGGAGAAACCTGTAGGTGCCCTGTCCTCCAGTGACACAGTGGCTTACCAGCAGTGACCGAGGGCAGCATGTTCGACCCAGTTATATTAAGGTACTGTAGTATTTTGAACCAAGACTCAACAGAAAGTACTTACTAACACAGGATGGAGCCTTGTGTCCTTTCAAGAGGCTCATCCTCTGAAGACAGGTGGGGATGGTACCTCAAAACAGAACCCCAGGCTCTGAAATTATGTGCAAGCTTTCAAAATTTTAGACTTCCTGGGCCAGGACATGGCTCAGTGGTTAAAGGTGTTCGTTGCCAAGCCTGGTGACCTGAACTGCATTTTTAGGACTCCATGGTGGAAGAAGAGAACTGACTCCCACAAGTTGTCCTTTGACCTCCATAAGCACTCCATGTCAGTACACGCACTTGTATTTACACACATACTTTTTCAAACTTCCTTATTTTATAAATAACTAAGCAAAGGTCCCAGGAAGGCAACCAACTTGCCCCAAGTGCCAGACAGACTTAAGTCATCACGTATAAGACTGCCTTAATTATTAATAACACACATGAACATTCTTCAAGAGCTTTGGATCATTCAGTGTGTGGGATTCCTTGTATTATTGTCTTAATTTGTTTCATTTAGACCCAACAACTTCATCTCTTCCCATCTCTTAAAAAAAAAGTAATAAATTAAAATGTGCCAGGTGTGGTGGCACCTACCTGTAATCTCAACATCTAGAAGGCTGAGGCAGGAGGATCACAGACTCAAGGTCAGCCTGGGCTACTTAGGGAACAAAGTGAGACCCTGTGTTTAAAAAGCAAAGTTAAACAAAAGAGAAGTAACTTTAGTCTCCATCCTGAAAACACAGTGCCGGCTGCCAACCCCGCTGCTTGACATTCACACACAGTCAATCTCGGCAGGATGACCTGGAACGTGAAAAGGGTGTGAGAACCAACAGTGAAAGAGCACTCCGTTCCGTTTTTGGCTGGGGGCTGTGGGGGTTTGAGTGAGAACGGCCTCCACAGGCTCCCACACCTCAATGCTTGGTCCCCAGTTGGTGGGACTGTCTTGGGGAGGATTGGGGGGTGTGGCCTTGTTGGGGGACAGTGATTTAGATGATAGCTTTTGGATTCCATTTCCCTTGGCAAGTGATCTTTTGAAGTATTAAACTGACTTCATAGCTCTGCTAAACATTGCTTTTCTTTAAAAATAGCCATTGGAACAACTATGCCCACTATGACCTCTTTTATCAAGGTATTCCCAAGAACAAGCACTTCTTTTAGAAAGTTCTCTCTGTACATTCTCACAAGTAAACAAGTACAATGCTTTAGCCTTTCTGACTGCCACGGTATTTCATGTTATTTGTTCTAAAATAACACCTAATTTCAATAATAACCTAAGAATTTCTAAAGAAGCAAATGTTCACCTTACTCCTACCTGAAGTGGTAACAGTTGAAGGAATTTCTCCTTTTCCTAAAGTTGAGAAACATTTATTTGATGTAATAAAAAAAAAGCTTTTGCTGTTTTTCCTAAAGAATGTGATATTCCTGGGGCTGGAGAGACAGCTCAGAAGTTAAAAAGCACTGACTGATTTTCCAGAGGATCCAGGTTCAATTCCTAGCACCCACCTTGTAGCTCACAACTGCCTGTAGCTCCACCCTTACACAGACACACATGCAGGCAAAACACCAATGTACACAAAATAAAAATAAATCATTAAAAAAGAATGTGGTGTGTCAGGACAGAATTAACAGTGTTCTACACCCCAGACCACGATTGAACACTGTATTACAGAAAGTGACTCCTTCAATTCTAGCCATAAGAGCCGTGGGCTTCCATAGCTGAACAGCTCTGCACCTGGGCAGGCTGTAAGACTATGTGCTTCTTTGAGTCCAGTACACTAATAAGCTTATGTGGATGACGTTACAGGTGAAGATCCTTGGCAAAATGCTTTGAAGAATGAACGTGGTGAAAAGAAATGTACTCTACTTCCATCACATGTAAACTGGAAACCGATGATTTCTGAACTCCTGCCCTCTTCACACCTGCTGCGAGGCACAGAGAAGACAAGCAAAATGGCACAGAGCTGCCAACCAACTTCCTAAGGAATGAAGCAGGGACACCCAGGGCGATGCACGGATGTTACAGGTGGAAAAGCCATGCCTGAAGCTTAAGGCAACAAGCTGTATGTGCAAAGGGCCAGGCAGCAGACATTTTACAGTTGGGCCATATAGCTTCTGTTGGCATCGACTCAGCTCTGCCACTGGAGTGCAAACACAGCTGCCAACAATAGGTACAAGAACGAACGTGACTGAACAATAAAATCTTATTTATGGACACATAAATTGGAATTCCATATCATTTTCATATATCATAAACCTTTCAAGTGTTCCAACCACTTAAAATTGTAAAATCTATTCTTAGTTTAAGGATCATACAAAAACACAGGAATTTGACCCAAAGACCAGCTTGCTGACTCAACTTGGAGAACTGGGAACCAGAGGCACAGAGGTTAGAAAGCCTTGAAACCTGGTCGTAGGCTGAATGAGAAGTGGAAGTCTAGGGGCATTGGAAATGTAAATATGTCGTGTAAGGTTTGCTAATAATTACTCGAATTAGTTCCTATGTGTGTACCAAGGTACACTTACTTTAGGCTGCCTTTTTGCAAATAGAAATGTTCTTTTTTTTGAAAGCTATTATTCATAGGCCCACAGATTGTTCCAATTTCAGTTCTCACAAGATGACTTTAGAACGATGTACAATTTAGAATCTACTGAGTTGAGATGCCTTAATAAGAAGCTTCATCATTTTTTTTAAAAGCAAAAGCAGACTGAGTTGATGTTTAAGGTAGATTTATTTATTTTGCAATGTTTGTACTGACACTGTACTTGTATATTTATTAGACATAGCTTTCTTGATATTGCTATGGGTTACAAGCATTAGTGGTTCAATCTATTTCAAGACATCCTAAAAATAAAACATTTGAACATGAGAAGTGGGCTAGACATCCAGTGCAATAGTGTTTGACTTACTGAGGAGCCAAGATCCAACTCACACTCGCCATTTGTCCAGTGCAATAGTGTCTGATTTACTGAGGAGCCAAGATCCAACTCACACTCGCCATTTGACGTGGGTTATTTTTAAAACTGTCCTTCACAAAACTGTCAACTAAGTGCAGTGGATTCTTCTCATTCTTGAAATGAAGCAAACTGTGATTTATCAGACTGAAACACACGTTCCTTCAGAGTCTAGCCTACATTTTATCTTTCCATTACCATTGTTCCATATGGAGATATTTTTCTTCAAATTATAAAGCACACTAAACATCCTGACTTTTGCTTTGAAATTTTCCTTTACCAATTATAGAATGAATTAAACAACCCCTTCTCTGCACATTCTAAAAAGAGACATATCAAGAATACACCACACAGCTTTCACGTCAGTGAGATTCCTGCTTGCACCGTCATTCTCTTGCCAGCGAAACTCAGACTATTCTCAATTGGCAGTTGCACAGCACTGAAGGTTCCCTTTGAAATAAAACTATAGGTGTGCAACAAATGGACGGTGCTGCCTCGTTTTTAAAAAAAAATATTCTGGAAACATTTTATCAAGTTTCTATAAACTAAAAAAGGCCAAATGATTTGGATTGCAAATTAAATTACTGGTTCTACCAGCCTGAGCCTAACAAAAGCCACAGGTAAAAAGATGCAGAGCCAGACTGGTGGCCTGGGTTTGCCCCGCCCACCCACATGGTCCTTAGCATAGATGGGAATTTGATACAGAATAAATCTGAAGCGGACCCCATACTAAAATACTGATATGAACAAACCCACCCTGTTACATCCCAATTTAGATAAAAGGACACACACTATTAAAATTGAGTCTTTGAGATTTTAGGCAGGACACATGGATTAAAAAATGTAAATAGGACCAGTGAGATGGCCCAGAGAATAAAGGCTACACAAACCTAATGACCTCAGTTTGATCCCAGACCAATAGAAAAGTGAAAGAAGACCCAAAAATTAAAATCTGCCTCCATATGTGCCCCCTACATCATATATACATACATATATGCACATAATAAATAAAATAAATTTTTTAAATATAAACAGTTCATTATAGGAATATGCCACTTAATGATGGGGATACATTCTGAGAAATGCATTATTAGGGAATCTCATTGTTGTATGAATGTCAGAATATACTTATACAAGCTAAGATGGTTACAGTGTCGCTAAGCAACCGGGTTTTGTTGGGTTTTTTTTGTTTTTTGTTTTTTGTTTTTTTTTTTTTTTTGCTTTATTAGAACATTATGGGATCATGGTTATCCCATTCCCATGAATCACACACAGCAGTCCACCACTGTAAGGTACATGAATGCTTTACAACTGACTAACACAGTCTGGTGTTTTCTAGAAAGTTTGTTTGCTTGTTTGTTTTTTATGAGACAGGGTTTCTCTGTATTGTTTTGGAAGCTGTCGGTCCAGCCTGGCCTCGAACTCACAGAGATCCGCCTGCCTCTGCTTCCCGAGTGCTGGGATTAAAGGTGTGCGCCACCACTGCCTGGCTAGAAATACTAAGTTTTGACTGAAAGCTTACTTATCTGAATTACATGGGGATACCAGTCTATCAAATGAAAGAAATAATCCTATGCCCCTTACCATTTTATATATTTTAGGATAGAAGAAATCTATATAGCAAACTCTTAATCAGTAAAACTGGTATGAAAAAGAACCAAATAGGCAGGCTGGTTTTATTGCAATTTTTTTGAAAAATTTGTGAGCTTGGGGTCCTGCTAATAAGGCTTATGGCCTGCAGAGAAATGATCTCCGAGAGGCAAGAAGGAAACCAGGTTCGACACAACTTAGCTGGGCTGGTTCAAACTTCCAGACTCTGACACCAGAGAGTTTATTTTAGCCGTATTTAAGCATAGCACTATTTTAGTAAAAAAGTTTCCTTATGACAAGTCACTCAATCCTGTGTGTACAACATTAAGACATGTTTACACTGAAACTCGTTACAAAGTGCTTAAGGTGTCTTCCATAAAGATGAGTTCTATTGACTTAGATACAATGGTCAACATAAAGGTGGGGGGGGGGGTGACTGAAGCAAGCATAATAGCCCATAGGGGTCAAGACTGACTTGGCTCTAAGATAACCCTGAAGTTACTTTGGCTGTTGTAAAGAATAGGGTTTTATTGACTGAGAAGCAATGCTCAAGGTCTACCTACAGAGGGAGAGTCTGGGATACACAAACATAATAGTCTCGGGGATTCAGGTGAAGCAGGGCCTAGAGATAGCAAAAGATTGTAAAACTACATCCATTTCCAGCATTCTGGGTAGAAAACAGGTAAGTATCTCCTGGCTTTGAAGAGACAAGTCTGCATGTTTAAAAACTTTCCTGGTTTCCCTAGTACTTATCTGTGTGAACAAGGCCCTCGTATTCTCAAAGTGAACCATGTCAAATTTGGCAGCCCAACTTATAAACTATCTGGCAATAAAGAATTAGAGTAAGCCGGGTGTTGGTGGCGCACACCTTTAATCCCAGCACTCGGGAGGCAGAGGGCAGGCAGATCTCTGTGAGTTTGAGGCCAGTCTGGTGAGTTCCAGGACAGCCTCCAAAACAATACAGAGAAACCCTGTCTTGAAAAAAACCAAAAACAAAACAAAAAACAACAACAACAACAAAAAAGAATTAGAGTAAAACCAAGCATGATGCTAGGGAGGTGGCAGAAATCCTCTTCCTCTCAGTCACCTGTCCATTGACAACTGATTATTTGTCAAGGTAAGAATACCACAGAGTGTCTGGGAACTGGGCAGTAAGGATACTATCTGGGCAGAAATGCTCTCCCGAGGTAAAGCCTCTTCAAATGTCATCCACAGCACAAGCACAAGTTAATAGAGTCTCCTGAAAAATCAATATGGCGCCTGAACTCAATAAAAGTGGAGTTACAAGTGCCTTAAGTTTTAATCAAACTTATTTCCTTAAAGGCTTCCCATCCTGATGGCTCTGGTGGTATTGATGGCTCATGAAGGCCCGGGATAATATATTCCAGGTCTTTTCAAAACTTACCTTCCCCTTCCAATATCTGTGCAGATACTGAAGGCTTGGTTCTGAAAAGGAATAAGTGCTGGCTTTGTTCTAGTAAAATGGAATTAACTCTTAAAAACAAAGCTCTCTGGACAGCTACTCTCTCCTGCCAATAAAGAATACAGTGTTGGAGATACTGTATTTGGCAAAGATGCAGCCCCCAGGAAAGTAATCACAAGGTGTACTTTTAACCTGTTTACAGCTGCCTCTCTCTCAAGCACCAAGGCCAGAAAAGGTGAGCACACAGGGTCTCCAAGTGATCACACAGCAATCTCTTAGACAAAGTCAGGACCTTTCTCATCCCTCCCAGGACCCACAGTTAAGTTACAATGTTGTCTGCCATTTTTTCCTACAAGTAACCACAAGAGTATGTTAAACAGCTGGCTTTTAAACACATTCTGAACCTCCATTATGAAGATACTCTGACATCTCTTTGACTGAACACAATTCTCTGAAATGGAAATAATTCAGATGACAGCCTCTGAACATGGAAATAATTCTTTCTGATAATGAACTGCAGAATACTGCATTTTTAAATAGTGTGAATTACCTGACCTGGCATCAAAGATCATGGAGCACCAAGGCTATTTTATTCCTACTATCTCACTTCACTTTTAAATGCCTAGTGTACTGCTGAGCACAGCAGATGCTACAGATATGTCTTAAAAAAAAAAATTAAGGCTGTAGCTTAAATATAGTCCTCAAGGTATATGTACATGTGCCTGTGATTACTAGTGCCTGTAATACTTTATTTCCAAAAAGAAAACACTAATACAAAGCTATATAAAAAAGGTAATGTACACATATAGTTTACTCACAAATTCATATACATTATTCAAATGCTAACTGTATAGAGTTATAGTTCAACTGTGACAAGAAACTGAAAAGTATAAAATAGTCATGAAATACCCAAACAGTCAATTCCTACTTTAAGCCTCATGTTCTACCGACTGAGCTAGTTGGGCAGTGGTTCAATTCCTATTTTAAAACTGACTTTTCACTTATATATGTTGTTGCTGCCAAAACGAAATATAAATGTATCCAAGTTAGAAAATAATTGATTTAGCCGGGCGGTGGTGGCGCAAGCCTTTAATCCCAGCACTCGGGAGGCAGAGGCAGGCAGATCTCTGTGAGTTCGAGGCCAGGCTGGACCGATAGCCTCCAAAACAATACAGAGAAACCCTGTCTCGTAAAAACAAAAACAAACAAAAAAATTGATTTATGACATACAGACAGATGTTTTGGTTGTACATATAAATGTCTAACATTCCTGGAACTTTTTTATTCAAATATTGGGGTCTAAGAAAGTACTTGTAGCCGGGCGTTGGTGGTGCACGCCTTTAATCCCAGCACTCCAGAGGCAGAGGTAGGAGGATCTCTGTGAGATCAAGGCCAGCCTGGTCTACAGAGCAGTCCCAGGACAGCCTCCAAAACAATACAGAGAAACCCTGTCTCAAAAAACAAAAAAAAGTACTTGTATACTGAACTGAACTGTACATTTTCTCATCAATAATCAAGTCTTAGCTGGGTGTGGCAACAGGCAGAGCCACGAGCTTGTCTGTAAGTTCAAGGCTGGTCTGGTCTACGTAGGGAGTTCCAGGACAGCTAGGACTACATGAAGAGACCCTGTCTCAAAACAAGAAACAATAAAACCTTAAAAATGTGTCTCCAAAAATATTTTTAGGGCTGGGTATGGTGGTATATGCCTTTAATCCCAGGCAGAGGCAGGCAGAGCTATCTGAGTTCCAGGACAGCCCAAGCTATAAAGCGGGACTCTGTATCAAGGGAAAAAGAAAAAAAAAAAAAAAAAACAGACTTACTTTTACTTCTGGAACTCAGTATAAGAATATACCCACATATTCAAATCCAGCTGGTAATTGTCTCCCATTGCTCTCTCCTCCGATAGCTACCGACCTTGTCTCTGTCCAAACACCCACACATCCAGTTTAATTCTCAAAAGGAGTAACTGGCCACTGTTCCTTACTCCGCAGGACAGTAAGAGCATTTTTTTCATATCTTCATGAGGAAAGAGCTCTAAAGCCCCAGAGGACTGGCTTCTGTGGTGCTCAATTAACAGTCTATTTAGCTGAACTGCTTTTCACTGACAATAAAAAAAACAATCAAAACCTCACAAGACTATGCAATACAAAAGGAAGCTACTTTATTCAACTATTAATAGCAGAAAATGTTTATGTACACATTTTATGAATCATCTCTATAATATGACAATGGCTATTATATAAAATAGTGCTTTATAACTATTTATATACAGTTTTTATCTGTAAGAATTTAAAAGAAAACACTTTACTAGTTTGTCAGGAACCAATGTCCCTACAGTACAATGGAAATCTCAGACCTGTTTTTGTCCTACTGAGCAAATTCCCCCCCTAAACCCTCATGTAAAAAAAAACAAACAAAAAAAAACAAAAAAACAAAAAAAGAAAAAAACACAACTTGCAAGAGTCTAGACTCTCATTCAAACTTTCTTTGAAACTAATCATAAGCACACTCATTTGTCCTCCTTGGTTTTTTGTTTTGGGGGTTTTTTTGGTTTCTTTGAGACAAGGTTTCTTGGTATAACAGTACTAGCCATCCTGGAATTCACTCTTTAGACCAGACTGGCTTTGAACTCACAAAGATCTGCCTGCCTCTGTCTCCTGAGTGCTCTCCACGACCCCCTCCCCCCCCAGAATACTCATTCCTTGCTTATTCCTTACATGTATCATTCAACAAGAGCCAATGAACAAGAGGCTTATCTTAAGCTATTTTTTAAAAAATCTTTACAAAATCTATGTATTATTTGCTTTCATTTATGATACTGCAATAACAATATTTATTTACCTATAAAGAGGATTTAAAAATCATCTTGCTTAGTTTTTGTCAACTTGACATACACTAAAGTCACCTGTGAAGAGGGAACCTCAATTGAGAAACTGCCTCCATCAAACTTGCCTGTGGGTGTGTCTGTAGGGCATTTATAGGATTTAATGACTGACGTGGTAGGGCCCAGCCCACAGTGGACAGTGCCATTCCTGGACAAGCTGGCCTGGGCTGTATAAGAAAGTGAGCCGAGCAAGTCATAGAGAGCAAGCCAACAGCAGTGTCTCCTGTGGGCTCTGCTTCAGTCCTCTTACAGTCATCCTCAGGAAGTTTGCCTTGTACACAAAGAAAAAGGCCATCATGTAGCTGCATATACACATACAGATATATAAGACAGTCAGTCCACTGAACCTTCACCTTTGAACTACTGTACTGATGTTTTCATACATTTGGTGAAATCCAGTGGTATCTCAGTAGTAACTTCACTGCAATATCTTTTGATTAGTTGATTTAAATCTTCATTCAAAAATGAGTCCCCTTGTAAAAATTTATCCTGAAAAAAAAATCAAAATTAATAGTTAAAACTACTTCTATTGTGCCAGGCTGTGGTGGCACAATAAACCTTTAATCTCAGCATTTGGGAGGCAGAGGCAGGCGGATCTTCTGTGAGTACAAGAAAAAAGTGAGTTCCAGACCAGCCAGAGCTATACACAGTAAGACACTGTCTCAAAATAAACAAACAAAAACAACAAAAAAGAAATAGAGTAACGAGAGATGTCCAGTCAGATCTTAGACATATCTATACTGAATGAAAGCCTCACCAATTATCTCTATAGTTTCTGCCCCATGCAACCAACCTACTCTCAACTACTAGAGCTAGGCCTCTGTGGTCAACACCTGTAGTCTCAATTCATGGGAGCTTAAGGCAAGACAATCATAAGTTCAAGGTCAGCCTGGATTACAAGCAATACTGTTTCAAAAAAAGAAGAAAAGAAAATTGGCAGAGTTGAATTGACACACTGATTTAATATTTCCTCTATTTAAAAAAGTATCACATACCTTCTTTTTGGAGTTTGAAGGTTCAACGGGAGGGTTGAATGTCATTGCTGCCATGCTGTAAGCGTCAAAAAGTTCAACTGCAGATCTGTAATTTAAAAAAAATATAAGATATGTAGAAATAACACCATTATTTATATAACTTTAAGAGCTACATTGTATCTGAAGAATAATATCAAACATTCAACCATTCAGTTCATTCAAGATACAAACTAGCCAGGCTTGGTGTCCCACACCTTTAATCCCAGCACTGGGGAGGGAGGCAGGTGAATCTCTATGAGTTTGAGACAAGACTGGTCTACAGAGCCAGCTCCAGGCCAGGCTCCAAAGCTACAGAGAAATCCTGTTTCAAAAACACAAACAAACAAACAAAAAAACCCAAACAATACCACCAAAAAAGAATGTACTCTTCCCTTTTTTTAAAAGTTCAATGTTAGGAGCAGTGAGGATGTGACTCAGTGAGTGACATGCCAGGTCTTTGCTTACGTTCCTTGCAACGCAAAAAGAAAAGAAAAAGGAGCAAGACTAGAGGCAGACATGGGAAGCTGTAACAAAGAAAAGACAGCCTCAGTAGTTATGACCAAACATTATCTCTTTTTTCCACAAAGCGTTTATAGAAAACAGCAATGCTGAGCCTCATTTGGAAAGCACAGAAGTTGACTAACTATATTGGCAATTAAAAAATACAAAATAGGGGCTGAAGAGAGAGATAGCTCAGTGGTTAAGAGCACTTGCTCTTGCAGAGGACCAGGTTCAATTCGCAACCATTTGTGTAACTCCAGTTTCAGGGAATCTGATGCACTCTTTTGACCTCCTGAAGCACCCAGCATACAGGTGGTGTACAGACACATGTGTAGGCAAAACACTCATACACATAAATGAATCTAAAAAATTATTTTCATATGAAATAACCAAATCCAGTATTTAAAGACAAGCAAGAAAAATGAACTTTAGGTGAATTCTTCCGATCTTAAAAGGTACCTAGTGAGGCACGGTGGTGCACACCTGTAATCCCAGGCACTTGGGAGGTGGAGGGAAGAAGCTCAAGAGTGTAAGGTCATCTCAGAAATGTGGCCAGCCTGGGCTCCATGGACCCCTGTCTCAATCAATCAAACAAAAATACGAGCTTCTTCCATTTTCGTTCAGAATTTAAAAACAGTGTGAAATTAGTAGCCTACAATCGTATGGTACCTAAATTAATCTATGGACTTATAAAAAAGAAAAACCTGGGGCTGGGCAGATAGCTATTTGCTAAAGTGCTTATTGTGCAAGCATGAGGACCTGAGTTCAATCCTAGTCACCACCTTAAAAAGGAACAAAAGAAGGCAGGAAGGCAGGGAGGGAGGGAGGGAGGGAGGGAGGGAGGGAGGGAGGGAGGGAGGGAGGGAGGAAGGAAGGAAGGAAGGAAGGAAGGAAGGAAGGAAGGAAGGAAGGAAGGAAGGAAGGAAGGAAGGGGTCAGATGTAGCTATCTGTAATCTCCAAACTGGAAAGACTGAGATAGCAAGGATTCGCTGGCCAGAAAGTCTACAGGAGTCTCAAAAATATAAGGTGGATGGCTTCTGAGGAACAATACATAATCTGACCCCCAGCCTCCCTAAGCTCCTTATACACATATGTGCACCCACACAAACATACATACACACAAGTATAAAAGGACAAAGACCAGGTTCAGAGCTTTTTAAGTCTTAGAATATAAGCTGGTGCTTTGGGTTTGATTCTAAGCACAAAAAAACAAAACAAAAAAACAAGCCCTAAACAGGCCAGGTGACACACGTTTTTAGTCATCGCCTTGGGAGGCAGAATCCAGTAGATATTTCAGGCCAATCAAGGTGACACAGTGAGAACCTGTCTCAAAGGCAGAAACATAAAGCAATGCACTGTCAAAGGCTACCTTCGGCTCAGATCAGGCTTGAGGGCCTCGGAGCCTTCAGACGGTGCCCCAGCGAGTAGGTGAACTGCAAATCTTTGCACAACAGGATGGTAATGTCTCTGAAGAGGAAAAGAAACATTATTCACAGGTCAGTGCTTTCAAAAACACAAGCCACAGCTTATTTTACAACTTAAGAAACAGAAATATTTATACAAATCATTTAAAACACATACATTCATTACCTTTAGACCAGGAAATTTGATGTGAGATTATGTCTGCTACAAATGACAGAGAAGCTTCACCCATGGTACCTCAACAGTATGGCTGCCTAAACAAGATCTGGACAAGGACAACATCCAAGAGACATGCTAATGCGGAAGGGGACTCTGACAAGGACCCTACTCCTAGGCAAAGAACTACAGGTAACTAAGGACTGCAGAGAGTGGGAGAGTTAAGTCTTTCCCAGGGTCAATCCCTTTAATTAGTTATCCAATACCAAGAGGTGGGCCCTGATGTCATATACATACAAGCAACAATAAACAGACTTGGCAAGTTGTATTTATGTATTTATGCATGTGCATGTGTTTATATATTTATATTAAATATAATTCATGTATGTATGTGTGTATATACATGTGTATACATATACATGCATATATATAAACTATTAAAATTTATGTATAAATAAACAAAGAAAGACAACATAAATTTGAGAAGGAGCTAGGGGAGGTAGACATGAGAAGGGATGGAGGGAAGAAAGGGAAGGGGGAAATGATAAAATTATACTTTAGCTTTCAAAAAGTAAAATTTTAAAAAGTCAGAAAGAATACTACTAGCTAGGTGTTGTAGAGCACATCTTTAATACCAGCACTCAGGAGACAGAGGTCTCACAGAAATCTCTGAGTTCTGGAGAGATCTCTGAGTTCCGGGGCAGCCAGGGCTACATGGAGAGTCCCTGTCTCAAAACATAAAACAGACTACTATCTTTGTTTTCAGGATTAAAATACATATCTGGCCAGGCGTTGGTGTCCCGCGCCTTAAATCCCAGCACTGGGGAGGCAGAGGCAGGTGAGTTCAAGACCAGCCTGGTCTACAGAATAAGTTCCAGGACAGGCTCCAGAGAAACCCAGTATCAAAAAAAAAAGAAAGAAAGAAAATGAAAAAAGAAAAACATATCTGGAAAGATGACTTAGTGGTAAGAGCACTTACTACCCTTTCAGAGGAGCAGGTTCGATTCCCAGAACCCATATGGGAGCTAATTCCAAGGGGAACCAAAATCCTCTTTTGGCCTCCACGAGCACTATATAAACATGGTACACAAACACACATGCAGACAAAACACTCATACACAAAATAATGTAATAATGTAAAAAAATACACCTTTGTTAAATGACCAAGTTAACAGTATAAAAAGAACTACCAAAAGGCAGTCTCTATTTCACAGTAAAAAATAATTTACCACAGTTTCTATAAGGCTCACTCTAATGCTGGCCTCACTACAGGATTCTGGTACTGTAGGTGAAGCTACTTTGCAATGAAGTCTACCAAAGACTCCTTGGATAGGATTCAACATAGTATACATGTGCCTGATAATAAATCCTCTTTTTAGTCAGATGGTGGTGGCACACGCCTTTAATCCCAGCACTCGGGAGGCAGAGGTAGGTAGATCTTTGTGAGTTGGAGACCAGCCTGGTCTACAAGAGCTTGTTAGTTCCAGGATAGCCTCCAAAGCCATAGAGAAATCCTGTCTCAAAAAACCAAAATAAATAAATGAATGAATGAATGAATGAATCCTCTTTTTTTTTCTTAATAGTGTTAGGGAGCCTTCAATAAATCTCCGTAAACTCAATACAAAATTACCACCACTGTCTCCTCTTTTAGAAAATATATTCAACAGCTTAAGGGATATAGGATTAAAGTAAGGCTCCTACAGAAGACATCCCAGAACACATATATGAGCACTCGGCAATAATACTTGAGGAAAAGGTGAAAACACATTATTCATTCAGAAGGAAGGAGAGAGGAGGGAAGGAAAGGGCAAGTGGGGCGAGGGGAGTGGAGGAGAGAGAGGAGGAAGAGCCCTTACTCGCAGTGCGTGCAGCTCCCACAGTGCAGTGTTCTGGGCGTTACAGTACTCTGGCTCCTCCAGCTCAGGCAGGAACACCCCACTGCCCTGAGACTCGTTATCTAGCAACAGATCTGTTCTGGGAAAGGTCTGCAAAAATATCACATTAAAGGGAAGAAATAACTAAGTTAGTTCAAAAAATATAACTGACCTATACTTGCATTTAAATTTGCAGTTATAACAAGGGCTATAGGTGGGCATTGGTGGCGCACGCCTTTAATCCCAGCACTCGGGAAACAGAGGTAGGCAGATCTCTGTGAGTTCGAGGCCAGCCTGGTCTACAGGGAGAGTTCCAGGACAGCCTCCAAAACAATACAGAGAAACCCTGTCTCGAAAAACCAAAAAAAAAAAAAAAAAAAAAAAAGGCTATAATTTTAACTTTTCTAAGCCTAGTTTTAATGAGAAATAATTTACATCTGAATCATGAAAGAATGTCTGGGTTTGGGGAGATCTACCCAGTCTGCAAAGATGGTATATTCTTCCCACCTTCCAATCTCACTTTAAGGAAATTTTCTTTATAGAAATATCTACAGCATCATTTATAAGAGCAATTTCTATATTCATTAGGAGAACAAAGAAGCGTAAAAAAGCCAAGCCATGAGTGTGAATCCTACTTCTACCCATTTCTTAACTCACAATAGTTTATTGACTAAACTGCAAGTGGGCAGCCGGCTGGGCAGTAACTAGAGCAAGCCTGCCACTCCATTCTTACAGCTCATCAGCACCGTCAGCTGATGTGAGTCCCTTCCCTCTCCTCTTCACCCCTGTCCCAGCGTGAAGCAGGACTAAGAATTGCTCGAGCTATCTCAGTTATAACAAGTAAGTAATTGTTCGTGAAGTGCTTGCAACAATGTCAAGTGCACTGTAAGAACTGTGTTTACTAAAGAACTAAAAACTTTAATCATTAAAGACATAAAGTAGGAAATTTATACTGACATGAAATGTCTATCATTATACATTCTGAAAACAGTATATAACAGAATTCACATCATCTCCTTTCCATGACAACAAATGCTGTTTGTGTGTAGCACAAAGGCCCTTCCTTATACAGGACCATAATGACAGACAGCAGGTGGTGAAAACAGCTGCCTCAGGAGGTATCATAAATTGCTTTGCTCCTCTTAGCACCTGATTGTTACAAATGTGAATTTTTCTTTTTTTCCCCCTTTTAAAAGAAATGTAATCTCACTAAGCTGGTGCCATGTAACTTCAATTCCACCACTTGGGAGGCAAAAGCAATTAGGTCTTTGTGAGTCTGAGGCCAGGCTGGCCTGCATAGCTAGTTCCAGGCCAGCCAGCACTATACAGTGAGACCCCAACTCAAAAGAGAAAAGTCAGGTTCTCAGCTGGCTGTTCAGGCTGGCCTAAAACTCCTGGGTTTGAGCTGTCCTCCTGCATCAGTCTCTAGTATAAATGTAGGCATGAAAACTACTGCACCTGGCTATGACTGAGCGGAGTAATAATGGTAACTATTCAGGTGAAAGAGAACTCGGCTCTACTTCTTACCACTACTCACATGCATCAATATTCTGGTAGTTGCTAAAAGGCCAATGCTTGAATTTGGAAGAACCTGCAGAGCAAGCGTACAAAGGCGCTTGATGAAGGCAAGAGCTCGTTGATGAGAAACCTGCTTTCTGCGCTTGCTTAGCATGACATCAAGGCAGTGGAGTACAATCTCAATACCGTCGTTGGTGGCACCTACAACAGACATCCTTCAGTGCCATTCTCATTGTTTTCACTATGCAACCTTCTAAACCCCAGAAAACCCACAAAATGAATTCTCACATCTGCTGCAAACCATCCTTCTAGTCAGTAGAGCAATGCTTAGAGATGCTCTAAGAAGCATTTCCTGTCAACCCCAAGTGTTCGTTCACCCCCACATCTTATATAACATTAACTAGAGGTGCATGGCAAGGGCAAGCCAGCATTTTATGCACCAGATCTTATTTCTCATTGGCTACAATTATGATCGTAACATAGTCTCAGACTATACATACGTACTAAACAAGCATCTTCTAAAAACATACCTGCATGTAATTTAAACAACGTTTTGTAGAGATGTGTATAGAATTTCATCGGGTCAATATTTAGAACATCACCTTTGAGATGACAACAAATACAATCAGGTTAAATTACAGTCTTCAGTGACAAAGCAAATAAAACCTAAGACAGTAACTCACCTTGTCCAGAAAGAATATGAAAAGCAGTTTGAACACAGTGAAGACTTTCTTGATAACTCAAGTCCTTAAAAAAAAAATAATAAATGAGAATGATAGTTGCCATTTATATCTTTAAAAAGTAATTCACTGGTAGAGTTACTTACACCAGACTCAATGAGGGTATGAAGAACCACTAATAAATCATCAAAAAACTCCACATTTATAAGATGTGCAAACCTAGAATCAAATAAAACTTAGTTACTAAAAATCCAAGCCGGGTGTTGGTGGTACACACCTTTAATCCCAGCACTTGGGAGGCAGAGGCAGTCGGATCTCTGTGAGTTCGAGGCCAGCCTGGTCTACGGAGAGAGAGTTCCAGGGCAGCCTCCAAAATAGTACAGAGAAACCCTGTCTCGAAAAACTAAAATAAATAAATTAATAAATAAATAATACAAAAGCAGAAATAAAGTAAGTAAAAATAGCTTGACTTTAAAATTGTGTTTTAAATATTACTTATTTCAAGTTGTTAGTCACAATGGAAATGAGTGATCACTGACAGCTTTCACTTCATTCAAACTGAATTCTTACACAATTCTCACATGGCTGGACATTATACTTGGTAGGAATAAATGAGGCATTGGTTGGAAAAAAAAAAAAAAAAAACGCTATCCTGAGAAACAAGTTACCAAGAGCAAACAACTGCCCTGACTAAATGCATTAGGTTTCTACAAATCGTAAAGAGAA
Organism: Mesocricetus auratus; assembly: GCF_017639785.1. Classification (NCBI taxonomy): domain Eukaryota; kingdom Metazoa; phylum Chordata; class Mammalia; order Rodentia; family Cricetidae; genus Mesocricetus; species Mesocricetus auratus. The sequence continues at coordinate 22,230,102 of NW_024429182.1, read as the reverse complement.
AGCAGAAATAAGCTTTCAAGAAACAGGAAGCAGCAAAAAGAAAGGATTCTGCTGGTTGGTGGTAGCACATGCCTTTAATCCCAGCACTCAGGAGGCAGAGGCAGGTGGATCTCTGTGGGTTCAAGGCCTACTTGGTCTACAGAGCGAGTCCCAGGACGGTCAGAGCTGTTACACAGAGAAACCCTGTTTTGAAAAACAAAAACGAGGGGAGGGAGGTGTAGAGAGAGAGGTGGAGGCAGAGGGAGAGAGAGAAAAGAAAGGATTCTGCCTTTTTTTAAGAACACGGAGTTTTGGGGTTGAGGGAGCTATAGAGAGTTGGTACACATACAAGGTCTCAGGTTCGATCCCTGGTCTTTAACCTGGCACTATGGGCACTATGACAACTTGAAAATAAAATGGAAAAACTGTTGTAGTAGTGGTGACTAAAGTTCTGCTACTAACGACTATGGGACACTACACTGCATCTCTTGACTGCCCTAGGCCTCTATTTCTGAAACAACTTAGGCAGCAGAGTTCAGGAATCTTCTCAGCTACTAGATGTTAGAATACTCTGTACATAGCAAACATCAGGCACAGAGTCTGTTAAAGCTGTGTAAACCTCTGAATAAAAAGTCAGAGGTTCCACATGTGCTCCTACCAATTTTGTGGGAAGCAATGTGGCATTACTAACCAGAATTTAAAATGAGAGCACCCTTTCATTTCATGGTGCACAGGCACACATGAAGACATATTAAATAGAACACACATAAAACAGAATAAAATCAAGAACTGAGAGTTTAATCTTAGGGATGCCTGAAACATATTAAGCAGAAAGGAAAAAAAAAAAGATAAATTTTAAAAGCTTTGAAAAGAGGAAAGCACAAGGCCCACAAGGAAAGGCTGCGGCATAAAAAGGAATCAGAAATAGAGCAGAGCATGAGGACAGCATCAGAGGACATTCTGAGACTCAAAGCTATGTTGCCAAAATGTATTTACAATGCACCTCAAGGGTTCAGTCTACACAGTCCTTACTTGGCAAGACCTTCTAGAACCGCTGGCAGAAGAGGTGACCTCTGGGCCTTCTTCAATATTCTGAAGTAGGTCACAAACACAATATTGAGAGTCTCCGTGTGCTGTCAGAGAAAGCAGACAAGAACACATTAGAATTTGCTGGTAGCTCTGTCTGAGTTAGAATAATCACGACTTTCTTTTCCTTGGCATGTATCACATTGTACTTTCTTACACTTCACAAAAACTATCTACCTAAGACTCACAAAATAAACCAAAATGATAGAACTTTAAGTTGGAACAAATTATAATTGAAATCATTTTAGGAGTACGACAGAGCAGAGCTGCCCACCAGCTTCAGCTTTCTCTCAGTGCTCTCCGAAGCTTCAGCCTCCCGAAGTTCCCGCTCCAGTTTCTCCTCTGCTTTCTTCCACTGAAAGATAAAAAAGAGGCAAAGTGTCAACACTAAAACACACTAAGACTACATATGGTCTATCAATACAACCATGAGCAAAGGTTGAAAAACAATGGATAAAATACACAAGTGAGCTCAACTGGTAACACTGGTTGCCCCTAGGAAAAAGTTGGAAGAATGAAAAGTGAGAGAAAGAAGGACAGAGAGGACTCTTACTCTAACGGTAGTAACAACTAATATTTATGAAGACTGCCCAACATATGAACTCTTACATATGCTACACATATCATCTCTAATATTTAAACTGTAAATTGAATCTTATAGGTAGATACTATTTGCCCTTCTTCTAAATTAGCCTTCAAACAAAAAGTGACTGGATTTCAACACAGATTTAAGAGACTAGAACTTTGGCCAATAAAACAACTGAATCAATAAAAACTCAAAAGAACAGTTACTAAGACAGCTAAGTAGTTAAGAACAACTGTTGCTTTTGCAGAGGACCCAGGTTCAGTTCCCAATACTTCACAATAGTTTGTAACTCCAGTTCCAGAGAATTCAATACCCTCTTCTGGCCTCCTTGAGTACTAGGAACTCATATGGTGCACATACATACATGTAGGCTAAGTACTCATTAATATAAAATAAAGAATATACTTAAAAAAGACCTGAAAGAGAATTCTCAAAAGAAGAATATGAGTGGTAAATAAACAAAACGTTTTCAACATTTTTAACCATGACAGAAATACAAATTAAAAGAACTTTGAGATTCCATCTCACCCATTCAGTATGGCTATTGTCAAGAAATCATTAACAACCAGACAATGGTCGTGCACACCTTTAACCCCAGTACTAGGGAGGCAAAGGCAGGTGGAACTCAGTTCAAAGCAAGCCTGGTCTATGGAGCAAGTTCCACTTGTTCACTCTTGGTGGGAGTGTAAACTGATACAGACACTATGAAAATCAGTGTCAAAAAGCCAGGGGCAGAACCACATGTGACCCAGGTATTCTACTCCTGAACATATAACCTACTATAGAGATATTTTGCTCATCCAAGTTCACTGCTGCTCTATTCGAAATATCTGGAAATAGAAAAGGCCTACAAGTCTATCAACTAATAAATGGATAATGGAAATATGGAACATTCACACAATGGACTTTTATTCAGGTCTCAATACAATGAAATTACAAAATTTGCAGGCAACTGGATGAAAGCACGGAAAATTATACTAAGGGAACTAGACTAGGCACAAAAAAAAATCTTCCTCATATAGATTCTACCTTCCAAACTCTAAGTCTGTAGATGTAAGAGTCCCTGTCAGGCCAGAGGTAGTAGCCCATACCTTTAATCCCTGCACTCAGGAGAAAGAGGCAGGAGTATCTCTCTGAGTTTGAGGCCAGCCTGGTTTACACAGTGAGCTCCAGAGCAGTCAGGACTAGGAAATTACAAAGAGGCATTGGGACCAGTGGTGGTGGCACACGCCGTTAATCCTAGTACTCAGGAGGCAGGGGCAGGCAAATCTCTGTGAGTTCGAGGCCAGCCTGGTCTACAAAGCTATACAGACAAACCCCACCCCAAAAAAGTAAACAAACAGGCATTGGGAGAGAAATGCCTTAAAGGAGGACGTAATAAAATGTAAATAATGTAAGAGCAGAGGGGGGAATACTGGGGCTGGAAAGACTAAAGCAAGGGAAACATGATGGGGGAGGGGGAACTAACCAAATCAGAGACACAGAAAAGAGTTATATAAAAACCTAATGACTTAGGGTTTCTATTGCTTGCCAAAACATCATGAAAATGTAACTTGGGGAGGAAAGGGTTTATTTAGTTTATACTTTCAGATCATAGTCCATCATTGGAGGAAGTCAGACAGGTGGACACCCCAAATTGTCACAGATGGCCCTGGGTAAACAAAATGGGTCACAAAAAGAGCCTATGAAAGTAACCAATAAAGGTCCTTGTTAGCTATGATTTACATAAGATTTATCTAATTACCCTTTGATTCCACTTGTAATCCAAGATCAGTCAAAGCAGAATACTTAAATGAAATGAGAAAGAAAATAAACCAAACCTTTCTTTGCATTCTTGATAGAGTTTTTCTCTTTTCCTTAAAAGTCATGAACTTTTTTGGCTTGTTAATGTCCTCTGTGTCTTTTTTCACTTCTACTTCTTTGATTCGCAGGCATAAAAATGTTTTTAACATCTAGTATTGGAAAACAAACACACACACACACACAGTTTACTACTTACACTATCCCCAAAAACTCTGTAGAAAAATTATGCCAAATAGGTTGAACGTCTTATTACATAGACACAGAGTTCTACCCTCTTCTGATAATCATACTCAGACATCTGCCTACCAAAGTGCACCAGTGTTTGGCTAAAACTTCAAAACAGCTCATTCGTGAATATAAGAGGAAAATAGTGTGTACACTGGGTAACCAGGGCAGAAAGAGGTTTGGGAAAGTGAGGAAAAAGACAAATTAACACATTCTGACTAGCTGTACTCTACCAAAATTTTGCAATTAGTAGGGTCAGCCTTTATCTGATCCTCACAATACAAAATAGCACAAAGAGAAAGAAATTTGAGACCCTTCATTTTTTCTCTTGAAGAAACCACTGCACTGAATTCTCAGTCACAGCAGCTTTCATAGGACAAACTCTTAACAACCACAGGATTTGAACTTTCAACATTTCAACCTGCACATATTTCAGATAACAGGACTAAAAGCATGGGAGGAAAAGGAATAACAAAAACATAAAGTGTGACACAGATCTAAAGTTACTCTAGGTATTAGAAAGACAAATTTCAAATATTCTGTAGGCATTCTATGTGCTCATAAAATATTATTAGCCAATGAAAGACAACTCCAAATAATAGGATAAAGGATACAGTTTGTACGGGACCGGGGAATCTAACTTATTCTAGCATTGCTGAAGTGAAAGTATTTCTCTACAGCTGTGTTTCATAGTCAAGCCATATTATCTGATTATCATTTCTCTTAAGACTGTTATTTATCATCTTGTTGGTAGAAAATAACATATTAAGTGAAGTAACTCAAGCCCAGAAAGAAAATCACATATTCTCCCACATGTGGATTTTTTTTTGGGGGGGGGGGTGTTTCAAGACAGGGTTTCTCTGTATAACAGGCCTTAGTTGTCCTAGAACTTGCTGTGTCGATCGACCAGGGTGGCCTTGAACTCACAGAGATCCACCTGCTTCGGTCTCCTAAGTGCTGGTCAGAAATGAAAAGCATGAGCCACCACTGCCCAACTTAGTCTCTAATTTTTGTATATCTGTATCTATGTGAGAAAGAGTAGACACCAGGGAACTAGGATGGGGCTCATGAGAGGGGAGGAAAAACAAACTTTTAGCAAAAAATTACTCTACATTTAAATCTCAGTAAATGTTACCTATGCTATATAAAAAACTTTAAAGTATGATTACTGAATAGCACCTAGCCATTTTGAGATTTTTAATCCCTGATTATACTGTGAGGAACTACTGCTTCAAATTTACTTGCAGACATGTTTCCTTTTCTGATTAGTAATGCTACTGAAATGTGGGTGTGTTTTTACACACTAATATACACTTAACTATTTCCATTGAATTTCTTTTCTATTTTTGTCTTTCATGAGTTCTCACGACATAAATTTAAATTTTCTAGTAAAGCAATATCTTTGAAAAAGTATACAGAGAAGCAAAACTTTATTAATTAAACCTGACTAGAAAAATGGCTCACTCAGTAAAGGGCCTGCCATGGAAGCATGAGGACCTGAGTTCAGATCCCCATATAAGAAGTTCTCATATAAGAAGTTGGGTGTGACAGTGTGCTTATACCCCAGTGCTGGGGAGACTACACAGTCAAATCAATGCGCTTCAGATTCAGGGTAAGGCCCTGTCTCAAAGAAGTAAAGGTGAACGGCAATGAAAAAAATACTTAAGTTAATCTGTGCCATCAACAAACACACGCATGCGTAGACCCATATTAATGAGTTCAATACCCCCTGCATGCATGCACACACACACACACACACACACACACACACACACACACACACACACACACACACGATGTGCAAACAAAAACGTGCAATGCAGACAGCTTTATACCTCAAACTAACAGAAGATTAAACACTAACACTCAGTATTGGGCAGTCAGTTCAGAAATGACTCAAACTACTAATAACATCCTGAGTGACACAATATAATGAGAAAACCATTTGGCAATCTCTCATTTTTAAATGTGATTACTACTGGATCCACTAATTCTAGTCAAGAAGTCTAAATCATAGAATACTCACAATATAAAAACCCAATATGGACAGTGGCCTCCCCAACACTGACTGTATCAGGAAAACTCTTGAGACAACTCGCCATCTACCCAGCAGGGTGCTGCATGTTCATGTGTGGGATGCTGAAGCTGACCACACAACATACCATTCTGCTGAAGAATGTGTTCCTTGTAGAAGCCTATTTTGTAAGTTTTGAAACAAGGAGGCATATATCTCTTTACAAATACATCTAGGAAGATATATACAACAAACTGTCAGCAATGCCTACATCTAATGAATGAATATTTTTAACTTTTTACCTTATAAGTCTGTAAATAAATTTCTTGAAACAATAAAAAATTAACTTCATAATTTAAAACAAACTTCAAAGTAAGAAAAGAAAGGCTTACCTCTGGCCTAACTTCATAATTTCTGCCTTTTACAAAACCAGAAATCACTTTAATTACACCAAGAGAAGCGTGGCCCAATTTATCTTGCTTAAAGAGTTTTTTTACTGCTTCACAACACATTTCAGATACCTGAAAAAGAAAGCATTACAATACAGCAGTACTGACAGTGTGAATCAGCCAACCCTGCTGTTGGGGGACTGTTTGTGCATTATAAGACGTTAAAAGCCCCCATGGAGAATCACTCACTAAACTCATGCTCAAATCATTTTCTTAGAGACAGTGCATAATAAACTGATACTAACTTACGACTAACAGCTTATAAAGAACTCAGGGCTAAGAGATGAAATACACAGTGAGCAATCTTCCCATAAGAACAAGAACAATAAACTAGTTTTAGAGCAACCCACCAACTTTGCGCCATCGTTCATCAAGGGGACAATCAGGACAATGATGTTGTTGTGAAAGTTAAAATGGGGCAGGGCCACCAGCAGCTCACACAAGCTCTTCACAGCCACTTCGGCCAAGCCTTTGTAAGCCTTTAAGGACACCACATTGCTCTTCTTCAGCTTCCTTTGCTTCCAGTCTAAAGCAACACAAATGCAGTTACTTTAATCACTGCTCAGAGACTGAAATGATTAGCTCTTGTTATACAGTAAACATGCATTCCCACACTTCCACACTTTTACTAAACTATAAAATGTTTTCAAGGTCAGATCTGTGTAGAACATCTAACATCTGTATCTTTATGGTTTCAGACAGAAGCTACAAGCTACATAAACAGGAAACTGTAAAATACAGGATTGATCTTGGAACCAAAAGGGGGGAAGAGAAAACTATAAATCATCTTACTAATCTTTCAAATTAGTTACATGCCAAGATGGTAATGCAAAACCAACAAGTCAACTCAGTGAGTTATGGACCTGAGTTCAACCCCTAGAATCCACGGGTTGAAAGGAGGGAACTGCCTCCCACAAGATGCCCTCTTAAACTCACATTTGCACAATACCAAATATGCACCCACATGGATAGCCACACACACACAAAAAAAATGTATGTATGTAAAAAAAATAAGAAATGGCGCCGGGCGGTGGTGGCGCACGCCTTTAATCCCAGCACTCAGGAGGCAGAGGCAGGTGGATCTCTGTGAGTTCGAGACCAAGCCTGGTCTACAGAGCGAGTTCCAGGACAGGCTCCAAAACAATACAGAGAAACCCCGTCTCGAAAAAAAAATAAACAAAAAATATAAAAAAATAAGAAACGGCAATTTGGGCTTTCTTCCTTTTTTGGCTTTGTTTTTGTTTTGTTTGGAGACAGTATCTGTGTAATAGTCTGGCTGTCCTAGAACTCACACCATAGACAACGCTGGCCTCAAACTCAGAGACTCACCTGCCTCTGTCCCTGGGGTACTGGGATTAAAGTTGTGTGCCACCACCATCTGAAGAAATGGTAATTTGGATACACATATAATTTAGTATTAAACTTAACTTCATTTTTAATGTAGTTACATTATATTCTTTTATGTGTGAGCATGATGTATGAATGTGAATTCACATCCGTATGCATGGCAAAGCCAGAGGTCATTTTCTGTCACCTTTCACCTTAGTTCACGAAGTATATGTGTGTTCCATGTGTGGTACACAAGAGAGTACAGGTGCCCATATGGTCCAGAAGAGGGCATGAGATTCACTGGAGCTACAGTTACAGGCAGTTGTGAAGAGCCTGGCATGGGTCCTGAAAACCAATTTAGGTCTCCTAAGCCACATCTCCAGGCTCTCCACTGGTCTCTACTGGTCCTGTGCTGGGGCTTGCCAATGGCCAGGTAAGAGCCTCTGGGATCAAATCCTAGTATGTTCCAGGTGGATGCCAAAGCATAGAAACAGTATCCACGCCTCTCATCTCCCCTCTGTGTCCACTCTACTCACAGTACTGTCTCAGCTGATGACAAGGTAATCCTTGGTCCTAGCACTCAGGAAAGGAGTCCAGTGAGACAGAACTAGGCATCTAGGTTTCTTCTCCATTCATCACCCAATTTTCACTAGGCCCCTCTTTATTTGGAGAAGAGTGTACAAAGAGCTTATCACCTAGCTAAGTTTAAGTTTGTTTTTAAAACATGAACAACTAGTTCAAGATACAGCCTTTTTTCTACAGTTTTAAAATAAGAAATTTCAACTGTTCAATAATTCAACAAACATGTGACTACTTATGAAGGACTATAGCATGCTGAACATTGAGCTCAGGTGTAGTGTGCTTGCATTGTGTACATATGTTACTGTGTTCAATCCCCAGCACCATAAAAAGAAAAAGAACTACAAAAATAATAAGGTTAATACTAGTAGTTGATAAAATATCTAAATACTTTGTCTATAAATTCAAATGCTTCTCATAATCGTACAAGGTAAGTGATATTACTACTATTTATTGATTAAAAAAATAAAGCACACAAAGGTAACTTTCCTATTATGTGAATGATGGAGAAAGGCTGAACTTGGGAAGTCTTTTTGTGTTTTGAGACAGGGTCTCCATTCTGGCATACAATGGACTTGAACTCTCTATGTAGCTAAGGATGACCCTGAACTTCTGAGATTTCTGCCTCGACCACGCCTATGCTGACATTATAGTGTGTACTACCACATACACCTGGCTTATGCAATGCCAGAGACAGGAACTTTCATGAATGCTAGGAAAGAGCTCTTCCAATTGACGCCAGGAAGTCTGACTTCAGACTGTCTCTCACATAAAACAGAAGATAAAAGTTACCTTTGTGATCTCATAAGGTTAGGTATGCCTGTTCTTTTAAGATATGTTTGCCTGTTGGGCATGATGGTGCAAGTCTTTAACTCCTGCCTCCAAGAGGCAGAAGCAGACAGATCTCTGTAACCTTGAGGCCAACGTGGTCTACACACTGAGTTCCAAGTCAGCCAGAGCTACATTTAAAAAAAAAGAGCTGGGCGTGGTGGCACAGCCTTTAATCCCAGCTCTTGGAAGGTAGAGGCCAGTCTAGAGTTCCAGGACAGCCAGGGTTACACAGAGATTCAAATCAAAAAAAAAAAAAAAGAAAGTTTAATAAATACCTTTAACTATTTGCTCCAGATTTTCCAAATAAAATTTGTATTGGCTAACCAGGCCTTCTTCAAATTCTCTTAACTTCTGCGTTTCTTTGCGAATCTGAAAAGATCAAAATTATTTTATGTTTAAAAATCAGAGCATTAACTTCAAAAGCTGGCAAGAAAACAAGTGTCTTCTGCTTTGGGTTGGGTCAAGAACAAAGATTAAACAGCAACAATAACCCTCTAGTCTCCCACCTCTAGTCCTCCAAAAGTTTTGGCTTATTTTATACAATAATTCTATCTAGCATCACCTTGGTAGATTTTTCTGCTTCAGTTAGAGGCCGGATTTTATATGAGGGAGTGATGTCCTTAAATAGCTCCATCAGTGAAATTATCACCAACTTCCGGACAGTGACAGCCACATCTGGGTCCTGTTCCATCAGCATGGAACGCAACTCTTTCAGTTTTTTAATCTGTTAAAGAAATGATTCATAAGACTACAAAAATGATGGCAAAACATTTTAGAGCAAAAGACAACAGCCCTGCATCTGACATCGTAAGTGAAATTTACCTAACAACTCACAGAGCCAAGCTGCATTAAACAACAATGACACATCACTAAAGTCATAGGGAAACCACACTTTAGTTATATAGGCAAGTACAAACTATTAAAAATAGGTGAGCAGCCAAGTGTGATGGTGCACATCTTTAATATCAGCACTCACTTGGGAGGCAGAAGCAGGTAGATTTCTGTGGGTTCAAGGTCAACCTGGTCTACATAATGAGTTTCAGAACAGCCAGACCTACAAAGTGAGACTTTATCTCCAAATTAAACAAACAAACAAAGTTGGGCTGGCATGATGGCTCAGCAGGTAAAAGCACTTCCAGAGCATGCCTGATGATTGTGATTTCTATCCCAGAAACCCTTGGTAGAAAACTAGTTCCTAAGAGCTATGTTTGAATTATACATATTCACCATGTTCACCATGGTAAGTACGCCCATGTGCACATAATAATAAATAATTATTTAGAAGGGCAATAGTGGCACACGCCTTTAATCTCAGTACCCAGAGGCAGGTCTCTACAGAGTGAGTTCCAAGACAGCTAGGGCTACACAGAGAAACCCTGTCTCAAAAAACCAAACAAACACACAAAAATCCTAACACTAAATCAATCAAGAATATAACCACTGAGGGGTTGTAGCTCAGTGGTAGAGAACTTGACCAGCATGCATGAGGTTCTAGGTTCATTATCTGATAGTGAAGGCAAATATATATGCATATATAGAGTCAAGTTATGCACATGATAAAATACAAAAGTATAAAGTTGGTGCTACCTTCAGCAGCACATATCCTAAAATTGGAAAGATGCAGAGATGTGAAGCAATCGTATTGAAAAAAATAAGTAAGAAGTTGCTTTGAATTATTACCATTGCTACTGGAGGTAGAACAGTGGGTGAAGAACAGTACTCCAGCATGTGAGCGATGTTTCCCACAGCAATGACAAACGTGCCTTCATCTTTTTGCTAACTTGAAATTGTGTGGCACAGGCATAAAGCCTCTGGAGCAGAAGACCTGAGCCCAATAAAGTGGCAATCAAAATGGGGGGAGGGGGAATCACTTGAGTTATTTGGAGATGCTGGGAGTTGAACCATGGCCTTGTGCATGCTGGGCAGGTAGCTCCTCCACTGAGGCATCTTCAGTTCTCACTAAAGGTTTCTGAGAAAATCTCAGAAGCCCTCGAAGGTCTACGAATCACAGAGATCTGCCCACCTCCACCTCCCAAATGCTGGGAAATGGCACGTGCCACCATGCCCTGCTCTTACTTGAGTTTCTGAAGGCCCGATTTTTCTGTAGGAAAATGACATAAAGACATTATCAAATCACATCATAAGATATTGTCAGGCCAGTGAGAAGACTCAATGACTAAAGGCATTTGCCATTCAGGCCTGATTAGCTGAATTCAATCTCCAGAATCCACCGAATGAACAGACTCCTGAAAGCCGCTCACTGACCATCACATGCACTGTGTGGCATACTCACAGGTATACACGAGTCAAACAAATGATAATAAAGTAAGCCCTTTTATTTATTTATCCTTTATTTGGTTGGTTTTTTGTTTTGTTTTGTTTTGTGTTTTGCTTTTTCTTCCAAGACAGGGTTTCTATGTAGTCCTATCTGTTCTGGAATTCACTCTGTAGATAGACATGCACCATCTCTACCCAGCATAAACTCCTTTTAAAAACTGATACTTTGGTCCTCCCTGGAATGAAATGAGACTCTAGCGATCCCCCATGGAAGGCCTTACCCTCCCTGAGGAATGGAGTGGGGATTGGGTAGAGGCTTGGGGGGGAAGTGGGCGTGGAGGGAGAGAGAGACGGAACTGGGACTGACATGGGAAGCAGGCTTGTTTCTAATTTAAATATATAATAAAAAAGTGTTTAAAAAAAAAACTGACATTTACTGCCGGGGAAAGGCATCACATGTCTTTAATCCCAGCACTCAGGAGGCAGAGGCAGAAGGATCTCTGTGAGTTCGAGACCACCTTGGTTTACAAGAGATAATTCAGGACAGCCTCCAAAACCACAGAGAAATCCTGTCTCAGAAAAAAAAAAGAAAATTCTTTTCTTTTAGATACTTACCACCCTCAGAGTTTCAGAGTTGCCAAAGTAAGTCCTCTACCTTTGTTTGCAAATGAGAAAAACAAACCTCAGAATCTAAGCGGCTTTTTTAAACTCATAAAGAAACGAAGCTGAGATGCAGGATGAAGCTAAGATTCCATCTACTCTTTTATTTCACTCCAGCCTGTTTAGTTAATTCTTTTCCGTTTTGTGTACACCTAAAGGAAACTAGAGCTCTTTAACACACTGTGGATTATACATAATTAATACCACTCACATTGCTTTCCGGATCTGATAGTATGGCAGACGCCAAGGTTGCAATCTGTATCTTCTTTTCCTGTAGTTTCTTCTTTCTCACAATTAAATGTTCTTCTATGGAGAGCTCTTGAATGGGGTTTTCAACGACCTCTGAAAGAAATTGAGTTTTTCTTCTCAAATGTTCCTTTATTTACATAGATCTAAGAAATGCATACTTTTCACATAAAATAGTATCGATGATGAGAGCAAAAATCTGTGTTTCTTGCTGTGCATCACCCTCTTCACAATCATGTAAAACAGGTGCCACCAGTCTACTACGGAACACGTGACGTCATCGTGCACATGCAAAAACTACAGCAAAAAAAGTAGCTTGGCTAACTTTAAATTCAAAACATAACAGACCTCAAATTCCTTCTTCTTCTGTTGTTGTTGTTTTTTGAGACAGAGTTTCCCTGTGTGGCCCTGGCTGTCCTGGAACTCACTCTATAGACCACACTGGCCTCTAACTCAGAGATTCACTGGCCTCTGCTTCCCTCTGTGATTAAAGATGTGTGCCACCACTGCCTGGCCTAAACTCAAATTCTTAAATATTATACGAACAAGCCCATGACTTCATTAGCTAAAGAAATGCTCTTGAGCTGGGCAGTGGTGGCGCACGCCTTTAATCCCAGCACTCGGGAGGCAGAGGCAGGCGGATCTCTGTGAGTTCGAGGCCGGGCTGGTCAGACAGCCTCCAAAACAATACAGAGAAACCCTGTCTCGTAAAACAAAAAACAAAACAAAACAAAGCAAAAAAAAAACGCTCTTGACTTAGTATTTTCTTAAGGTACAAAATACCGATGGGGGAGTAGATAGAGAGAGAGAGAGGGAGGGAGAGAGAGAGAGAGACAGAGACAGAGACATAGGAAAGTAGATAATAAACACACACAAGCATAACCTGTGATGAGCATCTGATAAATGACTGAAACCAGCTAAATACAACAGTTGATTTATAATGTCACATGCATTTTTAATGAGGCCTGCTAAATTAAAATAAAATTTATTTCCAGGCTAATTTTTATTAGTTAAAGCCATTCTTCTGGGTATGGTAGCTCACACCTGTAATCCTGGCATTTGGCAGGCTGAGGCAGGACTGCCGTGAGTTTAAGGCCATCCTGGGTTAGACAGTAAGTTCCCAGTCAATCTGAGCGTTTGAGACCTAGTCTAAAAATAAAAAATAAAAAAAGAACAAGGGTGGGGGACAGTGAACGGGTAGAAGGAGCAGGCCTGTCCTCTGATCTCCACATGTACACATACACAAGAAAAATATCATTTTAAAAACTTAAATAAACAGCAAAAATTCATTTTAAATGCTAAAAACCCACATCTCAGTATCTGAAAAAGAGATATACTAAGCATAATTGTCCTTTAAAAAAAGATTGTATATCACAAAATCAATTTTGCTGTTTTAAAAAGTAATCGTTTTTATAAGTAGGTCCTGTTCTTATAATTAGAAGGATTCAAAACAGTAACAATTAAAATTCTTCATGTTTGCCTCACCAATGAAAATTGTTCACATTTTTCATAATAAAGTGTTATCAAATTTCACAAGGTGAGACTTTCAAATGTGGAAAATGACCTTTAAAGGAGCAGTGCTCCATGACTCCCCTTAGGTACACTGCCTAAAATAACTACACTCACCATGCAAAAGACCACCTTCCCAATCAACTGTCTGTCAAGTACTACATGTCTGTCTTCTTACCTTCCTCAACTTCCAGCTCTTCTTCATCCTCTTCTTCCTGCTGGACGTCCGTGACTATTGGACAGATTTACATATTAAAGTTGTGATAACATTAAGTGGTAAACAAAACAGAGAAGAAACAACAGAGCAGTGGTTACCACAGATCGTAGCATAGCCATCACTCTGAGTAAGGGACCACACCAAAATCCCTGGAAGCTGGCAGAATTTAGTTTTTGCTTAGATGGAGTTTCCTGGGTATATGCTTTGCTCTTAATCACAATAATGTCTTTGACTTTTGCCTTTTTCTGTTTTATTTCACAAACACATTTTCACTTTTTTTCTGTCTCTACCTCTGTGCCATCCCCCCCTCAATCTTTGAAGAGATAATCATCTAATCCTTGTAGCTCTAGTTGCAGTTTCAATGCAGCCAATACTCGAAAGAACTATCTATGCCCCAGCCAGAATCAGTAAGTCTGCTATATGCTAATGGCAGCTACTCTTTTTTTTTTTTTTAAATATTTTTATTTATTTATTATAGCCTTCTGCCTACAGGCCAACAGAGGGTACCAGATCTCATTCAGGGTGGTTGTGAGGCACCATGTGGTTGCCGGGAATTGAACTCAGGACCTCTGGAAGAACAGTCAGTGCTCTTAACCACTGAGCCATCTTTCCAGCCCGGCAGCTACTCTTATTCAGTAGATAGAACTGAACGCCAAACACTAAACTTTGAATGAAAAAAAGTGTGTTCTAATAGTAAAATCTAAGTAACTAGTAAGTCAGCCATTAGACTCACCTGGCTTCTCCCTAGTCTGTGGGATTATGCCACTTTTATCCTTGATAGGCAGCAGGTGAATCAGCTCCTTCTCTGGTGCAGTTTGCAGGGTTCTTGGCATTTTTTCATATTTATCTATCACACTCTCATGCTTTCGTTTCTTGATATGAACAGGCTCACTGCAGAAAAAGGTTCAATTTCAGTTTTAAACGGTACTCTTCTAGTTAGGTCTTTATTGCTGAGATAAACACAATGACCAAAAGCACAGGGCGGTGGTGGTGCACGCCTTTAATCCCAGCACTCGGGAGGCAGAGGCAGGCAGATCTCTGTGAGTTCGAGGCCGGGCTGGACCGACAGCCTCCAAAGCAATACAGAGAAACCCTGTCTCGTAAAAACTTAAAAAAAAAAAAAAAAAAAAACCCACAATGACCAAAAGCAACCCGGGGAGGAAAGGGTCTGTTCCGGCTTACAATTGTAGTCCCTTGTGTAGGGCAGGAGGAGACGGTATGGAGGAGCACTGCTTACGGGCTTGTTCCTCCTGGCTTGTTCAATTTTTCCAACAATACCCAGGACCACATGCCAAGAGATGACACTGTGCACAATGGGCTGGGCCCTTCCACATCAAAACATAAATCAAGAAAATGTCCCACAGGCTTGCCTATAAGCCAGTGGTTCTCAACCTGTAGATTCCAACCTCTTTGGCAAAACTCTACCTCCAAAAATATTTACACTACTATTCATCACTGTAGCAAAAGTATAGTTATAAAGTAGCATCAAAAAAATTTTATGGCTGGGGGTCACTAATACGTTTTCTTTCCCCGATAATATGTTTCTTCATTGACGAAGTAAGCCAGTCCCAGAGACTGAGGCCCAAGAAGCAGCCCACCCTAACTAAACAAGGAGATTATATAGGTTGTAGGCCAATGGTGATATGTCTGCCACAAACTGGGTCTGTGCCCAAGTATGGTCAAAGCTGGACACTTTAGGCAGGGACGTGGGCAGCTGGAACCATCAGGGAAGAAAGCTGCAGTAGCCACCAAGAATGTGGTACTGGGCTTTTTGGTACCTTTCCTTTGTTCAGAGACTCTGAAATAGTGAGGTTTAGAGAGACAGGCAGGGGGTTTTCCAGATCTAGTAGGAGTGAGCTGGAGGTCCCGAGCAGTCACCACAACATGAGGAACTGTATTAAAGGGTCCCAGCATTAGGTAGGTTGAGAACCACTGCTATAAGCCAATCTGATGGAACATGTTTTCAAGTGAGGATCCCTCTTCTCAGATTACTCTAGCTTATGTCAAACTGACAAAAATAGAAACAAAAACAAAACTAACCAGCACTGGTACCTAAAGGTCTATCATTCAGAAAACCTACTGTAAACCAGGCAACATGATACATGCCTATAATCCCAGAATTCTGAAGGCTGAGGCAGGAGGACCGTCAGTTACAGTCCATCTTGGGCTACACAGTAACAATACTAGTCTAGTACATACAAGGCCCTGGGTCTGATGCTCAGAACCACATTGGTAACACGTACAGATATGAACAGTTATAATCCGGCCTGGCGTTGGTGGCACACGCCTTTAACCCCAGCACTCGGGAGGCAGAGGCAGAGGCAGGCGGATCTCTGTGAGTTTGAGACCAGCCTGAACTACCAAGCGAGTTTCAGGACAGCCTCCAAAGCCATAGAGAAACCCTGTCTCGAAAAACCAAAAAAAAAAAAAAAAAGTTATAATCCGGATGAAATATTACCTAGAAGAAAGATCTCTTGTGAGGAAAGATGCTTTCTGCCCCAAATCCTTCATCAGCTGCATGTCATCCTCATCCATCATATCTAAAGGAAGGGCTTCTTCTTCCTCCTCCTCTTCCCTCTCCAACCCTTTAACTGTTCCACCAAAAAAGGAAAAGTATTAAAATTCTGCATTTTTTCTATCTTACCCCCCACCCTCCAGTACTCCCACTACTGACATGCTGGGTGGCAATCCTTTTCCATGTGGAGATACTCTGAATCCAGCAAAGGGCTAGCATCTTAGTCTCTCCGATTCCTGAAATCTGAAAATCAATGTCTCCCTGTATACTGAACTGTGTCTCAGCGCATCTGAGAACCAACGGCTGAATTCATTAACCTTCTCATCTCCAGTGACTTCTTCGTTTCAGCTGCCCTCTCCACAGGCCAGGTCCCAAGCATTGATCTCAACCATCTGTCCTAGTATCATTTTTAGGACAATGTTCTGTTTTACTAACTACATATACAGACCTGTATTTCTTCAACCACTTGCTGTTCTGCACACTAGTGTGCTCCGCTTTTACTCCCTTGCTTCCAATGCATGGCATACTTCAACCATTCTCCTGCTAACACACTCAGCACTTTCCTTTCTACATAACTATCAAAACCCCAACCTACATCATTCTAACTTCCTTCTCTACTCACTTTCTGTGTTCCTCTTTATTCACCTTTTTATTCACACATATATATTATATATTAAAAAAATAACCAAGGTCAGAAACCCTCTTATAAATACAGAAGATTCAACTGTGAACAAGACAATCTTAGTGTTTTCCCTAAGGAAACTCAACCTTCCTAACAGCAGTAAGACTGATAATTATTGCTATGTGAACACAGCACAGAATGAACCTATCTACTTTAAAAGACATTGCATTTCTCAAATCAGAAATAGTTGTGTACTGTTGGTCAACTTTTTCTCCTCCGTTGACCATCTTTTTTTCCATCATTATACCTCTAACTCTCTCACCTCCTCACTTCATCCAAGGACCTACCTTCCTATGATAGTAAAGTGAGGCAACAAGGGAAGAAAAAAACCCCAAACATCAATTTTCTTCAGATCAAATTTAACAGTGTTTGCAGCCATCCTTTCCTTATATTCATCCATCTCTCACAACTTAACTTAGATGCTAAGCTGTAAGAATGGAATTTTTTCTTTTTACTTTTATTAAGGAACTATTAGCACATTATGCTTTTCTTTCCCTTTTTTTTTTCTTTCAGTTTTTTTCAGAGACAGGGTTTCTCTGTGTAGCCCTGGCTGTCCTGTAACTCACTCTGTAGACCAGGCTGGTCTCGAACTCAGAGATCTGCCAGTCTCTTCCTCCTGAGAGTGCTGGAATTAAAGGTGTGTGCCACCACTGCCTCACAGCATATGACATTTTTCAAGTTGTAAAACTCAGAAGAGATCTCTCAAAGTATCTAACCAACCAATTCATTTTTCCTAGATTGGAGATTGACCACATGGCTAGCAACAAAAATCAAGAGAAAAGCCCACCTTTCCTGGCTTCTAGTCAAATGACCATTTATCCATTACAATAGGTTACTACTGGGTCAAACTGTCAAGATTATGAGCATAAGATGGCTATCGAGAAAACAAATAGTTATTTAAATCAGCTACAGAACCAGCCTGATTCAAAATGGTCATATTCTTTTCCTGTTTTGAGTATCTGGGGTTCTTGAATAGTTCTACAAAATAACCCAGACAAGTACACCTGAATTTCCCCTCAAGTGTACAGGCTGAAAGAAAATCAGCAGTTTAGAAAATGAAGTACCAGCTGGGCAGTGGTGGTACACACCTATAATCCCAGCATTCAGGAGGCAGAGGCAGACAGAACTGTGTGAGTTCGAGGCCAGTCTGTTCTACAGAGCAAACTCCAAGTCTGCCAGAACTATACAGAGAAACCTGTCTAGAAAAACAAAAATAAAGATAAGAACAGGAAGAACCTATTGGCCACACAGTGCAGAACACACCAACGCAAAGCACTCTCGCCTGGGCTAACTCTCAATGAGTGGGCAAGTGACAGCCCTGACACGTAGATCACAGCGTGTTTACATAGCTGCTCTGAGTGTCTGCCAATACATTTTCAGACCTGCTGTCGAGACCAACTAAAAGCAGAAGCTAGCTTTCTCAAAGTGCATACTAACTGGAAATGTTTTCTCATACTGACTGTAGTAAAACATAAAGGCATTCTATCCTTATCTAGACTTACAAAGATCTGAACACAGGACAAACGGTTTCTAGAAAACAAGTCACCTCCATGGAGAATACTTTAGAATAACTAAAGAGAACTACGGTAAGCGAAGGCTCTCATTACCTGGTCGTTTGCTCTTTGGGTCCTCCAATGGGATGGGTTTTTTAGACACAGCATCTTTCACAGCTTGCCTTAGCTTCCTCTGCTCTTTTCGGTACTTCTTGATAGTACTTTGTTGTTTAAATTGCTTGTTTTTTAGTTTGTTTTCAAGTTTCACTTTACTAGTTTTTATCAACTTGCGAAAGCTTGGGACCTGCTTTTTATTTCTTCTCTAGAAAACAACAACACAAGGGACACTGCAACTGAGACGTCTAGATTATTCTTTAAAGCAGGTTAAGGAAAGTAGTTTACAAGTTAAATCAGACCAATTCCTCAGATGTCTCCCAACCATGAATCCTGCATAGGAACTAAAACCAACATATGGCAGTATCAAATCCTACAGAATGTCACTGGGGCATCAGTTACTCAGCACAGGATTCTCCCGTGATCTGAATCTGGTCTCTCAATTGTGTAAGATCTGAAGAGGAAAACGTTATGAATCTCTCATCTTGAGGTAAATGGCTATTCAAGGTTAGCTTAACGCTTGTAATGTAACACAGAGCAAAAGAAAAAAAGGCTACTTTAACAAGAACAACTGACATTTACTTCGTGTTTTATTATTTACAAAGCACACAAACGTCCCAATTATATATATATAATTATATATATATATAAAATAATCCTCACATAACAAATTAAGAAGTGAAGGTTACAGAAGTCATGTAACTTGATGAAGATCCCTAACATAAAGGTAAAACCGAATTATGCCCTTTGGATTCCAATTCTCTTGTTGGTAACTGCTTTACAATCGAAATCCCAAGACTACTTCTAAATCTCCCTCTCCATCTAGGAAAATCACCAGTCTTCCTATCTCCTTTATCGGGAAAAGGGTCCTCTCCGGGTCCGGTGCCTCCTAAAGTAGGTTCACAGAAGTTTGGACTTGCTTCTCTTGTGTAAAAAAGGATTCGACACAGTCTGAAAAAACTCTTCAGCCTGACATCCTCCAGATGCAGGGCTCATTGCTGCCCTCACACCTAGTGCTCCCTGAGGCCGCGCTTGGGCGCAGCGGGAGAAGAAGCTAAACCCGGGTCAGGACCCGAAGTAGATGCTGCATAGAGCTTCCAACAGCCCCAACATGGGCCACCGCCCCCTATGATCAGAGTGGAAACCTACGGGAAAGACAAGGAAAGCAGAGACCCTGTCAACCCAAGAAACCCTAAGTCCCGAGGGCACTTACCGCCTTCATCCTTACGCCTGCAAGGACTACCACGTCTAAGATCCACGGGACAGAGGAAGACGCAGGAGCCGGAGGAAGTAACACACGTGCCCAAAGCGCAACCTTTCTCAAACAGGAAGCCGCTACACCTTTCTGCCGCCGGAAACGGGAGGCGGGACTTCCGTCTGCGGGCCTTGGCGCAGACGCGCCCCCTGGTGGCTCTGGTTTCGCGCTCAGGCGCTCGCAGGCTGACCCGGCTGAGACTCGCTGAGACGGGATGCTGGTGGCCCGGGGCGAGTGGGTGGCCCAACTGGTGGACTAGGACGGGTTCTGGCCCGGGTTCCTTTGGAGTCCTGGGGAAGACAGAGGCGAAGGCTTGGCTTTTTCCGTCGCCTGCATTTCGTGGCTCATTCTGTTGCGGGTATTCGCCTGCCTGGTCTTTTAGAGGGCGGAGAGCAGCTCGTTTATTAGATAAAGCTGGCCCCTGCACAGGCGCTGGGGTTTTGTTACAAATGACGAATGGTTTCTCACCAACTTCTACCAACCGAAAGTCCACGTTTCTTAGTTTAGACGTGGTGGCACACGCCTTTAGTCCCAGCCCTCTGGAGGCAGTGACAGATGGGTCTCTATGAGTTCGAGGGGTCTACACAGTGTAAACCCAATCAAAAGAAAAAGTCTATGGTTTTCTATGGAATTGTTTTTGATTTGGTTTTAACCATTATATGAGTCAGTACTAGCTTAGTGAGACTTCCAGAATTAGGGTTCTGCTAACCTTTTGATAAAAATACAGTTGTCTACTTAGTAATCATGACCAAATAGTTAATTCGTACAGGAAGTTATAGACATTGCAAGAATATGTTTTTCAGGTACTTGTCTCCCAAAGACTTTGTCCTGCATTTAAAAGGGAAGGGGGGGACATTGGTGGCACACGCCTTTAATCCCAGCACTCCAGAGACAGAGGCAGGTGGATCTCTGTGAGTTCAAGGCCAGCCTGGTCTACGGAGCTAGTTCCAAGACGGGGCTACTCAGAAAAACCCTGTCTCCAAAAAACGAACAAAAAAGGAGACAATGGGCTAGAAAAATGGTTCAACAGATAAGCATGCTTGCTGCTCTTCCAGGAGACCGGAGTTCTGTTCCCAGCTCCCACATCCATCTTCACCTCCAGCTCCAGGGATTCTTCTGCCCTTCTCAGGCAACCACCCACACATGCATACAGATAAAAATAAGAATGTTTGAAAAGAAAACCACATAAAGCTGAACTTAAGGCTATTAAAGGTGACGTTATTTGACTAACCCCCAACTCAACAAGTTCCTGTTTAGTCTCCCAACTACTGATTACAGAGTAGAGCCACCATGCCCAGACTTAAGCAGACCATTCTCGACCATAACCCTGACACAGTTGGCCTCACAGCCCTGAGCTGGTGAGATAAGCCAGAAAGGCGTCCAGAGGACGCTGAGGTCATGAACAGTGTGGCTGTCCTACAGAGCCTGAAAAGAAGCTAGCCCTTTCTGCTTTCCACAGACAAATGCCTTCCATCTGGCACTGTCTTCCCCCTCCCTTCTAACTTTCTCCTTGTTCTCGCTCTCCTTGCACACCCTGTCTTGGAAACAGCAGAGCCGGTCCCACTGTTGAATTACTTCATCACACAAATTGAAAACATAAGCCTGCGCTCTTAGCAAGCGCCTGAATTCCTTCCTGAACATAACAGTTACTCCCATTTCATTGGCTTGTTCCAAAGATGAGGCATCCCCATTTCTATTCAAAACCAACTCCACGTTTCTTACTCTTCCATCAACTATCTTCTCCCTCTGCCTTTCCCTAGTAGTTCCTTCCCTGTTAGCTTATTTACATAGAGCTCTTCACTTTTTTTAAATGATGCTTTCACCTTTTAATTACTATTTTGTCTTTCTCCTTCCCGGAAAAATCATCACCCTGTGTCTCCACTTCCTCTTCTCTATTCTCATGACCAGCTCTGTGCTAGATTTTTAAATTTTATTTTAGATTACTTTATTTTATATGTATGAGTGTTTTGCCTACATGTTTGTATATACACCGAACGTGTGACTGGTACTGGCGAGGCTATCACATCGCTTAGAACTAGAGTTATGGATGGTTGTAAGCCACCAAGTGGGCTCTAGGAATTGCACCCTGGCCCTCTGCAACAGCAACAAGTACTCTAGACCCTTGAGCTATTTCTCTAGCACCCACCCATCACGCTAACTTTTTTAAAGGAACTGCATCTTTTTCTTTGCCCGTTTTATACTTAAGTTTATAATCAAGTAAAATCTTTGAGTCATTTTTAAACATTTGTTGCCATGTTAACTCTCTCCTGTCTTGAAATCAAACAGCTTTTTGTTTGAAAGCACGTTTTAAAAAAAAAATGATTCCTGCCAACGTAAGTAAGCTAAGATGAACCTAATCTAATTGGCTTCATTTGTTTGTTTGTTTGTTTTCCAGGCAGTTTCTCTATGTAGCCCTGGCCATTCTCACCCAGGCTGGCATCAAACTCAAGAGACTGGCTAGCCTCTGCCTCCTGAGTGCTGGGATTAAAGGTGAGTGCCACCACTGACTAGGGTCCAATCAGCTACCTGATCCTGTTCACTCCAGCTTGTCACCCATTCAGCTAACCCACTGTTAAGCCTAGTTTGTGCTTGATGTCTTCTTGGCTCACTCTGAGCTTTTCTAGATATGAGTTTGAAGCCATATCTAGACTGAGTGAGTTCCAGGCAGCCAGGGCAACACAGAGAAACCCTGTGGGGGGGGTATGTAGCTAAGAGTAGGGGCACATATCTACTTGAGAATATAAAACAGGATTGTCACAAGTTCAAGGTCAGCCTGTACAACTTAATGAGAGTCTTCTCCAAAAGAAAAATTTAAATTTATTTTTTTATTTATGTATGTGTGTATATATGCTTCATGCCTGTAGGTGTTCATGGAGACCAGAAGAGGCTGTCAGATTCCCTGGAGTTGGAATTACATATGAACCACCAGACTTAAGTGAATTCTATTCCTGTTGAAGAGCAACAAGCACTCTTAACCCCTAAACCATCCTCCAAGCCCATGTCTCCAAAATCTTTTAAAGTAAAAAGCGAGTAAGGCATATTACTACCTTAGTCGGGGTTTCTATTGCTGTGAAGAGACATCATGACCATGGCAACACTTACAAAGGAAAAACATTTAATTGGGGTTGCTTACATTTTCAGATGTTTAGTTTGTTACCATCATGGTATTGTTGTTTTTACTCTTACTCTTTACTCTTTTGGCTCTTTTGGGGGACCTGTCACCCAGCTCCCAAATCAGTCACACACAGAGTCTTATTTTTTCTTATGAATGCTCAGCCTTTGCCTGGCTTGTTTCCTTCCAGTTTTTCTTAACTTTAATTATCCCATCTGCCTTTTTTCTCTGGGCTTTTACCTTTACTTACTTCTGTAATCTCATTTTCACTCTTACTCTGTGGCTGGTTGTGTAGCTGGGTGGATGGCCCCTAGTGTCCTCCTCTTCTTGTTCTCTTGTTCCTTCTCCTTTCCTTCCAGATTTCTCCTTCTCGTTATTCTCTCTGCCTGTCAGCCCTACTCATCCTGTCTCCTGCTTCACTATTGGTCGTTAATCTCTTTATTAGACCATCAGGTGTTTTAGATAGGCAAAGAATCATAGCTTCACAGTAAAACAAATACAACATAAAAAACACAACACATCTTTACATCATTAAAACAAATGCTTCACAGCATAAACAAATGTAACAGGTCTTAATATTCTGCAACATCATCATGGTGTAACATGGTGGCATGCAGGCAAGCATAGTGCTGGAGAAGGACCTGAGAGTACATTATCTTGACCCTCAGGCGACAGGAAGTGGTCTGAGACACTAAGCATGGCTTGAGCATATAAGACCTCAAAGCATATAAGCATATAAGACCCCACAGTGACACATTTCCTCCAACAAGGCCATGCCTACTCTGACAAAGCCATATCTAAAAGTGACACTCCCTGTGAGCTTATGGGGACCAGTTACATTCAAACTACTACAATAACTTAGTGGTACTGCACTTGCTTAATACATGTAAGGCTGTAGGCTGAATCCTCAATCACACACACATATACACACACAACATTAAAAAAAATCAAAAATGGGGATGGTGGCAAACACTTTTAATTGCAGCACTTAGGAAACAGACACAGGAAGAACTCTGTGAGTTCCAGGCCAGCATGGTCTATAGAGTGAGTTCCAGAATAGCCAATGCTACACAGAGGAACCCTGCCTTGCAAAACAAAATTTTTTTCTTAAGGAATGAAATTATGTCATTTGCAGTAAAATGGTTGGAACTGGAGATCATCATATTAAAATAAGGTATGCTTAAAAATATATCACCTGTGGATGCCGGGCGTTGTTGGCGCATGCCTTTAATCCCAGCACTCGGGAGACAGAGGCAGGCAGATCTCTGTGAGTTCGAGGCCAGGCTGGACCGACAGCCTCCAAAACAGAGAAACCTTGTCTCGTAAAACCAAAAAAAAAAAAAAATATATATATATATATATATATATATATATATATATATCACCTGTGGAATCAAATCAAAGACCGCAATATCAACCCACACACCTAAGACCACCTAATTTTTAACAAAGAAGCTAAAATGTATTTGGCAAATGCTACTGATATAACTGGCTCTCAACATGTAGAAGAATCAAAGAGATCCATATCTATCACCATGCACAAAACTCAAGTCCAAATGGATCAAACACCTCAGTATAAATCCATCCACACTGAACCTCATAGAAGAGAAAGTGGGAAATACATTTGTACACATAGGCACAGGAGACCATTTCCTAAATAGAACACTAGTAGCACAGACTCTGAGAGCAACAATTAATAAATGGTACCTCCTGAAACTGAGAACCTTCTGTAAAGCAAAGAACATGCAAGACCAAACAGCTCCCTACAGAATAGGAAAAGATCTTCACCCACCCCACATCTGACAGAGGGCTAATCTCCAAAATATATAAAGAACTCAAGAAGCTAGAAATCAAACTACCAATAATCCAATAAAAAAAACAGGGTACAGATCTAAATAGAGAATTCTCAACAGAACAATCTCAAATGGCAGAAAGACACCTAAGGAAATGCTCAACATCCTTAGTCATCAGGGAAATACAAATCAAAACCACTCTGAGATCCCATCTTACACTGATCAGAATGGCTAAAATCAAAAACACCAATGACAGCTTATGCTGGAGAGGATGTGGAGAAAAGGGAATACTCCTCCATTGCTGATGTGAGTGTAAACTTGTACAGCCACTGTGGAAATTTGATATGGAAATTAGTATGGCAATTTCTCAGAAAATTAGAGATCAATCTACCACAAGACCCTGCAATATCACTATTGGGCAAATACCCGAAGGAGGCAATTTCACACCACAAGGACATTTGCTCAATTAAGTTCATAGCAACATTATTTGAAATAGCCAGATCTTTGAAAAGGCCTAGATGCCCGTCAATTGAGGAATAAATAAAGAAAATCTGGTATATTTACACAATGGAGTACTATTCAGCAGTAAGAAACAATGACATCCTAAAATTCACAGGCAAATCGGCAAAACTAGAAAAAAATCATCCTAAGTGAGTGATTTGTGTATATGTCAATAAAGCACTGTTGGCCAATAGGGAAGCAAGATAGGTGGGACTAGGAGTTCAGGAGGACTCTGAGTAGGAGAAACACAGAGAGTCATCATGTAGCCCGCCAGAGAAGTAAGATGTCCGTCCGATAAGAGAAATACTTAGATGGGTTAAATACTTAAGTCAGAGCTAGCCAGTAAGAAACAAGCAAGGCCAACAGCTTCATAATTAATACAGTGTCTTGTGTTATTTGGAGAGTACAATGTGGCAGAGCCCAGGCAACTGGTGGGGAAAAACCAAAGCGGCTGACAAGGAAAAGGCTTCTCTCTGCAAGTGAGGTAACCCAAAACCAGAAAGACAAATACAGTATGTACTCACTCTTACATGGATACTGGAAATAAAGCAAAAGATACACAGCCTACAAGCCACAACCCCAGAGAAGCTAGAACCCTCTTCTAGAAACAGAAGCAGATGCAGAAATCCACAACTAACCAATGGGCCAAGCTCCTAGAGTATAATCAAAGTGAGGGATGAGTAAAATATGAACAAAGGAGTCAAGACCATGAAGGAGAAACCCACAGAATCAGCTGACCAAGCTAGTGAGAGATCACTGACTAAGGTCTGACAAATGGGGAATCTGCATAAGACCAAACTAGACTCCCTTAATATAGGTTACAGTAATGTGACTGGGCCAATATATGAGGCCACTGGCAGTGGGTCCAAGACCTAACACTAATGTATAAACTGACTTAGTGGAACTCATTCTATATGGAGAAATACCTTGCTCAGCCTAGACATGGGCATGTGGGGTGGAGAGGTACCTTGGTCCTGCCTCAACTAGATGATGGGACAGCTTAGTAGACTTCCTATGGGAGGCCTTACCCTCTCCGTGGAGGAGATGGGAGGATGGGAGAGTAAAAGAAGTGGGAGGGAGGGGGAACTGTGACTGGAATGTAAAAAATAAATTGATAAAAAAAGAAAAAATACCACTTGCTGGGGGTGGTGGCGTATCCCTTTAACCCCAGCACTCCAAAGGCAGAGGCAGGCCGATCTCTGTGAGTCTACAGAGCAAGTTCCACCATAGGCTCCAAAGCCACAGAGAGACACTGTCTCGAGAAAAAAATGCCACCTTTTCACATATTTGAAATTTAGACTTTTTTTTGAGACGGGGTTTCTCTGTTTTATTGTCCTGCCTATACTAGAACTCACTCTGAAGACAAGGCTAACCTCGTATTCACAGAGATCTGCCTGCCTCTCTACCTTCAGAGTGCTGGGATTAAAGGAGTGTGCCACTACTGCCTGGCTGGAATCTAGATTTTTAAAGCATTAAAGTAGAATTAAGATTAACTGGAAAGGAAGAGGAGCAATGAAAGGGATGAAAAGATGAAAGGAGTACAACTGAAGTGTGCCTTATTCATTTATGAAATTGATCATTTTGTGCAAATCATATGCCCTAACAAAAAGAAAAGAAGAGAAACAGCCCCCAAGAGTGTCAGAAACAAGAAACCAAATATCCTTTCAGTGATGCTAGTTGCAAACTTCTGGCCTCTTAAACTATGAGAGAATGGATTTCTGTTGCTTTAAGTCACCAAGTTTGACGTAATTTGTTATAGCAGCCAAGGAAGATTAATACACTAATATTTATGCCAATGTCCTCCTTGGAGATAGGACAACACCTCATTATGTAAAAGTTCACAAAATGATTAAGCTCTATCTACAAAGACAGCCCACATACAATCACACTAACAGGGTACTGTTTCCCACCTCACTTCTATAGACTATAACCAGTGACTCCTGGACTTTACCTTCAAAAATCAATGTTTTACACCCAGATGCTCATGCATTAGTTCCTTAGGGCTTTCATAACAAAAGACCATACCAGATAACTTCTCAGAAATGTACTCTCTCAAGGTTATCAAAGCTTGCCTGAAGATCAGAATGGAAAACTAGCCACAGCCATGGAGGCCAGGCAGTGGTATAACCCCAGCAGCCACACTAGTTAGCCATAGAGGCTGGACAGTGGTGGTGTATGCCTTTAGTCCCAGCACTAGAGAGGTATATAAGACAGGAGCAGGGTCTCATTCGGGTATTCAGTAGTCAGTCTTCAGCATTTAGTCTCCAGCCATGCTGAGGATTCATGGAGACAGGATCACCCTTCCTTTTGGAGGTAGAGGTAAGAGCTAGTGGCTGGCTGCTTTGCTTTTCTGATCTTCAACCTGAACCTCAATATCTGTCTCTGGGTTTTTATTGTTCATGCTACATGTCATGCTATAACTAAAAACATTTTGACAATTTCTCTTGTGTACACCTTGTATACTTCCCATTCTCACCTTCCTATCACTCCTGAACCCTCCATGTTCCCCCACAGATCTCTCTCACACATTCACGTGTAACAAGAGTTTTCTCACCTGGCTGGGTCCTGCTGCCCTTCTCTGCCCCAAAGAAACACACAAACGCTATATTAATTATGAAACTGTTGGCTGTTGGCTATGGTTTCTAATTGGCTAGCTCTGACTTAATTATTAACCCATAACTACTAATCTAAGTATTCCCATGATGTCTTCTCTTACTGGAGAAAGGTCCCGGAACCTGCAACTCTGCCTGCTGCATGATGACTGTCCAGTGTCTCCACAGAGAAGAGAAAAGCAGAAAGCGATTTCCCGTTTGTCCCTGTTTATATTCTGATTCTACCCAACTACATCACTTCCTGCTGGCCAATCAGCCAATCTGTGTTTTATTCATTAACCAATAAGAGAAACATATACACAGAAGGACTTCCCCCATCATTCATGTCTATTCCTTTTATGACCTACAACCATTAATCAGGGCCATCTGTATACATGAGAGTTTGAAGCTATCTGTTGAAGCCTGGTGGACTCACCAGAGGGTACCCAACTAAAGACAATGATTCATCCCCTCCCAGAATCTTTTGAGAGCCATTAGCTCTGAAGTAAAAGATATGGCTCTATGAATTCTCTCCTTCCTTGACTGATTGTTGGTAGCGCTGGTCCTGAGACAGATACTTACAACTAATGTGAGTTAATGAATACATATTGAGCCATAGCAGAGTCATACTCAGAATCAAGCCTAAGACAACTTTCACTTATTTAAGCACTTAATGTTTCCAAACCAAGTGTGACTTATTTTCTTTTATTGTCAATGATCTTATGAGGTAAATTAGCTTCACTGAATTGATATAGATATATAGATGTAGGTATCGCTATATAGCCCTTGTTAGCCTTGACTTCTTTTGGTTTTTTTTTTTTAGTTTTTCTAGACAGTGTTTCTCTGTGTAGCTTTGGAGTCTATTTGGCACTCACTCTGTAGACCAGGCTGCAATAATATAGGCAAGGCAGAAATTAAGTTGAGATTTCCCTAGGGTCATGATGCGTGTTTTCTTCTTTAAGATTTCTCTTGATAAGTGAAACCTCGGCATTTCCTCACTGCATGCTTGCATGGGTAGTTCAGAGCCATTCTCTAGTCATTGGTTTTCAGAATCCCTAGGGAAGAGAAAGTAACTCCATACACAAAGACATGAGCAGTGTCTGAACACCCCTGGGGCAACACAAGATGCTCACTCTCCCCTCTGTGCCAGTCTCTGCTGGGAACTGTCTGTCAGACAAGAGTGTATTGTCAGTAAGGCCTTACTCTAAAGTTGCTGGCCAGTATAGCTGATCCAGGAAGAGACAATAGGCAAAACTAACACCAGGGGCATCCTGTATCATTCTCACAAGTCCCACAGTGCCACCCCTGCTTATTCTAATGAGCTCTACACCACACCTGTCAGCAAACAGAAACCCTTGCTCTGGTTACAATGTAGGGAATTTTCTGCTCACAGACTTGCCCATATGTACTCTGAAGATCTGCTTGGGTGGAATTCATGCTTTTAATGTTTTCCTTCATCTTCCAAACTGATGCTATTGATTGCATTTAAAAATTGCAAATGAAAAAAAATTGCAAATGAATGGATACATAAATAAGGCAGACATTTCATAAAAATGTGGAGTTGAAAGATCTGAATGTTCCAAAATGTCTCTCCAATATGTCAAATGGGGAAAAAAAGACCTACAGCCAAAGAATATCTTTTTTGAATTCATTGAAGAAGAAGGAATAAGTCTCTTAGGACTGTTAGAACTTAATTTATAAATTATATTTATTTATTTAACCATTCATTTTGTGGTGTGTGTGAGAGAGACACCTGTGGAGTTCAGTTCAGATGACAACTTGTGGGAGTCAGTCTTCTACATGTGGATCCCAGAGATTGAATTCAGGTTGTTGAGCTTGGCAACAAGTGACTTTTCCCACTGAGCCATCTTGAACCTGTTGAAGACTTTATAACTACCAAAGTGAAAGAGATTCCACAGTCTTGAAAGAGGCAAGATATGGAAAGTGGGAGGCTGAAGAGATGACTCAGAGGTTAAGAGCACTTGTGCCAGGCATTGGTGGCACACGCCTTTAATCGCAGCACTCAGGAGGCAGAGGCAGGCAGATCTCAGTCTCCTGTTGGCCTCTCAGCCATCAGTCTGGGGTTCAAGAACTCCCCCTTGTCCTGCCAAGTGTTTTTGTGGGTTTCACCAGGACCATCTTGACCCATTTGCTCATCACTCCTCCATCTCTGTCACTGGGATCCAGGAGTTCAGTTCAGTGTTTAGCTGCGGGTATCTGTCTCTGCTTCCATCAGTCACTAGATAAAGGTTCTAGGATGGCATATAAGGTAGTCATCAACCTTATCATCAGAGAGGGCCTATTAATGAAGTCTCTCCGCTTTTGCTTAGCTTACCAGTTGGTGTTATCCTTGTAGATCTCTGGAAATCTCGCTAGTGTCAGCTCTCTCCTCAAACCTATAATGACTCCATGTATTATGATATCTCTCATCCTGCTCTCCTCTATTCTTACCTCGACTCAATCTTCCTGCTCCCCCGTGCCTTCTTCTTCCCTCCTCTTATCACCCTCTCTTTTTCCTAGTTCCCTCTTCCCTCCCCCAATGTTCCCAATCTGCTTAGGAGATCTTGCCTCATTCCACTTCTCTGGGGTATCATGCATATCTCTTGGGGACCTCCCATTTCCCAGACTCTCTGGCCATGGGATTGTAGGCTGACACTCCCCTGATCCATGTCTAAGATCCATATATGAGTGAGTACATACCATGTTTGTCTTTTTGTGACTGGATTACCTCACTCAGGATAGTTTCTACTAGTGCCATCTATTTGCATGCAAATTTCAGGATTCCATTGTTTTTTTCTGTTGAGTAGTACTCCATTGTGTAAATGTAACAATTTTTTCTATCTACTCTTCAGTTGTGGGGCATCTAGGTTGCTTCTAGGATCTAGCTATTACATATAACGCTGCTACGAACATAGTGGAACAGACATCCTTGTTGTGTGAATGGGCATCTTTTGGGTGTATGCCTAGGAGTGGAATTGCTGGGTCTTGTGATAAACTGAGTCCCATTTTCCTGAGGAATCTCCATACTGATTTCCAAAGTGGCTGTACAAGTTTGCACTCCCACAAGCAATGGACAAGTGTTCCCCTTTCTCCGCATCCTCTCCAGCATAAACTGTCATTGATGTTTTTGATTTTAGCCATTCTGACAGGAGTAAGATGATATCTCAGAGTTGTTTTGATTTGCATTTCCCTAATGGCTAAGGATGTTGAGCACTTTCTTAAGTGTCTCTCAGCCATTTTAGACTCCTCTATTGAGAATTCTCTATTTACTTCTGTAGACCATTTTTAAATTGGAACCTTTGGTGTTTTGGAGACTTGCTTATTGAGTTCTTTGTAAATTTTGGAGATCAGCCTTCTGTCAGATGTGGAGTTAGTGAATATCTTTTCCCAATCTATAGGGGTGCCTTTTTGTCTTGCTGACTGTGTTCTTAGCCTTACAGAAGCTTCTCAGTTTCAGGAGGTCCCATTTATTAATTGTCGATCTCAGTGTCTGTGCTACTGGTGTTAAGTTCATGAAGTAGTCTCCTTAGCCTCTTGTACCAGTTCGTTCAAGGGTACCTCCCACTTTCTCTTCTAACAAGTTCAGTGTGGCTGGATTTATGTTGAGGTCTTTGATCCATTGGGACTTAAGTTTTGTGCATGGCACTAGACATGGATCTGCAGCCTTCTACATGCCAATATCCAGTTATGTCAGCACCATTTGTTGAAGATTCTATCCATTTTCCATTGTATAATTTTAGCTCCTTTGTCGAAAATCAGGTGTTCATTGTGGATTAATCTCAGGGTGTTCAATTCGATTCCATTGGTCTACCTGTCTATTTTTGTGCCAATACCAAGATGTTTTCAGGTATATAGCTCTATAATAGACCTTGAAGCCAGGGATGATGATGCCTCCAGACGTTGCTTTGTTGAGCAGGGTTGCCTTGGTTATCCTGGGTTTTTCATTTTTCCATATAAAGTTGAGAGTTGTTCTTTCAAAGTCTGTGAAGAATTGTGCTGGGATTTTGATGGGGATTGCATTTAGTCTGTAGATTGCTTTTGGCAGGATTACCATTTTTACTACATTGATCCTACCTATCCAAGAGCATGGGGGATCTTTCCATTTTCTGGTGTCTTCTTTAATTTCTTTCTTTAAAGACTCAGAGTTCTTGCAATACAGGTCTTTCAACTTGTTTGGTTAGCATTACCCCAAGGTATTTTATGTTGTTTGTGGCAATTGGAAAGGATGATGTTCCTCTGATTTCTTTCTCAGCCCTTTTATTGTCTGTAGGGCTACTGATTTTCTTGAGTTGATCTTGTATCCTGCCACTTTGCTGAAGATGTTTATCAGTTGTAAGAGTTCCCTGGTAGAGTTTTTTGGGTCACTTCTGTAAACTATCATATCATCTGCAAATAGTGAAAGTTTGACTTCTTCCTTTCCAATTTATATACCCTGATTTCCTTCTGTTGTCTTATTGCTCTAGCTAGAACATCGAGTACAATATTGAAGAGGTATGGGGAGAGGGGACAGCCTTGTCTTTTTCCTGATTTTAGAGGAATTGCCTTGAGTTTCTCTCCATTTAGTTTGATATTGGCTGTTGATTTGCTGTATGTAGCTTTTATTGTGTTTAGGTATGTTTCTGTTATCCCAGATCTCTCCAAGACCTTTATCATGAATGGGTGTTGGATTTTGTCAAAGGCTTTTTCAGCATCTAGTGAGATGATCATGTGATTTTTGTTTCTCAGATTGTTTATATGGTGGATTATATTGATGGATTTTCGTATGTTGAACCATCCCTGCCATCCCTGGAATGAAGCCTACTTGATCATGGTGAATGAGTTTTCTGATGTGTTCTTGGATCTGATTTGCCAGTATTTTATTGAATGTTTTTGCATCAATGTTCATGAGGGATATTGGTCTGAAGTTCTCTTTCTTAGTTGTGTCTTTGTGAGACTTGGATATCAATGTTATTGAAGCCTTGTAAAAAGAGTTTGGCAAAGACCCGTCTGTTTCTATTGTATGGAATACTTTCAGGAGCATTGGTATAACATGTTCTTTTAATTTCTGGTTGAATTCTGCACTGAAGCCATCTGGCCCTAGGCTTTTTTTAGTTGGGAGACTTTTGATGGCTGCTTCTATTTCCTTAGGTGCTATATGTCTATTTAAATTGTTTATCTGGTTTTTATTTAATTTTGACAAGTGATATCTATCCAGAAAATTGTCCATTTCCTTTAAAATTTCAAATTGTGTGTAGTATAGCTTTTCAAAATATGAGCTGATAATTCTCTGTATTTCCTCACTGTCTGTTGTTATGTCTCCCTTTTCATTTCTGATTTTGTTAATTTGCATGTTCATACTCTGCCATTTGGTAAGTTTGGATAAAGGTTTGTCTATCTTGTTGATTTTCTCAAAGAACCAACTCTTTATTACGTTGATTCTTTGTATCATTTTCCTAGTTTCTACTTTATTGATTTCAGCCCTCAGTTTAATTATTTCCTGGAGTCTGCTCCTCTAGGGGGAGTTTGCTCCCTTTTGTTTTAGAGCTTTCAGTTGTGCTGTTAATTCTCTAGTGTCACTATTCTCCAGTTTCTTCATGTGGGCACTTAGTGTTATGAACTTTCCTCTTAGCACTGCTTTCAAAGTGTCCCATAAGTTTGGGTATGTTGTGTCTTCATTCTCATTGAATCCTAGGAAGTCTTTAATTTCTTTTTTATTTCTTCTTTGATCCAGGAGTGGTGCAATTGTGCATTATCCAATTTCCATGAGTTTGCAGGATTTCTGAAATTTGTGTTGGTGTTGAATTCTAACTTTAAAGCATTGTGGTGTGATAAGATATGTGGAGTTATTCCATTTTTTGTATCTTTTGAGGTTTCCTATGTTGCCAAGTATGTGGTCGATTTTTGAGAAGGTTCTGTGTTGGGCTGAGAAGAAGGTATATTCTTTTGTGTTTGGATGGATTGTTATATAGATGTCTGTTAAACACAATTGGTTCATAACTTCTATTATATCCTTGTTAAGTTTCTGTCTTGTGGTCCTGTCTAGTGGTGAGAGTGGGGTGTTGTCATCTCCCACTACAAGTATGTGAGGTTTTATATGTGCTTTGCGTTTTAGTAATGTTTCTTTTATGAAAGTGGATGACTTTGTATTTGGGGCATAGATGTTCAGAATTAAGACTTCATCTTGGTGGATTTCTCTTGTTATGTGTATGAAGTGACCTCCTTCATCTCTTTTGATTGATTTTAAAGTCCAATTTGTTAGATTTTAGGATTGCTACCCCCCACTTATTTCTTGGGTCCATTTGACTAAAAAACTCTTTTCCCAACCCTTAACTCTGATGTAATGTCTGTCTTTGAAGCTGAGATGTGTTTCTTGTACGCACCAAAAGGATGGATTCTGTCTTCGAATCCATTCTGTTAGCCTGTGTCTTTTTATGGGCAAGTTAAGACCATTAATATTGAGGGTAATTAATCACCATTGATAGCTCTTTCTCGTTTGTTTTGGAATGGTTGTTATTGTTGGAATTGTATATGGATTTCTACCACTTTTTCTTTTGTCTGTTGGTAAGGTGGGATTATCTATTGCCTATGTTTTTCTGGTTGTACTTAATTTCCTTAGGTTGGAGTTTTCCTTCCAGAATTTTCTGTAGGGCTGAGTTAGTGGATATGTATTGTTTAAATCTGGTTTTGTCATGAAATATCTTGATTTCTCCATTTATATTGATTGAAAGCTTTGCTGGATATAGTAGTCTTGTCTGGCATCCGTGGTCTCTTAATATTGGTAGAATATCTCTCCAGGACCTTCTGGCTTTCATAGTTTCCATGGAGAAGTCAGGTGTAATTCTGATAGGTTTGCCTTTATATGTTACTTAGTCTTTTCCCCTAGCTGCTCCTAATATTCTTTCTTTATTCTGTGTGTTTGGTGTCTTGATCATTATGTGTCAAGGGGATTTTTTTGGTTCATTCTATTTGGTGTTCTTCAAGCTTCTTGTACCTTCATTGGCATGTCTTTCTTTAGGTTGGGAAAGTTTTCTTCTATGATTTTGTTGAATATGTTTTCTGCCCCTTTGAGGTGGGTTTCTTCACCTTCTTCTATATCTATTATTCTTAAGTTTGGTCTCACGGTGTCCCATATTTCCTGGATATTTTGTGTTAGGTATTTGTTGGACTTAAGATTTTCTTTGATTTATGAATCTATTTCTCCTCATGTGTCTTCAACACCTGAGATTCTCTCATCCATGTCTTGTATTCTATTGGTTATGCTTGCATCTGTAGTACCTGACCATTTCCCCAGTTTTTCTATTTCCAGCATTCCTTCAGACTTGGTTTTTTTATTGTCTCCATATCATCTTTCAACCCTTGCACTGTTTGAATTGTTTCTTGTAAATTTTGCTTCGTGTTTTCCTCCCTTTCCTGCATTTGTTGCATTTTTGGCTTGTTTTTTCTTCCATCTCTTTAAAGGATTTTCTCATATCCTCTTTGAGGGCCTGTATCATTTTCATGAAGTTGTTTTTAATGTCATGCTCTTCTGCTTCATTTGTGTTGGGGTGTTCCAGTCTTGCTGGTGTAGGGTGTCTGGACTCTGGCAGTGTCATATTGGTTTTTCTGTTGCTTCTTGTGTTTTTATATTGTCTCCTTCCCATCCATTCTTGCAGTAGGTTCCAGAAGGTGCCTCTTCCTCTTCTGGTGGGTGTGGGACCAGGATTCCCTTCTGGTGGGTGTAGCCAAGTCCAATGCTCTGGTAGCTTTCCACTTCCTGGTCTTGTAAGTGGAGAAATGGACTAGGATGCTGGGGTGCTTTGGATCCCAATGGGATAGATAGAACCCAAATGGTAGACCCTAGGCACAGGAGTGTGGCCTGGAGACAGGCCCTGATAGTCTTAGTCACATGGGTGGAGCAGGAGACTAGCATGCTGGGATGCCTTGGCTCCTGCTACCAGGATGGAAACCACAGTGGCAGACCTTTTTCTTTTCTTTTCTTTTCTTTCTTTTTTTTTTTGAGACTGGTCATAGATAGTGAATAGGAGACCATGAGTCAAACTAAGCCAGCAGATTTTTTTTATGTTTGTGACATTTGAAACTGCCTTTTAGTGCTTTTAAGTAAATGGATTGTACTCTGTACTTCCCTGTGCTATGTGGTTTACTCTTTCCTAATATTCAACAGCTTTATCAGTTGATGGCATTTGAGTATGAGATCCATGCACTAGATTTTAAATCTCAAAATCATACTTTTGAATATTAGTCTAGCCCACTTTTACTTTCATCCCAAGGAGAACTGTTTCCTATAGATTTACTTTGTGTATTTAGTCTGAAAGTGCTACTAAGTGGCCACATTCCTCTTCAGTTTAACCACTATCCTCCTGCATGCTGCTCCCTTTTTTTCCCTCGGATCCTACATTCTCAATTGTTTACAGAAAGAAAAAAGAAAACTAAGCCACCAGTGCAAGACTACCTAGTAGATTAGATCCCCCTAGGAATTTATATTATGAAATTATATGTTAAAGATAATCACCATTTCCTAGTTGATACTTTGGTTGCCTTTTTCTAAACATTTAAAATGCTACAAGATTACTGTGCTGGCTAGTTCTATGTCAACTTTACACAAGCTGGAGTCATTTGGGGAAAAGAAATCCCAGTTAAAATGCTTCCAAAAAAAGAGAAGAAAAGAAAAGAAAATGCCCCACATACACACTGGCACACGTACATATATTTGATGATATTTTATTTATGCTTTAACAAATAAAGCTTGCTGAAGATCAGAGTGTGGAGCTAGTCACACTAGTTAGCCATAGAGGCCAGACAGTGGTGGCACACATCTTTAATCACAGGACTCAGGAGATGGAGGCAGAAGGATCTCTGTGAGTTCAAGGCCACCCTGGGCTACACAAGAGAGAAACAGTCTAAAAGAGAAACAGAGCTCACACAAAGATGATCCCAGTACTTGGAGTCACAAGCTTTACATCCTAGAACTAGGGAGGTGGAGACAGGAGTTCTATGGCTGGGTGGAGAGAAGAATATAAGGCAGGAGGAGACAGGAGCTCAGTGCAGTCTAAGGAGGCACTCTGAGCATAGGTTTGCCCCTTTGGTCTGAGGATTCAGTAGAGGTAAGAGATTTCTCTTGTGACTGGCTCCTTTACTTCTCTGACCTTTCAGTATTTACCCTGATATCTGACTCTGGGTTTTTATTATTAAGACCTATTAGAACTCATGCCACACACACACACACACACAGTGTTTGAATGTTATGAAAGAAGTATAAGATGATAAGATAGGTATGGTGGTGAATACTTAGAGTCTATAATCTCAACACTTGGGAGATGAAGATAAAAGGATCAGCTATGTATTGTGTTTGAAACCAGCTAGGGCTGCATGAGACCCTGTCTCAGACAAGCAAACAAGCAAGCAATCAAAAATAATGCCAAAAGTATGGTGATCCTTTTCTATCTTTGTAGATACATAATTTTATACATCATTGTAATTATAGCATTCAACTACACATCCTTTTTTTCCAAGACAGGGTTTCTATGTGTGGCCTTAGCTGTCCTGGAGCTCCCTTTGACTACCTTTGTAAACCAGGTTGGCCTTGAACTCAGAGATCCATCTACCTCTGCCTCATGAATGCTAGAACTAAAGGCATGTGACGTCACACCTGGCACTCATCCTTACTTTTATTTAGTGTAGATTTCTCTGAATTTTTGCTTTTCTGTCACTTGTCTTTGATATACATAGATTTCTCTGCACTTCTCGTGTTGATGACTGTTTAGGTAAATTAGCATTTAGCTGTAAGCATCTCTGTAAAGCTGTTATCTTTTCTTTGGAATGGTTTCCTTATGACAGATTCCCAGGAGTAAGATTACAATGCCTCCTAGTATGTGGCCAGAACTGCTCCACTAAAGGATCATTGTGCATTTTTAAAGCATTTCCTCTATCTCTTGGTCTGTGGTTTGTCCCACTGTGGCTTACCAAACAGCAGCTACTCTGCGATCTTTCTATCATTCATTTCCCCCTCATATCTTGTCCTGCTAAGTTAATTGACAATATGCATCCTTGCAATACTTATTATCTTACTATAATCCACAATCTTGATTCCAGCCACCCTTCTTACCAGATGGGGTTTTTAACCAGGAATGTATGGAATTTTAAATATTTTCAGAAGTTCAAGATGATTTCAGTAGCAAACCAAATTGAATAGTTTTGTAAGACCATACTACATTACAGAATTTTTTCTTTTGTGGGGGTGGGGGAGGGTGAGAGGGTGGTGGTTGGAGGCAAGGTTTCTCTGTAGCGTTGGAGTCTGTCCTGGAACTAGCTCTTGTAGACCAGGCTGGTCTGGAACTCACAGAGATTCACCTGCCTCTGCCTCCGGAGTGCTGGGATTAAACCACCAACTCCCGGCCAGAGCTTTTCCATATCAAATTCAATATTCATACTATCAATCAATTTCCAAAGGGACACACAATGTAGTCATTTAGTCTATGCATCATTGAAGATAGTTACATACTTAATTGGTACGTTTAATCCTAAATGTTCCTGAGTTACATTGCTCTCAGGGTCTGTGGATAATGTTGGAGATGATTTCACACTGTAGAAAGGTGCATTATATTTAGATGCTCTTTGGGAATCCACTATAGCCCAAGAAAGATCAAGAAAAAGTATGGAGAACCTACAAGGTGATTAAGTAGGTAAAAGATAACACTACTGGTGCAAGCCTGATTCCAGACAGACAAACATAATAGTAATAATAATAATAATAATATTTTTAGGAAGGCTATAAAGAACTTGAGGCCTTGTAAGCTCTCCTTGACTGCAGGTACACAGCAAAACAATAATTCATGAGGAACGCACAAAGGATATAATGTATCTTATAAGGAGACTTTTCTTTGTAAACCTGGATAAAATGTAAGGCAGAAAGTTTTTAAAAGTTTATTTATTGTTATTTTGAAACAGTTTGCTGTGTAGCATAGGCCAGTCTCTAATTCCTGATTCTCCTGCTGAAGCCTCCGGAGTGATGGGTTTGCAGGAGTACCACACAACACCACACCGGACACTTCTCCCTTTTTCTTTCTTTCATTAGTGAGTGAAAAGTGCTATCTCAAAGCTTTGATTTGTCATTCCCAAATAACTTAATGATGGTATGCTCATCAATATTCCATTTAGCATATCTTCTCCAGAAAAAACATACATATTCAAAAATTTTTAATCTCCTCCCCCCCTCTTCTTTTGAACAGACTACTTCACACTATACTCCCTGCTGGACTGGAACTCATTATGTAGTCCAACAATCTTCCCATCTCAGCCTTTCAAATATTGGGATTGCAGATATGAGCTCATTTTAAAATTGGGTTGTCTTTTTAAATAGAGTTAAGAATTTCTTTTTCTTGAGACAAAATTTTGCTAGGTAGCTCATGGTATTCTCATATATGCTATGTATCCCAGGTTGGCCTTGAAAGTGAGATTCTTGCCTCATTCTAGAGAGTTTTGTGATTATAGGTGTATCATACCATATTGGCCTATTATTTCATATGTACTATGGTACAGGATTCCTATCAGCATATGTGGTTCACACACATTTCTTTGCTTCCTTCCTTCTGAAAGGTCTTTGGGTACATCTGAAAGGTCTTTGTATAGGGCAAGTATGTAACACTCATGCCTAGGGAGGCCAGAGGTCAATGTCAGGTGTTATTCCCTCAGAATTCTCAACTTATTGTTTGGGATATGGTCTCTTAATGAGATCTAAGGCTAGTTGGTTTGGCTAGGTTGGTTGACAGAGCTTCCCAGGGATCTGCCTCTCCAATGCTGGGATTCCAAGGGCATTCTACCACACCAGCGTTTATATATGAGTGCTGGAAACAAAATGGAGGCCCTCATGCTTGCATGGCAACTTGACCAACTGAGCTATCTTCCTACATCTGGAAAGATCTATAATAAATGCTTTTGCTGCTTAGGCTTACAGAACACATCATTATAAGAAACACTTGATAGTTCTTAATCTGAATGATGGCTATGTGGATGCACATTTTATTACTAAACTAATAGTTATATTCACTCTTAAGTCTATTTGTTGACTTTTTGTTTGTTTGTTTTTGGTTTGTTTTTTCAGACAGGGTTTCTCTGTATAACTACCCAGACTGTGCTGGAACTCACTCTGTAGACCAGGCTGGCCCCGAACTCATAGAGATCGGTTTGTCTCTGCCTCCCGAGTGTTGGAATTAAAGGTGTGCACCACCACTGCTCGGCTCCTATATACATTTTATGTACAAAACTTTAAAGACTTGACAGTACTGTTTTGCAAAGTACTTAATTTCATTTCTGTACTTACTTTCATAGACATTTGTAGAGTGAATGGTCTCTAGTTACTGCTTCATCCAATGCTGACAACGTCTACTTAGGCCTTTTACTACAAACTTCATTGTCTCTTTTGAAATGCCAACACTATTGGATTTCTGCCCCATCCCACCCTCATTATTTTATGGAGGTAAGATCACTAAAGATTCTGGAGTTTTTGAACTTTCACCATATGTTAGTTAATTCCAGTGTTTCCCCTTAGTCCAGTTTCCAATTTTTTCACATCCGCCTCATAGCTTTGTAATTTCTGGCTGCTGTCCTATCACTCCTGTGACTAGTTATTATCTGTCTTGAGATTTGTACATTAAATATATTTTATTCCCACTAAATGGTCATCATTCTATTTTAATCCATTACCACAGGGTGCTGCAGTTATTAATAGTGTTCACTCTTGACTCCATTACATCTCCTTATCCAAGTTACATTACAATCGACGTGTTCATTGTCACGTGGTAACAGATAACGCTTTGGTAAACGTGGAAGACGAAGCAGAAACGGTAGGCAAGGGGTTGTTCTGGGGGCAATGAAGACCTGAACCGTTGCAGTATTATTCCTCACTATTGATAAGGTAAAAACTGTCAAGATGGAAGGACTTAGGCTAACAAGCGAATCGTGTCAAGTGAGTTTTTGGCCAAGTGTGCGGGACCTGCGCTTCTGCTAAGCACTGTCACTCTGCGAGTGCGCCAACAACCATCCACTCCCTTCCAGGCGCCGCTGGAGGATCCCAGATTGTCCTCCCAGGTCGCTCTAGCTGCCGTCTCTATGGTTCGGGGACGCGCCGGGTCGCGGCCGGCCGGGCCCGCTGGTGCGCGTGCGCGATCGGAGCGCGTGCCCGGCCTCCGGCAACTGCCCTAGCTGGCGGGTGGGAGGGGTGGGTCTGGGAACGTTGCGGCGGCGGTGGCCGCGGCCCCTGCGCGCAGGGCAGTCCTCCGCCGGCGCCTCAGATGATGGGTCCCGAGGATGCCGGAGCCTGCTCGGGAAGAAACGCCGAGCTGCTCCCAGTCCCGGGGCCCGTGGGTCAGGACGGGAAGACCGTCCTCGCCGCGGGCGGCTTCGGCGGAGGCGCCGTCGCCGCAGAGTCGCCCGGGGAGGCTGGAGAGGAGGAAGCGCCGCGGCCGCAGCAGCTCCTGCAGCGGTATCTCGCGGCGGCCGCGGGCCCGTCGCAGCCCGGGCTCGGCGGGGCAGAGTCGGCGGCTGTCCCCGCGGCGTGCCACTCAGGCATGACCAACGGGGACTCGGGCTTTTTGCCGCGCCAGGACCGTCGCGGCCCGGAGGAGGCGCGTCGCCGCCGATCCTGCGGCCACCCCCGCCTGCTGGAGCCCGCGGACTTGGGTGTGGACGGTGCGGGCGGCCCGGACGACTGGGCCGCGCCGCTGGAGGACCCGCTACGGAGCTGCTGCCTGGCGGCTGGGGACACCGACGAACCGGAACCCACAGCCGCCACCCCTGCCGCGAGGGTGGGTGGGAGCGCGGAGCCCAGCCCCGGCCTCCCCGACGCCCGCTCCAGCTCTCGGAACACGTTCGAGGTGAGCCGCCGCCAGAGCGCCAGCGACCTCCTGCCCTCGGCGGGGTCGCCCGCACCCCTGCCAGCGGCGGAGCAGGGTCCCGGGGGCACCACGGCTCGAGCTCGACGGAGCGGTGGCTTCGCGGATTTCTTCGCCAGGTATCGCACCGGCCACGCGGGGGGCTTGGGCGGGGCCCCGAGCGAGCGCCGAGCGCTGTGGGCGGCGGGCGGCTGCCTTCCAGCGGCCCGGCGCGTCGGGACTCATTTGATCTGACGTTAGGGAAGGAGAACCGGGTGGCTTTGTGAGCTCCAGGCCAGGAGCCAGTCTTGGTGTTACTCAGTCCCCTGAGACCGTGTGCTTCCAAGTGTGACCAGCAACTCAATGCCTTATATTCAGTGTCCTCATCTGCAACAGCAAACACCGCTCTATTATTTAAAAAAAAAAAAAACTGATTACTAGGATTTGGACGGGGCGGGCGGCAGTGTATTCCTACAGGTGTGGTGTAGAAGTCTGCAAAGTTCATTTGCTTGGAATCTAAGACTTTTCCATTTGTTTGGGAATTCTTGATTTTTAAAAATTTTACAGTTATTTGTGTAGGTGTGTTTGTGCGTGCATGTATGTGTGTGTGTGTGCGCACGCGCCTATGTGTAAGTGTATCCTCGCTTCAGAGAACAACCTTTGGGAGTCGGTTCTCCTCTCCTACTTTCTGGATACAGGAGATTCAACTCAAGTTGTCAAGCTCAGTGGAGCTGTTTTACCGGCCTAGTTTGGGAGTTCTTGAAGTTTAGAAATGAGTATTTTTTCAGTTGCCTTTACTAAAACGCATTCCGAGTCGGAAATACACACTTGAAACACCACTACTAAAGAATAATGAGATAGGAGGATAGCCAGGAGTTTGAGACCAGCCTGGGCTACATAGCTGCTAGCCAGGGTT
This sequence comes from Mesocricetus auratus, assembly GCF_017639785.1. NCBI lineage: Eukaryota > Metazoa > Chordata > Mammalia > Rodentia > Cricetidae > Mesocricetus > Mesocricetus auratus. The sequence continues at coordinate 22,187,496 of NW_024429182.1, read as the reverse complement.
ACATAGCAAGATCCTGTCTTTAAACAAAACAAAGCAGGCACGCAGTGTAGTGCTTAGAAATGAGACCTCAGCCTTGTAGCCCAAGTTACTATTTCACTCTAGGAAATTAGGAAATCCCCTTTGTGCTTACCTCAGACAAGCGTCATCACTTTTCATCAACATCCACCATCCCTGTTGTTAGTTGAACCCAAGGCTAGGCAAGTAGCCCACCTACTGAGTTACATCCTCAGCAACTTCTTGTGAAGTGTGTGTGTGTGGGGGGGGTTGACTCACTTTCATGTGAGTTTATGTTTGGGAGCATGTATTTTGTGGGCTGGAACACTGTAATTATCTGGAAAGATGTCTGTCTCCCCTACCCCATAAGAAGGTACTGCTATATAGTTGAGATTGGTCTTAAACACTCTCCCATCCCATATCACCACCCCCCAGTTGGGATTTTCCTGCCTCAGCCCCTCTCCATCACTGTGGTAACTAATTTTTAGTGGTGTTCTATCTGTGACCTGGCATTTTTGAAATTAAGTTATTATGCTGGCCTTTGCAGATTCCAGAGCAAGGATTTGCTGGCTTAATAGGGCTGTAGGGAAGTCATGGTGGAAAACTTATTGCACATTCCTGAAAAACAAGTGTCCTGTGAGGTAGACTTTGACTAGCGTGTTTTGTTTTGTTTGTTTTTGTTGTTGTTGGGTTTTATATCAAGGCAAATAAAATATTTCCAATTTGTAAAATCTGCTCTTTCTCAGTTTTTCCTGTTTTCATTCCTTTTTCAAAGATTTTAACTGTAACCTGAAGTGAAAGAAACACTTTTTTTGTTCTTTTGGTTTTTGTTGTTTTCTTTTGGATATAGCCTTGTTGTAGCCCAGGCTTGCCTTGACTTGCCTGTGTAACTGACCAAATTGACCTTGTACTTCTCTCTAGGATTAGAGGCTTGTGTCATTAAGTCTGGTTTATGATGTGCTGGGAATCAAATCCAGTGCCTTACGCACGCAAGACAAGCCCCTTTACCAGCTGAGCCCCATCTCCAGCCCTCCTTTCTGTATTAGAAAGTTACACAGTTAGTGTGCCTATTTGTACCCAGTGAGGTACGTTTTATATTGCACTCGGCATTTCCTACATGTTTCTATTTCACTATCTCCTGTTTTTCCTGCTTGTATAAATTTACAAATTTTCTTAAATCAAGGATGGAAAATCCTAATTTTATAGTCCATCACATTACTAAATATATAGTAATGAGATCTATTATTGTGCCTGAATTTTCAAACATATATTTAGCTATATCGTTCTTTTTAAAAGTCTAGTTGGTATTATTTTGGAGATGGATATCACCTGTCCCAGGTTGGCTTGGAGCTCATTATGTGACTCAGGCAGGTCTCAAACTTCTGTTCTTCCTGCCTTGCCTCTTAAGTGCTGAGATTACAGGTGTGAACTACTTGTGAAAATATATTCACATCTTGCAGTGACAGTATTATACAAGGCCCCAGGATGACTTCTACATATGTATCTCTGACACTTTGTAGCATTATACCGAACTATACCTATCATGGCCAAGTTCTGAGGTAAAGTGTCAGGTGACTTTAGACCTGAATGAACTTTGGAGATCACCCATCCAGCCAGTATGCCCTGAGTGCTTGCTCGGTGTGAAGCATTGAGAATATTTGTGATTTAGACTCTTGTCTCTGACCTGGCTAGTAGAGGTTAAGTGGGAAAACAGATAGATACATAGATCTGTACTGCAGTTTGTGAGCAATCATAGGGCAAAACTGTATTAGGAGTTTCACTAGCTTCAGGCAGAAGTTTTCATCAAATTTTAAACTTCCTTTAACCTTTCCTATAGCTAGATTTCTTTCATATGACTATGTTATTCATATGTAGCAGAGAACTGGATGTTTTTCTGGTGTGTATGTCTGTGTGTGGCATGCATGTTTGTGTCTTTGCCTGTTTACATGTGTGGATTGTCTTCCTTATTCACTCTTCACCTTCGTGTATTGAGGCAGGGACTCCTAGTTGAACCCAAAATTCACTCATATGGCTAGCCTGACTAGCTAGTTTGAACTGAGGATTCCCTAGCTTAGCCTTCCAATTGTTGGGATAACAGGCCACCACACCTTCCAGCCTTTATGTATATATTTTCGGGGATCCTAACTCATGTCCTTACACTCCATGAAAAATGTTTTCCTGGTTGAACCACCTCCCTGTCCCCCAAAACTAGGTTTAAGTTTTAAAATACACCCCCCCAAAGGCACTGGGAAGCTTTTTGTTTTTAATTTTTGAAGGTTTTATGTTACTTGATTGAGTGAATGAGTGAAGGTATGTGTGAGTACATGCTTGCTAAGATACATGTTAAAGTTCTAGGCATCAGAGAAGAGTGAGAGGGACATTTTTTTCTCCTTGAATTCAGCAAAAACCTTAGCTGCACTTTGGACATCTTAAAGGCACGCACTGTGACACTCATCTCAGGGGGCAGTATCTAACAATGGTTTGAATTACCCCATTCAAATTGAGTTAAATTGTCTACCTCCATGTCTCCTCCTCTTTACTGTTTTCTGAAGACTGTAATTTTGAACAAATCCTCAGTCGTTGAGTAAAATAATCAGATACTCATTGTGGCTCACAACTATCTGTAACTCTAATTTCAGGAGATCCAACAATCTCTGGCCTCTGCAGATACCAGACACCAATATGGTTCATGAACATGGTGCACACGTATACATCAGGCCTAACTTAGGCACATAAAAAACACACTGACAGACAAAAACAAACTGATCCAGTGCTCTTACCTGCTGCTTTGACCTCCATTTTCTCTTTCTTAAAAATCAAGTAGCTAATTATTTTTTGTGGGTCTTTCAAAAAATTCTTTCTTGCTTTCAAACACAAATGGCTTTATTTTATACATACAGTAATAGACCTCAAATATTTACCAACTAAATATTATAGATGCGAGCTGAGTTAAAGAAGATTCTGAAAAATGCCATTGTTTTAATCTTTAAAATAAGAAGGTTGCTAGAGAATGAAAGAACCATTCCCCTTAGCTCTAAGGTCTCCATTGAAGATGTGGGATTTGTTTTTGTTTTGTTTTGTAGAGTCTACCTTAGCAGGATCATGTTAAACTCCAGATTTCTGTGTTCTGTTTCTTAGGTGTAAGCCGGAATCTAGTTGTCTAGCCTTGGTTGGCCTCAAACTCCAGATGTTCCTGAGTGTTGGGATTATAGACATTTGCTACCATGTTCACTTTAGATCTGTTCTTTTCTACTAGAGTTTCTTTGGGGGATGTGTCTGTTATGAGAAATAGCACCTCTGAAATCTACCAGTTTAAGAGGAACACGGGTGAATTTTTGTGTAACACTGTTTGTGTAGGAAGACACTAACACGTATTTGTACATGTGATTAGGTGAGTGATGGCCTGAATTCTTGTACAGTGAAATGAAGCTTGGGTTAAAAAGCAAATCGAAAAAGGAACTAAAAGGGAAGGAATGTCGAGAAAGATTCAACTATTTTTATCTTTTTTTGTTTTAAGGGAAAAATAGACAGGTGAAGCCAAATTTTTAGCTTAATTTTATGAAATGTTTAACTTGGCTTACTTACACTTTTTATACTGTGTTGTCATGGGAAGTTTGGGAGAAAGCAGAAACATTTGGAAACTTTGAGGCAGTGCATCTGTTACCATCTCTAATGTATTCAGAAAGGGAAAAAGAAGTCTTTTCTGAGACTGCTGTTTCTTTCAGGGTCTCTGGGAACTCTGTTAGCTCCATGAAAGTCATCCCAGATGGTGCTGTGAAGAATGACTTGAGACTTGCTACTGCAATAACTTTTTCTTTTGTCTGTGTGAGTAGAGGATGTGTGTGTGTGTGTCTGTCTGTGTGTTTGTGTGGGTAGAGGATGTGTGTGTGTGTCTGTGTGTGTGTTTGTGTGGGTAGAGGATGTGTGTGTATCTGTCTGTGTGTCTGTGTGAGTAGAGGATGTGTGTGTGTGTGTCTTTGTGTCTGTGTGGGTAGAGATGTGTGTGTGTGTGTGTGTGTGTGTGTGTTTCACTTGCTCATGTGCTTGTTTGTGGAGGTCGGGAGGCCTGGTTGGCGTCAGGTGTCTTCTATCATTCTCCATCTTACTGTTAGTAGTTTGTTGGTTGGTTTGAGACAGGGTCTCTTACTGGCCTGGAGTGCACTCTTGGGAAGGCTGGATGGCCAGAGAGTCACAGAGTCTGTCTCTATTCACCCAGACCCATCACTGGGGGCTTGGGTATCTGAACTCAGGTCCTAATGCTTGGGCATAGTTCACTGGCTTTCTGTCACCACTGACTGACTTTAAAAACCAAAATAAAACAAAAACCTGAGGGCTGGAGAGGTAACTTTTTCCCATTTATTTATTTTGTGTATGTGTTCATGTACATGGTATGGACATGTGTGGAGATCAGAGGTCGTCTCCCCAACTCCTTCAGTGGCTCTTAAATTTAAGTTTTTAAAATTACTTGGAAGGAGGGAGAGTTATCAAGAGTTATTTTGTTTCTAAGTGAAGATTTTTAATTCAGTAGAATGTAGAAAGAACCTCCCCAGAATCTGTCCCATAACCCCACCCATCTTCTTTACTTTTCCTTCCTTCCTTCCTTCCTTCCTTCCTTCCTTCCTTCCTTCCTTCCTTCCTTCCTTCCTTCCTTCCTTCTTTTTTTGAGACAGAGTTTCTCTGTGAAACAGTCCTGGCTGTTCTGGAACTCAATTTGTAGACCAGGCTGGCTTCGAATTCACAGAGATCAGTCTGCCTCTGCCTCCCAAGTGCTGGGATTAAAGGCATACGCCACCATTGCCTGGCAACCCACCATTCTTACCATGGTTGTTCCTGGACAGTAATCTCTGAAATGATAAATGCTTCACCCAGTTGATTGATGGACTGGTTTCTGTGGTAACTGAATGAAAATAAAGCACACAGATTTATAGCTCATAGTACTTCATTGATTTAAAGCTTAGATATGTTTATTGTTCTAAGCAGATAGCAGCTGGGTGATAAGGGCATATGCCTTTAATCCCAGCACTCAAGTTACAGAGGCAGGCAGATTCCCGAGGTCTGCTAACCTGATCTTCATAGTGAGCTCCCCAGGGCTACACAAGAGAAACCCTGTCTCAAAAAGCCAAACCAAACCAAACCAAACCAAACATCATTAGAGAACAGATGGAGAAATCCAACATACAGCATTTACAGACTTGAGAATTTATGTCTGCATAGTTAAATCTCAGCTTTCTTTTTCCTAATGTGAAGTCTATTGTTATGTATGCTATAGACTGTGTATGTCTGTTTTAAGGAAAGCTTTATCTTGCAAAAACCTCCCTGGATTCTCTGGTGCAGCAGCATAACTCTACTGTTTTTGCCGAGCACCGTGAAGCCTGTTAGCTCCCTCCCTTCTGCAGTTCTGCACAGACATGGCTCGCATCCCACTCACATTTGCTGCTTCAGCCTTTCTTGAACTGATTCTTGTAGCTAAGCAGGGGAAACCCATGTGACTGTCTGGTTTTTCAGCAAACTCTTTCCTGCAATTAAGAGAAGTTTAGTTCAGGAAGCCAACTAGCTAGTTTAGAGTGAACTTGACAATCATGTGTTTAACTCACCTCTGAATTTGGCTTTTCAATTCCTTTTTAATTTGAATTTCATGTTGAGTATTTTGTGTGTGTTACAAACATTTCTATCTGCCTGCTCCTGACCCATGTAGTTTAAAACATTTTAAATTTGGAACTGAATATTAAGTTTTTAAAATCAAATTGTGTTGTTTTCTTTCTTTCTTTCCCCCGGGGTTTCTCTGTGTAGCCCTGTCTGTCCTGGAACTCACTTTGTATTCCAGACTGGCCTGGAACTCAGAGATCCACCAGCCTCTGCCTCTTGAGTGTGTATCACTACACCTAGCCACTGTTTTCTTGCATTTCCTTGAATATTGTAATATACAAGTACCTTATCCATTATATGGTAGGCGCTATTTAGAATTTTCAAATTTGGTTTTCATCCAGACTTCAGTTAACTAGAGGCAATTCTTATGTTATTGTCCCTGAAAAAATTTAGTCAAGGACTGTATCAGCTTTTGATGGGGAAGGGGAGGAAGAAGCAGAGCTTCGATTACGAAATAAAACAAAGTGACTTGCTTTGTTTCCACACTGTTCTTACTCGGTTAGTGAGGAGAAGAAGATGAGGATAACTGAGAGTTGTGGAAGCTTGATTAGAAATCAGAGCTGCTGTTAGAGAATAGCTTTGAAGAGGGCTATGGAAGGAAATTTTGCTGGGAAGAATTTGCTGGAACTGGAGTTATAGGCAGTTATGAGCTGGTGTGTGGGTGCTGTGATGCTGGGTTCTCTGGAAGAACAGCCCGTGCTCTTAACCACTGAGCTATCTCTCCTGCCCCCTGCTTTTTTTTTTTTTTTTTTTATGTCTCACTGTGTAGCCTGGTTGGGTTGGCCTGGCCTGAAACTCACTGTTTAGACTAATATGGCCTCAGACACACAAAGAGCCACCTGCCTTGGTCTCCTGAGAGCTGGGATTAATGGTGTGTATCACTATGTCCAGCTTTCCATGGCTCTTTTTTTTTTTTTTTTTTTTCCTTGTTGTTTGATTGTTTGGGACAGTTTCTCTGTGGCTTTGGATCCTGTCCTGGAACTCACTCTGTAGATCAGGCTGGCTTCAAACTCACAGAGATCCGTCTGCCTCTGCCTCTCCAGTGCTGGGATTAAAGGTGTGCGCCACCACTGCCAGGCCTTCTGTGGTTTCTTTTTTCTTTCTTTCTTTTTTTTTTTTTTTTTTTGGATTTTTGAGACAGGGTTTCTCTGTGGCTTTGAAGCCTGTCCTGGAACTAGCTCTTGTAGCCCAGTGTGATCTCAAACTCACAGAGATCCACATGCACCTCTGGCTAAGAAAACATTTAATTGTGGTGGCGACTTACAACTCGGAGGTTCAGTCCATTACCACCATGGCAGGACATGGCAGTGTGCAGGCAGACATGGTGCTGCAGAGGTAGCTGAGAGTTCTACATCTGGATTCGCAGGCAGCATAAGTGAATAACCTAGGCCTAGTCTGAGCATCTGAGACCTCAAAGCCGGCCCCCACAGTGGCATACCTCCTGCAAAAAGTCTGCACCTATTCCAACGAGGCCACACCTCCTAGTGGTGCCACTCCCATGAGCCAAGCATTCAAACACAGGCGTCTATGGAGGCCATATCTATTCTAAATCTATTCTAACCACCATAGTGACTGAGGAAGACACCCAGGGTTGTCCTCTGCTTTCACACACACACATACACACACCACCAACACTACCACCACCAACAGCATCGACAACGTCAGGATAGTCCTGTAGAACCAGTATTTAAAATATTCCTCCATTAGTGTTATGAAAGAGGCTATAGTAGCTTCAAGGCAACAGAGGTTAACTTTGGCGTAAGAGGTGGGGAAGTTCTTTCCTATAGATGAAGCTTGACTTTTTACCAAATGAGGAGGTCTGGGTTGGAACGAAGCTGTCAGCTGTCAGCAATATGTCAAAAATTATACATTAAATAGTACAGAGCTTTTTGGTACAGCACAATTCTCATCAGTATGATTGACTCTAAGTTACGTGAAGTAATGTGAAAACTAGAGGCACACAGGTTGGAACTAAATTTATATGACCAAGTAAGTTGGATGTATTTAGTGGGGGTGATGGCAGTGCATGGGACAGCACTGAGGCCTAGAGACGGGGTAGTAGTGAGAGAGTAGTAGTTGATAATACTAAAGTGTAGTGTCTAGGTAATGCAGGTAATAATAGGGAAGACTGTCAGTTTTGTCAAGATGGGATAGCTAATAAGTTGACTGACACATACATTATGTTCTTAGCCTTCAATGAAACCTAGTAAAAGTAAACTAGGAAGTCTGATTTTTCTTTCGAGGAGGTTAAGAACTATATCTCTTTTATTTTTTCCTCTGTATGTAGACATAGACTTAAAAGCTTTTTAAGCTGCTGGGGGGCAGGAGAGATGGCTCAGCAGTTAAGAGTGCTTATTGCTTTTGTAGGGACCCAGGTTCTGTTCCTACATGGCTGCTCACAAGCATCTATAACTATAGCTGTAGAGAATCTGATGCCCTCTTCTGGCCTTTGTGTGTACCAGACACTCACATGATGCACAGACAGACATGCAAAGCATGTCTCTGTCTCTGTTGGATAGTTTTATGCCAACCTGAAACAAGCAAGAGTCATTTAAGAGGTGAGAACCTCAATTGGGAAAATGCCTCCATAAGATCAGATTGTAGAAAAACCTGAAGACATTTTCTTAATTAATGATTGATGTGGGAGGGCCCAGCTCATTATGGATGAGGCCATCCCTTGGCTAGTGGTCCTGGATGTAAGAAACCAGGTTGAGTGAGCCATGGGGAGCAAGACAGTAAGTAGCACTCCTCCATGACCTCTGCATCAGCTCCTACCTCCAGGTTCCTGCCCAGCTGGAGTTCCTGTTCTGACTTCCTTTGGTGATGAACTTCGATGTGGAAGTGTAAGCCGAATAAACCCTTCCTCCCCACGTTGTTTTGGGGCGGTGTTTTATTGCAGAGATGATGACATCCTATAACTAAGACAGTTTCTCTGTGTGTATGTGTGTTTTGTCTGTTTGTCCCCCATCTCACCCCAGAGAGATGGCCAACAGTTAAGAGTGCTGGCTGCTCTTCGAGGGAACTCAGATTCTATCCACCATTCACACAGCAGCTCACAATTGTCTATGAAGCCGATTCACTCTTCTGGCCTCCCTTGGTTCCAGGTTCAAATGCAATACAGAGACATACATGTTGTGGGCAAAACACCTATACACATTAAATTTTTTTTTCTTGGGAAAAAAAACATACCTACAAGGTGGTCTCCTAATGTGAATACAGCTGAATTTTATTCTATAAAGTGAAGAAAATAATTTCTCCTTTTGAACTGTTTAAACAGTGGTATTTTAGCAATGTGTAGGATGGAAAAGATTCTAGGATCTTGATTGTTGGATGGAGCACAGGAACAAGATTAGTGTAGTTTGAAACAAAGAAACTGTCACAAATGCTTATTATGTGTGATCTTGGTTAGTGACAGAATTGGGAGTCATCAGTGCATCTTGGAAGTGGGAGTCATTGAGTATGAGGAGAGCTTACAGGAAACTACAGCCATCTGCCCAAGAAAGATGCTTGTAAGTGCACCATTGCTTCAAAGTGTACATATCTTTAGAGAAGGCTTGTGGACTCCTGCATTCATGTAACACGTTGACTCTGAGAGTATCTTAACTAGTGTGAATTCACTCTACATGGTGTTGGGTTTCATAGGCAGTTTCTTTCAAGTTTATTATGTATTTTTTCTTCTCCCCTGCATCCTTTCCCTTCATTCAGTCTTGATGAAGAACTATTTATGTATATGTGCCTTTGTGTCTCCGAGAAGACCAGGACAGAGTTCTAGATACCATAGAGTTGGAGTCGAGGCAGTTTATAAGCTGTGTAATGTGAGTGCTGGGAACAGAACTGGTGTCTTCTAGAAGACATCTCTCCAGTCCCGTTGATGGCAAACCTTTGCCTTGGCTAAATATACGGTCTCTGCAGGTCCTAAAAAAATCTTATTTATTTGTTTGTTCATTTGTTTATTTTTGAGTCCTGGCTGTCCTGGAACTCACTGTGTAGTCCAGCTGCCTTTGAACTCAGCGATCCATCTGCCTCCTGAAAGGCAGGATTAAAGGTGTGTACCACCATGCCGAGCTAAAATTTGTAAAACAAAACAACCAGACTTTGACTTTGTAACCAAACTGGCCTGCAATTCACTGTATAGCCTAGAGTACCTTCAAACTCATGAGGACCATTCTGCATCAGCCTCCCAAGTGATGAGGTCACAAGCAAGAGCCATCATGCCAGCTGTGAAATACTATAAAAATGACAGTTGTCACTGTCAGTGTTGCCCATGATGGTTGTTTGTTTTCTTTTTTGAGACAGGGTTTCTCTGTGTAACAGGTGTGGCTATCCTGGAACTCACCCTGTAGACCGGGCTGGCCTCTGCCTCCTGAGTGCTAGGGTTACAGGCGTGTGCCACCGCCACCCAGTTTTGCTTTTGTGTTTTAAGACAAGTTCTCTAGTCGTCCAAGTAGCCGGGCTGGTCTCACATTGCCTCTGTGGAGGGTGATGGCCTTGAGCTCCTCATCCTCCTACCTTGAATCCCCTTGTTTCATACCACCATGTCTGACTATAATTTCATTTTTGGACAAAAACTAGGTTATGAATTTTTCTCCTCTAATAGTTCTGATCTCTGAATTTAGAGTGGTTGAGTACTGTGTGTTAAATAAAAAATTATTATTATTATTTTTAGAATTTGTAATAGTGACAAAGACAAGAGAAAGAAAAATCTTAGAATTAGTTTTTTTTTAAGTTCCTCGCCGAAGAGGATGTGTGTGTGTGTGTGTGTGTGTGTGTGTGTGTGTGTGTGTGTGTGTGTGTGTGTTCATCTGAAAGTCTTTTTCAAAGAAAAAATGATTGAGGCTTAGAAGAATGTAAGTAGTCTTTTTTGCTAGATCTTTAATCCAAAATACTTCAGGATAGCCAGTGTAGAGTTTTAAAGAGATATAGTACTTCGGCTTCTATGACTTAGTTGCATTGTCTCTTTAGCATATCCTTTTTGGCTTTCTATTATTCTTCAGGAAAATTTAGGTACAGAGTTCAGGAAGTTGAGTATTCTTAGCAGATCAACTTCCTCAGGAACAAGTTTGAAGATCAAGTCATGATTTCCGATTTGTTGTTGTTTGAGACAAGGTCTCACTTTGTAGTTCTGCCTGGCTTGGAACTCACTGTGTTAGACCAGGCAGGCCTCTGCCTCCAGCATGCTGGGATTAAAGGCACGTACCACCACATCTGTCCTTGATTTCTGATCTCTTAAACTTCTTTTACTCTTTTGAATGAAGTAGTTGTAGTCTGTTTTGATATGATACATTGGCAGTAAGGAGAGTCAGAGTAAGGCAGTTACAGTTTTCTCAATTGTCAGATTCTTGTTTGAGAGACCATGAAACTTACTGTGCTTTTTCTCTTATAAGTGTACTTCGAATTCTTAGAGCTTCAGACCCTAGAGATTTGTTACTTGAGAAATCTCAGGCAGGGGCTGGAGGATGGTTGAGAGGTTCCAGAGCACTTATTTTTTCCGAAGAACTTGGGTTCAATTCCAGCATCGTGGTGGCTCCCAGACGTCTGTAACTCCAGTTCCGGGGACCCCACACCTTCAGGCCTCCTGGGGACTGCTGGGACGTATGTGCAGGCAAACACCCACGCACATAAAGTGAGACATAAATAAATCTGAAAACCACAGGCAGAAAACTTGCATGGTTATAGGGAGGTTTGCTCCTTAGAAAGTCAGTTTTTCCTTTAATAGATTCATGGTCTCTCATGGATCTTTGTGAAAAGAAGTGAAGAAATCTTAAAAGATTGCAAACACACAGATAACAAGTACTAGCATGCTGTCATTTGTCAGCCATTTAAAAGTCACACCAGAGAAAGGGGAGGAATGTTTGTATTACTAGATTTCTTTTTCCTTTTCTATTACTCTGGGTTTCCTTGGTATACCTCTCCTTTTTCTCTTTCTCTTTCTTTTTCCTTTTCTTTTCTTTCTTTTTTCATTTTCTCTTCTTTTCTTTCTTTCTTTCTTCTTCTTTTTTTTTTTTTTTTTTTTTTTTTTTTTTGAATTTTCAAGACCGAGTTTCTCTCTGGCTGTCCTGGAGCTCACTATGCAGAGCAGGCTGGCCTCAAACTCATAGAAATCCGCCTGCCTCTGTCTCCTGAGTGCTGGGATTAAAGGCGTGCACCACCACTGCTTGACCTTCTTTTTTAATATTTATTTATTTTATGTGTATGGGTGTTTTGTCTCGTGTATGTCTGTGAAAAACGTCTACCTGGTGCCCTAGGAGGCCAGAAGGTGTCAGATCATTTGTGACTGGAGTTACAAGATGGTTATGAGCCACTATGTGGGTGCTGGGATTTGAATTTGGTTCCTCTGGAAGAACAGCCAGTGCTCTTAACTACTGAACCATCTCTCTAACCCTTCCTTTTTTCTTTATATTTTCAGTAGTACAGAAAATTAAGCTTCTGTTTCTCAACTAATGCTATTTTTTTAGTTCTAACTTTGCAAATGATTTTTAAACTTCCTTTAGCTAAAAAAATTGAAATAATAAAATCGAAGATGATGTGTCTGTGCGGTGGTAGGTGTATATGTGATATGGTGTGTATGGGAGGTTGGAGTGGAAAATAAACTAAAGAGGAAAAGATAGATTAATACTATCATTTCCTCATCTCTTTGTGTACTGACAAAAGTTGCCGGACAAGGTAAACTAGAAGCCAGGTGTGAGGTGTCTTGCCTATTGCCCTAGCTACTGCAGCTCTCTGTCGTCTGCATGTTTGATGATTGCACCATTCTGTGCCTCAAAAATCTTCTGATATGCAGTAACTATTGTTACATTTTTTATTCTATAAAATTGTTTATTTCTTTGTATCAGGGTAGTAATATGTAGCCACAGCATGTATGTGGAGGGCAGAGGACTGTGGTGATATATTTATGATCTAATAAAGCCACTGAAGATCAGAATGCAAAGCTAGCCACAGCCATAGAAGTTAGGCAGTGGTGGCACCCACCTTTAATCCCAGGACTCAGGAGACAGAGACAGATGGCTCTCTCTGAGTTCAAGGCCACCCAGGACTACATGAGAGTGAATCAATCTAAAAGAGAAACAGAGCTCATGCCTTTAATCCCAGCCCTAGGGGGGTGTATAAAAGACCCCCCAGTGTCTGATGCTGTATTCTGAGATTTAGTTTCCAGTCACAGGGAAGACAGGCGCTCCATTTCAACTTTGGTAGAGGTAAGAGCTACTGGTTGTCTGCTTTGCTTCTCTGATCTTCAGTTTGAACCCCAATACCTATCTCTGCGTTTATATTACTCATGTTACAGAGGGCAGTTTGCTGCAATAAATTCTCTCCTACCATATGGGACCTGGAGATAGAAGTTAGGTGGTCAGGTTTGGGGCAGGCAGCCTGGACTAGCCTTCCTGATCTCCCTGCCTGTGCCTCCAGTGCGAACTACAGCCGGTGTCGCCACACCCAGTTCAGCTGTGCCGCACTTGCGCTGTCTGCAGTCTGCTCTTACATTTGTAGTCCCAATCAAATCCAATTATTTGAAGCTGTGTTTCACTGAGTTTGCAAAACAAAACAAAACCCTGAAACTTTAAAGGAGTACATCTTTCTGTTATATGGTTATCTCAGTTTAATTTACAGGTGACTTTATTTCTGGTATAGAAAATGAACTCTGCTGCCTGCCCCTTTATAAGCACTACTTAACTCATGTACTCTGGGGCTGATTAGAGTTGATGGTAGCTTTTAAAGGTTGGGTAGGAAAGGTTGTTCTTTGTCCTCCTGTCCCTCCAGAGCTAATTATTCATATAAAAGCTTATTGTTGATCTTTAGTGGCACACCTTTTATCCCAGCAGGCAGCAAAGGTATGAAGATTGCTTGAGTTTGAGGCAAATCTGGTCAGCATAGTGAGTTCTAAGACAGCCTGGCAGCATAGTGAGTGAGACTCTGTCTCCCTCCTCTGATAAAAAAGACTTCTGGCTCAGTCAGTGTTCTGTTGCTTGAAGAGATACCATGACCACAGGAACTTTTCTAAAAGAAAGTATTTAATTGGGTCTTGCTTACAGTTTCAGAGGTTTAGTTCATTATCACCATGGGGGGAAGCATGACAACACTTAGGCACACATGCTGGAGAAGTAGCTGAGAGTTCTGTATCAGATCCACAGGCAGCAGGAAGAGAGAGAGTCACTGTGCCTTGTGTGGGCTTTTGAAACCTCAAAACCCACCCCCAGTGACACATTTCCTCCAATATCCTTATCCTTTTAAATAGTGCCACTCCCTTATGGCTAAGCTTTGAAATATATGAGCCTAAGGGGCCATTCCCATTCAAACCATGTGACCTAGTGAATGTGATGTGTAAGATAAATATTTATAGAGATGTGAAATGACCCTAAGAGGAGTATATTAGATCATGAAATGTTTATCAATTTGGCTCAGGTATTTATGCCAAAAAGTTAGAGGCAAAGATCTGGAGAGATGGCTCAGAAGTTAAGAGCACTGGTTGCTCTTCCGGAGATCATGAGTTCAATTCCCAGAAACCACATGGTGGCTCACAACCATCTGTAATGAGATCTGGTGCCCTCTTCTGGTGTGCAGACATACATGCAGGCAGAACACTGTATATATTAAATAAATAAATCTTAAAAGAAAAAAGTTACAGGTAGAACAAGAGTGGCCTGTGCAGTATAGGAAATGTCACAGTTTAGAGCTCCTTCACAGTTGTAGTGTGGACATTGGTGATCTGAACTTTTGAAATCTGATGACTCCTCAAATATTCAACCAAGATCAAATACAGATCTGAAGCTTTTGTCCTTTGTTCCTTGTACCAGAATTGGACTCAGGTCTTGTGTAGGCACATGTTCTGCCATAGCCAGCCCTAAAATGCACATCTCTTGGGTGCCTACAAGATGCTCAGAAAATTTAGGATTTCAAAGCATTTCAGATTTTTTTTTAAGATAGGGATTTATTTATTTATTTTTTTTCAAGACAGGGTTTCTCTGTGTAACAGCCCTGGCTGTCCTGGAACTCATTCTGTAGAGCAGGCTGGCCTCAAACTCACGGAGATCCACCTTCATCTGCATCCCAAGTGCTGGGATTAAAGGTATGCACTACCACTGCCTGGATAGATAGTGATCTTTAACTGGTGAAGTATATTCAGGTATTACAAAGTTTAAAAACCCCAGAATCTAAAATGCTGTTGATCCTAAGCATTTGCAGGGAGAGCTCTTCATCCCTGTTATAGAATCCTAGTAGGACCAGGAAGGTGGCTCAGCAGATAAAGCCTGGGAGTCTTTCATCCCTGGGACCCTCATAATAGAAGATAGTCCCTACCCAGACTGCCTGGCCTTCACATACAAATCGCACATGCACACAGAATAAAGGGACAAATAAATTAAATACTTCTTAAAAGAGACTAAGCGGTTGAGACAGACAGACAGACAGACAGACAGACGGAGGGAGGGAGGGAGAGAGAGAGAGAGAGAGGAGAGAGAGAGAGAACTAACTGATCCTGCAGTTTTCTCTCTGACCTCCACTTTCACACTGCACCATTGTATGCCCCCTCATAAATAAATGAATGTAAAAAAAAATCAGATAGGTAACAGATGTGAAGTATCATTATATACAATATACACTGATGAACCCTTTGTCCAGCCTTAGAAATCACAATTATGCCAGTTCAGTTGAAATATAGCCATTGAATAACCAACGGTCGTGTTTACCCTTGAACAGCAAGTGCTCTTCTGGCTTGTCTTTCTTTGTTTTGTTGTTTGCTTATTTTTCCTTGTCTGCTTTGAAGCAGTCTTGCTCTCTAGGCTGGCCCCTCTAACTCACGGTGTAACCTAGACTGGCTCCAAACGTGATCTTTCTGCTTGAGCCTTTTACATGCCACGCCAGCTCCCTGGCCCTCCCACTAGATCCTATCAGCATGATCATATCATTTAACTTCAATTAGCTAATTAAGGTAATTAAGTTTAATTTAATCACATATATGGTGATACTATTTATGATTTATTAAAGCTTGCCCGAGGATTCAGAAAACAAAGTCAGCCACAAGCCATAGAAGCCAGGCACACACCTTTAATCCTGGGACTCAGGATTAAGACAGATCTCTGAGTCCAAGACCACCCTGAGCTGCTAAGACCACCCTGGGCTACCAGAGTGAATCAGGGCTTACACCTTTAATCCCAGGATTTGAGAGGTATAAAACATAGACATTCATTCTTGTCACCCTGAAGATAGGAAGGCATAGAGTCTCTAACCATGTTGAGGAGAGAGTAACAGTCTGAGTGAACCTGAGGAGCAGTGAAGTCGGAAGTAGTCTGAGGATTGCCCCTGAGCTGAGGTAGAGCTAAGAGTTAGTGACTGACTATTTTGCTTCTCTGATCTTCAGATTAAAGCTTGAACCCCAATATCAGTCCTTGGGTCTTTTATTTATCAGCATTACATACATAATGCATACATGCATACTTTTTTTAACAGGGTTTCTGTTATGAGAAGCTTTTTCTTTTGCTAGCCGCTTTGGTTTATCCCCCGCCAGTCGCCTGGGCTCTGCCGCGCCAGCCTGTTTCTAGATCCGCATGAGTCCCAAATAAACACACAGGAGGCTATATTAATTATGAAGCTGTTGGCCTTGCTTGTCTCTTACTGGCTAGCTCTGCTTTACCCCATAATTGTTAATCTAAGTATGTTTCTTACCGGAGAATAGTTCCCGGCTTCCTACCCCATGCGGTTACATCTCGAACTCTCTTGTCTTTCTCTTTCCCAGAATCCTCCTCAACTCCTAGTCCCTCCCATCTTGGTTCCCTATAGGCTCAACAGTACTTTATTGACATAAGACTTCCCCAACATCTCCTCTTTTCTGTTTAAACAAAAAGAAAGGTCTTAACTTTAACATAGTCAAATTGTATATGACAGAACAGTTATCAAGTAAGAACACAGTTACAACATTTTGTCTATTAACATTTAGCAAGATCTAAAGAAAATATCATCCATCCCATCCTTGTGAGTCTAAAGTTCTATATGTAGCTTATCTCTTATCATAACTAAGGAAAACTATAATTATAACTATCTGTCTTCAACTCCATCAAAGACCACAGAAGGATAATATATAAACACTAGGATTGACAGAGACATCTTGCTATCTGGACAGTCACCCAAAGTTCCTCTGTATTGTCCGGGCATCCATCTTCAGCCCATAGGCCACAATGTGTCTGGAACACTTCTCAGCAAAGCAGGAAATTTCAAAACTGTCCATCTGCATCAGCAGTCTGTCAGTCATTTTTCTGTGTCCTGCAGAAAGTCCCGTAGACTCTTCCATGAAGCAGGAACCCTGTAAGACTGAGTTCAACAGTCACTTTCCTGTGGGTCCTGCATGTCCAGATTATACAACAACAGTCAAACAGTCTAGGCAAGAGCAGTTTCTTGCCCAAATGGCTAATCTTGCCATGTTGAAAGCAAACTCCATAACGAGTTTCTTCGATGCCCGTTTTCCTCTCAGACATAATTGGTGCTGCCAGGAGCAGACATTTCTCATTGTCAAGAAAAACCCTAAACCATTTTAAATGCCATGTTCTGAAGGTCTTTGAGAGGTTTGAAGACTGTCCATCTCAAATATATTTCTGTATATCTAGAAAACCTAACTTACCTAACTATAAATTCTATTATAAGTAACTATCTATAGTCTGTATTCAATTATGCATTACGTTTTAAAAGATCAGTATAAGCACAATACTTAATCAAGAGGAGAAATATACACATCACAAAATTGACCTTGAATTTGTATCAATAAATGAAAAACAATACCCATACCATAATTCCCCTTTTTTACCATTAAAAAAGATTGGCTGTGATCACTATCCCATTTAAATGAAAACAAAGATTTATAAACAAGATGGGAATTGGGACGTCGCTCATTCCAAACTGCTTCCTGCTGGAAGGGGGCGCTGTTTATACCATGGGGATCATGACAAAACCCAGAAGCCTGTATAAGTCCTTATTTTTATGGTCTGTAGAGCTGTATCATCTTAGCTGTCTCAGTTGTTGAAACACCTGGTCCACTGCTTCCGGGGTCTTGGTTCGTGAAACCACAGAAGCCTGGAAGGAATTCTCAGCTTTTCATTTTCTGTAGAAACATAAATAAAAACTCCTTTTCCGAGTAACATATCCTTACACTTAAATTTTGAAGTCAAGGCATTTTTAAAAGATAGAAGTTGGATTAATTCAGCAGCATTTATAATCAAGTGTACTTTAGCAGCAGTTCCTTCCTGAGCAAGCAAAAAACTGAAAAACACAATAGTGTACAGTATCCAGACTCTCTGTGTATTTTCCATCTTTGTGTGGCTTATTTATTTATTATTACTTTATTTCTTTTACTTTTATTTATTTTTCTCTGAGACAGGGTTTCTTTGGAAACCTGCCTGCCTCTGCCTCTGGAGCAATCCTACCGGCGTGCGCCACCACAACGCTGGCTTTTGTATTTATTTACCACTTTGCCATTTCATTTTCTCTCTCAATCTCCCATATATTTTTAAACACACTGTAAACCTTTAGAGGTTTTCTTTATCCAAGTGTGACTTTACTGTAAATCTTTATGTTTTTCTGGCCACGTGTCTTATCTGTAAAACCGCGACTGTTTTAAACTGCCGTTTCAAGATGGCGGGCGTAAGCGTGACTCTAGCTTACCGCCTCAGTCCATGCTGACCTCCAGCAAAAGCTGCCACTTCCAGCTGTACGTACACACTTTTCAATCGTTAGCAGAGTCTCTTAAAACAATTTTTCTGGCTGATTTTTTTTTTCTTTTTATGCCGAGTCAGGAAGACTCCAGTAAGCGAGCCATGTGAATCTCGGCTTGTCGTTAGCAAAACAGAGCACACCTGAGAAAATTGCTGCTACCAAAATCTTTGCTTCTCTCTGTTCTTCTGTTTCTAAAATTCCTTTAAAGCTTTTGCTATTTTGCGTGGAAACTCATAATCCCACTTCTGACACCATTCTGTTAAGAGAAGCTTTTTCTTTTGCTAGCCGCTTTGGTTTATCCCCCGCCAGTCGCCTGGGCTCTGCCGCGCCAGCCTGTTTCTAGATCCGCATGAGTCCCAAATAAACACACAGGAGGCTATATTAATTATGAAGCTGTTGGCCTTGCTTGTCTCTTACTGGCTAGCTCTGCTTTACCCCATAATTGTTAATCTAAGTATGTTTCTTACCGGAGAATAGTTCCCGGCTTCCTACCCCATGCGGTTACATCTCGAACTCTCTTGTCTTTCTCTTTCCCAGAATCCTCCTCAACTCCTAGTCCCTCCCATCTTGGTTCCCTATAGGCTCAACAGTACTTTATTGACATAAGACTTCCCCAACAGGTTTCTCTGCGGAGCCCTGGCTATCATGGAGCTCACTGTATTCACCAGGCTGGCCTTGATCTGCCTACAGCTGTCACATGGGTGCCTGCACCACTACACCTGACTCAATTACATCCTTATACATTTTTCTTGCTTTCATTCCAAGTTAACTTCCTGGCTTTTTAATTTGTTGCTGTATTTTGCAATATTTTACATTTTCAGCTGCTATTTTTGGAATCGAATCAAGAAATGGTCTCATCTGTGAATTAGGACTTTTACTTCTTTCTAGCAGTCTTTTCTTTCTATTGTCTTATTGTATTAAGTAAGTATTAAGTAAGAATCTTCAATATAATGTTGGATAGAAATAGCAATGCCATAATCCTTGTCTTGTTTCTGATTTCAAAACAATTTGGTTTTGGCATTTTATCAAGAATAGCCTATTGTAAGGGCTGGAGAGATGGCAGAGCAATTATGAGCAGTGGCTGCTCTTCCACAGAACCCAGGTTTGATTCCTAGCACCAACATGGAGGCTTCCCACCATCTGTAACTCCAGTTCTAGAGATTTGATTCACCCTTCCCGCCTCAGTGGGCACTGTCCACATGTGCAAGCACATACATGCTACATGCAAACAAAACGCACACACACACACACACACACACACACACACACACACACACACACCCTGAAAGGAGCTGGATGTGGTGGTGGTGGCGCACGCCTTTAATTCCCCCCCCCCCACTCCGGAGGCAGAAGCAGGCAGATCCCTGTGAGTGTAAGGCCAGCTGGGTCTGCATACTGAGTTCCAGGACAACCAGCTATGTGGAGAGACCCTGTCTCAAAAACCAAAACCCAAACCAAAACTAAAAAGAATAACCTATTGGATAGTCTTTTTAGTAAATGTCTACTGTCAAATAGAAGCTTCAGGTCCTAACAGTTTCTGCTGTTACTGAGATGATCATAAAATTTTCCTGCAAATGTGTTAAATAATATTTGACATATTAATTTTATGAGTAATATTAATAGCTCAATATTTTACTACTTTTGCATTTGTTTTATTTTCTCCGTTACCCCCCCCCCCCCAAACAGGGTTTCTCTGTATAGGCCTGTCTTTCCTGGAACTCAATCTGTAGTCCAGGCTGGCCTCAAACTCACAGAGGTCACCTGCCTCTGCCTCCCAAGTGCTGGGATCAAAGGCATGCACCACCCCTGCCAACTTATTCTTGCATTAAATATTAACATTTTCCTCATTTTATTTGTGTGTATGCGTGCACATGTGTGACTTCTGATGCATGTGCAGAGGTCATAGAACAACTTGGGAGAGTAGGTTCTTTCCTTCCAATATGCGGGTTCAAGTTGCCAGGCTTGGCAGATAGTAAGCTCCCTTTCCCACTGAGCTATCTCACTGGCTCACACCCTTGCAGTTTTTGAGGCAAGCCCAACTTAGTCATAAATGACTACCATATGAAAGTTTATATTTAGTTTACTATTTGTTTAGGATTTTTATCTTTAGCAAAATGGAATTATATTGATCTATTAATTTACTATAACATGATATTTCTGTCTAATTTTGCTGTTAAGTTCATATTGGACTTAACAAAAAGATAAATTATTTAGATAGGGTCTCGTTATATAAGAGCCATTTTTACCTTCCTAATGCTGTGGCCCTTTAGCATACTTTATCATGTTGTCGTTATCCCCAGTCACAAAACTATTTTCACGATTACTTCATAACTGTAATTTTGCTACTGTTCTGCTTTGTAATGTAAATATCTGTGTTTTCCAGTGGTCTTAGGTGACCCCCTCTAATGGGTTTCAACCTACATGTTGAGCACTACTGTTACATAGGTTAGGTGAGCCTCAACTCTTGTCCAGACTGGCCTGGAGCTCAGCTGTCCTCAGTTTCTCCAGTACTAAAATTTCATTGGAACAGCCTTACGCCTGGATCTACTAAGTTCTCTTTTCCTATGTTTTGTCACAATGCTGTAAATTTTTAGCAAAGATTTATTTTTAGTATTCTTATTTTAAAATGTGTTGCTTTGCCTTAATTTCTAGTCCTCTTTTTCTGCCTTTTTGTTTCTGATAAACCACATCAGAATTACTAACCTGACAGAAGACCAGTGTTCATTTTGTTAATACTAATAGTCTGTAGCTATATTAATACTCATTTTAAGCATGCAATTCAGTGATTTTAGTGTTTTATAGTTATACAGCCCTCACAGTGTTTTAGACATTTCTATCTGCACCAAAGAGATTCCTTATGCCCATTTGTAGTCTTAACTTCAACCCAAGGCAGCTCTGATCTAGTTTCTGGCTCCACAGATTTGCCTTTCTTGGATAATTTATATAAATTGAATTATACAATTTGTGACCTTAAATGTTTGACTTCTTTTATCTAGAATGTTTTTCTTTTTTTAGTTTATCCATGTAACAGTCGTTTTCTTGATGTATGTTATTCGTTTACATGCATCTACCACATCACAATGGGAATTGAATCCAGGTCCTCTGGAAAAGCAGCATGTGCTCTTAACTATCTAACCATTAAGCCACTGATGACTATTTGCACTATTATGAGCAATGCTGCTATCTTTATGGGCACCTATGTTTTCTTTTTCTTTTGACTGACACCTAAAAGTGGATTAATGAGTATCACATATTAAAAACTGCTCAATTGTTTTCCAGAATGGTTGTATCCTTTAAGATTTCCACTAACAATGTATAAGGACTCTTATCTTTCTCATATTTATCATTGCCTGTAATTTTAAAATAATAGTTCTCATCAAGGATGTGACGTTTTATTGTAGGATTTAAATTTTTAATTACTGTTTTTATTTTATGTGCATTGGTGTTTTGTCCCCATGTCTCTCTGTGCAGCTCATACACATAGAGATTCCCACAGAGGCCAGTGGAGGGCATCAGATTCTCTAGAAATCTGAATTGTAGAAAGTTGTGAGCTGACATGTAAGTGCTGGAAATTGAGCCTAGGTCCCCTGGAAGGGCAGTCAGTGTTTTCAATCCCTGAGCCATCCCTCTAGCCACTCACTGTAGTTTTAATTTGTATTTTTTTCTGTTGACTAATGATATCAAATATCTTTTTCATATAGCTTAATAGTCTTAATTTTCCTCAGTAAAATGTGTACTCAAATTTCTTGCAGTGTGTGTGTGAGAGTATGTGTGTGTGCCAGAAATCAACATTATGTATATTCCTGCATCCCTCTTACTTTGGGGGTGGGGTATGGTGAAAAAACATATTTAGAATTATTCATGGAACTCAGTATAGATGGTCTGAATTTCCTGGCACCTCCTCAAAGCAGGAGGAGCAGCAGCAGTCAGTATTGACTTGGGCCAGATCACTGTCACAGAGTTTCCGGGTAGCCTGTTTGATTTGGTGCTTGTTGGCATTGATGTGCACAATGAACAAAACTGTTCTGTCTTCTTCATGGCTGACTCAGTGATCAGAGGAACTGGGTGATGGTAGAATGGTCAGGCTTGCTTCTCCTGAGGATGGTTGTAAATGGACATTTCCTGTCCTGACTGCCCATTCCCAAATACCTGGCAGCCACTTCCCAAGTTATCACACAGAGGCTTGTATTAATTATAAATGCTTGGTTGATGGCTCAGGCTTATTACAAACTAGTTTTTACAACTTAAATGAACCCATTTCTATTAATCTACATTCTGCCTTGTGACTCATGGCTTTACTTGTCCTCTGGCATTCTTGCTCCAACTGCAGCTGGCTGCCCTTCTCCTACCCATCATCCTTAGTTTGGTTGCCCTGCCTATATTTTCTGCCTGGCTACTGGCTAATTAACATTTTATTAAATATGTACAAGAGAATTATTTCACAGCAGATGGTCTTCTTAGAGAAGATTGCCTCTGGAGTGCCAACATTTTTTTTTTTTTTTTTGACAGGGTCTTACTATGCAGCCCCAGCTGGCCTGGAACTGGTCTCTCAACTAAGTGATGGTAGTGCCACTATGTCCAGCCCTGTCTTATTTTTGAGACAAGGTCTTTTACTGGCTATGGTGGTGCACCATTGTCCCAGCTACTCAAGAGGCCAAGGCAGGCAAATTACTTAAGTCTAGCATTTGGAGAACCATCTGGGCACTATAGTGAGAAAACGTGCCTTTAAAAAAAATGAAGGTTCTGGGGATTTTAGGTCAGTGGTAGAACCCTTGCATAGCATTTACAAAGCACTGGGTTCCATCCCCAGTATCACACCAAAATTTTAATTTAATTAAATTAAGTAATTATGGTAAGATATACATGGTGTAACTTCTGCTGTGGATGAAGTTTCTGTCCAGCCTGGTCCCACTGCCCTTCAGTTCCAAATAAACATACAGAGGCTTATATTAATTATAAACTGTTTGGTTGATGGCTCAGGCTTCTATTTGGCTAGCTCTCTCAATTATTAAGCCATTTCTATTAATCTGTTTATCTCCATGTGGTCTTGGCTTACCAGTGATACCCGGGTCTCTTTCTTTCTCGGCAGCTACATGGTGCCTCCTTTCTGACTCACTTTCTAAGTTCCTCTTCCTAGCATTCTCCTAGACTGGTAGCCCCACCTATACTTCCTGCCTGTCCATTGGCCAAAACAGCTTTATTCATCAAAAAATAAGAGAAGCATATATTTACAGCATACAGAATTACATCCCCCATCATCTCTTTTCTGTTGAAATAAAAAGGAAGGTTTTAACTTGAACATAGTAAAAATATATATAACAAAAGTTATCAAGGAAGAATTATAGTTACAATATTTAGTTCATTTATAGAAACTATTTTATCTATCCTGTCTTTGTGAGTCTAAAGTTTTATATGTAACTTATCTTTTATCATAACTAAAGAAAAACATATGTGTTTATCTGTTTTCAACTCCATCAAAGATCTCACAAGGATATAAACTCTAGGATTAACAGAGACATCTTGATGCCTGGACAGTCATCCAAAGTTTCTCTGTAACATTGGGGTATCCATCCCATAGGCCATAGTGTCTGGCAAACTTTTTAGTGAAGTAGGAACTTTGAAGATCTGTTATGTCTTGTGTTGGCAAAATTCATCAGTTGCTTTCTTCTGTAAAGCAGGAACCCAAGGAACCTTCTTAGCCCTTGGCAAGTTCAGTAGTCACTTCCTTTGTAACCTGCTTGTCCAGTTTGAACAAAATGCTGTCAAGAAGTCTAGGCAAGAGCAGTTTCTTGTCCAAATGGCTATCCTTTCCATGTCAAAGGCAAACTTCATAATAAGTTTCTTCGATGCCCAACTTCCTCTCTGATGTAATTGGTGTTGCCAGCAACAGTTGTGTCTCATTGTCATGAAAAACCTAAATATACAAACCATTTTAAATGCATATTCTGTAGGTCTTTGAAAGGCTTGAAGAATATCCATTTGAAATATGTCTCTGTATGTCTAGAAAACCTAACTAACATAGCTATAAGTTTTGACTATTATAGGTGACTATCTATAATCTGTATTTAATTATACATTACATTTTAAATGAGCTGTATAAACAGAATACCTAAACAAGAGTAGAAATATACATATAACAAAATTGACTTTAAATTTGTATCAATAAACCAAAAGTCGTAGCAATGCAAAGTATTCATTTCTATACCATATTCCTTTTTTTCCCTTTAGAAACAGATTGAATGTGATTATTAACCATTTATAACCAACCCTGTTTAAATGAAAACAAACATTTATACACAGTATTTGGGAATGTGAGCATAGTTTTCTCCAAACTGCTTCCTACTGTTTGGGGGTGCTGTCCATCCTAAGGGGATCCTGAGAAAACCCAGAAACCTGGCTGAAGGAGTCTGAGGCTGCATTGTCTCAGCTGTTTGGGATGTTGGATCACCTGGGCTACTGCTTCAGGTGGTCTTGCTTGATCAAATCCCCTGAAGGAAGGACTCCACAGCTTTTCATCTTCTGTGGAAACAAAAGCAGAACCTCTTTGCCAAAGTAACATGTCCTTAGACTTAAATTTTGAAGTCAAAGCATTTTCAAAATATATAGGTTGGATTAGTCCCGCAGCATTTATAATCAAATGTCTTTTAGCAGCACTTGTTCCTTCCTCAGCAGTCAAACAATTCAAAGACAAACAATAACATACAGTATCCAGACTCTGTGTAGTTTCCATCTTTACATGGTTTTTTTTAAAACTCTATTTCTTTTTATTTTTTGTTTTGTTTTTTGTTTTTTTGAGACATGGTTTCTCTGTGTAACTTTGGCTGCCCTTGAACTCACTCTGTACACCAGCTGACCTTGAAATCACAGAGATCTCCCTGCCTCAGCCTTCTTAAGTGCTGGGATTAAAGACATGTGCCACCACACCCAGCTACTCTATTTCTTTTTTTTAGGACTTTCTCTATACTTTTTCTTTTCTCTCCCAAGCCTATGTATATTTTTAAACACACTGTAAAACATTTAGAGGGTTTTTTTTTTCTGAATCAGTCTTTACTGTATATCTCTGTCTTTTTCTGACCACATGAGTCTTTAATCTGCTAAACAGCAAGGCTAGAATTAAAGCAGCAGCTGACTGCTGGCTAAACACCCACTGTGGCTTTCCAAAACGGCAGTGGTATGTTTACCACTCATGACTCAGTCTACTCTCCGTGTTCCTCTCCCCAGAATTCTCCTAGTTTGGTAGCCCCACCTATACTTCCTGCATGGCTACATCCTGCCTGTCAATTGGCCTTAACAGCTTTATTCATCAACCAATAAGAGAAACATATATTCACAGCATACAGAAGGACATCCTCCATCATTTGCTTTAATCGTTTGTAAGTATACATATATGTATATGTATATATATGTATATATAAGAATATGTGTTTGTGTGTGTGTATGAGAGAGAGGAGAGAGAAGGAGAGAGAGAGAGAGAGAGAGAGAGAGAGAGAGAGAGAGAGAGAGAGAGAGAGAGAGGAAGAAGAGGAGGAGGAGGAAGAGGAGGAGGAAGAGGAGAGAGAGACTGTGTATATAGCTATGCAGACCGGTGTTATTAAGCACATTTATGGTGTGGTGGTACATCATCACATTATCTACTTATAGAACTTATCACTCCATACAGAAACTGTTAATTCATCAGGCATTGTAACTCATTTCCTCTTCAGCTCCTAGTAGCAGTCTGCTTCCTGTTACTAAGAATTCTCTGTTCTCAGTATTTCATTGTTGCTGGATGTTTTATGTTAACCTGATGCAAACTGGAGTTTAGAGGAGGGAACCGAAGACGATCAAACTGTAAGCAAGCCTGTAGGATTTTCTTAATTAGTGATTGATGTGGGAGGACCAGCCAATTGTGGGTTGTATCACCCCTGGGCTGGTGGACTTGAGTGCTGTAAGAAAGCAGAGAGAATGACTAAGCCATGAAGAGAAAGCCGGTAAGCAACACTCTTCCATGGATCTGCATTGGTTTATGCCCTGTTTGAGTTTCTGCTCACTGCCTTTGATGATGAACTGTGATGAGGAAGTGTAATGGAAATAAACCCTTTCCTCTCTAAGATGTTTTGGTGGTGGTGGTTTAATAACAGCAATTGCGACCCTAACTGAGACCTTATATAAGTGGAGTTATACAGCACTAGTTCCTTCTTTCTCATGGTACCATTTTTTCAGAAGGGTGCTGAGTATGTAAAATCGTGCAGTGACTGTAGAAAAGCTTTGCAACTCATATGCACAATATGGTAAGCAGAATTATTACTTAATCCCAAAATTCCAGTCCTGTGTTTTACCCAAAAGAACTGAAAACATAACAAAACAACTTTACCAATATTCACATATAGCACTGATACCCACAACAGCCAAAGGTAGAAACAATGCAAGTACCTACAACAAGTGAATAAGTATACTGTGTTTCTGTATGCTGTGGAAAAAACTGTGTCCCCTCAAAATTCTAAAGCTCTAACCACCCTTAGACTATGATTGCAGTTGAAGATGAGGTAATTAAGATGGAAATAAATCATTTGCTGAGGCCTAATCCATTATGACTTGTATTCTTCTTAAAAAAAATAGAAACAATGGATGTGTGTAAAGCAGAAAAGTGAGACAAAGACACAGCAACAAGAAAGCTACCTGTATGCTAAAGAGAGAGACTTTGGGAGAAAACAGACCATCCACATCTTGATTTTACATGTCTAACCTCCAACACTGTGCCAAAACTGTTTTTAAGTCATCCAGTCTATATTTGGTATGAACTCCCTAGAAATGACATACAACAGAATATTATTACTCAGCCACAGGAAAAAAAAAGTTCTGATCATGCTACTACATTATAGATAATATAGTAGTGTCTAGTTGTAGGCTCTGATTTGTGTCATGTGCTCTCTTTGTGTATTTAACAGCTGTTTATAGACCTTGAAGAAACATGTGCTTTCCAAATCTTCTGCACATTTTTAATTGAACTATTTGCTTATTATTTCTTTTTTAAGTTAGGACAGATATGACTCACATATTTTCTGGGTATCACTTTTATTATTTGTTTTTGTTTGTTTTGAGACAGGGCCTCTCTTAAGTAGTTCTGGCTGTCCTGGAACTCACTATATAGATTGGTCTAGCCTTGAACTCAAAGATCCAGCTGCTTTTGCCTTCTAACAGCTGGGACTAAAAAGGTGTGCACCACCATACTTGGTAGGTTTTTTTTTTTTAAGGTTTTTATTTTGGGAGCTGAAGAGATAGTTCAATGGTTAAGACAACTTGCAGAGGACCTGGGTTTGATTCCTAGTCCCCAACATGGTGGCTCATAATCATTCATAACTCCAGTTCCATTGGATCTTGTAACATGAGTTTTCTTGGTCTGGCTAGGTCCCACCGCAGACACTATATTAATTATGAATACTGTTGGCTGCTGGCTATGACTTCTTATTGGCTAGCTCTGTCTTAAATGTTAACCCATTTTCTAATAATTGAAATAATTATTTCCACATGGTCTTATCTTACTGGAGAAAGGTCCAGGGACTTCTTACTCCTCTGGTGTCCTACATCTTAACTGGTCAGTGTCTCAGGAGAGAAGAGAAGGGAGAGGGGAGGGAGAAGGAGAGAATTTCCTGCTTGTCCCTGCTTATATACTGATTCTGCCCTGCTACATCACTTCTTGCCTGGATCACATGGTGACTTCTCTTTACTACATTTCCCAGAATCCTCCTTGTCTCCTAGTCCCACCTATCTTGCTTCCCTATTGGCCAACAGTGCTTTATTCATCAATAAGAGAGACATTTACAGAATGACATCTCCTTTCATCGGATCTAGCACCCTCTTCTGGCCTCTGCTGCCACTAGGCATACATGTGGTGGAGAGACTGACATACATGTAGGCAAAACTCTCACGCACATAATAAATAAAAGTAAATACATCTTTTAAAATATTTAATTTAAAAATATTACATGTATATCCAAATGTCTGGATGTAGGTTTGTGTACATGAGGACAGTGTTTGAGGAGGCCAGAAGAGGGTGTTGGGTCCTCTGGGGCTGGAGTTCCAGGAAGTTGTGAACAGGCTGACTTGGGTGCTGGGACTTGAACTCTTAGACTTGAAGAGCAGTATGTGCTTCTTTGACTGCTGAACCATCTCTTCAACTGCTCTTTTTAAATACCTGAAAGTGTCCTTGATGCAAAGAATACTGTTTTTTTTCCTTTTTCATAATTTCTTTTTAAGATTTATTTATTTATTATGTCTGCCTGCACTCCAGAAGAGGGCACCAGATCTCATAACAGATGGTTGTGAGCCACCATGTGATTGCTGGGAATTGAACTCAGGACCTCAGTGCTCTTGCTCATGCATTTCCTTTAGTTATCAATGGCTTCCCATGTTTTCTAGAGTGGTTAGATTGATACAACATCTTGCAGTAATAATCCTATTGTTTGGGCTTCTTCAGAGATGTTTTTTTGTCTTGTTTCTCTAGATACTTTTATAATTTGTTGTTGTTGAGAAATAGACATTCTGGGAACCATGTTAAAGCGTTCTTACCACTTGCTGATTTTTGTTTGCTGGAGGCTGGCATTTATTTTTACAAGCTATTTTTGCAAAATGTATTTTTTTAAAAATGTGGCTGAAGGTTTCTGTTCTATTAATTCTGTGATCAGCTAGAAACACACGTTTTTCTTACACCTCAGGCTCCAAAAGGGAGAATGCAAAGGTTCCTGGCTTCTTTAGTGTTTTGATAGATACCCAAGCAAACTGCTGCTGTGGTGAGCACTGAAACTGATGCTTATGATGTCTGTGCAAGGGCCCAAGGGCACTCACTACCAGGCCAACTGAGTGCACAGTGCCATGATTTGAAGGCTGTCATTCCACTGTTTCCCCAGTACTGGTCAACCACTCCAGGAACAAAACTGTTATCCCATTGCCACAAGAGGTGGACAGGGGTGCTCTAATGGAGCATGGTAATTGGTTGGTGTACATATACTTTTTGCTGATTACTAAAATTAGCTGATGAAGTTCTAAGTTTCTAAAGTAGTTATTTCTATTTAGTTCTACTTTGGTAGAAGGGGTAACCTAAATTTTCATATGCTGTTCAGTGGTGATGTTTTTTGAGTGCAGATATTTAAATTTGATTAAGATCAGCTCATAGTTTTATTTTATGAATTTTCTCGGTGTCACTTCCAATGGCGACAGAGGTTTTCTTTTGTGTGCTAATGTGGACAGAAGAGGGCTTTCAGAATGAAGGGAACATAATAGGGAGAAATGCTCGGCGCAAGTTGCCTGGGATTAAGATGGGTGACTAGAGACAGGGACTGGAGAGAGAGCTGGCACACTGGTGCTGGTAGCCTTTGCCAAGGTCAGTTTCCAAGTGGACAGGGCTGCAGGCTGCAGTCTCTAAGCTGAGGCTGCCAGTTTCCTGAGGGACTGCAAGGTCTGGGCATGTGTTCTCCTGCATGCGTCTGCTCACTCTGCAGCAGCTGGGAACCCAGGAAAGCCCCTTTATCGGTGGCCGTCCTCTAGGTACCTTCTACTGAGAAAACTGGACAATCTCATCTTTTAAAACAGAAATGCTTGAAGATTTCTGTTACCACAGAGCATATATCAAAGGATTAATGTAGAGCTATGAGGCAAAGTCAGACATTGTGGCAACTGAGATGCCTTAGTGGATAAAGAACGTGCCACCTACCTTGACAACTTGAATTCAATCCCCATGACCCACAGAATGAGTAGAGAAGCAGCTCCCACAGGTATCTTGTCTTCTACACACACACACATTGGCATAAACATGCACACCCACACACACATGATAAAAAATCAACCATAAATGTAATAACAAGTAAAATTAATAAGTCATGCATTGTAGTTTGAAATTGCTTGTCTCTGCCTCCCATCACTTCCCCTTGCTTCTTTTTTGTTAGATCTTCCATGAGAGACAACTTTCTTCTATGATTACATTCTGACTTTTCTGCAGTAAGCTCTCTTACATAGTTGTTTTAGGAAAAGCGATTAATAACTATGGGGCAGCAGTAGATGTACTTTTATTACAAATATTTGAAAAGTATTACTAAAAGTAATTACATAGCAATTTTTAAAACATTCCATTACCTGGGACTAGACAGATGGCTAGGTAATTAAGAGCTCTTACTATTCTGACAAATGACCCAAGTTCGATTCCCACCACCTATATGGTGGCTCACAGCCATCTATATCTCTAATTCCAGGGGTTCTGATGCTCTTGCTTACCTTCAGAAGCTCCTGTATGTCCATGGTGCACATGCACACATTCAACATGTAACACATACACATAAAATAGAATTAAATGTTTATATATATATACATATATATATATATAATGTTACCTAAGCTCTTGTAGTCAAGTATCTGAATCATGAATTTAAAGTGAATATATTTAATTTATGGCTTTCACCTTTTCTTATTGTTTATCTTGTCAGTATTTCTATTAATAGCTGGGCCTGGTTGCATGTTCCAGTAAACCCAGTACTTGGGATGTGGAGGTAGTAGGATCAGGAATTCAGTGTCATCATAGGCTATATAGGTAGTTGGAGGTCAGCTGGGGCTATTAGATATCCTGCCTGAAAAAAAAAATCTGTATTGGTGATTTTACTAATACATCTGTATAAGTCAGGTATCTTAACTGAGTTGTATTAGTCTAAACAATATATAAGAAGTAAATAATTTTACTTGAAAGTATTTTGAATTTTCTTTGGAAATAAATATACTTGGATTACTGTTTAATAGTTCCCTGGTTTTGGAAAAACAATTTGTGTAAACTTTCTGTGTTTCAGAAACCTTTTCCCAAAAAGGACAAAGGAACTCAAATCAGCTGTCCATAGTGCTCCTGGATGGAAATTATTTGGTAAAGTCCCTCCCAGAGAAAATCTTCAAAAAACGTCCAAAATTATTCAGCAGGTAAGTACAGTGTGCAGTTTCTCAGAACTCTTAAAGCATTCTAAATTATTTGCCAGGTGAGGTGGCGCTTGGCTAGCAGCTCAGCTTGTGAGAGTCCAAGGCGAATCCAAGGTGACAGGATCACCCCAAATTTAAGGCTAGGCTAAGTTACATAGTGAATACAAGGTCAACATGGGCTGGCTACAAAATGGGACTGTCTCAAAGCATTGTTTTCTTTTTTAAAATTTATTTTTAAAGGATTTATTTTTATCTCATGTATATGAATATTTTGCCTGTATGTATGTAGATGCACCCTGTGTGTGCCTGGTACTGGCTGAGGTAAAAAAAAATGAAAAACCACCAGATCCCCTGTTACTGGAGTCCAGGTGATTGTGAGCTGGCATGGTTCTGGGAAGCAAACTGGGTCCTCTACAAGAGCAGTAAGCTCTTTTAGACACTAACAGCCTTCAAACATTATTTTCTTGAAAAGTAACCTTTTTCATTTTTCTAGATACAAACTTTGAAATTGTAGGTATTTACTGTAGTTGTCGTATTTATTTATTTATTTATTTATGAAGACAAGCCACAGTGTTTTCTGTTAATATGTTAAGATTGTGAAAATTCTTTAAAGTAATAAGGCTTTAATTTACTTTCTAGTTAAACTTGAGTAGCTCCAGGGTAGAGGAAACCAAACCTAGCTAATCACTGAGTACTTTGTCTACAAAGAGTTTATGACCGTTGCTGTTGTGAGCGGATGAAACTGGGATACAGAGCTGAGGGGGCTGTGCCACTGAACTTGAAGCTTCGCTCCTGTCTGCCTGCACTAAAAGGCGTTGCCACTGAGCATCGCCTCCTAGTGATTTAAAAGCCAAGTCCTTTAATATTTGTATTACCAACCATATGGAATTCCCATCTTATTTGACTCCTAAACCTTTGCTACTCTTCTATTAGTGAGACTGGAAAGCTGTGGACCTGGGTCCGTTTGGACTGTTCTAAAAGTTTGAATTGTTGTTTAAAAGGAGCTTTCTAGCCTGGCATGGTGGTGCACCCCTTTAATCTCAACATTCACACTTGGAAGACAGCAGTAAGCAGGTTTCTGAGTTCAAAGCCAGCCTGATTTACAAAGCAAGTTCTAGGCTAGCTAGGGCTACGTAGGGAAACTCTGCCTCTAAACAAATAGATATGTTTTCTCCTGTCCAGTTGTAGTTTTCAGATTTAATATAGCCAGCATCTATAAAATAATTTTAAAGCTTTAGTCATTAGTCATACTAGGAAATCTATTTAAGGAGTCAGTAATATTTCTTTTGTTTCCCAAGTAATAATTGTTTTTATAATTCATCCTGGTAATAGTTTTTAGGTCTTTAAGAACACTCAGCCTGTGTTCTCCACTCACTCTGGAGGCACAGGGAGGAGGGGGGGCTGCAACATACTCAAGGGCAACCTAATCAGCACAGCAGGTTCACATCAGCAGTAACGCATGCTAGACTCTGTTTGAGAAACAGAAACCAAAACAAGCAAAAATTAAAGCACTGTTGTGTCAGAGGATGTAGTTCAGCTGGTAGAGTGCTTACTAGCATGCATACACAAGGTCCTGGGTTTGGTCCCTTAGCTCTGTGTGAACTGGGTATAGTGGTATATGTGTGTAAGTTCTCAGCTTTATAGGGGGCTTGAGGCTAGCCTGGGCTACATGACCCTGCCTCAGGAAAAAAGACACTGTAATTTCATTTATAAATATTAAAATAGTAAGTAGTTAGTGTAACTGCTTTAGAGTGCTATCCCCAAACCTTTTGCCTATACACTTTGGTATGCAGAGGAGACACGTGAGTTATTTATATTTTTGATGCAAACTCAGTAGAATCCCGCATTCGTCAGGCAGGGGTTAAGCTGTTAATAAGGAAGTTGTTTTAATATTAAGTGGTACTAAATACTTTTGAATGGCATTATCATTGTCAATGTTTTTTTCTGAGGTGGGTGTGAGAAAAATCTGGGTACTATGTGGAAAAAGTAGTATTGGATTTAAAATGAGGATGATAGTTATAATGAGTCTGTCCCACCAGCTCTCAAATAATGACACTGAGACTTCTTACTAATTATGAAAGCTTGGCCTAAGCTAGCTCTTTTTTTTCCCAAGACGGGGTTTCTCTGTGTAGTTTTTTTGGAAACTGTCCTGGAACTTACTCTATAGACCAGGCTGGCCTAGAACTCACTCACAGAAATCTGCCTGCCTCTGCCTCCTGAGTGTTGGAATTAAAGGCATGTGCTACCAGCACCAGCTCATCTAGCTATTGTAACTTAAAATTAACCCATATGTTTAAATCTGTGTTCTGCCACATGGCGTAACTTCTCTTCCATCTTGCGCTTCCTGTCTCCTCTTCATGTCTGCCTGGAGATTCTACCTTCCTTCTTCTCAGAGACCCCTCTATCTCTGGAAGACCCACCTATACATCCTGCCTAGCTATTGGCTGTTCAGCATTTTATTACACCAATCACAGCAATACACCTTCACAGTATACAACTATACCACAACATTCCCCCTTCTTGTCTAAATAAAAAGGAAAGGTTCTAACTATATATAATAAGAACAGTTATCAGGGAAGAATTACATTCACAATGTCCAATCCATTAGTATTGGAAAATTCAAAGAAAATACTCCATTATTCTTCTATCTTGATGAGTTCAAAGTTTTGCACCTGATTTACTTTCCGTCCTAACTTGTATTACCAACCCAAAACTATGTTTTTAGATCTCAAAACATTTTCTTAAACAACTTAAGCTTTTATGTTTCTCAACCTTATATACTTTATACCTATTTTGTGAGTTTCTTTTCTGAAGTTGATAACAAGGAAAACTTAACAATAACTGTTTGGTCTTTAACCCCATCAAAGACCCGAGAAGTATATAATATTACCTGATTAAACAGAAGTCAGAGCAGGCAACTTCCAAAACTAAGAACGACAGAGACACCTGGCTGCCTGGGCAGTCACCCCAAGGTTCTTCTGCAATGTTGGGACATCTGTCTTCAGTTTATGGACTTAGAATATCTGACAGACTTTTCTGTGAAGCAGGGATTTTGAAGAACTGACCTATCTTGTCATGGCAAAGTTCAGCAGTTGCCTTGTTTTGTGTCCTGCTTGACCAGTATGGACAGTATACTGTCAGTAATTGAGGCCCCATGCCCAAATGGCCAGCCTTGCCACGTTGAAAGCAAACTCCATATGGAGGTTCTTAGTGCCCGTCACTCTTTCTTGAAGAAAATGATGCTGCTAGGAGCAGATGTGTTTCACTGTCAAGAAAAGCCCTGTGTTACCAGAAGGTCTCTGAAGAGTTTAAAGACCACCTTCGTATTTAAAATACATCTCTATTTGACCTAGAAAACATACCTAACATGACTATAAGTTTGTTTGTTATGGATGACTATTAACATGTATTTCTTTATTATCCAAAGTAGCTTTTAAAGGACAAGAATTTTACATTAAATTTTTAAATGAGCTGCATAGGTACAATACTTTAAACCAGAATAGAAACATATACAGCATAACGAAAATAACTTTAAATTTGTATCAGTATACAAGAAATATCTTAAACAAGAGTAGAAACATTATGTAGAATATTTTCTAACCAAAATAACCATAAGTTTATATCAATATACAAAAGTCCATACACTATAAACTATTTGAGATTAATAATTGGCTTTTAGTTTAATGTAGATTCAGTAATCTACCCTTTTATCTTATCCTTCCCATGTCCCCTTGCCATGCCCATGCAGCAATGGCCCAAGATTCCTGCAGAGGACGTCGGGATTAACTGCACCACACTTAAGTAGGCTAGCAAGAAGACTCTTTATTGAACTCCCAAAACAGGCTTTTATACCACAGCACCAGATCAGGGAGAAAAGGGGGGAAGCGGGGGCGGTGTCCTGCCTCATCAGGGTTCTGGGAGCAGTCAGGCTGTTCCAGGGGGGGCCCTTCCCCGGTTCCGGGAACAGAAGGAATGGCTCATTCTTAGTAAACATGTTTTTCTCTGCGGTTACTGCTGCCGGATGGCTTCTTGCCTTGGGGGAATAGGCTTTTTCATCAGGTTATGTTCCCACAGCTCCCCCTTTTTATTTTATATGAAGGGCCCTGTCTTAGGTCGTGCAGAGAACACCTTCCCTTATCTGTCATGGAGGCACCCTGAAGCCTCTGTCTTAGGTAGGAGACGTCTCCACGAGTTGCCCATCATTGGTACCCCTTACTTCTGGAGCATCTGTAACGAGACCTCATGGCTTCTGGGAGCGCCGTGGGCCAATCTGAGTAACTCTTGCCAATGGATTTGCTCCCTGTGGGAGAAGACTTGCCGGAGCCTGCACAAGGCGAGGACTCCGATCCCAGCCATAACCAGCCCCAAGATGCCCAGAGACAATGCGCCACCCCAACGCTGTACCCAACCCCAGATCTGGGCCATAGCATTCTACCAGCCTTCCGCAGAAACAGTGTCTACCCTAGTCTGATTTATCATTACAATTGGGTGAGCCAAAGTATTGGTGACATTTACAAAAGTATCATTCCAATGTCCCGCCAAGAACTTATTTAGGTGGGACACTTCAGCAGAAACATTATGGACCTCAAGCAAGGTAACACAAGCAGAATGATAAAAATGAGAACAGGAGGCTTGCTGAACCAACCATAACATTAATCTGTTCTTGGAGTAGGGCAGTCTGTTGATTTAGATTAAGAATTCCACATTGGATGTGAGAATTCAGAGTATCTTGCATGGCCAAGGCCTCACTGACTCTGCCAGCTAGGAGGTTGACGGTATCTGCATTAGCGGCAGATTGAGCAACAGCAATTCCAGCAATGGTGGCAGCAGTCGCTGAGATAGCAATAGCAGCAACAACTGCTGCAGTAATGCTGAAGTCCCTCCACTGTCTGTAGAGGATAAGTTCCTGTCCTTATGATGGTCCTCAACCACTAGGGGCACGAGAGCCGGAATTCTGACCACCAGCATGCTGGAATCCATCAAGGGCCAGCAGTTGGACAGGGAACAATTTCTAGAAGAACAATTAAGAGACTCATCCTCCCTCAAGCTCCCATTAAAGGTTACAAGCAAACAGGGGGACAAAACGCAGGCCATTCTCTTTATAGAAAAATTTTTCCAGCAGTCCAATTAATTTCCAAGGATTCCTTAAAGGTAGAGGACTCGTTCCAGTTTGTGGTGGCATTAAGTGCCAGTCCCCTCTGCATAACTAGGAGTCGAGCATCAGTGCAAGCCTGAGGCCTACAAAGGAACATAACCTGCAATGGTAGGGATCACTCCTGCCTGACTTGGATTTCTATAATGAAATTTAAATCCAGGGTCCGAGGAGTTCTTAAAAGGGGGTCTATGCACCTACCACCATAAGGGGGGTTTCCTTTAAGCCTCCAGGGTTCCTTGGGGGCGCAGTGTCCCCAAGGAAGGTGTTGAAGTAAATCAAAATTTTGGGAAACTTCAACATAAAGGAACTGGTCAGAATGCTTGCACCTAAGGAGATCTAGGCAAGCAGCTACATAAGCTTGGCATATTGTTGGACTATTAGCCATTCCTTGGGGGAGCACCACCCACTGAAAATGGAGGGCAGGCTCCCGGAAATTAATTGAAGGGAGAATAAAGGCAAATCTGGGGCTATCGAGGGGGTGTAACGGAATAGAGAAGAAACAATATCAATGACAATTAAATGCCAATCCTTAGGAATAGCCATGGGTGTGGGTAACCTGGGCTGGAGGGCTCCCATAGGCTGCATCACTGCATTAATGGCCCTTAAGTCTTAGAGCAGCCTCCATTTTCCTGAGGCCTTTTTAATTACAAAAATGGGGGTATTCCATGGAGAGGTGGAGGGGATCACATGACCTGCCTCCAGCTGTTCTTTCACCAATTGGTGGGCCACCTGGAACTTTTCCCTAGGTAAGGGCCACTGTTCAACCCATATTGGCTTCTCATGGAGCCAGGTGATGGGTATGGGGGTTGGCGGCACAACAGTGACCCTCATTAAAAACTTCCAAATCCCTTTGTTTCCTGGGGCTCGGGTATCCAATGGGAGGGTGGCTACAGGACAGACCTCTCCCTGGTTCAATTTGCCCAGTCCCTGTCCCTTGTTCCATCCCATCTTGTGCATCATCTGGGGAGCCTTATTCCCACGTTGAGGGTCTTGGCCAGGGACCTGGGTGGTTAGAATGACCCCCATCTCCTGTAAGACGTCCCGTCCCCATATATTAGTAGGGAGACTGGCCAAGACATAGGGTTGAAAATAGCCTTGGTGGCTCTTATCATCCTTCCATTTTAATAATCACAGACTTTTCTGGGGGATTGCTTGCCCAATTCCCTGTAGGTTGGCAGTCCCATTCTGTTTTGGTCAAGATGGGGGCCAGAACTTTTTAGAGAGGACGGAAACGTCTTCTCCAATGTTCAATATGCCTTTAAAGGCTTTGTCTTCTTTTCTCAGTGTGAGTTGAGGGCGCTTGACCATGGAAGCGGCCCAAAAACCAGCCTGGCCAGAGCTCCCAAAGCCTTGGTCTCCTCTGTTTTCTTTTAGGGCTCTGGCCTCTTGTGGCGCCAGCGGGAGGAGAAGCAGTTGAGCCACCTGCTCCCCAGCTGGTATAGCCACAACTCCGTGGGCTACAGATGTCATTATTTTAATCTCCCCCTCACTATCTTGATCTATAACCCCTGGGTATATCTGAATGCCTCAAAGAATGGTATTAGAGTGTCCCAAAATCAAGCTGACGGTGCCCAGAGGCAAAGGCCTATATATCCCAGTAGGGAGGGCCTGGACCTCCATCTCGGGAGTTAGAATTGCCCGGGCGGAGGGACTGAGGTCCAGTCTTGCGCTTCCTGGCGTGGCTGTGAGGAGGTCTGACAGGTGAAGGTGTTGCTCTGGGGGAGGAATCAGATCCTGCTACTGCCTGGGACAGGAGTCATTGCCTCATACACATTGGTTCTGGTGCCCTGAGACGGGGGCCCTCCTCCCATTTCCCTGCTGAGTATTAGGGGGGAGGAAGTTGCTCTCCATGTCTGTCTTGGAGCAGCAGTCATTAGCTCAGCGGTATCATCACCAGCAGCGGGGTCACAGCCCGGGCCTTCTAGGGCCGGGGGTGTTATTTTGGGGACACTCCCCATGGAAGTGTCCCTCCTTCCCGCAGCCAAAGCATGTCTTATTCCCACTACCTTGTTCAAGTCCTCCCCTTTCCCCACGAGACCGGATGGCCGTGGCCAAGACTTGCCCTGAATAAAATTGCCATCAATGTCTCTGCAAATGCGTATGTAATCATTCAAACTCTTCTTGTGGTGGGAATGAAGGGCCTCTTTGCAGTATTTATTTGCATTTTTATAGGCCATTTGCTTAATTACTGGTAGAGCGGCAGCAAAGGACCCAAAAAGCCTCTCCACCACCTAACTAATGCCGTCCACAAATTCTGAGAATGGCTTAGAGGGTCCCTGAAGGATTTAGACAACTGGTCCCCTCCATCCTTAGTCGGTAGGGCTTTCCATGCTCCCTGGGTGGTGGCGGCCACTTGTGCATATACTGCAATGTCATATTGCATTTGTTGTTGGAGACCACTATACTGACCAATTCCAATGGGCATCTCCACATTTCTTTGTGGCTGTCCCGCTTGGGCATTTCTCCCCCCGCCAAATTAAATAGTCCCCCCCCCCCCCAGAGGGCCGCTCGGCAAAGCTGCTGCCAATCACCAGATGTTAAATTAAGAGCTGTAAAAGATTCCACCAGGGAGAGTATAAAGGGAGCCTGAGAACCATAGTTTAGGGTAACATCTTTTAGTTGTTTTAAGTCCTTAAAGGCCAGGGGATCATGGCGCCGAATTATCTGGCCAGGATCGTTAGGGTCTGGAACCTCCATAACTGGAGCCACCATGGAGCCACATTGAACTCCCTTTTTCGGCCCATCTATCGGCCATGGTTCAGGCCAGCACACGGTTTCAAGGGTCTCCCGCCCGGCGGGGGTCCTTTGTTTTTTTCATTTTTGTCCCTCAATTTAATTTTATGCAGTTGTTTTTTAAAAGCTGCAATTTCTGCGACCAGTTATTCTTCCTGGGAGTCTGTAGAGTCCGAGTCTTGACAACTTTCATTTTCAAAATCAGACAGCGACAGATAAAGTCCACTGCCTCCTTCTTTGGGACGTGTCCCAGGGTCTTTAGGAGACCCCCTTGTCTTTTCCTTCTACACCCTTCTCCTGCCTTTTGGGTCTCGCTGAGGAGTTCTCGTCATCAGTCTCCACATCTGAGCACAATGATGTTTTAGTCTCTCTTTCTTGGATGCCAGGAAGAACCTCCTTAGTTGCCTGCAAGACCTGACGAAGGCAGGCTGTATCCCTCAGGAGGGCATCCTTAACAAGTCTCCAAAGAGCAAAGGTGGAGAGGGGCAATGAATCCGGGCCTTGTCTTTCCAGAAACCCTTGCTGGTCCCTTCGGACCTCCTCCCAACCTGGGACGTTTAGTCCCCCTCCTGTCACAAACCATGGACTAGCCCTCTCTATATTAAGAAGCCTTCTAGGTTCCTCGTCTTAATCGCAGGGCCATGTTCTTCTAAAAGTATCTTCAATTGATACTTCAACTCAGCTTTTCCTGGTGAATTCCCCATCTTTTACTTCTATTTTAGCTTCCCCAATACGTCCTGGCCAGCACTAGGGATGACCCCGTCCGCTTACCTCACTTTCAGTATCTCGGTGGGACCTCCAATTGCGGCACCTGCACAGCAACGGCCCAAGATTCCTGCAGAAGACATCGGGATTAACTGCACCACACTTAAGTAGGCTAGCAAGAAGACTCTTTATTGAACTCCCAAAACAAGCTTTTATACCACAGCACCAGATCAAGGAGAAAAGGGGAGAAGTGGGGGCAGCGTCCTGCCTCATCAGGATTCTGGGAACGGTGAGGCTGTTCCAGGGGCCCCTTTCCCGGTTCCGGCAACAGAAGGAATGGCTCGGCTCGTTCTTAGTAAACATGTTTTTCTCTGCGGTTACTGCTGCCGGATGGCTTCTTGCCACGGGGAAATAGGCTTTTTCATCAGGGTCATGTTCCCACATCCCCTCTTTTTTTTTTCAGAGATCCTTAAATTCCACCTTCCTTGCTGAAGTTTCCTCCCTTACCATAACCAGCAATAGTTTGCAACCAACCCCCCTAAATTATGACAAACATTTTAAAGCCACAAAATGACCAAAAACCACCCACCCCATCTCTTGAGAATGTGGGTGTTATATTTCTTAAAATTGCTTCCTGTTGTTTGGAGGCAACAGCATCTTTAGGGGACCCTGAGAAAATTGAGATAATGGTCAAGTCCTGGGAAAACTAGCTGTAACATAACTTGTCCAGTCTGTGTGATGGGAAAGTGCAGGGCACATCTGAAGCCCTGGATGGAGTGGTCTGTGAGGCTGGACCATCTCAGCTAGCAGCTTTGAAGTTGTTCTGCATGCAGAATCTTGAGGAAACTGCAACAGAGACATTTTGAGGCTGGGTCACCTGGGCTATTTATTTTCTTTGGTGTCTTGTCCTTTTTTTTCTGAAAATACACAAACTTTTAAAAGTAACATGTATATCTGCATTAACACAAGTATGGAATGTGCTGTGCACACAAATCAGTTAAAGATTATTTTTTGTTCTATATGTGAGCCAGTAAAAGTCGTGTGTCAACCTTATAAGTCCATTTGGACTGCATAACCAAACTGTAATATAAATCTGTATCTGTGTCATATAAAAGGATGGAATGTTATATAATAAATCATGAGGACTCTGTAACCAATAAGATTTATCATATCTCATCTAGTGTCAGAGTTGTTTCCATGTCGAGGAATCAGCATATATGTTACCTGTCATGTAGTGTTTCTTGGCTTTTTCCTTCATGTCTGTAGCCAAGATCCTCAGGAGATCTCCCTTGATCAAATCTGATCTTCATTAGTTTTGAAAAGAACCATAACTTTTTATTTCCTGTGGAAACAAAGGCATAAACTCTCCCCCAACACAACATATTTTCTAACTTCCATTTTGAAGTTAAGACATTCTTAAGATATATAGGTTGGTTTAATTTAGCAGTTTCCATAATTCACTGTCTGTCAGTAGCATTTAAAAAATTCTAAGTCAACAAAACACCATATAGGATCCAGACACCCCATGTATTTCCATATTTTCGTGGTTTATGTTTTATATTTATTTTCTTTAAAGCTTTACTTTATTATTTTAAAACTGTTTTTATGACTGTCTATATCCATTTTCTTTCTTTCTTTAGCATCTAAGCACATTTTTAAATATATTCTACCTGTTCAGAGGTTTTTCTCAGTCTGGACCTGACTTTCTGCGCATCTGCAGCATTCTCTGACCTACAGACAAGCCTTAAACAGCTGCATGGCTCAGGTAGTTAACTCCACCTAACCTCCACAGCTGCACCTAACCCTCCCAGCTCTGGGATGCTGCTGTGTCTGCACTGCAGCAGGCATTTTTAATCTGGTCTCCAACTGCAGAGTAGTGCATTGGCTGGCAGGCATTTTTATTTGGTCTCTGGCTGCTCTGGGATGCTGCTGTGTCTGCACTGCAGCAGGCATTTTTATCTGGTCTCCAACTGCAGAGTAGTGCATTGGCTGGCAGGCATTTTTATTTGGTCTTTGGTCTCTCATAGCAGGGCCTCTTAAATGAGCCGTGCCTTTGTACACTGTGCGCTGTGGGCTCTGTGTAGATGATGCACTTTGGACACCAAATGTAACAAGTTTTTCTCTGTCCTGCCAGATCCCAAATAATTACACAGAGACTTCTTATTAATTATAAAAGATCAGCCCACAGCTTGGACTAGTCTCAACTAACTCTTACAACTTAAATTAGCCTCTATTTTTAAGTCTATGTTCTGCCATGTGGCATTACCACTCTTCCGTGTTGCACCTAACCTCCTGTCTCCTCTCCATGTCTGGCTGGAGACTCTACCTTTCTTCTTCTCAGAGACCTCCCTGTCTCTGGAAGACTCCGTTATACCTCCTGCCTAGCTATTGGCCATTCAGCTTGTTATTACACCAATTTAGGATGTCTTGCAGGAAAATCTTGAGTTTCAGGCCAAGTGAGACTGTCTCAAGGAAAAAAAAAGGAAAAGAATTAAACTTTCTACCAATGTGTGTGTGTGTGTGTGTGTTTGTGTTTGTGTGTGTGTGTGTGTGTGTGTGTGCGTGTATACACATGCATGTGATTTAAAGAGTCTCACTTTATAGCCCTGGCTACTCTAGCTAGAACTCACTTTTTAGATGAGGTTGAACTCAAATTCAGAGATCATCTTACCTTTGTCACCTGGGTGCTGGGGTTAAAGGAATGCACACCACCACACTTGGCTTTATGTGTATTATTTTTTAATGCTTACTCAAAATTAGGATATTCTTAATTCTAGGTGGTGGTGGCACACACCTTTAATCCAAGCACTTGTGAGGCAGAGGCAGAAGCTAGCCTGGTCAACAAAGCAAGTTCCAGGACAGCTAAGGCTACACAGAGAAATCCTGTCCCAAAAAACATTCATACATACATACATATTCTTTTCTTTTAAAGTTATTTATTTTATGTGTATGGGTGCTTTGTCTACATGTATGTCTGTATGTATCTGATGCTTAAAGGGTGTCAGATCCCCTGGGACTAGAGTTGTAGATGTGAGTTGCTATGTGTGTCCTCTGGAAGAATAGCGAGTATTCTTAATCACTGAGCCATCTTTCCAGTCTCTGTTAAGATA
The DNA here is from genome assembly GCF_017639785.1 of Mesocricetus auratus. NCBI lineage: Eukaryota > Metazoa > Chordata > Mammalia > Rodentia > Cricetidae > Mesocricetus > Mesocricetus auratus. The sequence continues at coordinate 22,144,530 of NW_024429182.1, read as the reverse complement.
TTCTGAACTGTTGTGTTGTTTTGAGATGGTCTAATGAAGCCCATGTGTACCAGAAGCTGGCTGATGTGGAAGATGACTCTGAACTCCTGTTTCACCTGGTTCTTTCTCCATACTGGCTGACATTTAGACACTGTGTGCCAGTGCCCTGGTTAAGACAGTGCTGGGGACTGATCCTAGGCCTCTGTTATCCTAGGTAGGCATCCTACCAGTTTAGCTATATTGCCAACAGTCTACTAATATACCCTTACTTAATTTATCACTTTCTATTTCAATTATTTTAAAGTATGCTATAAAAAAATTACTGCTGAGACACTGAGAACATTGTTAACCTAAAAAGGCCCAGAACCTCCTCCATCATAAACTTTAGCATGTACTGTGAAATTAACTTTTGTCTAGCTGAAAGTGGTGGCTCATAGCTGCATTTTTAAAACGCGGGAGCCTGAGGCAAATAGGTTGCTGTTAGTTTTGTGATTAGTTGGAGGCTATCCTGGGCTTTAGGCAGGAGGGCTAGAAAGTGAGACTGTTGGGAAAAAAAAAACTACCAACCAATCAAAACTTTTGTTTATAGTTTTTCTAGGTCAGATTCTCCCTCAAGAAGCCACACAGTGTTCTACCTACTGAAGGCTTGTTAAAGTGTTCAGTTTTTTTCTTTCTCACATTGTCATGAGTGGCGTGAATGTGTATGCACTTGAATACCACAGTATATGTGTGTAGGCCAGAAGACAACCTGGGGGTCCGTTCTCTCTTTCTGCCATGTGGGTCCTGAGACAATACTCAGATTCTGTCAGTTTGCCTATAAGTGCCTTTCCCTCCCTTGGGCTTCTGTGTCCCTCCATGTTTGTTTACCTCACTCTGCTTTCTCTTTCTCTAAACTTTTAGGTGCGTGTGGCTTTCTCTTAATAGTAATGTACATTTACAACTTTATGTATCTGTGCTAACTTGAGACAATTTTCCTTATCTTTGTTTGAATTTTGTAAAACATTAAGAATAGAAAACAGCCGGGCGGTGGTGGCGCACGCCTTTAATCCCAGCACTAGGGAGGCAGAGGCAGGCGGATCTCTGTGAGTTCGAGGCTGGGCTGGACCGATAGCCTCCAAAACAATACAGAGAAACCCTGTCTCGAAAAACCAAAAAAAAAAAAAAAAAAAAAAAAAGAATAGAAAACGTAGCCAGGCAGCAGAGGCCAACAGATTTCTGTGAGATTGAGGACAGCCTGGTGTACAAAAATGAATTCCAGGACAGCCAGGGCTGTTCCACAGAGAAACACAGTCTCAAAAAACTCCAAATCAATTAATTAATTAATTTGATATGTATGGGTGTTTTGCTTGCATACATGTCTGTGTAATACATGCATTCCTGGTACCCACAGTGGTCAGAAAGGTTGTTGGATCCCCTGGAACTGGAGTTACAGATGGTTGTAACTCATCATGTAGGTGCTAAGAATCTAACCCACGTCCTCTGGAGAGCAGCCAGTGCTAGTGCTGTTAACTGAGCTATCTCTCCATCCAGCCCAGGCAATGTTTTTTAAAGCAGGTATTCAAAAGTGAGTTGCTATATTCTTAAGCATGAGTATAATGTTTATGGGCCATAATTCCTTCTTTTGTTTTTAATGGAAGGGCACTTGCCAGATTATACACTAAACAGGAATGTAAAGTTTGATTTAAACTTTTTAAAAACTTTTTTCTGTGATTACTCGTGACACAATTAACACAATTTTATTTTTTATGAAGTATACGATGTTATAGGATGATACTTCCCCCATCAAATTTTAAGCCTTTTAAATTCCTTTCTTTTGGCCAGTGAGATGATGACATAGAGGGTGTAGTTGCTGCCTCCAAGCCTGATGACATGGGTTCGATTTGCAGGACCCACATGGTAGGAAGAGAAAAGTGATTGTGAATGTTGTCCTCTGACCTCCACATATACATACTTATACACACAGATAAAAATGTAATAAATTTACATTTATTTAAGTATTTTTGCATTATATATGGAATGTATTTTCCTTCAGCTTATTTCTTTTTTTTTTTTTTTTCCGAGACAGGGTTTCTCTGTATTGTCTTGGAGGCTGTCCTGGAACTCGCTCTGTAGACCAGGCTGGCCTCGAACTCACAAAGATCCGCCTGCCTCTGCCTCCCGAGTGCTGGGATTAAAGGCGTGCGCCACCAACGCCCGGCTCCTTCAGCTTATTTCAAGAAACATAATGTGCTTATGTTTTATGTATGTGAAATTTAACCATCATGTTTTATATAATTTTTCATAAATTGAAGTTTCTAAGTGAAAGTTAGCTAAATATTTTTAAAACATTTTATTCATATGGTAAATTATATTAAAATATGTCAATTTTAGTGGTATCCGTGTTAGCAGTAAAGAAACATAAAAATGCTTAGTGGTAGGGTGCTTGCTTGTCATTCGTATGTCCCTGCTTCCTTCCGCTACCAGCAAAGGAAAACATAGCTGGCATTAAATGAGCTCTGGTCTAATAGCAAAGTCACACAGACAGAGACTGGGGCTTTAACTTGAGGATCAACCTCTGAGCCACAAGAATACTGATAATGTTGTTTTTTGAGAATGATCACGTGTTCTCTTGCAGGTGTGAAATTCCTGTTTGTGGCCTTTTGAACCATTGGTGAACCATATTACAAGTTGAATTTCTAGAATTTCAATTATATTGTCATTCATTTGACCTGGATTTCTGGCTTTTTAAAGTAAATAGATAAAGTTAGAATATAGCTAGTCTCTGACCTCCCCTCCAAATTGCAAGCAGGAATGATTTCAAATGAGCATATTATGAGTAATTATAATATAGTTGGGTAACCCTAACCCTAACCCTAACCCTTTTCCGTCTTTATTTCTTTTTCTTTTCTTTCTTTTTTTTTTTTTTTGTTGTTTTTTGGTTTTTCGAGGCAGGGTTTCTCTGTGGCTTTGGAGGCTGTCCTGGAACTAGCTCTTGTAGACCAGGCTGGCCTCAAACTCACAGAGATCTGCCTGCCTCTGCCTCCCGAGTGCTGGGATTAAAGGCATGTGCCACCAACGCCCGGCTCAGTCTTTATTTCAATCTGACATTATTTTCAGTAGAAACTGAATTTGTGTGTGTGTGTGTGTGTGTGTGTGTGTGTGTGTGTGTGTGTAAAGCATTATTTCTGTGTTGTCCTTCATGTGAAGATGTGACTTTTGTATTTGGATGTTTGCCCAGGTTTTCCATCAATACTGGTGCCCTTCTCTGAATGAAGTCTGAATTGAATAATTAAATCATTTTAACAAAACTTGACTAGCCAAGAAAACAAGTTTTAAAATACTGATTTCTGGACCGAGATGTAGTTCAGTTGGTAGAGCACTTGCCTAGCATGCACCAAGCCCTGCAAGGCATAAACCAGGTGTGGTGTTGCATGCCTGTCACCCCTGCACTCCGAGAGGGGAGAGTGAAGGGAGGGGACAGCACCAGCTACATAGTGAATTCCAGGCCAGCGTGGCCTACACGAGACTGTCTTTAAAAAAAAAAAAAAAGGTCATCGTGCTTAGTTAAGTCTTTGCTTTTGAACAAGTCTTTGTTATTTGTGAACAAACTCTTGGGCTTTAATTGATTTTATTTAAGTATAGATAGCCTTTGCATAAGAGTTGACTAAATACTGCAAAAATAATGTTTGTTCTTCTGCACTGTTAAGTTGCTCAGGCACTGGGCTGTGTTGAGTTTATTCTTGCAAAGTCCTTAAGCTTATTAAAATGTAAACGCTTTTCTTTCTCTTTTGTCACCTTGAAAGGGAGGTGAATAACTTCCTTTCTGTGTGTTTTACATTCATAATTGATAAAACTATTATGTCTTTCTATTTATGAATGCTTTGATTTCATTAAAGTTTATGTGCCTTGATATTGGGAGGGGAACTCAAAACAATTCTGGGATTATTCTTGTTTGAGGGGGGCAATATTAACCTTGAAGGAAAGAATAGTGGGTGGGGCACTAACAGATTAAATAGGCTAAGAGAATTTGAATGTCAGTCTTTTGCCATGATCAGAAAAGAGTCTTGGGAATAAGTTGCAGTTTAGAAATACTCTGCTATTTTTATAGCATTAGTAGTTTGAATGTCAAAGTCATGTTGAAAGATTGATTCTATGTTATGTCAGACCTATATATTAGGCTTGGCTTAAGATCAGACTTTAAAAACTTGCAGTAAGAACTGCCAGGTGAAGTTTATTGTAAGGTACTGCTCAGACAGTGATGATTTTTTTTTTGGCCTAACATTTTAATTAATCTTAAACTTAAGTAGAGGCTTTTTTCTATCTTAATTTATAGGTTGTGGAATGAAACTCAGGATGAGCAAAGACATTCTAATTCACCAAATCCTTTCACTTGGAAATTTCCCTGGCTTGGATCAATTTGTATTAGAGTCCATTTGTTCTGAGCAAACATAGTCTCAAGATGATAGAGATGGTCACATGGAGTGTTTCTTTGTTTCTGAATGTTGTTCGGGTGCTCATAGTGTGGAGAGATGGGGTTTCCTTACTCTTTCAAGAGGAGTGTTCTTAGAGTCTGAACCTCAAAGTCCAGTCTATACATGGATTTTAGTATATATTAGACTATTTTGTCTTTCTACAAGAGAACTCCTATTATGCTATTCTTTTTTCTTCTCAGACTCAATATTTTATTTTTTAATTAACTTTTACTTTATATGTGTGGGTGTTTGGCCTGCATGTTTGTCTGTGAACTATGTATCTACTGTTCTTGTGGAGGCTAGAATAGGGTATCGTATCCCCTGAGATTGGAGTTATAATGAGTTGTGAACTACCATGTGGGTGATAGGAATTGAACCCTGGTCTTCTGCAAGAGCAACTAATACTTTTAACCACTGAGGAATCTTTCTACCCTTACAATTTCTTTCTTTCTTTTTGCTGTCCTGGAACATTCTCTGTAGACCAGGCTGGCCTTGAACTCTACCTCCCAACTGCTGTGATTAAAGGCATGCATCATCACTGCCTGGCCACAGTTTATTTCTAAAAACATGCTATTGCAAGACTCCACTTGTATTTTTTTTTCTGATAGCATAGAACCCAAGGCATCCTGTGGTAGAATATCTAGTGCTAGCAACTGAAAGTGTGACATTAGAAACTCTAGGGCTTTTTCTCTAGCAAAGCTAGAAGGACAGATGTCTTAAACTGATCTGAGATTCTTCCTTAAAATCATCTTGCTTTCACTTCAGTGAATGAATAATTTGCTTTGACAAGCATTGTTTGGTATAATATACATGATTTGGTTCTTGGTATAGGAATAAATATATTGAGTGGTATATGCTCTAGTAGAATTGTGTTTAGCAATTGAGTGATTTTCCATAAATATGGTGTGTGAATTGTATACTATAGTGAACTAGTTAGAAGTGACCAGGTAGACAAGATGGAGAAAGCCTTTTTAGATATAGGAAGTGAATGAGCAAATGGGAATGAGTAAGCTGTATATGGTTAATTGGCTGGTGTCTTAAGTATTGCCCATATAAATCAACTGACAAGGAGCAAAAGGTTGTTTTGGATCATGGTTTCAGAGGTTCCAGTCCATGGTCAGCTGTCTCCACTTCTGGCATGTGGTAAGACAGACAATATGGTGGGGAACCCATGCTCAAAGCTGCTTGCAGAGCTCTGGGAAGGGGCATCTGTTGGCAAGCCTGATCAGCGTGAGTTTGCCCCCTCCTCACATGGTGGAAGGAGAGAACTGATGTAAGTTGTCCTCTAGCCTTCACATGCAGTGTGGCATGTCCGTGCACTCACGCCTGTACACATGCAGTGTGGCATGCCCGTGCATTCATGCCTGAACACATACAGTGTGACATGCCCGTGCATTCATGCCTGTACGCATGCAGTGTGACATGCCTGTGCACTCATGCTGTACACATGCAGTGTGACATGCCCGTGCACTCACACCTGTACACATGCAGTGTGACATGTCTGTGCACTCACGGCTGTACACATGCAGTGTGACATGCCTGTGCACTCATGCCTGTACACATGCAGTGTGACATGACCGTGCACTTATGCTGTACACATGCAGTATGACATGACCGTGCACTCACACCTGTACACATGCAGTGTGACATGTCTGTGCACTCACGACTGTACACATGCAGTGTGACATGCCTGTGCACTCTTGCCTGTACACATGCAGTGTGACATGACCGTGCACTTATGCTGTACACATGCAGTGTGACATGCCTGTGCACTCATGCCTGTACACATGCAGTGTGACATGACCGTGCACTTATGCTGTACACATGCAGTATGACATGACCGTGCACTCACACCTGTACACATGCAGGTACACATAAAAATACATAAAATGCTATGAAATGAGAATGAGTTGTAAGATGACATATTAATTATTTTTCTTTTAAAACAGTCTTTTTTCATTTTATGTGCCAATCTCAGTTCTCACTCTCTCCCCCTCTCCTGCAACCCCCAAGACCAGAAATTTTTAAGAAAGAAAAGAAAAGCTGTTCACCTCACAGCAGAGGGAGAAGATCCGCAAAATTTCCTTCTTCAAGGGCATGACCCCAGTGACCTAACATCCCTACTAGCCCCACCTCCTACAGGGTGTACCGCCTTACATTGTGCAGCAGACTGGTGACTCAGACATTTTACATGTGAGTCTTTAAGGGACATTTACAATCCAAATCATCACAGCTGTCATATCAGGGATGCAGAGTAGATGGTGAAGGAGCTATAAAGTTAGAAAATTTTACACAAATACCTTTAGGTAAGTGACTGAAAAATAATTAGAAAAATAATTCTGGAAGTAGCACAGAAACTGAAACAGATTTGTAGATATGGACATGAAGTTATATTGGGTCAATCTGTCATTTTGCTTCTTAAACAGTGTCTTATTAGCATTATTTAGAAAATGTGTTAAGAATACAGATGTTGGGACTGTAGACATGACTCAGTGGTTAAAAGCACTGGCTGCTCTTCTAGAGGACCCAGGTTTGATTTCTCACACTCACATGGTGACTCACAACCAGCTATAACTCCAGTTCCAGGGAATCCTACGCCCTCTTCTGGCCTCTACAGGCACTGCATGCGTATGGTGACAAGACAAATGCAGGCAAAGCACCAATACACATTAAATTTAAAAAATACATATTTTTATGGTATGGCAGCACATGCTTTTAAAATCCCAGCACTCAGGAAGCAGAAGTAAGCAGATCTCTGTGAGTTCAAGGCTAGCCTGGTCTGCATAATGAGACTCTAACATAGTGAGTTCCAGGCCAACTAGGGCTGCATAGAAAGAACTTGTCAAAAATAAGGGAGGATAAGTAACTTTTGGCAGCACCATACATTGTTTTTTTTTTTTTTTTTTTGGTCTGTTTGTTTTTGTTTGTTTAAGGTTAGGTCCCACACTGATTTGCCTGGAACCTCACGGAGATCTGCCTTTACCTCCCAAGTACTGGGATTATAAGCATGCCCCACAAAGCCCAGCTGCTATGTCACTTTCAAAAATTACATTGTGGTTTGCATGTGTCTCTCTGTGTATGCACATATGTTCCATAGCATACAGGTTGAAGTTCGAAGAACAATTGATAGAGTCAGTTCCCTCTTCCACCATGTGGGTCTCCATCTGTCTAGTCCTGCTATATCATTTTTTATAGCTTGTAGTACACTGCTGAAATGTCAAGTTGATTGTTATCTCCTTCAATACAGAAAGTTCATATTTTGAATTATCATGATTCAGTAGAGAGAAATACTTTGAGCTGGAAAATGTGTAACAATCATATATCTTAGGGTTTCTGTTGCTGTGAAGAGACACCATAACCATGGCAACCCTTATAAAGGAAAACATTTAACTGAGGTGGCGGCTTACAGTTTCAGAGGTTTAGTCCATTATCATCATGGCTGGGAGCATGGTGACATGCAGACAGATGTGGTGCTGGAGGAGTAGCTGAGAGTCCTACATCTTTCAGGCAGTAGGACATCAACTCAGACACTAGGCAGTATCCTGAGCATAGGAAACCTCAAAGCTCACCCCCACAGTGACACACTTTCTCCAACAAAACCATGCCAACTCTAACAAAGCCACACCTCCTAATAGTGCCACTCCCTATAAGATTATGGCCGCCAATTACATTCAAACTTCCACATCATATAAAAAGAATTATAGGCTATAATAGTTAAGCACTAGTGAATGAAACCCCTGACCATTTTAAGTATATTTAATTTTCTTGATATAAATGATCAATTAATGTCTTTTGTAATTGTTGGTAATTTTCAAAAGGTGTGTGTGATGTGTGTGTGTGATTGTGTGTGTGTGATGTGTGTGTGTGATGTGTGTGTGTGTGATGTGTATGTACATTCAGGTACCTGCAGAGGTCAAAAGAAGTTGTCCCCTGAAACTAGAGTTATAGGGGGTTGTGAGCTGCTAATCATGGGAGCTGTGACCCGAGCACTGATATTCTGTAAGAACAGCAAGTGCTCTTAACTGTTGAACAGTCTCTCCAGACCCAGGCTGCTTTAAAAAAAAAAAAAGGAAGAAAGAAAAGGAAAACGGTATGAATCACACAGATTACAAGTGAAGAAACTTATTACTGATTTTCTGTTAATTTCTAGGAGTAGATTTCATAAAATTGTAAGTATTTCTTTTAAAATGCTCAAATGGGCCTGGTAGTGATGGTGCACACCTTTAACCTCAGCACTGAGGAGGCAGAGACAGAGGCAGGTGGATCTTTGAGGTTGAGGCCAGCCAGGTCTACAGAGTGAGTTCTAAAACAGTCAGGGCTATGCAGAGAAACCCTGCCTCAAAACACCAGAAAACAAACAACAAAAAAACTAGAGTCCAAAAACTCATGATGAGGTATTGAGATCATAGGCCCTGGTTGGAGGTCGGTGCTTAATACAGTTGTTAGCTAAACTGACATAGTATCAAGCTGACTTCTAAATATATGTGCTCATACCCATAGAAAAACCCTATCTTTGGGGGGAAGGACTTAAATGGAGAAATGTAAATGATTCTACAAAGAATATATTAACATTGTATCTTTTAATGGTTTATCAGACTTAATGAAATAGAGGAATATTATAAAAACTATTTTTTAAGTTTAGTAGATTTGATATGATTTATTGGTAACTTGTTTAAAATAAGGATAAAGAGATGTTCTCTTGGAGTGTCTGTCTCTGTAGTAGTCAGAGTCACAGAAGCCTGAAATCTCAAAGTCCTTTGTGTTTAGAGTCTCAGTGTCACCCTTTAGAGTGTTCTTCTGAGCATCACAGTTGGATCCTGTCTCAGCATTCCCATTACTCATCTGCGGTATAGAAAGTAAGGTTATCAGCATGTAGATTACTCAAAACTTAGGTAGGTGCTGCTGCTGAGGGTAATAAAACAAAGATTTCCTAAGACCACCCACCCCTAGTTTATCTAGAGTATTTTTGTCATTCTTTCTACTAACACATTTTGGTACTTTTTATTGTATCACATAAATTCATAATTTAGGCTACTCTAGGAAATAAAAAAATATTTTCTTGATATGCTATATCCCTTATAGCACAATTCCCTTAATAATACAGGTTTAATAATACATACTGAAAATTAGAAAAATCTCTACATAAATTATATCCTTATTTGCTCTAGGAGTATGAAGCACGAACAGGGAGAACCTGTAAAGTACCACCTCAGTCTTCAAGACGTAAGAATTTTGAGTTTGAGCCACTTTCTACCACTGCCCTGATTCTTGAGGACCGACCATCGTAAGTATTTAGCGATTATTAGGTTCATATCATTATTTATACTTAAACTTAGATATAATTGTTCTCACTATTCACTTAAAATTGAAGGAAGGGATTTATTTGTTTTATTTTGAGATATGATCTCATTTAGCCCAGGCTGGCTTTAAATCCAGTGTTTTCTTGTACTTCCCAGTGTTAGAATTATAGATGCATCACCATGTATCCTAAAATGAACAGGGAAAAACATAATATTGATGTGCGGGCTTTATCTGTACAGTGTCACTATGTAGCCCCGGCTGTCCTGGAACTCATTATGTAGACCAGGCTGGCCTCAAACTCACTGAGACCCACCTGCCTCTGCCTCCGGAGTGCTGAAATTAAAGGTGTGTACGACAAGCCCTTATATAAGACAAAATCTTCATTCTTTCCAGGAATGATGTTGTATACCGGTAGTCCCTTCTATCCAGAAGCCTAAGTTAGAATCCATAAATTTGTGATCAGGCTGGGAGACACACACACACACACACACACACACACACACACACACACACACACACACACACACACACACACACCCCAAAACTTCAGTCTCAGAACTGAACTGCACTACCACCAATAAAACCAACTTGATTTTTATGTCTGTTTCTATTTCAACACAGTGTTCTTTATCTTATGGCAGATATTGTTAGGGGAATTACTTTGGTTTTGATGTTTAATATGTATTAACCTTCTATATCATATACTACTGAATGTCAACCAGCTCATTTACTACCATTAAGAATCTATTCTTGGGCTGGAGAGATGGCTCAGAGGTTAAGAGCACTGCCTGCACTTCCAAAGGTCCTGAGTTCAATTCCCAGCAACCACATGGTGGCTCACTACCATCTGTAATGAGATCTGGTGCCCTCTTCTGGCCTGCAGACATACATGGAGGCAGGATGTTGCATTCATAATAAATAAATAAATCTTAAAAAAAAAGAATCTATTCTTGGGCTGGAGAGATAGCTCAATGGTTGAGAGCACTGGGTACTCACTGAGGTTCAATACTCAATGATCATATGGCAGCTTATAACTATGTGTAACTCCAGTTCCAGGCCATCTTCTGGCCTGTTGGTACCCATGGGTGCCCAGAAACACATGAAGTCAAAACATGCATACACAAAGTAATAATAGTTTGAGGGTAGAGTGTATTTACAATGTGCAGGGCCCCCAGTGTAATCCCCAGCAAGAATCTTACACCCTTAATACATTTGTTTCTTAATCTCTTTTCTCCTTTCTGAGTCTCCTGGGTATGTTTTGGGGTTTTGTTTTGTTTTTTGTTACTAGGGTTTTTTTTCCCCTAGCGTCTTGCCACTTTGCTGGTCTACATCTGTTACCTTGCTGAGCATAGACAATCTGGAGCTTAACTAAGTAGAATGTTTTGTAGATACTTTCAAAGAAAATGAAAGGCTGGGTGTATATGTGCATTTAGCACAAAAAGTTGTGGCTCTCATACAGCTTTAACTGGATAGAACTGGGAATGAGAATGATCTGGATGTGATATATGTCTGCCTATTGATCACCATAGTTGATGGGACTGATTTGTATGGCAAGGTGGCTGTCTCTCACCCCTCTGTATGTGTTGAAAGGTTCCCGCAGGTATTGCCACTGGTGGGAAAGTTGACCATGGAGAGATAATATAACACCTTTAATTCCAGTACTCAGAAGACAGAGGCAAGTGGATCTCTGTGAGTTTGAGGCCAGCCTGGTCTACAGATTGAGTTCTAGAACAGCCAAGGCTGTCCAAAGAAATGCTGTCTTGAAAAACAAACAAAAAAGAAAAGAAAACTCAGAGCACTGCTAATTTTGAGGGCACTGGGTCAAGTCCTGTCTGGACTGACCCTGTGGTTTATTTTCTTTACACATTTAAACACAGTAGAACTTTTGACCTGTGACCTTTACAATACGAATGAGTTCAACTGTCTGATAAACAGAGGTCGGGTCTGGAACTGTGATAGCATAGGATAGAGTCAATTGGTAGAGAAAGCCAAAATAGGTGGACCCTCTTTCATAGGGATGTGTTCTATTCACTTGAGAGACAAAACTCAGGATTAAGGCCTAACCAATGCTCAGGCTATTTGGGGGATCTAAGAAACCTGGTTCATAGGATAGCAAAAAGATCATTAGGTTGATTGACCACTTTTCATCTGTCATCCTAGGTGACTATATGTCACTCATTTCCTTCCATTGAAGAAAACAGGCCCGTGTAATTGACAATCCTGGTTTCTCCAGTGTTCATTCTAAGCCATGCTTCTTACGTGTGTCGTTCCTAATGCAATGAGTTTGGTCAAAGAGGATGACCTTCCATGACAGAGGAGGAGGACAAGCGTTTGGTTAAGTAGTTACACTCCTCCTCTAGAACCTTCAAGTGAGTTCTTAATTTAGTAACTTTATTCTCATTAATTTTATGTTGATTTTTTAAGCTTTTTAGGAACCTGGTAATAGGAGCTGAGAGTACTGACTCACAGCTGTTATTCCAGCACTAGGATGGCTGAGGCAAAAGCATTGCTGTGAGTTGGAGGCCAACCTATGCTATATAGGGACATTTGTGCAACCCTGGGGGATGCAGTGAAATCCCTGTTTCATCCTCCCTGTCCCCCCCCACCCCTACAGTTAGTAATGAGACCATGTAAAAGTTTCATTCCAGACTTCCAGGTATAAAAATGAACCAGGCCAATTCCAAGGTTCTTTTCTTAGAGAGTCATTTGCAGGAAAACAAGAACGATTAGATAAGCAAGGAAAGAATACTTGGTTGAAGATATTTAGACTCCTAAGTAGGTAGGTAGCTTGAGTTTCCATTGTAAGCTTCTAAAATTCATCTAAAATAGAACATGCTTTTCGCAAAGAATATAATATTTCTCACAGATAGTTTCTACAGTGTTTAACCTGCCCCATCTTAGTCTTCTGTATCTCACAGGTAGTTTATACAGTGTTTAACCTGCCCCATCTTAGTCTTCTATATCTCACAGGTGGTTTCTACAGTGTTTAACCTGCCCCATCTTAGGCTTCTGTATCTCACAGGTGGTTTATACAGTGTTTAACCTGCCCCATCTTAGTCTTCTGTATCTCACAGGTAGTTTCTACAGTGTTTAACCTGCCCCATCTTAGTCTTCTGTATCTCACACCTCTTTCCATCATGCTTTCTTACCTTTGCTCATTTCACTGGAACGCTGCCACCTTATTTGCACTTCTCACATTTTCATTCTAAGTGCTAGGATGTATCTATTCTTTTAAAGATTTTATTATTTATTATGTATACAGTGTTCTACCTGCATGTTGTTTGCCTGCACACCAGAAAAACGGCACCAGACTTCATTACACATGGTTGTGAGCCACCATGTGGTTGCTGGGAATTGAACTCAGGACCTCTGGAAGAGCAGTCAGTGCTTTTTAACCTCTGAGTCATCTCTCCAGCCCTAGGATGTATCTTTATATTGAGTCTTTGTTGCCATCTTCACTCTACCAGTGATATCTACTTTTTTAATTTTAAAATTTTTTCCTTATTTACTTATTTTGCTTTATGTGTATGTCTAGTGCCTGCAGAGGCCAGAAGGAATTGAATACCCTGGAATTGGAGTTACAGTTATGATGGCTGTGGGTGCTGAGAACCAAACCTGTGTACCTAACCTCTGAGTGATCTCTCTAGCCCCTGTATCTACTTCTTTAACCCTTTATGGCAGCCTGAACAAACAGTTCTTGAAATAATATTATTTGAAATTGACTTGAAATAATATTCTATGCATATAATTGTATGTGATCTCAGTCTGACAAAGTTGTATAAGCACCTGAAAAAGAACTTTTTTGAAGACAGAAGGTTTTCTGTCCCACCTTTCTGGTCCCCATCCTGGCATCTGCTTCCAAATTACCACATAGAGACTTAGTATTATTTATAAATGCTCGGCCAATAGCTCAAGCTCGTTACTAGCTAACTCTTGTATTTAAATTAACCCATATTTCTATTTATACTTTGTCATGTGGCTCGTGGCCTGTTATCTCATTTTCTATATGTCCTGCTCCCTTGGTAGCTGGCTGACATCTCCCTGCCACCCCATCTTCATCTCAGCATCATCTCTGTCTGTTCCGCCTGTACTTCCTGTCTGTCAGCTCTTTATTAGCAATGAGAATAATACATATGGTGTACAGAAGGATTGGTCCACAGTATTTTCTGTTTTTTATTCTATTGATCTAAAATTAATAGAGTAATTCACTAGAATAAGTATTGGAGCTTTTCCCCCCATGTGTCTGGTCATTTGTAATCTAGGGATTAAATGTGAACTCTGTTCCATTCAACTCTGAGTTGCTATAATGAATTCTTCTTAAATTTGAGTGGAGCTGTTTTAGATGAGACATGATTTGTGTGTGTGTGTGTGTGTGTGTGTGTGTGTGTGTGTGTGGTGTGACTTATATAATTGTCATTTAAACCAACAGTGTCTTTAAAAGGTGCTTGAATATGTGAATGCTTAATAATCATTACTTATCTCCTCTTCAATAAGTTGAAAAGTAGGGGTAGTGTACTAAGTAAATGAAAATTCATTGTTATGAAGGATAAAACCAGATGGTAATCCATGGGTACAGCATGAGAACCAAATGGAGCACCCGCCTTTTCTCTCCCAGAATATCTTCTGATATATTTGGGTCCGATAACATTTATTCAGTCAGAGGATGAGAAACTGGAGCAGGGTCCTTAGTAGTTTCATAGTTGTTTTTGTTTTGCTGTTCGTGGATGCAGACAGGTTGGAGTTAGCCTTTTTTGTTTGCTTTGAGGCAGGGTCTTACTATATAACCCAGGCTAGCCTAGAACTCATGTAGATCAGACTGGCCACAAGCAGACAGAGATCCACCTGCCTCTGCCTTCTGGGTGCTGGCTTTCTTTTGAATTAAATTTACTGGTAATGGCATTTCTTAGCTGTGAGATATCAGCTGTGAGAGCAGTACAGAAAGGGCAGAGGGCTAGAGAAATTACTCAGTTGGTTAAGGGTACTCCAGCAACCAGAAGGCAGAGGCAGGAGGCACTCTAGAAGCAAAGGCAGGTGGGTCTCTGTGAGTTTTAGGCCATCCTGGTCTACAGAGCTAGTTCCAGGACAGCCAGGGAAATTAAACCTTGTCACAAAAAAAAAAGAAAGAAAGAAAAAAGGAGGATAAACTTAGTTCATCCTATTCTGTTATAGTCTAAATAGGAGTCTTACACTTAATTCCTCCTTGCTACAATATACTGGAATAATCTGGTTAATTGAGTAGGGAACAGGTGGTAGAACTTGGAATTTGAATATTTATCATTCACACACCTTGTTTATTATTATTGTGTGTGCACATTGTGCAAGCATGTATGTGCTATGGTACATGTGTGGAGCTCACAGGTGAACTTTGAAGACTGGTTTCTCTTTTCCCACTGTGAGTTCTGGGGACTGAACTCAGGTTGCCAGACTTAAGTGACAAGCACTTTCTCCACTGACCTATCTTGTCAACCCTACAAATGTTTTCATACATCTAGTCACTAACTTTGTAAAGTCATTGATTAGATTAAACAAAATGTGATATATGTAATGGATTAATTATCAAACTTGTAGGGAGATTGTTATTTTTTTTTTTTGGTTTTTTTCGAGACAGGGTTTCTCTGTGGCTTTGGAGGCTGTCCTGGAACTCGCTTGGTAGTCCAGGTTGGTTTCGAACTCACAGAGATCCGCCTGCCTCTGCCTCCCGAGTGCTGGGATTAAAGGCGTGCGCCACCAACGCCCGGCTGGGAGATTGTTATTTTAAGATTCTAATAAGAGGAAACCAGTTTGATAGTTTGTTACAAAGGTACACTTGTACTTACCAAGGACCCAAGAATTCTACTTTTCAGTATTTATTCAAGAGAAATGAAAGTAGATGCCCAAAGAATTGACATTAGATTTTTGAGAGGATTTTTTTTTCCAAGACAAGGTTTCTCTGTATAGCCCTCGCTGTCTTGGAACTTGCTGTATAGAGCAGGCTAGCCTTGAACTCCCAGAGGTCTACCCACCTCTGCTTCCTGAGTGCTAGGATTAAAGGTGTGCACCACCACCACCCAGCTGACATTAGTTCTTTATGCTAGTTTTATTCATAAAAGCTTTATACTGGCAAGAGCCACCCATATGTACATCTATCTGGATAAATACATGGAATAATTCTTAGTAGTTAAAGACAATTTCAAAACTAGATTGAACATAAAAAAGAATTAGATACAAAGTCAAACATGGTGACACATACCTCCAATCCTAACTTACAGGAGGTTGAGCAAGAGGATTGAGAGTGCAAGGCAGACCTGGTCCAAAAAAGGATTTTTTTAAAAACTATTTATTAATTTGCATTGGTATCAGATTACCTGAAACCAGAGTTACAGACAGTTGTGAGCTGCCATGTGGGTGCTGGGAATTGAACCGGGGTCCTCCGGAAGAGCAGACCAGTGCTCTTAACCTCTGAGCCATCTCTCAAGCCCCAAAAAAGGAATTTGACACAAGAAAATGTAATGGTTAGCTGGGGGGGGGGTGCTCATCTTTAAGCCCAGCACTCAGGAGGCAGCAGAGGTGGGCAGATCTCTGTGAGTTCAAGACCAGCATTGTCTACAGAGTGAGTTCCAGGACAGCCAGGGCTATATAGAGAAACCCTGTCTTGAAAAAACAAGAACAAAAACCCAAAGAAAGAAAGAAAATGTAATGGCAATAAACTAGTATGTAGTAATAGAAATGAAAGATGGGGCTCTTTTACCGGGACTCTAAACATGAGTCATCCAGATGTCTCAGTGGGTAAAACTATTAAGTTTGAGAACCTGAATTCTGACTCTAGGACCCATACAGTAGAAGACAAGAAGCAGTTCCTGCAAGTTTTCCTTTGACCTCCACACACAGGCCTCCCTGCCCCCCACTTACACACACACACACACACACACAATGCAATACAACTTTTTAAAAATAAATAAATATGGGGCTGAAGAGATCAGTGATTAGAGCATTTGCTGTTCTTTCAGAGGAACTGCGTTCATTTCCCAGCACCCACATGGGCAGCTCACAGCCATCCATAACTCCAGCTTCAGAGGATCTAAACCTTCTTCTGGCTCTTGAAACACCTGCACACATGGGACACAAACACATAAACTCAGGTTCACATATAAACATGAACTATTAATATCTATGTATACAATAAATGTTAGGAATCTGAAGTCTGAGTCTGTTTTGAAATGCACAGTTTCCTTTGCCTTTCTTTTACCTTCTCTTTGTTGGTGAGACAGGGTAGGACCAGGCTGACCTCACATGGAGCCTCTTGAGTGCTGGGAGTAAAGGCCTGCACCACCATGTCTGCTCAGTTACGTTTCCTGTGAAAATAACTCTAGGTTGCATTTTTTGTATCTGGTTCTAAAAAGGTAGTAAGTTTAAGAGTTGTTTAAAATTTGGCCCTTTCTGTAAAATACAGGAATCTTCCTGCGAAGTCTGTGGAAGAAGCTTTACGTCACCGGCAAGAGTATGATGAGATGGTGGCTGAAGCTAAAAAACGAGGTATATTTGACTTACAAGTCTGTAGTTAATTTGCATATTTTAACTATTTAATCTTATTGCGAAGATAATTATTTTTCTCTAGCATTTTTTATAATTTAGGTTTATTTGGGGGTTTTTGTTTGTTTCTTTTGTCTGGTTTATTTTATTTTATTTTTTGAGACAGCATCTCACCGGGAAGTCACTCTGGCCTTAGGCTCATCATATATTTCAGGGTTCAGTTTTTCTAGTTTCGTGAGTATGTGTGTGAGCCACCGTGCCCAGAAAAGACTTTATTCGTGAACTTATTCCTTTGTTTCACTTTTATACCGTTTAGACTTTCATCCTTTTACACTATAGTCATTTTCACAAAATGACAGTCATTTTTCCAGGGTTACTTATAGTTTTCTATATTGTTATGGGAATACAATTTGAGCTACAATTTGCATTTATGAGTAATTAGTAAAGTCCATCTAAAGTCTCAGTGTTGTCATTTGGTTAGGCTTATAAATAAATACTCTCACTAGCACAGATACATTTTCATTCATTCTTTTCTCTTCCAGCTCTCCTTACCCAATATATATAAGTGTACTTTAACTGTATATAATATGTGTTGACCATCATTAGTTAAGGATACTCATTTTTATGTATTTCTAATATGTATTGATATTTATTTTTATATGTTTTAAGACAAAATTTATTAACTGTTTTTTTCTTTGGCTTAAGTGAATGGAATGGAGTATGTGATAATAGCATATAGTTCAGCTTTATGCTACTGCTTTGAAAGTAAAGTTGTGTCTTTAATGTTAGAGTAAATATAATGTATGTAAGCCCAGTTATAGTCTTCTAAAATGCCTAGTTACTTGAACATTGGTTGACTTTATCTTAATAAATAGAATTAAAAATATTTCTTGAGTTTGAGACCAGGCTGGTCTACAGAGCAAGTTCTAGGACAGATAGGGCTACACAGAGAAACTTGTCTTCAACTCCCCCTCCACCCCTACCCAACAAATGCATAGCCAGTAAGCTTTTATTTACTATGCTACCTTGACTTCACTGTTTGGTTAATATTATTGAGAAGTAGATGGTGCATTTTATAATAGAAATAATAATAAATTAGGAAATTAGAATGCTTTAGGCTTAATTCTATTTTTTGTGATCTCTGGTTGTGATACTCTGAATAGGCCGCCTGTTTCCTTATCTATAAAATTGGAAGCAGGTGACCAGATTGGGTTTTCAATCTCTCGTTTAACATTTCTTTCTTAAAGACATCTTACATACAGTCTGCGTACATAAAACATACATGTGGGGCCAGTGATTGGGTTCTTGCTTGCCTCTTGAGACAGTTTCTGAGGCTCACATGAAATGTAATTTGAAAATATGTTGGCTAGCTGATCCTGGTTCTAAATTTTTTTATAACTTTTGATTTGTTTTGTTTGTTTATGATTGTTTTTTTTTTTTGAGATTGGGTTTCTCTGTACAGCTCTGACTGCCCTGAACTTGCTCTGTAGACCATGCTCACCTTAAACTCACAGAGATCTGTCTGCTTTTGCCTCCTGAGTGGTGGAATTAAAGGCATGCACTACCATTGGCTGACTTTTGTTCCAGAATTGTGACCTCCAGATTCAGAGCTTTATTATTTGTTTGTTGAGAAATTTTTATTATGACCTAATAGTAAAATAAAACACCATGCTAAAAGGTGTTTATATAGTAATAGTGTCATTGGCAAAATAATTTTAATGTCATATTTTTATGTTGAAATTAATAAATTCATTGCATGAGAAATGGCTGTTGGTTAGTTGCTTACAGCTTTTTAATATAACTATTTCATCAACCGATTTTATTTTGGTAGATTAAGTAAACAGAAGTATGTATATGTATAATCAGCCAGGCATAGTGGCACACACCTGTATCCCAGTCCTAGGAAGGCAGTGCTAGAAAGATGAAGTACATGTGAGGACAACATGGTGTTCATAATGATCCAGGCTATCCAGGAAGACACCCAGTCTTAAGACACCTTGTAAATAAGTGGGAGAGTGCCTGCCTAGTGTGGGCAAAGTCCTGGGTAAAGCCTCAATATTGCATAAACTAGGAGTGTCAGCATGCACCTGTAACCCAGCACTGGGAAGGTAGAAGCAGGAATATCAGGAGTTCAGGGTTATCCTAGCTTCATAACAAGTTTGAAGCCAGCCTGGGCTTCTTAAGACCCTATTTTAAAAATAATTAACAGCTACAAAAGGCAAAGGAAAGTTGTAGAACAGCTAGGCAGCATAGACAGCCTCGAGGAACCTTGTCTCAATGAAAACAAAGCAAAAAAAAACTAACCAGAAAGCAGTAACAACAATTTACTAGTCATTTAAAAAAATTCTTTTTGCCCTTTATCTCATAACTTTTGTAAGAAAGAAAATGATACTTTAAGATGATGTTAGACAAGGCTTTTGTTTTTCATCTTTTTCTCCCCTTTTCTTCCTCTCTACTAGTAGAAGATTCCTCTTGAAGGAGCCTTTTTATAGACTTAGATACAAAGGAAGGGATTTTGATCTAGCTCATTTGTATTGAAATAATTCTTACTTGTTCAAAACAGAAATTAAAGAAGCACATAAGAGAAAAAGAATAATGAGAGAACGATTTAAGCAGGAAGAAAGCATTGCGAGTGCAATGGTAATTTGGATCAATGAGATACTGCCCAATTGGGAAGTAATGTAAGTAAACAGATTTTCCACAAGTTTAGTGTGTCTCCAAATATTTCATCTTTTCCAAGTCTATATTATCACTTGTCAGCATGTATCTTATGCTGCAGCTAAATTTTACTATTAACCATTGCCTGAAACTCCTCATGTTTCTCTGCTCCTTCATGAACTCCTGTCTCTAATGCATACTTTTCATACTGACCATCCTCTGTGCTGTCACAATCGTACCCGTCCTCTGGAACCCATGGAATACGAGCTGACTCAGGAAACTTTAGTCTTATGAATTGCTACTCCACATTTCTAATGTAACATTAATTGTAAAAGATTCATTATTGGAAGAACATTATATTTTGAGGTACATTTATCAGATGTTAAATGTGTTTCTAAGGTTGAGTATCATGGTACATGCCTGTAATTCCAGCAATTTGGTTGCTTAGTGCTAACTTGAATAATATAGTGAGTTCCAGACCAGCCAGAACTTCCTAGAGATACAGTATCTGTAAATAAATACATTTATAAGAAAAGATAGAAAATAAAAATATTAAAAGCTATTTTTAAATATTGTTCTCTTAATTAAGAAAATTATATAAAATACCTTTCCCCTCTAAAAGTCCTGTGGTACTTTGAGGCTAAAGTGCCCCCCCTTGAAGCTTTTTTTTTTGACAATTATTTCTGTATATGTTTTATCCTCCCCTGGAGTAAAGGGTGAAAGATACCTTCTACAATGTATGTAGGATGTACATTGACAGTTTGGTAAATATTGGAAATGTGACAGACACAGGACACAACAGTCCCACTTATCTACACACTTAATTTGTGAAGTTTTGGTTGCCTGTGATCTAAAAATGGAAAATTAACTAAATATAAATAGAAAATTCTAGAAATTAAAACTCAGAAGTTTTACATTGTGTGTCCTTCTGAGAAGTACAATGAAATCTATTCTGCAATACTTTGTCCTGGCCATAAATCATCCTTTGTCCAGGCTCTCCATGCAGCATATGTGACCTGCCCATTACTCACTCAGTGACATCCCAGTTACCGGAGCTGCTGTCATACACTGCAAGCTTCTGTCAAGTAATTCTTTTACTTACACAAGAGTAGGGATACTGGCGATTATGTTCGTCAGAAGCTGTGAAGTATTTCCTTTGAGAAGAAAAACTAGAAGTACCCTATTTTGAGTGAGAAAGAAAAGAGAAGCAATATTTACATGACATTTATTATACTATACCCTTTTATTGTCAGCTATTGTTCATCTCTTATTGTCTCCACATTATAAATTCAATTTTAACGTAGCTATGTTTGTGTAAGAAAAATTTAGAGAATTGGGTACTATTTGTGGTTTTGGAGTTTAGAATATAGTTCCTGAACATAAAGAAACTATTATATTATCGATGTTAAGTAGTTACAGTTGAGTCTTAGTGCTTCTGTAAGGCATTTGTATTTTTGCTCACATTTATCTTAGTCAAAGTTGGAGAAGCTAAGTAGTTTGCTCAAGGTTATACAATGAGTGGTTGAACTGGATTTGAACCCAGGTCTGGTGCCAAAGCCTGTATTCTTTTAGTGAACTGCTGCTTCCTAAAGACTAGGGCCTTAACCAGGTCCTACCCATAGTAGGTTCTTTGTGATTTTAGTTTTGGTACTGAATTGGCAGTACATTTTATCTTTTTAATTTTTAATATTTTCTACATGGTTCCAATTTTCTAATTACATTTGTAGTATAAGCAATGTCTGTGAGAGGCCATTCCCTTTAATTGCCGTTAGTTCATCTTAGAGGGCTGTTACAGCCCACAGGCTCGAACTCAGAGGAAAGAGCACATTACGTACTTAGCACTTTAAATTCTTAAAGTCATCTGATCACTTGGCTGTAGGTAAACCATCATGCAACTAGTATTTTTGGCATAAAAAGTAACTTTTTCCTTTTTTCTCCTCCTTTAATTCTAGGCGTAGTACAAGAAGAGTTCGAGAATTGTGGTGGCAGGGATTGCCCCCTAGTGTTCGTGGGAAAGTTTGGAGTCTAGCTGTAGGAAATGAACTAAATATCACTCCTGGTTTGTATTCTATATTCAGTTATTCCCACACATATAAATTATCATCTCCAGAGTTTTATAAATCATATTAGTAGAGTTGCCATTTAAAAGACACTACCACATATGAGTTTTTAATATATAAATGGTTTTGGGGATTTTTCCTTTAGTTTACTGCTATCACAGTAGTATTTTGGCATCCAAATACTACAAATGTAGATTATTTAAAGCTTGTGAGAGTCTGTGCAGTGAAGAGTTAAGTGCACACAGAAGATGCTAGGGTTGAGATTAAAGGCGTGAGCCACCAACACCTGGCTAATAAAATAATTTTTTAAAAAAGTAAACATGACACATGCCTGTGATTCGACCAGTGTAATCTCAGCACGTGAGACAGAAACAGGAGGATCAGAAGTTCAAGGTCATTCTGTGCTACATAATTGAAGGGCTACATGAGATTGACTCCAAAATTTTTTTCTAACAAAATAGGTGCCTGAGTGGTAGTGTTAATACTGGATAGTTACACATACGGCAGGAGATTTTTATCTCTAATAGTAGAAGTAATATATTGTATGTTTGGGGGTATATTTCTGTAAAGTGCTTACCTAGCATGAATGTGGCTCTGGGCTTGGTCCCCAGCACTGCCTAAAACAGGCAAACCTATAATCCTAGCATTCTGGAGGTGGAGACAGTAGGAGCACAAACTCTAAAGTTATCCTCAGCTACTTAATGAGTTCAAAACCAGCTTGGACTATACATGAAACATTTTTTTTAATTAAAAGAATAAAAGAGAATATGTTATTGCTGTTGTTATTTTTTAAGTACACACTTAATACTTATTGAAAAATACAAGCAATAACATAAACTTTATGTTTGCCACCCAAACTTTTTTTTTTGTTTTGTTTTGTTTTTTTTTTTTTTGGCTTTTTGAAACAGAGTTTCTCTGTGTAACAGCCCTGGCTGTCCTGGAACTCATTCTGTAGACCAGGCTGGTCTGGAACTCACAGAGATCTGCCTGGCTCTGCCTCCCAAGTGTTGGGATAAAAGGTATATGCTACCACCGCCCAGCCCAAGCTATTGTTGATCTTACTGTCAGTACAGTTTGGCTGCACTATATAATGTACTTAATGCTTTTCACTGTGCTGGCCAAATCAACAAACAGGTCAAGCACTTGTTTTATTCTCAGAGTCTAAGATGTTAAAGTGAAGTGAAATACAGGATATGACTAAAAATAATTTAGAAATATTTCCAAAACATTTAAAAAATAAAACTTTTAGGGCCAGTGGATAGCTCGAGTCAAAGCACGTGCAGTGGAAGCCTGATGACCTGAGTTTGACCCTCCTTGTGGAAGGAGGAAGGAGAGCCCACTCCACAGCTGTCCTCCAACCTCCACACAGGCCCAGGACACGTGTTGCCCCAATAACAATAACTACATTTTAATTGAAAAAGAAATCACTGCTCTATTTATTTCAGTTCTAAGAATCAACTAGAAGGAAGTACATAGGATCAGGTTCAAAAGTTTTTTTTTGACAAGGATGTTCATTGCTGTAATTAACATTAGTATGAAATTGAATAAAATCATAAAAACTCAAATGCCTGGGTTTTTGTTGTTGTTTGTTTGCTTGTGGATTTTTTTACTTTGTTTTTGAGACAGGGCTTTACTGTGTAGCCCTGACTGTCCTGGAGCCAGCTCTATAGATCAGGCTAACCTTGAGTTCACAGAGATCTGCCTGCTTCTGCCTCCTGAGTGCTGCGGCTAATGGAGCGTGCACCACCACCTGGCCAAATGCCCCCCCTCCTTTTTTTTTTGAGACAGGGTTTTCTGTGGCTTTGGAGGCTGTCCTGGAACTCACTTTGTAGAGCAGGTTGGCCTCAAACTCAGAGATCCATCTGCCTCTGCCTCCCAAGTACTGGAATTAAAGATGTGTGCCACCACCACCTGGCTAAATGCCCATTTTTAATCATTAAAGTGATATCAACTGTAAATATTATGGTTATTTGATTTTTAAAAGTTGATTTTTCACCAGAAGCAGGAGGATTTTTGAGTTTGAGGTGAACCTTGTCTATATAGTAAGCTCCAGGCTAGCCGGGGGCCACAGAGTGAGATCTTATCTCCCCCCCAAAAAAAACCTTATTTCTTAAAATTTTTCCCAAGTACCATGTAATGAACATTTAAAAAGTAGAATTGAAGTTTATTAAGATATTTTAGTGTAGAGTAAGCACTAGGTCAGAGAAAGGTGCTAAGGAAGAAAGTAAGACTCACTCAACATATGTGCACTTCTCGAGGGAGTTACACAGCATGCTCTTTTTACTTTGAAAAACAAAACTTGCCTGGTGGTGGTGGTGCACGCCTTTAATGCCAGCACTTGGGAGGCAGAGGCAGGCAGATCTCTGTGAGTTAGAGTCCATCTCGGACTACAGAACCAGTTCCAAGACAGCCAGACATACACAGAAAAACCCTGTCTCAAAAAATAAAAAAAGATAAAGAAAGAAAACTTGGGTTTGGAGAGATGGCTTAGCAATTAAGAACACTTGTTCTTGCAGAGGACCTAGGTTTGGTACCCATCACCCAAATGGCAGCTAAGAACAGCTTAACTCTAGTTCCTGAGTATCTGATGCTCTCTTCAGTCCTCTACAAGTACTGCACACACAAAGTGCACATATAAATGTGCATGCAAAACACCCAGTACCCATTCACATTTCAACAACAAAACAGCGTTTAGAGGGCTGGGTGAGAAGGCTCATCTTGTAGAGGAACTTTCTACAAGGTCTGATGATTTGGATGCCTGGGTCTCACATGGAAGGAACCAGGTCTCACAGGTTGTCCTCTGACTTTCACACACACACCTTTGTTCCATCCAAATAATGGAATACTTTAAAAAAAACTTTTAAGAAATAGTTTAATGGGTTTTGTATAGTGGCTCAGGTCTATAATTGGAACTAAGGAGTTTGAAGCAAAATAATTGAAAATTGAAGACCTGTATAGGTTGGTTACACAGTGAGTTTGAGACTATCCTGGGAAACTTAGACCCAGTTTCAAGACAAATATAATAGAAGATGGGTATGGAAGTATATATCTTTAATCCCAGCATTCAGGAGGCAAAGGCAGGTAGGTCTTTGAGTTCAAAGTCAGTGTGGTTTACATAGTGAGTTCCAGGTGAGCCTGGTCTACACAGTTATACCCTATCTCAAGGTAACATTAACATAAAAAAAAAACAAAATAACAGCAGCAATAAACACAAAATGCTCCCCAAAAGCAGACTGGGCTATGTGGTAGAGGGCTTTCCAGCCAACGCCCAACGCTGTAGGTTCATTCCCTACTGTACTAAAAGAGGAAAAAGAAAAGGCTGGTGGTATATTAATAGAGTTTAGCGACAGGGCACTTATCTGGCAAATGCAAAGTTCTGAGTTCAAGCTACAGTGATGCCTCCCAAAATTTAAGGTAAAATTTTAGGTTTTAATATTCACCTTAGAATATATTAGACTTTATATGACTTAATGTCTTTAAATAAGAAATGGGTTTCTTGTGTTTTCTATGAGACAAGTTAAAAGGAAATAGTTTTCTCTTAGCTTTAAAAAGCACTGCCTGGTGGTTATCTGACTTTTTTTTTTAATTTTCAACTTTTTTGTTGCTGATAACTTTGGCTTTAGACTATGTGGTGGCAGTTTGCTTGATAACTTAGATATTAAAATGTTGGCTAAGCCGGGCGTTGGTGGCGCACGCCTTTAATCCCAGCACTTGGGAGGCAGAGGCAGGCGGATCTCTGTGAGTTCGAGGCCAGCCTGGTCTACAGAGTGAGTGCCAGGACAGCCTCCAAAACTACTCAGAGAAACCCTGTCTCGAAAAAAACCAAAAAAAATAAAAATAAAAAAATAAAATGTTGGCTAAATAGGTGATAAAGTCTTATGTCAATAAAACCAAAAGGCTCAGGTTTGACATATGTAAAGATCTGTAATATGACTTAAGTCATTTATTTCCAATGCAATTTTAGGTTTTCTTTACGAAACAACTATGTATTGAAGAATGAAATAGGGAACCCATTCTCTTCTTTTCAATCTTGAGTGCAGTAAGCTTATTTTATAACTTTGTTTCCTTTCTAATAATTGACCCCTTATTTGTATTTGTTTTAATTATGAAGTTTATAACAATAGAGAATATTAGCTAGGAGTTATGGGCTGTAAAGTTAGTTAGGTAGGTTCATATCTGGTTCCACCATGTATTAGATTGTGACCTTGGGCAAACTACTTACTATCTAAAAGTCTGGCTTTTATTTATTTGTAAAATGGGGATGAGATCATTAGCTACACAAAAGAATTGTTTTGGCTTTTTATAATATGAGTATTTCTTGTGAAACTGTTCTTTATTGGATGTCTGTACATTATCATCTTTCCCAAATCTGAGACTAAAACCCTGAAATCAGAGTATTCTCCATCCAAGTACAAGTCTTCCACCTTTTCCTTTTTGGATTCAATGTGAAACTGAGACAAAGGTCTTTTCACTGGGGATATTAATTACAAATCTTCTTGGGAAAGTTATTCTTTTGATTTATTTGTTACCACATTTTTCGTACTAGATCAATTTTGTGGTTTCCTAGTGTGAATGATTTGTCAGCTGGAGCACTTTCTTCTTCCAGGCAGCTTAAAGTGTGGGTAAAGAAGGAAACTGATAATCAGCAACCTCAAGCAATTATATACATACAGTTTTAAATTGCAGTTACCTCTTCCCCCAACTCATTCATGGATTTGGAAATAAGTAGTTTTAAATTTTTATTTATTTTATTTTTGGATGTCCAAAAAATTTTATTTTCAAATAATAGGTAGTAATAAGTAAATAGAAAAAGAAATAGAATTGTAAAGAATGTTGAAATACATGTAGTCAGTTACTTTGTAAGATCTGAGTCTTGACAATGTAAGAATACTTGTTATAGTATAGTTGTCATACATCAGAATATTATGTTAAAAAGAAACAAACAGCGGGGTGCTGGTATCCCATGCCTTTAATCCAGAGGTCCTGAGTATTCCCAGCAACCACATGGTGGCTCACAACCATCTATAATGAGATCTGGTGCCCTCTTCTGGCATGGAGGCATACATGCAGACAGAACACTGAATACATAATAAATAAATAAGTCTTAAGGAAGGAAGGAAGGAAGGAAGGAGTAAGAAAAGCAAAAAGTCTGGGGATTTAACTCAGTGGTAGAGTCTGGCTTTGGGTTCAGGCTCCAGCACTGAAAAAAAAAAGGTCAAACAATTTTGTCTACTAATGTATAACTTCTAATAGAACAAGGTAAAATGGGACTAACACATATGGTATATCATCTCTTTGACTTTTTTAAGATTTATTTTTATTGTTTTAAATTATGTGTATGTGCCTGTATGTGGGTATGTACATGTGAGTATAAGTGCCCATGGAGACCAGAGGTGTAGGACCCCCTAGAACTTTGATTGCCTGACATATGGATATAGCAGGGGAGCTAAACTTGAGACCTATGCAAGAGTGGTAAGCACTCTTACTGCTGAGTCGTCTTCAGCCCTGAGTTTTTAAAACTGAGGATATAGCCGGGTGTTGGTAGTGCACGCCTTTAACCCCAGCACTCGGGAGGCAGAGACAGGTGGATCTCTGTGAGCTTGAGGCCAGCCTGATCTACAAAGTGAGTTCCAGGACAGCCTCCAAAACAATACAGAGAAACCTTGTCTCGAAACCCCCCCAAAAAAACCAAAAAACTGAGGATATATAAAAATCAGATGTGAAGCCGGGCGTTGGTGGCGCACGCCTTTAATCCCAGCACTCGGGAGGCAGAGGCAGGAGGATCTCTGTGAGTTCGAGGCCAGCCTGGTCTACAGAGCGAGTTCCAGGACAGCCTCCAAAGCCACAGAGAAACCCTGTCTCGAAAAACCAAAAAAAAAAAAAAAAAAAAAAAAAATCAGATGTGCACATCTTCACCTTTGGAGTTCTTAAGCTCCTTGCTAACAGTAGTAGTTATATTTTAGAGAGGGAAATTTGTTTTATTCCATGCTTTTTGTACAGTTTGTGTTTTTCAGAAACCATTTTTGTGTTTTACATTTAAAAATAAATAAAAACTTTAGTCCATGCTTTTAGTTCCTGCATATGGGAGGCAGACACGGTCCGACCTTTGTGGAGTCGAGGCCAGCCTGGTCTACAAAGCAAGTTCTAGGACAGCCAGGGCTACCTGCTGAGAGCCTGTCTCAAAAGAAAATAAAAGATGCTAGAGTGGTAGCACATAGCTTTAATCCCAGCACTTGGGAGGCAGAGGCAAGGCAGACCTCTTAAGTTTGAGGCGGGCCTGGTCTACAGGATAAGTTCCAGGACAGCCAGGGCTACACAGTGAAACTTTGTCTCAGAAAACAAAATAAGCCGGGCGTTGGTGGCGCACGCCTTTAATCCCAGCACTCGGGAGGCAAAGGCAGGCGGATCTCTGTCAGTTTGAGGCCAGCCTGGTCTACAGAGCGAGTTCCAGGACAGCCTCCAAAGCCACAGAGAAACCCTGTCTCGAAAAACCAAAAATAAATAAATAAATAAATAAAAATAAAACAAACAACTGCTGCAGCCGTGGCCACAGCCACCACCTCCACCACACCAACAATTTAAAAAAAGATACCAGAACCTACAGAAAATTACTTGTTTAATCACTGATCACCCCATGAATGGGTATCATCTTATCCAATTTACAAATGAAAAAAGATCAAGTTCCAGAGTAGTTAAGTAAGTTTCTTAAATCCCAGCGGTAGTAATTGGCAGAGCTGCACTCTGGGTCTGCCTCCCAAGTTTGGGTGGCTGCTCTTGGCCAGTGTGGCTGTTGAGCAGGAGCCGTCTCCTTCCTGTGCTTGCCCCCAGGATGACCTTAGCCTGTGTCGCGTAATGAAGAGCTCTCATAAAACCAGGTTGCTTCATTTTACCACATTCTTGATACCTGCTTAGAGTGAAAATTAAAATGTGAATTTCTTTTGTCTTACTTACGCATTTTTGCTTTCTCCCTTCCCCCAGAACTTTATGAAATCTTTCTTTCAAGAGCAAGAGAACGGTGGAAAAGTTTCAGTGAGACGAGTTCTGATAATGACATCGAAGGTATGAGGGTTTCCAAATCCAGTTACTGAACATACTATTGGAATTTTATATCGCACCAGATTTAAGTGCAGTGCCTCATTTCAGTAGACGACAGTATTCTGAGTTTCGGATTGGGAACAGGCTTTAAGTAGTTAGTGAATTAGAAGCAAAAGGTTGAGCTACACAAGTCAGGTCTGTTTGCCCCAGTCTCGGGATTCAGATCACAGTGAGGCTAATGGGATGAATCAAGTATTTTCAGACCAACCTGTCAATCAATCCTTCACTCTCTGACTCCTCTTCCTCCATCCACTGACCTTAGTCCCTAATAAGTTACATATAATTCTGACTATGATTGCCTTACTCTTTGTTCATTTAATTCATCTACAACTCTCACCCTTACTTCTTAGTTTCCTTAATCATTTAAGATTATTTTCCTTGTATCAGTTTATTATACTTATTTAATTATCTTTTGCACTTTAATCATGAGAAATCATTTTTCTAATCTGTCACTTTTCTTTTTTTTGTATTTTTTTTAGATAGGTTCTCATTCAGTTCAGTCTGGCCTTGAATTTACTATGAAGCTGAGGATAACATCCTCTACCTCCCAAGTTCTAGGATTATAAGTGTGAACCACTATGTCCTGTTTATGTGGTGAATATATGTTGGTTCTGGGGACTGAATTCAGGCCTTCATATATGCTGAGTATGAATTCTACCAACTAAGCTACATCTCTAGCCACCTTTTCTTTTTTTTGTGTGTTTATAGCTGTGTAGAAAGCAAACTTACTAGATATGGTGGTGAACACCTTTAATCCCAGCAAAGGCAGGCAGATCTCTGTAAATTCGAGGCCAGCCTAGTCTACAAAGCAAGTTCCAAGACAGCCAAGGCTGTTATACAGAGAAACCCTGTCTTGAAAAATCCAGATAAATAAATAAATGAAAGTTCAAAAGAAAAGCAAACTCTTCTCTTGCCTATAAGTAAAACTCTAAACTGTATCTTTCAATAAAGAAATGGCACTTCTCTTATAGTGGTTGTCTATAAGCAAAATGCTGTTTTCGGTTTTAGGAAAGTGACATTAGTTAGGCAAGGGAAATATTGATTTTGAGGGCCATAAAAGAATCATTTTGAGGTTAGGTAGCTATCATAGCTATTTGTGGAGAATGCAAATGCAAAGGTGTTGAAGAAGCCGGGCGTTGGTGGTGCACACCTTTTATCCCAGCACTTGGGAGGCTGAGGCCGTTGGATCTCTGTGAGTTCAAGGCCATCCTGGTCTACAGAGCGAGTTCCAGGACAGCCAGGACTATTATACAGAGAAAGCCTGTCTCAAAAAGCCAATAAATAAATAAATAAATAAATAAATAAATAACCTGACATTATGAATAAAATTAATGTAGAAAAAAATATTAGCCGGGCGTTGGTGGCACACGCCTTTAATCCCAGCACTCGGGAGGCAGAGGCAGGCGGATCTCTGTGAGTTCGAGACCAGCCTGGACTACCAAGCGAGTTCCAGGACAGCCTCCAAAGCCACAGAGAAACTCTGTCTCGAAAAACAAAATACAACAACAACAAAAAAATATTAATGTGTTTCCTTTTGAGCAATTGGGCTAGTTGTTTATTGACTCAATTCAGACAGTAATTAGGTTGGGTTAGAACAAAGCTATGACTTTTTCATCAAATTTCCTAATGAAAAGAGTTGTCCATGGTGGCACACACCTTTAATCTCCACACTTAGAAGGCAGAGACAGATGGATCTCTGAGTGTGAGGCCAGCCTGGTCTACAGAGTAAGTTCCATCACAGCCAGGGCTACACGGAGAAATCCTCTCTGGAAAAAAACAAAAGAAAACACGCACACACATATACACATATGTATAATTATAATTTTATATGTGTGTGTGTGTATAGTTTAAATATGTGACTAGTGTGTGCTTATGAGAGAATAATGTATAAGATATATGTACCAAAGCTTGGTATGGGAGAATATTTTCAGTACTCAGGAGGTGAAAGCAGAATCAAGAGTTCAAGGCCAGTCTGGATTACATGATATTCTCTTGTGCACTCAGAGAGAGGAGGTGCAGTGGGAAGAAGATAGGCAAGAGACAGACACTATGTTTCACTGTCTGGTTGGTAGTCTATAATTCCAGCACTCACAAGGCTGAGGCAGAAGTACTGATAATTTGAGGTTAGCCTGGGTTACAGAGCAAGACCCTGTTTCAAAAGGCAAAGTATACTAAAGATGTAGCTCCGTAGAAAGTGCCTGCCTAGCATACACAAGGTCCTGAGTTCAATCCCCAGTACTACACAAACTAGGTCTTGTGGCCTAGGCCTGTAATACTAGCACCCGGGAGGGTAGAGGCAAGAGGTTCAGGAGTTCAAGGATACATTGGGAATTTAAGTTTGCGGCTACTCTAGGCTATGTGAGAGCCTGTCTCAAAACCTCCCACAGAATTCAAAAGTCAAAGCCAGGCATTGGTGGTACTCACCTTTAATCCCATCACTCGGGAGGCAGAGGCAGGTGGATCTCTGTGAGTTCGAGGCCAGCCTGGTCTGCAGAGTGAGTTCTAGGACAGACTCCAAAGCCACAGAAAAATCCTGTCTTGAAAAAAAAAATTCAAAGTCGAAAACCAGCTAGGCAAGATGTATGCCTTTTAATCCCAGCCTTGAGAAGCCAAGGCAAGAGAATTGCTGTGTTTGAGTCCAGCCTGTTGACTGTAGTGAGGTCCAGGACAGCTGGAACTACATAGTGAAACCTGTCTCAAAAACAAACAAACAAACAAACAAACAAAAGAAAACAATGCTGGGGAAGGGGGAAGAGGTTAAGTTCTACGTTCTAGCAAATATATTCAGTGTTCCTTGCACATTCTTGATTCTTCAACTTTTCTACTTATGTTAACATATAGGCAATGCAATTGACCACTGTTTAAATTTTATCTGATTGGTAACGCAGGGATATCTGTTGCTGACCGAGAGGCTAGTCTGGAATTAATTAAGTTGGACATATCCCGTACATTTCCATCTCTCTACATCTTTCAGAAGGTGAGGTCCTAGTCAGTTTTTAACTGATATTTTATTTTATTCTTTCAAAACTACATGGGACAAATTCTGTAAATCCATCGGTACTGTGTATATGTGTATATATACATATATATATATATTTTTTTTTTTTTGAGACAGAGTCTCAGCATGTAATCTTGGGTGGCCTGGAATTCCCTATATAGATCAGGCTGGTGTAGAAGTTACAGAGATCCACTTGTCTGTCTTCCAAGTTCTGGAATTAAAGACATGAGTTACCCTGTCAAGCCACGTATTAATATTTCTATAATATTTATTTTTATGTGCATTGGTGTTTTGCCTACATGTATGTCTCTGTAAGGGTTGGAACTGGAGTTATAGACAGTTGTGAGCTGCCATGTTGGTGCTAGGAATTGAACCCGTGTCCTCTGGAAGAACAGCCAGTGCTTTTAACCACTGAACCATCTCTCTAGCCCCCAGGTACTATTTTTAAAAGTAAAAAATATTTTAGGAGGCTGGAGAGATGGCTTAAAAGTTAAGCACTCTAGAGAAACCCTGTCTCGTAAAAACCAAAAAAAAAAAAAAAAAGTTAAGAACTCTGATTGTTCTTCTGGTCCTGAGTTCAATTCCTGGCAACCACATGGTGGGTCCCCATCATCTGTAATGGCTGAACACCATATACAGAATAATAAATCTTTTGAAAATTTTTAAAAATTTGAGAAGAGGCCAGGCATGATGGTAGGTGGCTTTAATTCCAGAAGGCAGAAGGAAGTGGATCTCTGAGGTTGAGGCCAATCCACAGCTACCTTGCTTTATTAAAACAAAAGAAGGACAGTGGTGGCACACCCATTTAATCCTGGCACTCAGGAGGCAGAGGAAGGCAGATCTCAGTGAGTTTGAGGCCAGTCTGGTCTACAAAGCAAGTTCCAGGACAGTCAGGACTGTTACACAGAGAAACCTTGTCTTGAAAAAAACAACATACAAACAAACAAAAAACCCAAAAAGTCAAAAGAAACTTGTTTTTTGTTTTGTTTTTATCAGGAGTGGAGAAATGGCTCCATGGTAAAGAGCACCTATTGCTCTTTTTTTTTTTTTTTTTTTTTTTTTTTTGGTTTTACGAGTCAGGGTTTCTCTGTATTGTTTTGGAGGCTGTCGGTCCAGCCTGGCCTCGAACTCACAGAGATCCGCCTGCCTCTGCCTCCCGAGTGCTGGGATTAAAGGCGTGCGCCACCACCGCCCGGCTGCACCTATTGCTCTTAAGGAAGACCTGGGTTCAGTTCCTAGCTTACAACCATCCCTAATTCCACTTCCAGGGCATCTAACCCCCTCTTCTGACCTACATGGCACCAGGCACATACATGCAGATAAAACACTCATATACATAAAATAAGTTATTAAAAATAATTTGTCCTTATATAAAAATGCAAAATTAACAAAAAATTAAGAAATTTGTTTTCTATGGAATAAAACTTTGTACTTACCATAGCACATACTTGTTATGTGGTAGGTGTTAGTATTCAGGCGTCTGTACTGGCCTGTCCTTGGGGTTCTGACAGGATACGCCCTCAGCTGCAGCCACTAAGAGCACCACCTGGACATTCTCTGTGTTCTCTTTTAAAAGGGCCCTGCCCACCTCCCATCCTTCTGTTCGTTCGTTCGTTCCTTCTTTCCTTCCTTCCTTCCTTGCTTCCTTCCTCCCTCTTCTTTCTCTTTCACCCTCCCTCTCTCTTCTCTCTTCCCCTCTTTCCTCCCTCCTGCTATTCCTATCTCCAAAGGTTGGTCTCTCCCCTCCCCTTTCCCCTTTTTATGATCTCTTTCCCTAATAAAAAAACCTCTGCTTGAACCCTGTCACATGGCGTCTTTCTCTCACACACCGCTTTTCTTAAATTACAGCAGTAGGCACTTACATTTCTATTATAGTGAATTTTTATATTTGAATTATTACAAACTGTTAAAATATAAATACATTGGTTCCAAGTTGTTTAAAATTACCACTGAACTAGGAAGAAATAGTTTATTACTTTAATATTTAATGTTTACAGGAATAACTGACTATCTTACTATTAAAATCTAAGGAAATAGTTTATGTATAATAAAGACTGTGTTGACAGACATTTTTACTATTGGTCAGTTAGATGGTTCAGCAGGTAAAGGTGTTTGCTGCCAAGAATGACAGTTTGAGTTTGATCCTAGGAACCGTGAAAACCAATTCCTAACATGTATGTACCTACATATAAGCACAATAAGTAAATAAATGAAGAAAAAATAAGATACTAGAGCTGGAGCAATGCCCCACAAGTAAGAGTAATTGGTTGTTTTTCTAGGAGACCCAGGTTTTATTCCTGGGACCTTTGTGGCAGATCACAGCTCTCTGTAATTCTGATTCCAGGGGATCTGACTCTCTTCTGGACATCACACACACACATTATACACAGATATACATGCAGCAGAACACCCATACACATACTTTTAGGTTACTATTGGTATTAAAATTACACGGCCGGGCGTTGGTGGCACACGCTTTTAATCTCAGCACTCGGGAGGCAGAGGCAGGCGGATCTCTGTGAGTTCAAGGCTGGGCTGGACCGACAGCCTCCAAAACAATACAGAGAAATCCTGTCTCGTAAACCCCCCCCAAAAAAAAGATCATGTGCATGTGGAGATATCTTGTTTGTACAAATAAAGTGTGTCTGAAGATCAGAGGATGGAGCTTGCTACTAGCTAACAGACAGACAGGAAGTGAGAGGACTGGGCGGAGAAAGGATTATAGGCGGGAGTGAACAGGAACTCTCTTTTCAGCTGGGAAGTTGGCAAGGTAAGGTGTGGCTGTGGCTTGCTCCTTCATCTCTCTGATATTTGAGCTTTTGCCCCTGTGTCTGACT
Organism: Mesocricetus auratus; assembly: GCF_017639785.1. NCBI lineage: Eukaryota > Metazoa > Chordata > Mammalia > Rodentia > Cricetidae > Mesocricetus > Mesocricetus auratus. Next base: position 22,109,642 of record NW_024429182.1, on the reverse strand, counting down.
CCCGGCTTTTATTGTTAGGACCTATTAGAATTTGAGATCCATGTGTATACATGTGCAAGGCCCTAGTTTCAATCCTCAGTGTATATAAATAAAATAGAAAAAAATGAAATAGAAAAATAATCTGTATTTATTATATTCTAGACATATTTAAAATTGTTTGCAAATGATATAAGTTGTATTCAAGTGAGTATATTTGACTTATTAGTCAAGATCAAACTTTTATTAACTCTGAAAATACCTTGATAGAATGCCTTTAGAATATTTTTATGATTAAATATGCTAAAACTGGTCATTTAGGGAATGCTACAGTTTTACAGTTTCTCATATTTCATAAGCATTAACCTAAAGATACTTACAGTTTCAAATTTTATTCTTTTCTTCTAAGGGTGGCCCATATCACGATGTTTTACATAGTATCTTAGGGGCATATACGTGTTACAGACCGGATGTTGGTTATGTAAGTATTTGGTTCAGTCTGATTTTTGCATATAAATACTTTTATCTATATTCTTCAAGACTTCCTATGTTGTGTTAGATATTTATAGACACAGATTACATGTAGCTCTATCTTTTGTGCTTATTAGTTTCTCTGAAGAGGAAGCTTTTCATCTCTTACCAACTGTTGAGAATATAACGTCTGCTGTCAGTGATGTGCTTTGACTTGTCTCCCTATCCTGCTGGATTAGGGGAAGACAAGTCACCTGTCTACACAGGATAGGGAAGGAAATTTCTTACTTTATAGGTTGAAGCAACTCTGCCCTTTAGCCCTCTCTTTAGCTTCAGAGTGTCTCCTAGCTTTAGTTCTTGAGTCAGACAGGGTTCTTTGGCTTGCTGATTGTTTGCTTTTTCTTCTGTAGATCTTTGTTTCAACATTTCCACTTATTTTAAATTAAAATTGCTAAAATGCTGTTTATATTATTTACACTATTTATAACCTTTTCTATTATGTTTGTCCTTCCAAGGTAATATTTGCATTTTCCTTGCCTTGTTGCTTTTGGGGAACAAAGAAAATTTGAGTGCCTAGTGTTTAACTAGAAGTTATTGAACTTCTGTATTCTCTTTTTTCATTTAAAGATTTGTAGATTCGTTACCTGGTACAACTTTGTTCTGTTATACATTAATCTGTATATTTGTTTATTCATTTAAAAACATATTTATGTATGTAACATCGTTACATGACAGTCTGTGTTCTAGACACTTCCAGATACTTCAGTGCATAAAACATGGCTATACCTCCCCATGGAGCTCAAGGAGAAAACAGACAATATACAAATAAATTATTTATTGAAAGGTTACTGTAAAGTGGTGAGGGGAGGATACTGCAAGGTAGAGAGAGTGATTGCCAGGTGTGGATGGAAAAAAGTGAGATTTGAGCAAGTTTTCTATTCTTTTGCTTAGGTATTCTTCACAAGAATTATAGAACACACTATATCCCTTACTTTTTTTTTTTGTACTTATAGTTTTTCACTGTAAGGTTTTTATTAGACAGGGTTTCTCTGTATTGTTTTGGAGGCTGTCGGTCCAGCCTGGCCTTGAACTCACAGAGATCCGCCTGCCTCTGCCTCCCGAGTGCTGGGATTAAAGGTGTGCGCCACCATTGCCCGGCTGTATGTATATAATCTTTATGTAGCTCTATACATATGCATAAGTAAAAATTCTAAGTGTTAGCATCAACTAATTGGTAGCATTTTTAGTACACAGTTTTTAATTAACGTTTTAGATAAAATTAAATGTGGTTTTATCCCTTTTATTTGTACTTGTTCTTTTCTGTTTATTGGTGGTTAACACTTTGCCTCTTATATACATTTGGTGCATATTTTGGTACCAGGATACAGTTCTCTGTATTAGTCTCCTATTATTGTTATAATAAATTAGTACAAATTTAGGGTCTTGAGACAGTACAGATTTGAAAGTTCTACAGGTCAGAAATCCAGAATTGACTTCATGTTTAACTTAGGATAGTGACAGTGCTGTGTTCTTTTGTAGGCTCCAGGGCAGAATCCATTTTTCCACCTTCCAAAAGCTGATTTCATGATTTATTTTGAAAGGGAGCTGTGCAGCATTTCCAATCTCAGTATGACTCTCCTGCCTCCCATTTTCACTTCAGGGTCCTTTGGGATAGTAACTCTGGGCCCATTCCGATAATCTAGTACAAGTATCCCATCTCTAGATTTTACTTAATCATTTTCTCAAAGTCCTTTTGTAGTATCTTCACAGGTGCTAGATATGAGGACATGAGGGGCAACAGTTATTCTGCTTACTATAGTCTCTATTTCCATACAGCTCATATTAGAGAAAATTAAAGTGACAGTTGTCATAAAGTTTGCAAAGAAGCTGGAAAAATAAGAATAGAACAAAAAAAGTATTTAAAAGTTTGATGGCCCATACCTGTAATCCTCCCAGTTAGTATCCTGAAGCAGAGGGGTTGCAATGAGCCAGAGGCTAGCCTTGGCTATATAGTGAGTTCCAGGCCAGCTAAGCTCCAACATGAAATGCTATCGTTCTCATTCCCAAGGAAAGAAAGAATAGAATGAGTCAGTGTAGTTAGTAATATTGTGAGTGGAAACCCATCTCTAAAGTATGTTACAAGAGGATGTAAGATTGAATCAGTGGAATGTAGTAATATTAGTGAGCGGGAATCCATCTGACATATGTTACAAGGACATGTAAGAAGCTGGAGATGGCCGGGCAGGAGTGCTGCACACCTTTAGTCCCAGTACTCTGGAGGTAGAGACAGGCAGATCTCTGGGAGTTCAAGGATAGCTAGGACTACACTGAGAAACCCTGTCTTGAAAAAGCAAAAATAAAAAATTTTTTAAAAAAGAAGAAGAAGCTGGAGATGGTGATTATGGACAAACCTTTCCGAATATTTGGTTGGGAAAAGACACACCCATCATTACTCTCAGGGGACTCCATGTGAATGTCTACTGTAGAATTTTTGACTTTGTTTTTAATTAAAGAGAGGTATAGGACTGGAGAGATGGCTTAGAGGTTAAGAAGACTGACTATTCTTCCAGAGGTCCTGAGTTCAAGTCCCAGCAACTACATGGTGGCTCACAACCATCTGTAATGAGATCTGGTGCCCTCTTCTGCCGTGCAGGCAAACATGGAGGCAGAATGTTGTAAACATAATAAATAAATAAATCTTAAAATAAAAAAGAAAGGTGTAATTGCTATAAATAACTCACTAGCTATTTTATCAAGGCTTTTCATAATGTAAATGAATCTTTTTCTACATGGACTATCATTTCTTTGTTCAAGCTTCTTTTCATTAAGGGATTTTTTTCCCCATTCATTTCCTAAATTTGTGATTCCCCACAAATTCAAGCTGTTTCAAGCCCCACAACTTCTTTCTTGGAATTTTACTTTATTCCATAGACCTCCTTTATTCTTAGTTCTTCTTATGTTATAATGTGAAAACAGTCACTTAATTTTCATTAATGTGTAATTTTGAAAGAATTCAGGCTAAGAAGAAATAATTAGGTGGTGCACTGAGATAGGCTCTTAGAGCAAATAAAAGCTATTTTAGTTTTTTTCTGACTTACTAAACCCTATCACATGAACAAGAATGCAAAATTAGGGAAATTCACAACTATTATAGTTTCTTAGTTGCTTTTACTGGGAGAAAAGAAAGTAGTACATTCTTAGTATCAGTTTGTAAATTTTGAGGAGGGTAACTAAACTGTAGAATTATTTGAATCCGTTTTCATTTTCCCTTCTCTTTGAAGGTCCAAGGGATGTCCTTCATTGCAGCTGTGCTCATTCTCAATTTGGAAGAAGCAGATGCCTTCATTGCCTTCGCCAATCTCCTAAATAAGCCATGCCAGTTGGCCTTTTTCCGGGTGGATCACAGCATGGTATGAACATTTAGGACAGACTGTTTGGCTCAGATGGTTCTGTATTCTGAATGTCTGCTTAGAGTAACAAACATGAGTCTAATCAAATAGATGAGGCTTTTGTAAGGGCCAAGCAGACTCCATAACAGGTTGCTTGGTCTTGTTTCAGAGATCAGGCCTCAATTTCAGTTTCTGAGAAAGACAATCAGTCTCCAACACCTCCAACAGCAAGGAGAGGAGGCTTGGGGGCTTATGCTATAAAAAGCTTAAGATGATAACCAAATAAAGACAAAGCCTGGAACTCGTTCAGACGTGCCCCCAATAGAAAACTGTATCTCTGATCTGTCCCTAACTAATCCTAGCCAATTAGATCATACTAATATGATTGTCACTTGCTTAAGCCAATTGCAAATAAAAGGACTTAACTGCCTTAGGACCTCCCCTTCTGCTGTGCTTAAAAGGAGCTCCCATGTCCCTCTCAGGTCTTCTTCCCATCTCACTTTTGTGTGGGATGGCAGGCCTCAGCATGCTGGAATTAAAAGCAAACAAACAAAAAACGCTCTTGCTGATTGCATACATGGATGGTGATCTTTTGTGGGGCTTCTCCAGGATCCTAACAGTTTTCATTGAGTGACCATTTTAGGAAAACTTGAAGCAACTCAAAAGAGTTGCTCATAAAGATTTCTATTAATGTTAACGATTTCTCCTTCTGTAGTAGATTTTGTAATTTTATTGATTTTTTTTCTCTTTATAGATGTTGAAGTATTTTGCAACATTTGAAGTATTCTTTGAGGAAAACCTGTCCAAACTATTTTTTCATTTCAAGTCATACAGTCTTACACCAGATATATACTTGATAGATTGGTAAGTCATTAACAGACATAAATAACAATAAAAAGGAAATAAAGTAAAACTTTCTGTTTTTAAGGAAATATAGTAAATCTGATAGATGAGAACCTTTCTTCAGCCCTTGGGAGACAGAGGCAGGTGGATCTCTGTGAGTTCAAGGCCAGCCTGGTCTACAGAACAAGTTCCAGGACAACCTCCATAGCTACTTGAGAAACCCTGTCTTGAAAAACAAACAAACAAAAAACCAAAACAATAACAAAACCAGAACCTTTCCCTTACAAGTAGAAAAAGTCCCACATTTGTAGGGACATATTTAAATACAGACAAACCTGGCATGGTGGTATATGCCTTTAATCCCAACACAGGAGGATTTCTGAGTTTAAGGTCTACAAAGTAAGTTCCAGGACTACAAGGAGAAATCCCATTTGGAAAACAAAACAAATGAAAATCATAGACTGACTTGAAATCAGTTTCTGTTTTTAATTATGAAAGGGAATAGGAGATAACCTGTAGAAATTTCCCGGTGCTTAAGAGTGCATGCTGTCTCTGTCTAGGTGGGTAATGCAGTCCTTTAAAACAAAAAGTACACACTACTCTTGCAGAGAACCTGAGTTCATTTCCCGGTACCTAGCTTGAGCAGCTCTACAGCCTGTAACTACAGCTCTAGAGGATCCAATACCTTCTTTCTGCTTTTCTTGGGTACTGCAGTCATGTCACCGGCACACAACACACACACACACACACACACACACACACACACACACACACACACACACACACAGACACACACACACACACATTTGAATTATGCATATGTGCATAATTTATACAATATGCACATATATATAATACACAGATATATAAAATAAAATCTTTAAGATAAAATTATAAGAGAGAAAAATAGGGGACTGGGAAGATGGGAAACACTTGTCACACAAACCTGACAACTTGAGTTTGATCTCTAAATCCTATATAAAAATCCAGATGCAGCCAGGCAGTGGTAGCGCACACCTTTAATCCCAGCATTGGGAGGCAGAGGCAGGTGGATCTCAGTGAGTTTGAGGCCAGCCTGGTCTACAGAGTGAGTTCCAAGACAGCCTCCAAAACAATACAGAGAAACCCTGTCTGGAAAAAGAAAGAAGCCGGGCGTTGGTGGCACACGCCTTTAATCCCAGCACTTGGGAGGCAGAGGCAGGCGGATCTCTGTGAGTTCGAGGCCAGCCTGGTCTACAAAGTGAGTTCCAGGACAGCCTCCAAAGCCACAGAGAAACCCTGTCTCGAAAAAACAAAAAACAACAAAAAAAAAAAGTTTGCTTAATGTCATTACTTACTGCTTAATTTACCACTATTCAAGTTTTGAAAAGAGAAATTATGATGCATTTGTCCTCTCATTCAATTTTCTTTGAAACCAATCATAAGAGCACATACTCCTCTCTCTTTTTTTTTTTTATTTATTTTGTTGAGGCAGGACTTCTCTGTGTAGCCTTGGCTGTCCTGGAACTCAGTCTATAGACCAGGCTGTCCTTGAACTCACAGAGATCCATCTGCCTCTGCCTTTCAAGTGCTGGGATTAAATTCATGTACCACCAATGTCTGGTTATATTTGTCTTTTTATCCCTATACCCTTCTTTTTCCATAGTGATGCTTAATGGAGTGAATAAGTCAATAAATTAAACTGTTCTATAACTATTTTCTCCTTAACTTTAGGATCTTCACACTGTACAGCAAATCACTGCCACTTGATCTGGCTTGTCGTGTCTGGGATGTGTTTTGCAGAGATGGAGAGGAATTTTTATTTAGGACTGGATTAGGGATCCTCCGGCTATATGAAGATATACTCCTACAGATGGACTTTATTCATATAGCACAATTTCTTACCAAATTGCCAGAAGATATCACATCAGAAAAGCTTTTCAGCTGTATTGCAGCCATTCAGATGCAGAATAGCACCAAAAAATGGACTCAGGTAGAGTGACTTTCTTTTAACTTTTAATAGTTGAAATTATCTGTTGACTTTTTGTAAAAGTCCTATAGTATTTTAGTCTATTGCTACCTACAGTAATCACTCATTTACCAGAGCCGTCATGGGGTTACTTTGATATTTCAGACAGGCACGCATTGTATTAAGTACCTGCTATGAGACTGGCAAGATGGTTCAAGGATAAAGGTTCCTGCTGCCAAGTCTGATGACCTGAGTTCAATCTCTGGGTCCCACATGATTGAAGACTCCATACATGTACTGTGGCATGTGCATGCTAATTCACTCACATACCCAAGATAGATAGATAGATAGATAGACAGACACACAGACAGACAGACAGACAGATAGATAGATAGAGTAGAAAATGAAACAACACTGAAAAGTCCCATCTGGTGTGTACTAAAGCTTGCAACAGAAAGAGCCTAATGTTTGATCCTAGTTTTTTGTTGTTTTGAGTCAGGGTCTCCAATCACCCAGGCTGGACTTGATCTTATAATATAGTGGAAGATGGCCTTTGTCTTAGTCAGAGTTATATTGGTGTGAAGAGACACCATGAGCACAGCAACTCTCATAAAAGAAAGCATTTAATTGGGGCTGGCCTACGGTTTCAGAGGTTTAGTCCGTTATCCTCATTTAGGGAATGGCTGGTGGCATGCAGACTGGTAGCTGGGAGTTCTGCATCTGCATTTGGATCTGCAGACAGCAGAGAGGGAGAGACACTGGGCCTGGCTTGAGCTTTTGAAACCACAAAGCCTAGTGATACACCTCCTCCAACAAAGCCATTCTTCCTAATCCCTCCCAAGTATCTCCATTCCCTGATGATCAAGCATTTAAACATATGAGCCTGTGGGAGCCATTGTTATTCAAACCAGCCCAGCCTTGAATCCCTGATCCTCTTCTTCTGGGAAGACATCATATGCAAACACATCCAGAAATCCTGGCTTTTCAGATGCTTAGTCTTGTTAGCAGAAAAACATATTCGTAAATTACATAAAGTAAACATTGTCGTTTAGTCCATCCATGGATGACACAAGTTGTCTTTTAAGTTCTTAGTTTAATTGACCTTGAAATGAAATAGGATAGTCCAGCAATATCAGTAATTTGCAGTTGATAGAAACTGGAATCTAATCTTTAAAAAAAAAAAAAAAAAGGAGAGATGGGGAGATGGCTCAACAAGTAAAGGTTCCTGCTGTCAAGCCTGGTGACCTGAGTTCAATCCCCAGGACCCATGTGGCAGAGAACAACCAACTCATGAAAGCTGTCTGCTAACCAAGGCATGCACACATACTCACATACACAACAAATGAGTCAATAAAATGTAAGAACAAACCAAGGAAAACCAAAGCAATCAAACAAAAACCTCCAAGGAAATCTGAAGCCTGAGTTGGTGGCATGTGCCTGAAATCTCAGCACTTGAGGTGGCAGCAGGGGGATCAGCAGTTCAAAATCATCCTCTGCTACATACCAAGTTCAGAGCCAGTGTGGGTTATGGTGAGATCCTGCTCAAAGAAATCTTAATAAACGGGTGGAGTGAGAACTTGAAAATGGTAGTATTTCAGAAAAGCTTTCTGTGTTTATAGCCCGTGGTTATTTAAATCTCTTTGTTTCGTGCAATTTGCAGGTCTTTGCATCAGTAACGAAGGACATTAAAGAAGGGGATAAGAACAGCAGTCCTGCTCTGAAGAGCTAACATTTGAGTTAGGAACAAACTGAAATGCAAAAGCTAGTTTTGAGGGAAAGTTTCCTATTTCCTCTGCAGGAAAGGAAGTGCTGGAGAGAAGAATCAAGAGCTGGAAAACTGCTAAGTTGATGTTCCATGGCTGAAGTAAATGAAATGTGTAATTTATAGACAGTATTAACAAAAAAGAATCTGTAAAGCCATTTCTCAGAGGAAAAGGCTTAGATGGCTATTACATACTCCATAATTTGGAGTGAATACTTTAAATGCAATAATTTTTTAAAAATAGCTTCAAAGAAACTTCGGTTTTTTTATATCTTTTCTTTTCTTTTTTTAAACAATTACCACAAATGCACTTTGGGGGGCAGAATAGGATTGTTAAAAATCCTACTTTAACCTCCAAAAAGGATACATGTATTATCTATCTCCAGTTCTGAGCTTTTGAAGCTATTGTAGACCAGTAGTAAGCAACTTACCTTGTAGGTTATTTAAGTCACTGAAGCTCTTGCTTACCGCATCATAGCCTAGGACAGTTCTGACCCTCTAGAACTGGAAATGCTGGTGAGACATTGCTTCCTGTTTTGTTTATGGTGTTTCCCACAGTTTTGTCTTTCTGTTTTTTAAGGGAAATTCTTTCTCTAAGGAATTTCTATCACAAAAGAATTTTAGCCTTTTTGTTTCTTGTCTGACAAATTGTTACGTAGTAACTTAACATTAAAAACTGGTAGAATGAAAGGTCTTTTTGCACGTTAGTGGACTAAAGACTTGACTTTGAGAGTAAGAATAAAAAAAGCAATGAATTCTAAGAGTTCTAGATAACACTACTTACAAGACTTGAATTTTTTAGTTAAAATCCATCTTCTATCTATAGAAACAAGTTTTATTAATTTCAGTTTGAAATTTGAAATCTTATATAGCTAAGTCTAAGACTTGTGAAACTCTATGCATATTTTTTCTAATTAATGGGAATAATAGTAAAAGTAATTTTACCTTTTTTCTTAGTCTTTTTGATGGCATCTCAGATAAATTATTAATCATTGGTAAATGCATTAAATTTATTATAATTTTTGAACCTAACCTAAATCATTTGAGTATTATGGGTAAATCTGTACAAAATACTATTTGTTATTAATTAGATTTATACTGTTTTGTTGTTGCAGTTGGTTCAAAACAACATAGAAGCACACATTTCTGTTAGTGGTGGACATACGTATATATAGTCTTTAGACTAAGAAGCCAGAGGTTCTTCCTTAGGGTATATAATAAACAGCCATAGGAGTATGGGACCAGAGGGTGTCCATATATTTTTACCCTATGGGTCGATCATTCTAGCCTCGGGAGCCCTGAAGAATTAATTCCTATTATAGGAACTGGCTCAGTGAAGCTGATAGTGTAATAAAATATCGAGGGAGTTTCTAGAGTCTTAATAGGTCTTAGGATGAGTTTTTAACTCTGGGGACTATCCCTTGATATTGGTGTCCCTTATAAAAGGTATATAGTCTCTGGCAGTAATCTCTTTGAATTTATACTACTTGGCCTGGATTTATTTTTACTCTCAGGTATTAGTTTCCTGAGGTGATCCCATGTTCTGTATTTCTTTTTCTTATTTTTTTATTAATTGTACAGTTTGTTTACCTTCCAAGTATAAATGTGTATATAAAATGTAAATACAAGAAATTCACTAAAACCACTAGTACCAATTACTATGAAAATAAAACTTGTAAGCAGAATTATGACGAAATGAGTCTTCATTATTTTGGTGCTATCAGGTTTAGTCAACATCTAGAAAAAAAGGAGTAACTTTTTCTGGGGAAGTCAGGTTTCTCCTCTAAGGAATTTATGAGGTTGTCAGTACTTTGAGACTTTCAGAAAAGCTGATATACTGTACTGTGTATTCTTTCCCTTTGGGCTACATAAACAGGCAATATGTAATTACTCACATGACACAGCAGGCATTTGTTTGTTTATTTGTTTGTTGGTTTGTTGGTTTGAGACAAGGTCTCTCTATGTATCCCTGGCTTGTCTGGTCTAGAACTCATTATGAATACCACTCTAGGCAACTCAAAAGAGATTAAAGGAGCCGGGCGTTGGTGGCGCACGCCTTTAATCCCAGCACTTGGGAGGCAGAGGCAGGCGGATCTCTGTGAGTCCGAGACCAGCCTGGACTACCAAGCGAGTTCCAGGACAGCCTCCAAAACCACAGAGAAACCCTGTCTCGAAAAACCAAACAAACAAACAAACAAAAAAACAAAACAAAAAAAAAGAGATTAAAGGTGTGCTCATCTAGCTGGCAAAAATGTTTTAGGGGTGGCTAGAGAGATGATTCAGTGGTTAAGAGCATTGAATTGTTCCAGAGGACCCATGTTTGATTCTCAGCCTTGGCATAGTGGCTCACAACCGTCTCCAACACTCTCTTTTGACTTCCATGGGCTCTTCATGCACATGATACACTTACATACAGGCAGGCAAACACCTGTGGTGATGGATTGTTTATTAATTTATTAAAGCTTGCCTGAGGAGTCAGAAAGCAAAGTCAGTCACAAGCCAGAAGCAGGCACACACCTTTTATTCCAACAGGCAGAAGCTAGGAGGTGTGGTATACACCTTTAATCCTAGAACTCAGGATTAAGAGGTAGACGGATCTCTGTGAGTCCAATGCCACCCATATCGACACAAGAGTGAATCAGTCTAAAAGAGAATTATAGATCTCACCTTTAATCCCAACATTAGGGAAGTATATAAGACAGAAGCAAGGTCACAGAGAGGCATTCATCCTCCAACCACACTGAGGAGAGGCAGCAGTTTGAGACGTGGTGAAGAGCTCATACATGGATCAGCCCTTTCAGCCTGAGGTAGAAGTGAAAGCTAGAGGCCAGCTGCTTTGCTTCCCTGATCTTCAGTTTGAACCCCAATATCTCTCTGGGTCATTTATTTATGTTAGAAATACCCATGCACATATGTTTTGGGTTTTTTATTGTATTTTGGGGGCTGACATAACTTTCACAAATTCCTGGGTTTGGTCCCTAGCACCACATAAGCCATGTGTGCTAGTGCACATCGCTGACCCCAACATTTCAGTAGGAGGGGTAGGAGGATCAGAAATTTAAGGTCAAAGCCAGTCTCTCACAATTCTGTAACCTACACATACAGGCTCACATAGACACACATACACACATATACAGTGGGACACAAACACATGCCTACAAAGTAAATAAGGAAAAAAAACTATTACTAGAAACAACAGCAAAAAACAAAGAGGCAGCCTCTTTCGGTAAGTGGTGGCTGGGAAAACTGGATATCGATATGGAGGAGAGAAGGAAACTAGATTCCTATATCTCATCTTGCATAAAAATCCAGCTGGAGAGATGGCTAAGCAATCGAGAGTGCTTCTGCTCTTGCAGAGGACCAGGTTTGGCTCTCAGCACCCACATGGCAGCTTACAGTTGTCTGTAACTCTAGTTCTAGGAGACATGGCTCATATACATACACCCTGGAACACATGCATATAAGATAAAATATTTTTAAAATAATTTTAATGTTGGAGCCCCGGAGACCTTTAAGTTGTAGCAGAACTAAGTGGCAGTTTAAATTGAAACAATTTAAATTAAAAAGTTATTATAAACAAACTGGTCATGCATACATTGGTTCCTGGAACAGGCTAAACATAAGGTGTTCTATAAGAAATATTTCCTTCTGTACCCGGGCCCAGTACTTTCCATTGCCCCTGTCCTCATCCCCCGCCCTGCCTAAACTGCTATATAAAAATGAGACCTTGCTAGCTAATAAACGAAGCCTTGACGCAACTCAGACTGACTCTTTCTTTACGCGCTTGGCTTCCACTTCTCTCTCCCCCCGTTTGACTCCTACAGGTGACACCAACTCGAGACCCAGTAAATAACCTGGCCTGCTGGACGGGTCAAGTGGCGCCCAACGTGGGGATCGAGAAGCCGTGGGCACAGGACAACCTGAAGCAGCAAGACTGACCGGGCGATTGGGTACAGATCGTCTGCATCGCTCGTGCAGCGACTGGAGGTAAGTGTGTTGTCCAGAATTGAGTCATGGGAAATACGGCTTCTAAGGAGGCCCTCTTTATTAAGGAGATAAAGAGCATGCTAAGGGAGAGGGGGATTAGAGTTAAGAAAAAGGATTTATTAGATTTCTTTTGTTATGTTGAGGAAATATGTCCATGGCTGGTCCTCAGTGGGCCAGATATTCATCCCCTTACTTGAAATAAAGTAGGGAAAGATATAAATGAGGTTCTTAGACAAGGAAGGGAAGTCCCAGAATCATTTTTCAGTTTTTATGGAGTTATCAGAGATATTTTAAAAGAATCGAATTCAGAGGGAAAGGTCTCCCATCTTCTGGCCCTGGCAGAGGATTTTATCAATGAAAGAGAGGATAATAAAAAAAAAAATCATAAAGGTCCACTATTGGACAAGATGCTTAGGACAGACAAAGGAGATAGTCTAAAAAAGATTGTTAATATAAAAGGAGATAAGATGTCCTCTCGGTCCCCCACCACCTCTCGGAGCCCCTCCATCATTGATAAAAAAAATCCCAGATAAGAATCTAGCCCCTCCTTTAATCCCGAAACCCTCAAAGTTACCAATTAACTCGTTGTATCCTGTAATTCATAAAGAACAGGGCGATGACTGGCTAGATCCTTCAAAAGAAATTATAAAAGTGGGAGATACAACCCTCCACTTGCAGCACCGGTGAATACCCGCCCAGGAGACTCAAGACGACTGCATTGGTCTTGCTCCCCTCCATATGTTTCCAACACCTTTTCCTCCGTCCCTCCCCAGCCATGGGATAATAATGTCCCCGCTATACAGCCCTCTCCCTCGGTGGTTGCTCATCTGGTTGCCTCTAAGAATGTGTTAAGTGCCCAGATATCCCAATTACAGGGCGTCCTCTCCCTCCAACAAGAATTGCGAGATTTAACCTCGCAGGTTTCTGCTTTACAGTTAAACCTGTTCTACCCTGCGGGGACTAAATTCCCACAGGAATTAGAAGGCATAAAAAAAAAAATAAAATAAAGTCAAAATCAACCCCTCTTGCTTTTCCAGTCGTTATTCGATCTAGACAGAAAGAAACACCTACTGACTCGGCCGCAGATGTCACCTCAGCAGATAAAGAGGGGAAAGACAGTGAGCCACCTGGATCTGATGAGGAGGAAGACCCAGTAACATCTCCTACTAGCTCAGGATCACGCATTATTAAGACCTTAAAAATTAGACATTTAAAGGAGCTCCATTCAGCAGTAAAAAATTATGGTCCCACGGCTCCATTTACCCTATCCATTCTGGAAGGCTTGGGACAGGGCGGAAGCCTCCTCCCTGCTGAATGGAAAAAAATTGCGCAATCAGCGTTGACTCGAGGCCAGTTCCTTACATGGAAGGCCGAGTTGTTGGAGAGACTGGAGACACAGGCAGATATAAATAAACATAATGCTGCTACTACCTCATGGACCATAGATAAGTTAACAGGTAAAGGCAAGTATTCTTTAAAAAACAAACAACAGACCCTACCCATTGGGCTGCTCAATCAATGCCTAGCGGCATGGCGGGCTATACCAGCTGCAGCATCATTGGGTACCTCTCTCTCCAAGGTAGTCCAGGGGCCTAATGAGCCATATGCGCAATTTGTGGGCCGTCTGCTAGAGGTGGCTGAAAGATTATTAGGAGAAAACGGTGCTGATGATGTTATTATAAAACAATTGGCTTTTAAAAATGCCAATTCAGCATGCAAAGCTGTATTGAGAGGGAAAGTAAAAATCTTAGACCTACACGGTATGATCAGGCTTTGTAATGATGTTGATCCTCTTGACCACAAACTTTCAAAATCTATTAGTCTGGCCATTGGAGCCATAATTCAGTCATCTGCAGGAAGGTCCAATATGACAAGAACCTGTTTTAAATGTGGAAAGCCAGGCTGATCAAATCCCTCTCTGATAAGACCCAGGGAAAACCTCCCTGAGAAAAAAATATCTTATGGTTGCAGGAGCGGCCCGATAGAGGATGCAAAGGATCCTGTTTGGAGACATCAGCATTTTAGATGAAACACTCATCCTGATATTAATAGTCGTGGTGGTGCTCTGCTGCTGCTGGTAGCTGCGATGTCATGTGCCCGGAGAAAAACGCACCTGTTGCTGCTGAGATGCTTTGGATAGGATTGGTAATATCTATCTTCTTGAGCACCCAAGCCAAAACGTCTGCCTTGACCCGCTGATTAAACAACTGAGGCCAACAAAAAGTGCAAAAGATATTCTTTGGATTGGATCCCTTACATGGAGTTCTTTTTGTATTTTTAATGTTTATAGTAGTATCTTGTTGCTGCTTTTGGCTATGGTGTCTTGAACCAGGACAGGAATGCTTATGCTGTCTAGTTTAAGGGCAAAACTTTAAAAGATTATCATAAAAATGAGGGCCGTTTATTGGATGATGATTTTTATACTACAAGCCTGGATAGTTAATGCAAGAAATATGATGCTCTGGACAGTGACCAGGGCTTGGCCAGTTCCCATGCCAGTTCATTTCAATTCTTCACTGTTGCCTAACCTGTTTTCTACTTCCTGTGGTATGGATGCACCCTGCATACCCACCCCAGACCAAAAGATTGAGAGCTTTAATTTAACCAGTATCCAGTTAAATGGTACTATGTGCTTTTCTCTTAAAAGAGGCTCTCCTTACATCAGACTCAAAAGGGATAATCTCACTAACTGAAAGGATCCCTTGGTGGATAGTAGAGTGGGGGTGGACATATTGAGTGCAGCGCTCGCGCTGATAGCCTCGGGAGCAACAGAGGGCTCTGGACAAAGCACCAAAGGATCAAAGTTAAATGTCACTACATTGGCCGTGAGAGTTAGCTCCCTGGTGCCCAGGCCGAGCAATTATAGCAACAACAATGCAATAGCTTTTAAAGCATTACCCCACTGTATTACTGAATTTTCATTTCCACCAGTCTTTACTGCTTGCCAGGCCAAGACCTGGAAACAAAAACAAGTCTCTTTTGGATTTTCCTTATCCCCATCTATAAAGCAGTATATTTATAATAGTAACAACATTGATTCCTCCGTTCAAGCGGGATGGTCTTGGTTTCAATGGCTGTTGTCTAATAAATTGGGTGCAACTGCAGACATTTCTGCCCTGGCGCTTCTACAACCTACCACATTCCAGCTGCTAAATGTTACTAAAACAGTCCAAGAAAAGGGTTTTGATAGAAGGCTCCATATTAATCGGGAGCAGGAGATAGCCAATCATACACTCCCAGGAGCTGCAGTGTGTGTACTCCCTCCCTTTATTTTTTTACTTTCTAATGATAATAAGGGGTCTACTAAGCTTGATTGCAAAAATAATTCAATACAATGTTTTCTGTCTAAATGTTGAAATGGTAGTTTTGGGTTGGCAGTGGTACTACGAATACCCACGTTTGTACCTCTTCCCGTAGAAACAGACCCAAACCATTTTCCTGTCACCCTGCTCCTTCGAGAGCGACGTGACTTTGGGATCACTGCTGCCATCGTTTCTACCATTGTTCTGTCAGCCGCGGCTGCTGTTACGGCCGAAATAGCCATGGCCAATCAGGTCCAGGCGGCATCCACTATTAATGAGATTGTTAGCAAAACAGCAGATACTTTGGTTACACAATCCAGAGTTAATAAACATATAACATCAGGGATTATAGCTGCCAATCAGAGGATTGATTTTGTACAGACCCAAATTAATGAATTAGCTAGCTTAGTACAAATCGGCTGTGTTACATATCAAAAGCATGTATATATTACTTCCTTCCCTTTTAATAATTCCAGAAATAAAAGTTTAAAAATTGGCCAATACTTAGCAGGTAACTGGTCCCTAAAAGGAAAAATATTATTACAGAAACAATTATTTCAAATTGCTGTTCTAAATAATACCCGTGCACAGCCCATTACCCTTGGACAATTTAGTGATTGGCTTTATTCTGCCTTTTCCTTCTTTAAGGAATGGATAGGGGTGGGATTGTTCCTTGTTTGTTGTCTAGGAGGATGTGTATTATGTTTCTGGCTGATTTGCCGCCTGAAAGCCCAAACTTCTCGGGATAAAAAAAATTATATTACAAGCCATGATTGCTTTAGAGAGTGGTCGCTCAGCCCAAACTTGGCTGGCAACTTTAAAAAAAAAAACGCCCTTCTAATGTTGCTTCTGAATCTATTACCCATGATTCCTCTAAAAAAAACCCCTCCTCAAACCCACCTTAGATTTACAGTCCCCTCTGGTCCCGGTACAGGACAAAAATTCTAGAGAAAGTTTTAAATTTGGCCTTTTAGATCTAAAAATTTGACCCTTTAAGATCTATCCCCATGGTGCCTTAATCTTGTGCACCCCATGAGACGATAGGCTAGAAAGTCAGTAACGAAAGAGTCGTTTAAGTCTAGATTCACCTAAGACAGGATGATCCTGGTGGGGAGGATGATCCAATGACGGGTAAGAACCTAGCAACGATCTTCCAACAGGTTCAGTCTCTCTCATTGGATTCTGACAAGAGCAGGTGAGGCAAAAAAATCCTTGACACTGAGGCCTTGCACGCTGAGGACTTGCTTCCATTACACCAGCTTAGGCTCAGCCGGATATTAAGATTCGTCTTAAAAGACCTATTAGCTCGTCAGTTATTAATCACACACTTCGACACCTAGATCCCAAATTAATCTGCCTAAGATTTTATTAGAGAGGGGGGGAGATGTTGGAGCCCCGGAGACCTTTAAGTTGTAGCAGAACTAAGTGGCAGTTTAAATTGAAACAATTTAAATTAAAAAGTTATTATAAACAAACTGGTCATGCATACATTGGTTCCTGGAACAGGCTAAACATAAGGTGTTCTATAAGAAATATTTCCTTCTGTACCCGGGCCCAGTACTTTCCATTGCCCCTGTCCTCATCCCCCACCCTGCCTAAACTGCTTTATAAAAATGAGACCTTACTAGCTAATAAACAAAGCCTTGACGCAACTCAGACTGACTCTTTCTTTACGCGCTTGGCTTCCACTTCTCTCTCCCCCCCCGTTTGACTCCTACAGGTGACACCCACTCGAGACCCAGTAAATAACCTGGCCTGCTGGACGGGTCATTTTAAAATGGAATAAAGGCTATAATTTTAAACCTAAAATGCTGAAATTGCTAAGGGGAGAATACTTGAAGCTATAGGCAAAGTCTTTCCAAAAAGAATTCCAGTAGCACAGGAAATGATGGCAGTAGTCAGTAAGGAAACCACTGGCAGTAAAGAGGCAGCCTACAAAAATGGGAGACATTTTAACTAGTTATATTAAAGAACTCAAAAATCATGTGACAAAATGATTCAATCAATAAATGTACTACTGAATTGAGTAGACAGCTCTAAAATAAGAAATGCCCAGCTAACTATAGGAGTGCGTACCTTTAATCCCAGTGCTAAGGAGGCAAAATCAGGCAGATCTCTGTGAATTCTAGGACGGCGTGGTCTATATAGTGAGTTTCAAAACAGAGCTGCTTAGAGGGACACTGTCTACAAACAAATAAAATGCCCAATAAAATATTACTTTGCCAAAAATGTTCATCAAGTCTTAAATGTTTTCTGGAATCTGTCGGTTCTTTAACTCTAGAATCATGGCATCTGAAAATAGATTCTTCAATGCTTTTCCTATTTGTATGCCTTTTCTTTTTTTTTTTTTTTTTTTGGTTTTTCGAGACAGGGTTTCTCTGTGGCTTTGGAGGCTGTCCTGGAACTCGCTCTGTAGACCAGGCTGGCCTCGAACTCACAGAGATCCGCCTGCGTCTGCCTCCCGAGTGCTGGGATTAAAGGCGTGCGCCACCAACGCCCGGCTGTATGCCTTTTCTTTAATATTCTTATTGCAACTACATCTTGGAGCAGAGAGACTGGGCACCCTTGTTGATTCTAGAGGAAATTCACTTTTTCCTCTATTATCAGTATTATTAGTCATCATGATATGGCTTTAAATTTGTTTTTCTCTGTACCTGAAATAAAATTTTCATGGTCATAGTATAGGAATATTCTACCTAAGGTTAGAATATTTAAGACAATAGTCTGGCCTAAAGAAGTAAAAGTAGCAAATGAGTAAGACAGCCTTTTGAACCAACAAAAAATCCCACATATGTAATAATACTCTTTAACTAGACCAATACTATTTCTCTGTGTCTACAATCCTGTATTTTAAGAATGTTTTTATGGGTGTGTACATGTGTGCTTTCACGTATCCAACTTCACTCCAAATTCAAGACCAACATGGTCTAGGTAATATGTTCATCCAGGGCTATATATTAGCCCTGCTTCAACAGACAAATATTACATAAGTCTTCTTTGTCACTTCACATGATCATTGCAACCTATAAAAGAAAGTAATTTGAGGCTTATAGTTCAGAGGGTGAGTCCATGGTCACCATGGCAGTGAACCTGGCCACAGGCAGGCCAGCATGATGCTGGAGAGGTAACTTATTACATCTTGGTCTATGAGCATCAGACAGAGAGGCGGGTGTAGATGGATGGATGGATGAATGATAGGTAGATAGAGTGAGCTAGCTAGCTGGCTAACTGGGAGTGGCATAGGCTTTTAAAACCTCGAAGACTACCTCCAGTGACACCTCTGCTTTAACAAGGTGATCCCTCCTAATCCTCCCCAAACAGTTCAACTGGGGATCAAATGTGCAAACATAGGGGGTTGGGGGGGCTATCATTCAGCCCATCTTCAGATAACAATACAGCTCATTTTGAGTCCTTTCTAACACAACTGTCATTTCTTCATGTACCAGATTTACTACTAGTGATGGGTAGAGACAAGAGACTAGACATGTGAGAAATCAAGATTCTGTAGTGTGCTGGTTAAACCATCACCTGGAAAGATTTTCAGTTAAGGAATTGCTTAGGTCAGATTGGCCTGTCAGCATGTCTGTAGGATTGTTTTGTTAGCTAATATAGGAAGCCCCAGCTATTGTGAGTGGCATCATTTCCTAGACAGGGACTTCTACTATAGAAGGCAGGAAAAAAAAAACAGATGAGAACAAGCAAGCAAATGAGATTAGATGGAAGGATGGATGGATGGAGAGACAGATGACAGACAGAGAGAGACAGGCATCCATACATAGATATATGAACTTTTTTCTCTCTCTTTGAACTATGGATTTGTGACTAGATGCTGTAGTTCTGCCTTGAGTTCCCCAATATAATGGCCTGTGACCTAGAATTATAACTCAAATAAAACCCTCTTCTCTAAGTTGCTTTGGGTCCAGGTTATTTTTTCCCAGCAACAAATGACCTAGGACACAACTTGGTACTGAGAGTGTGGTGTCACTTGACGGGCCTGGCCATGGGAAATTTATGCCTTGTTTTTGGAGATGGGATGTAAAGCATTTGGAGTTTTGAGTTGGAGAAACTGTTGAATGCTAGAGGCAGAGTTTGGTGGTCTGTTCTTGTGAGGGTTTAGAAAACAGTAGTGCTGAGGGGAATGAGGACTATAGAAGCCTGACTCATGAGACTTCAGGAGGGAGCAAGAAATCTATCAGGAGCTGGGCCAGGGGCCAGTCATGCAATACTTTGGTTACCAATTTGTATTATTTGATCATGCTGGGGCTATAATTGTAAGAAACAATACCATTTATGTCTAACTTTCTGTGCTTCATTGGAACAGTAGGAATGTAGTTTCTCAGGGCCAGAAGATGTGATCCAAGGGAGCCAGGCTGCCCAGATGGATCTTCACAGAACTTGGCAGTGTGAGAATCGAAGGCATGAAAGGGCTATGGTGAGCTACTAAGGCCAGCGTCTCTACAAAGAGTCCCATTGGTGAAGGTAATCCTGTCAGGGAGAGCTACAGATGTAGATTGGTGCCAACTTAAGCCTAAGAGAGAAACTTGGTGTGCTGTGGATGGCAGATCTGGAGAGGTGGACTGCCTAAGCCTTTGAAGTCTAGAAATTACCATGGGTGAGTCCCAGATGTCCAACATTGCTCTATAGTATTTGATATTGTCACTACTGGGTTTGGGTTTTGTTTTGATATGACTATTCTTTGTGATGCCCTGATCCTTCCCCTTAGGAATAAATTTATAACTTGGGGAGATGGCTCAGCTACTTTTCCATAGGTCCCAAGTTTGATTCCCAGCACCCATATGGTGGCTCACAATGGTCTAATTCCAATCCCAGCAGACACTGTAAGGGAGGGCACTGCACAAATGCAGTGCATAGATGTGCATGCAGCCAAACACCCATAGACTCATAGAAAGAAGAAAGGAAGTTTATACCTTGTTTGGTTTTGGTGGTTTTTGCTTTTGAGACACGGTTTTATGTAACCCGACTGACCTGGAACTCACAGAGATCTACCTTCCTCTGCCTCCTGAGTGCTGGAATTAAAGGTGTGTGCCACCATGCCTGGCTGACTACAGGACTTTTAATGTTGGATTATATTTTATACTATGATATCAAAGTCAGGCTTTGGGAACAAGGATGAAAGTTATGGATTAAAGTGGTATGTTTTAGATCAGATTTAGGTTGTTTTTGGAAATAACTCACTCAACCTCATCCCAAAGTCAGTTTTTCCCACTGTGCCACTCTCTCCTGGTTTTCTAAGATAGGGTTTCTCTGTGTAGTCCTGGCTTTCCTGGAACTCGCTGCATAGACCAGGCTGGCCTTGCACTCATGCAAATCTGATTTCTGCCTCCTATAGTTCTAGGATTAAAGGTGTGCACCACCATGGCCTGCCTGCATATGTATAGAATTGTGAAGGAACTAAGAACACTGGGCGGTCACTATTTACTTATGTATTCCTTTATGAGCCAGTAGAGTTCCTTCCAACCTAGGAGTAAGGTGTGTTGTTTTGGTTTTGCAGCTGGGTGACTGTATATAACTCTCCAAGTTATACATCCTGAGCAGTTCACCTGACAATTCCACCCTGTTGAATCGAAGGGAACAAGTACCTCTTCTCTTTGGTATTTTAGGATTAAGCACTTTTCCTTTTTCCTTCCTTCCTTCCTTCCTTCCTTCCTTCCTTCCTTCCTTCCTCTTTCTGTCTTTCCTTGTCTTCCTTTCTTCCTTCCTTCCCTTCCCCTCCCTTCTCTCTTCTTTCTTTGGAACAGGGTCTTATGTAGTTGAGGCTGGCCTTGAACTCCCTAAGTAGTTGAGGATCTTAAGAACTTGTGATACTCTCAACTCTACCTTCCAGGTGCTCGAATTAGGGGCATGTAACAACACACTTTGGTTTTAGATGCTCCCAAAATTTCCAAACTGCCAGAATTGCAGGAGTGAAGAGACAAGAAAAACACAAGAGTTTAGCCATTGGAGGAATAGAGGGAGAAAAGGCTAGATGCCAGCAGAGCTTCTGTGAAATGATTGCATACAAATGCTTCAATTCCTGTTTGAAGCCAGTAAGTGGATCCCCAACACCAACCCAGACCACCAGTCACACCAAAAGGGAAGTTTGGGCACAAGGGGACACAGAGGCTTAGGCATAAAAGACCTATGCTGGTGCCTGGTGCCAACCATACTGTCAGTGAAAGTGGGTTGTCTTTGGGATCTCATAGTGGATCACTAAAATGACACAAAGCACAGCAATTCTGAATCATATATGAGTGACTATGGCCCAGGAACAGATTGAAGATGCCTGAGAAGACATGTTCCCCTGTGAAAGTGGGCACATAGAAGTTCTATGGTCATAAAAGAGAGTCATAAATTTAGGTATTTAGCAAAAATTAGTGAGGACATCATTTAGATAGATTACAACAAAATAGGAAATGTGGCAATAATGACAGCCCAAGGTATGGGGGTTGTAAACATTTACCACACCAAAATTGACATATAAGTTTTAATAAAGAATAGACAATGTGAACAGAAACATAGCAGGCAGAAGATGAGAGAGAAGACAGAAGAGGGATGGAGATATTGAGACAGAGATATGAATTGTACCACACCTCTTGAAGGGAACGGTGCCCTTTGTAGCAATTTAGAGAAGTTATTTGGGTTGGGCTTGGAGATGCATGCTTTAATCCCAGTACTAGGGATGGTGGCCGGTGTATCTCTCTAGTTTGAGATCATCAGTCTGGTTTCTATAGCAAATTCCAGAGCAGCCAGGGATACACAGTGAGAAGTATGTGTGTGTGTGTGTGTTTCAATAGATTTTAGGAGCTTACTATTTGGAGATAGTAAAAAATCCTAAAATTCTATTTGTTCTTTCTGAGACTAGCAGTTTGGTACAGTGCCATCAGGAGTTTGTAATTGTTTAAATAAGGCATCACAATTACTGGGTCAGGCTAGAAACAAGTCTCTCTGCTAGAAAGTGGGAATTATGCTTCTTATGTTTGACCTGTCTTTTTTCTTGTTTCTATAGTAGAGAAACCTTTTCCATATATTTTGTTTAATTATTTAGGCTTTAAAAGACTTCTTTTTAAAAACGTTCATATTTTGAAAGGTAAGAGTTTCACTTTGTAGCTCAGGCTGGCTACAAACTTGTGATCCTCCTTCCTCCACCTCTAGTGCTGGGATTACAGGCATGTGCAGCACCATACTTGGCTGTATTTTCTTCTCTAATGTCAGGGGTTTCTCAGAATCCAGGCTGGCTTTCAACTTTCCTTGTAGACACTCTGTAGATGAGACTGACCTGGAGTGGCTGTTTCTGCCTCCACTGCACTCAGCAGTTCTGCTGTAGGTTTTTAGTGCAGAGGAAGGAGATTCTTAGCTTTTGGGTTAGTGGAAGGGATGATCTGCCTAGAACACATGGCAAAGGTTTTACCTGACAGCAGAATGATGTTAGGTTAGATAGAGACGGTGTCTAGTCAAGGGGACTAAAGACAACCTAAGATAATCTTGGCTCAGGATCTGCATCTTTCTATTGCATTGGTTTTTTGTTTTTATTTTCTTTTTCCATTTGTTCCAGTATGTGGTGGTGGTGTGTGTGTACGCACACGCCAGTGCACATGGACATGTGTATGCATTGTTTGCATGTGTGTATGGGGTGCACCTGCACATGTGTGTGTAGATGTTTATTCACCTTACTCATTGGGATCCAGTCTCAGTTAAACTTAGGGGTATGGCTGGTCTTGTTAGCCACTTTGCTCTGGGGATCCCGTTTTTACCTGATGTTGCCAAAGAGCTAACTCCTCCTCCAGTTACTGTTGCCTCCCTCCACCTCCGAGACAGATTAAAGTATTTGAATAATAATGGAAAGAATTCAGGGAGCCACTAGGAACCCTGGAGAGTGGAATGTTAATCTAAGATTCTTGGAGTAGGTTTCAGGGATTTCTATGTTGAAGAGAAAATGAGGGAGTGATAGGTAATTCAGATGCTAGATTTGCAAATTTTATTATTGAAATTGGGGGAATTCTTTTTTTGTTTGCAGGGGATCTGGTAGTATGAGCAATGCTTAGGTTTGGTATCGAAATCTGATTGAGTGGATAGTGATGCCACTCATGTAAAAAGGGCTTTCCAAGACATTTTGTGAGGGCAGAGTAGTATAACGTAATATTTTAGAAGAAAATCTCAATGTCATATCTGGGTTATTGCCTCCTCCTGTGACATACCCCTTTGTCAACTCTGCTTGTCATTAGCCATCCTTTAAAAACAAACAAAAAAAATGGTTTAGCTGAGTTTCGAGGCCTGCATGGTCTACAAAGTGAGTTCCAGGACAGCCAGGACTGTTACACAGAGAGACTCTGTCTCAACTAAAATAATAATAATAAAAAAAGAGGATTCTAGGGGTGGTTATGGGGTATTATAAATACGTCTTTTTTCTTTACAATTTTGTCTAGTGTATGTGTTTTGAGGTGTGGGGGTGGCTAACAAATGCCAGATGGTACTCATAGAGATTAGCGGACAATTTGCAGGGCTTTTCTCCTAACCCGCAAAAGGGATTACAGAAAGAGTTGAAACCTAAGCAAAAATCAGTTACGAGAAAAATACTTCAGGACCCATTTTCCAAATATGTTTCATGTCCCCCAGGGTGTCTTTGAATTAGTTAGTAACCAAGGATGACCTTCTAGAAGCCTTAATCCTGCTGCCTGTACCTGCCCTGTGCGAGAAGACAGGAATGTATCACCAAACCAGTCTCCGCCGCACTGAGACTAACCCCGAGGCTCAGTGCATGCTAGGCAAGCATTATAACCAACTCAGCCACACCCCCAGCTCATTTCTGAATCGGTTTATCACTCATTACCTTTATCTTATCCTAAATTTGCGTAACCTTCATCTCTTATCCCTTCTAATCACGTCAGTGTGTGAAAAGTTCTTGCACACCCCTGAACCATTATTAAATAAAAGGGACACTCCGGCGTCCTGCGCTCCGCGGAGCCTCCACCATCAAGGGAGAAGTTCGAGGCTGGAGCCTGCAGCGGTAGCATCCACTGTCCCTGAGATTCTGGTCCAGGTAAAGGTTTAAGGCGTCCCCAAGACGGAGAGGCGGACCGCACAGACAAACTGATCTAAATCTCGTGAGTCGAGGTCCAAAGCGGGCGGGGAGCCGGAAGTCTCGCGAGATGAAGGGTTTTCCCGCGAAGGAGAAGCGCGCGTTTTTCTTGCGCCGGGGATTGAGCGAGCCCGCTGGGATTGCTCGGCTGTGAGGGACTAGTGCGCGGCGTTCGGGGCGCTCTGAGGAGGCGGCCGTGTCCCCCGCGAGTGTGCAGCCATGCCTGCGGAGCAGCCCGCGAGCAGCAGCGGTGAGCCGGCGGCGTGGAGGCTGCGGCGCGCTTCGTGGGAGGGAGCCAGCCGGGGCCGGGACTTGAGGGGAAAGGAGCCGTGGGGAGGCGAGCACAGCGCCGTCGGCCAGCTCGTCTGCTGGGTGACACGGAACGGGTTTCAGGTCTCCCTTGCCCCCTGCTTCACGAGCTGGGTGCGGGCAAATGGGCGTCGTCGCCGAGACGCTTCGGCTTTCGCTCCCAGCGCCTCCGGGAAGGGAGTAGACTGGTCGTGGCCTTGGGAGATGAGAAGTTGTGACTTAGATCACTTTCTAAAAGCCCTCCATCCCTCCCCGCAGAAATGGCCGAGCAAACGGAACCTGCCCTGATTACTCCAGCCATGCTGGAGGAGGAAGAACAGCTCGAGGCGGCGGGACTTGAAAGGGAGCGGAAGATGTTAGAAGAGGTAATGCCCGCTGACGCGGGGCTCCCCCAACCCCCCGGCGTCCCGTCTCCACCTGCTTGGGCTTTCCTTGAACTTTCGAGCAGACCGGTCCCCTGTCGTTTTCGGACGGGTAGAGATGCAATCTTGGCGTGTGCTTTGAGTGGTAGGATTCTGAGGTGTGGGCTTGAGGGGGCGGGAGGGTGGTGGAAACGTCTCTTGAGTGAAAGTTTCAAATTGCCTTCTTGACCATTAAGGCCCATCCAAAGTCACTGGTGAATGCTTTTTTTGCTTTTTAAATATGTGCCGCCACTGTGTGCCTGATGGCCAAAATCAGTCTTTTTAACACCAGGCAGAGATGATAGATAGTGGGATTACTGGAGTGTGCTACCATTCCTTGCTCCTAATGATTTCTTAGCAATTAATTACTATGCGCTACCTTAGGTGGTCAACTTGTTTTAGTTTTCTGTAAATAAAATTCTTTAGCTAAAATTGAGGTGTGTATATTCATGACAAGTTAAGAGTATTTGTAGTTTCTGTAAATCTTTAACTTAGTAAGAGCAGTTTTTAACATTTGGAGAATTAAGCTTTTATTTAGTACTCTAGTATTAAATCTAGAAAAAGAGTGATACTACACTGGAAAATTCTTAAATCATTAGTTCTTTCCTAGCGATTATTTCAGCCTGTCAGCATAATAGGACTTCTTTGGGGCTTTAAATCTTACTTTTGTAGCCCAGGCTGGGCTGGAACTCAGAATAATTCTCTGAGCCACTAAAGTATTGGAATTATAGGCCTGTGCCACCTTGCCTGGCTTGTGTTCTTTTTGAAAAACACTTTTCCTTTATTTTGAAATCTGTTTATTCATGTGTGGGTGGGAGGGGTGTGTGCGCTTGAGTTTGGAGTGCCTTGGAGCTAGTGTGAGCAGGTTGTGAGTCCTGACAGGACATGGGTGCTGGGAACCAAACTTGGAACCTCTGCAAGAGCAGCTGCACTCTTATCGCTGAGCCATCTCCACCCCAGATTCATATTACAAATGAACAAACCGAGCCAGTTGGTCAGAAAGTAAGTGTTGAAGTCAAATTTGAACTCAAACTGTCCTGAGTTCTCTTCTTTCCCAATTGTGCCCTTTCTTGAAAGGAAATACACCTCAATGGCATATTGAACCAACCAAGGATACGTAGAAAACTACTTGAGAAATAATCCTGAAACAAGTCATGCTGTTTTGTATGTCAATGCTCTTTGCCATTTGTGTGTTTGTGTTTCACGTGTTGGACGGATAAAAGTTAATGTCAGGTGTCTTCCATGCTACACTTAAAGGTTTTTAATGTTCTGAGCCTGCGTGTACCTTCGTGTGTAGAAGTCAGAGGACAGCTCTGTAGAGTCAGTTTTCCTTTCATCCATTTCATGTGAGCTGCAGAGACTGAACTCAGGCTGTTAGGCTTGAATGGCAAGGGCCTTTACCCCTGACCCACCGATCATCTCCCTGCACGAAACTTGTTTTTTTGAGACAGAATCTCACTGAGCACCATCTCCTCCATTCAGCTAGATTGGGCAGCATGCCCCAGGGATCCTCCTGTCTCCACCTTTCCAGTGTTGGGATTGCTAACATCTCCATGCTCACTTTTTATGGGGCCTGGGGAGTCCTAAGTGAGGTCCTCATGATTTCATGGTAAGCACTTTGTCAACTAAGCCAACTCAGCATTCTTAACTCCCTTTGCCTTGTTTTCTTTTGTGGGGATGGGACCTATCACATACATCTAGTTAGCCTCAAACTAAAGTTTGAAGCATTGTTAAAACCTTCATGAAGATCTATTAAGAGTAGGGTCACACTAGACTGCATGCCTGTAATCCCAGCACTTGGGACGTGGAGGCATGAGGATCATATGTTCCAGGTCATCCCCTACATGGGTCATCCTTAGCTATTAGCTACACAAGGAGTTGGGACTTGGTGCAGCTCGAGTTACCTGAGATCCTGGCTTAAACAGTACCAGGTGTGGTACTTCACACCTGTAAGTTAACCACAATACTTTGGAGAGGGAGGCAGGACAATTGCTGCAAGTTTCAGACTATCCTAGGCTATATAACAAGACCCTTTATCAAAAAAGTCACAGGGACTAGAGACATGCTTAGCTCTTAATAGCACTAGCTATGTTTTCAGAGGATCCAGGATTTGTTCTCAGTACTCACATGATGGCTTACAATCATCTATAGCTCCAATTCTAGGTGATCCAACATCCTCTTCATTAAAGCACAGGTACCAGACATATGTGTAGCGCACATACATACATACAGGCAAAACAGTTAAACACATAAAATAATCTTAAATAAATCTTAAAAAGTCATCATTCTGGACATGGTTGTACATGCATGCCTTTAATCTTAGCACTGGGGGAGGCAGAAGCAGGTGTGAGTCCAGCCTGGTTTACATAGCAAGTTCCAGACCAGCCAGAGTCACATAGTAAGACTTAAAAAAGAAGAAAGAAAAAAAAAATCAGGTTTTATTTTCAATGTTTTACTCATTGAGTCCTCAGCTGTTTTATGAAGTAGATAGAGTTACTTCTAATGGCATTTTAAAAACTATAGAGTTAGGGAGGTGGGCCATTGCTCTTGTGTTTTGAGTTTTAGACTAGAACCCATGTTGGGTGGCTTAACTCCAGCTCCAGGGGATCTGACATCTATCGCTTCCATTCAGACTTGCAGTCTTTTCAAAGACAGTTATAATTCCCAGCACCCACGTGGTAGCTCACAACCCTTTATAACTCCAGTTCCAAAGAATTCAGTACCTTTCTGGACACCAGGCATATAAGTGTCACATACATGATACATGTAGATAAAACATCTATACCATAAAGTTAAAATAAATTGCTCTATACATAAATATAAAATTAATATGAAAAGTAGAGGTTTGTAATTAAAAAGTGTGTGTAACATAAAAGCAGTGATCTAGCTGGTTGTGGTCGCCTGTGAGTAAATACAGTGCCTGAAGGTAGATGCCGGAGAATCTGAGGTCAGCCTGGGATATTAAAAGCTAAAGCATAAAGGCATAAAGGGAGATCTCTGGGGAATACAAAATGCTGGCAAGGGGACACGAACAGTAGAGTAGGCATGTTGATTTTTTTTTTTTTTTTGGTTTTTCGAGACAGGGTTTCTCTGTATTGTTTTGGAGGCTGTCCTGGAACTCACTCTGTAGACCAGGCTGGCCTCGAACTCACAAGAGATCCGCCTGCCTCTGCCTCCCGAGTGCTGGGATTAAAGGCGTGCGCCACCAACGCCTGGCGGCATGTTGAATTTTGAAGAGAGTTTTGGACTGGTGAGATGACTCAGCTGGTCAAGTGTTTTGTTGTACAAGCCTAGCACCCTGAGCTCTAACCCAGAAACCAGGTAGAAGGAAGGAATTGACTTCACAGCGTTGCCCTCTGGTCTTCAGAAATGGGTGTCCAGGCCTATAAATGCCTACACATCTTGCATGCAACAAATTGTTTCTTGTTTTTATTCTAATTATGTTCTATTTTATTTTCATTGCTTTTGTTTTGAGGTGGGGTCTTGTATAGTCATGCTGGTGCCTAACTTGAATGACCCATCATGTGCCTCTTTAGAAAATTTAGTGTCATAGAATGTTTTTCTTTGTATAGGCTCGAATGTCTTGGGATAGAGAGTCCACTGAAATTCGGTACCGCAGACTTCAGCATTTGCTAGAAAAAAGCAATATCTACTCAAAATTTTTGTTGACTAAAATGGAACAACAGCAGCTGGAGGTATGTATATATGATTAACTATAAATGATTAGAAATATTTTGAAAACAGCTTTCTGAGGTATAAATTAGATATAATAAAATGTAGACATTCCAAGTTTATGGTTGAGTTTTTAAAATTAATTTTATAATTTTTTCTGTGTGAATGGTTGCTTGTGAGCATTTCTATGCATCCTGTGTATGCCTGGTGTCTGAAAAGGGCAGAAGAAGACATTGGATCCCTTGGGACTGGAATTCCAGATGCTTGTGGCTAACATTTGGATTCTGGGAATTCAACCTGGGTCCTGAAAGAGCAGCCAGTAGTCTCCATGGCTGAGCCATCTCTAGACCCTATTTGATGAGGGTTTTTTTTCCCAGACAGAGTTTCTCTGTATTGTTTTGGAGGCTGTCCTGGAACTCTCTCTGTAGACCAGGCTGGCCTTGAACTCACAGAGATCCACCTGCCTCCATCTCCCGAGTGCTGGGATTAAAGTCGTACGCCACCAACACCCGTCTTTGAGTTTTGATCAATGAATGTATATACCTGTGTTACCACCAACACAATCGAAATAATGTACATTTCAATTCCAAAATGTTTTCTTGTGTCATAAGCAAGTCTTATGATGAGTCTCTGTCACTGTTGATCAAGAGGGCTTTTCTAAGAATACTATATAAATGGAGTCACTGTATTATGAATATTTGGTTTTATCTTTGTTTCCTGTCATAATTCCTAGAGTCCCTGGATTCTCCATTTTCTTTAAGATTTATTTATTATGTATACAGTGTTCTGCCTACATGTATGTCTGCATGCCAGAGATAGCACCAGATCTCATTGAGGGTAAGAGCCACTGTGTGGTTGCTAAGGAATTGAACTCAGGACCTCTGGAAGAGCAGCTAGTTCTCCTAACCTCTGAGCCATCTCTCCAGCACCCTGAGTGGTGTCTTTTTGAATGCTGATGTGTTAACTAGAACTGGGGTTAGTCACTCACAAGCTGAAAGCAGAATTAGAGCTGCAGACCAACTCACTTGTGATCAGTGCTTTAATCCTTCATGCCTATGGAATGCAGCTCCAAAGGGACAGGAGAGCTTCCTTTATGGAACAGTTAGAGGGTCCTGGAGAATTCTGGAGAGAGCACTGAAGCTCTCTTTCTGCCATGCTGTCTTTTGTAATAGACTGTAAATTTAAGTAAATGTTTCCCTGAGTTCTGTGAGCTGCTCTAGCAAGTTCAGACTTGGAGAGGAGGTTATGGAAACCTAATTTCATGCTCAGAAACAACTTGAACGTTCCATTTGGCAGCAGGATTGTGGACAGTGTGGGAACCTAAGCAAACAGTAAGAACTGGTACTCTGGGACAAAGGTATGTAGCATCAGAATTGAATTGAATTACGACACTCAGAAGTGGCATATTAACTAATTGCGTTTTGTCAACAAGAGTGTCAGTTTTACCCATTAAGGTAGAAGTTCCAGCAGGCAGTTGTTGAATAAAAGAATAGGAGAAACCCAGCCTTTTCTCCTTAATATTTATAGGTTAGCTAGGTATGTAGTTTTGTTTTTTCTATTTTTCAGATTTATTATAAGTGTATTGATCATTTCAATCTTTTAATCTTTTATTCTTGAAGCATCTCATTTTAAAAAATAACATTATTTAGATCCTTAGGTTACATAAAAATATAACTGAACACTGAATTGCCCATTACTGGTTTATTTGTTTATTTATTTATCTGTTTATTTATTTCCCAAGACAGGGTTTCTCTATAATAGTCCTAGCTGTCCTAGAACTTGCTTTGTAGACCAGGCTGGCTTTGAACTCAGATCCCCTGTCTCTGCCTCCAGAGTGCTGGAACTAAAGGCGTGTGCTGCTACATCCTGGTGCTTTGTTTATTCTTTTGAGATATGTCTCACTGTTTTGCATACTGGCTGAGCAGTCAGAAGGTTTATCTGCCTTTGTTTTCTCCTCAGCTCATTATCCTTTTGAAAACTATTGTGTAATATATTGTGTCTGCATCTAGTTCTGTTGTGGTAGAGAAGGGTAAATCTGTTCCTGAAGTCTCATACAGCCTAGAAGTAGAAGTTCTTTTTAAATTATTATTAGTTTTTTCATTATGAATACATGATGATGTAATTGTGATATATTTTATGCCACATTTCTTAAAAATTATCTTGCAGGAACAGAAGAAGAAAGAGAAGTTGGAGAAAAAGAAGCGATCATTAAAAGTTGTAGAGGTAATATAACAAGTCAGGATTTCCCTCTCTAGTACTGTGGGTTGAACCCAGGGCTTGAATAAGCTAAGCAAATGATCTACCAGTCCCCAGTATATTTATGCTATCTTAATTTTTTTTTTTTTTTACGAGACAGGGTTTCTCTGTATTGTTTTGGAGGCTATCGGTCCAGCCCAGCCTTGAACTCATAGAGATCCGCCTGCCTCTGCCTCCCGAGTGCTGGGATTAAAGGCATGTGCCACCACCGCCCAGCGCTATCTTAATTTTTAAGATAATTCTTTTTACTTATTCATTATCTACTTAATTTCAAAATTATTGTTCTATTGTTTTTTGTTTTGGTTTTTTGATACAGGGTTTCTCTGTATTGTTTTGGAGGCTGTCCTGGAACTCACTCTATAGAGCAAGGCTGGCCTCGAACTCAGAGATCTGCCTGCCTCTGCCTCCTGAGTGCTGGGAATAAAGGCGTGCACCACCAGTGCCCAGCTGTTCTATTGTTTTTTGAAATGGGTTTTTATTATTTTTACTTTATGTATATAAGTGTTGAGTGTTTTGCCTATATATGTGTATAAGTATATGTGTGGAATGCCCCTGGGAGCCAGAAGTGGATATTAGATCTTCTGGAATTTCCGCTTGTTCATTTGTTATTTGTTAGCTTTGATTTTCAGCTCTTTAAAGTTTTTTTTTTTCTTGGGCTGAAGAGATGGTTCAGTGGCTAAGAGCACTGACTGCTCTTACAGAGGAACTGGGTTCAATTCCCAGTTCCCATATGGCTACTCACAGCTGTCTGTAACTCCAAGATCTTAATACCCTCATGTAGACATACATGCTGGCAAACACCAATGCACATAAAATAAAAACAAGTAATTTTTTTCTTAATGGCTTATTTTTAGAGATTTATTTTACTATATGAATATGAGTGAGTGAGTGAATGGCTGTTTGCCACATGTGTGCCTGGTGCTTGGAGAGGTCATAAGAGGTCATTGGATTCCCTGGAACTATAGTTACAGATGTTTGTGAGCGTCTATGTGGATGTTGGGAATTGGACCTAGGTCCTTTGGAATAGGAGCCAGTACTCTTTCTTAAACACTTAGTCTCTTGAACTCAGAGATCCACCTACCTTTGCCTCCCAAGTACTGGAATTAAAGGCGTGGGTCACCAGCTACCAGCAAATATTTATATTTTTATAATGTATATGTGTTTTCTGTGTAATCACCCACCATGTTTGTGTAATTATGGGCTCTAGAAAAGGGTATTGGACCCCCCCTAAAGCAGTTTTGACCTGCCTAAAGTGAGTGCTGGGCACCAAACTTTGGGCCTCTGAAGGAACAGGAAGCGCTATTAACCACTGAGGCGTCTTTACAGCTCTTAATCAACGCCTTTTTCACGTGTAATGCCATGTCTGGTATATGTAGAGGCAAAAATGATGATGCAGTACAAGGTTGGTCATCTGTTCTACACAATGAATTCTCAAAAAACATAAAGAGTAACAACATAAAGGTTCATAGTAGAAGTATTCTAGGGTTTTAATCGATGACTTAGCAGTTAGCTTTAAGGACACTGGTTGTAAGACATAAGTTTCATTCATAGCACCCATATGGTGGTTGTTAACTTGAATTCCAGGTGATCTGTTGCCCCTTTCTGCTCCTGGGCACCATACATGCCCATGGTGCACAGACATACATGTAGAGGAAACACATAAAAACACATTAAAAAATAGTGACATTCTGCCTGGCGTTGGTGGCGCACGCCTTTATTCCCAGCACTCGGGAGGCAGAGGCAGGCAGATCTGTGAGTTTGAGACCAGCCTGGTCTACAGAGTGATTTCCAGGACAGCCTCCAAACAATACAGAGAAACCCTGTCTCGAAAAACCAAAAAAAAAAAAAAAAAAAGTAACATTCTAAATCTTTGTTTTGTAGAGTAAAAATTCAGCTGCTATGAATGAAGAGAATCCAGGTAAATTGACTTTGTTCCAGCTTGAAGAGTGTATGTTTGCATTTCTGTTTTTAGCTGCTGCTTAAAAACTACATGGTTTTGTTTTGTAGTCATGAAAAAGAAAAGAGGAAGAGAAGAAGAATCTTACAATATTGCAGAGGTCATGTCAAAAGAGGTAATATAATAATCTAAGGATATTTAATACTGGATGTTGACTAAAAACCTACTGTAGATTTTTCTTTAAAATGTATTTAGTTAACTGAACTTGGTTATCTTTAATTTAAGCAATTGGGAGGCAGAGGCAGGTGGATCTCTAGTTTTGGGCCAGTGTGGTTTACATAGTTCAGGCCAGACAGGGCTATATGTATTAAGATCCTGTTTTAAGAAAAGATAAAAAGCTGGGCAATGGAGGCATGTGCCTTCAATCACAGTACTTGGGAGGCAGATCTCTGGTAGTTTGAGGCCAGCCTGGTCTAGAGAGCTACTTTCAGGCCAGCTAGGGCTGTTATATAGAGAAACCTGGTCTTGTGGGAAAGAAAAGTTACTTCATTAAAAATTTTTTTTAAATTTTATTTTTATGGCTGTTTTGCATGTGTGTGTGTGTATATGTGCAGTGTCTTAAGAGTCCAGAAGGGAGCATCAGATCCCTAGGAACCAGAATTACAGAAAGATTGTGAGCTTCCATGTGGGTGATAGGAATTGAACTTAAGTCCTCTGGAAGTGCAACCAGTGCTCTAAACCACGAAACCATCTCTTTAGCCCTAATTTTAATTTTTTGAGACAGTCTTAGTATATGGTTTAGGGTAGCCTCTAGCTTGGATTCTGTTATCTCAAGTCTTCTGAGTGCTGGAGTTACAGAAGTATGCAGTTATATCAGCCTTCATTGTATGTTTATTAACTCAAGTGACTTTTAATAAGGTTAATACAGAATTTTTAGGTAGATAAAATAGAGCAAAGCATTTTGGTTTATAGGAACAATGTGTATGGACACAGTAAGGAGACTATTTTGTGTGGGGTTATGGTAAAGATGCTAAGAAGTGCTCATGCAGGAGGATGGCACCAGCTGTTTGTTGAAGGAATCTGTTGCAACGTTCAGTCTTCCTGCCGGCTGCCTGGTTCCTGTTGGCTGCTTTCAACCCCCAAATAACACACAAGACACTATGTTAATTATGAAGCTGTTGCCCGTTTGCTTGGTTTCTTATCGGCTACTTCTGATTTGATTATTAACCCATAATTACTAATACATATCTTGTAAGAACTTACCCTTTTGAGGACACACTCCTGAGTGCCCGTTGCTCCCGGGAGATCACTTGGAGAGCTCTTCTCACTACAATTCCCGGAATCCTCCTATCCCACCTGTCTTGTTTCCCTATTGGCCAACAGTGCTCTTTATTCAAACCAATCAGACACATATTTACAGAATAACGTCTCCCAACAATCTGTGGTGTATAAATACATGTGCTTTTGTGAACCTGGGCAAGAAGGGGTCCTTAGGTCTTAGGTTCCTCGGAACTGTAGTTAGAGGCATTTGTGGGATGCCCTGCTTACTTACCTTGGCATCAGAATCTGAATTCTGGCACTTACAGCACAGTCATCTAAGCTGCTGAGCCACTTTTCTATCCCCTTTCTTTGTATCTTAAATGTTTTGTTAAACTTTTTGTTTTGTTTTGTTTTTTTGAGTCAGGGTCTCAGTGTTTATCCTTGCTATCCTAGAGTTTGCTATGTAGATCATGCTGGCCTTGAACTCATAGAGTTCCACTTTTCTGCCTCTACAGTTCTGAGATTAAAGTCATTACTGCTCTCAGCTCATGCTTCTTTAAAGTATTTCATCCCATGTTCTTTTTTCTGTTGCCCTTTCTCCCTTCTCCCCCCAAAATGGTCGGTACTAAACTCAGAACCTAAGTGTTTCCATCAACCATGCATCTCTGTGTTCACTACTGTTGACTATAAAGAAATGCTTCTTTGATTAAGGATGAGACCTTACTTGGACCATGTTTCTGGGGCCATGGAAGTTGTAGTCTTACACATTATTAACTTTTATTTATTTCAATCTTACAGGAAATATTGTCAGTGGCTAAAAAATGTAAGGACAATGAGGTAAGATTGTAAATTTTATTACTGTGTGTCTCTGTGCATTATTAATGTGTGTGCATTCGATGGCAGGTGCATGTGTGGAGTTCAGAAGACAAAGTAGGCTTGCTGTCAGGCTCATTTACCTGCTATGCCAACTTGCTTGTCCCTTTGGCTTTTTTTTTTTTTTTTTTTTTTTTACATCCATTTAGTTATATGGATGTGTGGCATGCAGGTGTCAGGACAACTTGTAGGAATGGTTTCTCTATTATGTGAGTCCTAGGGTGAATAGAAAATGTTGAGCCATCTTGCTCCTCAACATTTTTTTCTCTGAGACAGGGTTTCTCTATGTAACAGCCCTAGCCTGGAATTCAGTAGACCAAGCTGACCTCCCTCGCCTCTGCCTCTAGAGTGCTGGGATTAAAGGTGTGCACCACCACTGCCCAGCTCCTCCTTATTATATTTAAACAGGAGTTAATGGCATCTTGAGCCTGATATGACCAATAATTTCAAGTGATCATGGAGGATTATAAGTTTGAGACCAGTCTGGCATCCATAGTAAGTTCAAGACCATCCTGAGATACATAGGAGGCTGTTCCAAACAAAACAAAGTAAAAGGTGTTATTTACTTGGTGAGATCCATCACCGACTATTAGGTTACTGAATTTCACAAATAAGTATACGTTGATATTTCTTTTTTTTTTTAAAGACCCCCCCCACCTTTGGTGTTTAGAGTTACAGTTTCTCTGTGTAGCCTTTGCTGTCCTAGAACTTGCTTTGTAGACCAGGATGGCTTTGGATTCGGATCGGCCTGCCTTTCTTTGCCTCTTTAGTGCTGGGATTAAAGGCATGTACCGTCCCTGTCCTAAAGATTATTTTTGTTTCTGTGTCTATGTATGTATGCACATGGGAGTTTGAGTACCCGAAGAGGCCATTTAAGAGGGATTTTCCAGAGCTAGAGTAGAGGAGAGTACTGGGAGGTGAAATTAGTCTTCTTCAATATCCTCTAATTATGAGCTATCTTTCTATCCCTGTTCCTTTTTTTTTTTTCTTTTCAATGACTTCACATTTATATGGGTATGGAAATGTCTTGATTTTTACTGTGCATACAGGTTTTATTCTCTAGACCTTGTAACCACAGTACTATAGATTTTGTTACAGTTTCTATTTTGAAAAAAAATTTCATGCATAATGTGTGTTTGTGTGTCTCTGTGTACATGTGGGAGTCAGGACAGCTTTGAAGTCAGTGGTTTTCTTATTCTTTATGTTTGAACTCTGGACACCAGGCTTGCATAGCAAGTGCTTTTTGCCCACTGAGAACTTGTTAGCAGGGTTTAATATCACACTTTTAATTAAATATTTCTCATTACAGGATGAAAGCTCTTCCACTACTAATCTCTGTGTAGAAGATCTTCAGAAAAATAAGGATTCAAATAGTATGATTAAAGATAGGTTGTCTCAAACTGTCAGGCAGAATTCTAAATCCTTTTTTGATCCAGTTCGGAAATGTAATGGACAGCCTGTACCTTTTCAACAACCGAAACACTTCACAGGAGGAGTGATGAGGTGGTACCAAGTAGAAGGCATGGAATGGCTTAGGGTAATGAATTGCTTTCTTTAGTCCTTTCTGTTGTTTCTGTGAGGGGCTGGGGTTTGCTCCACATCACATGGTAATATCAGAAGATGATTTTGTGGAGGCAGTTCTCTTCCACCTTTGTGGATTTTGACAGTAGGCTTTTATAGCAGACACTTATATCTTCTACGTTTGCCTTTCTAAACATTTTTATTATTATTAGTGCATGTATGATGTGTATGTGTTGGCTCATGTGCTGCTAAGGTGTGTGGTGTGAGGGCGTGTCAGTAACTTTGGAGTTGATTCTTTGTACCTTGAGGGGCCTGGGAATTGAACTCAGTAGCTGGCATGTGTAGTAGGGCTTTTATTTGCTGAGTACCCCCTTGGCACATTTTGGTTTTAAGGCAGGGCTTCTAGTCTGGCCTGAACTGGTGAGTCAGGAATGAACTCTTTCTTCAAGTGCTGGCTTTGTAGTCATGCACTATCAAACCTGGCTCAGCGTCATTGTGTGTGTGTGTACCTGAGTGCAGATGCTCTGCTCGCTGTCTCAGGAGCTTGTGCAGATTTGCCTCCTGTCTTTTTGTAGGAGTGCAGGGATTACAGATGCATGTGCACTACTGTGTCCAGCTTTTATGTGGGTTCTGAGTTTCCAAACTCAGAACCTGTACAGTAAGCTCCTCTCCCGCAGAGCCGTTTTCCCAGCCCTTGTACTGCCTACTTTGTACCCATGGTTCACCTTCCTCAGTGCTAGGATCAAAGGTGTGCCCTGCCATGCCTCATCTGGAGTTTTCAGGGTTTTTTTTTTGTTGTTGTTAAATTTATTTTATGTATATGAGTGCATGTATAGCTGTATACCAAGGGCACCACCAGATCTCATTATAGATAGTTTTGAGCCTCCATGTGCTTGCTGGCAATTGAGCTCAGGATCTGGAAAAGCAGCCAGTGCTCCTAACCACTGATCCATCTCTTCAGCCCCTGGAGTTGTCATTTTTGGTACTGCATATTGAGTCTTTTCTCTAGTAACTTAGTACCAAATTGTTCTATTTTAGTATAAAGAAAATATTTGTGTGTATTTTTTTTAAGATTTATTATATGTACGTGGGTGGTGTGCGTGTGTAACATGTATATTGAGCAGTGCAGAAGTCTTAGTTGCAGGTGATTGTGAACTACCCCACCAATGTAGGTGGTAGGATCTAAACTCGAATCCATTGGAAGAGAAGCAAGTGGTCTTAACTGCTGAGTTATTTCTCTAGTTCCTTATGTATATTTTCTGTTTTAAAATGAAAATTAACTTGTCAGACCTTCAGTACTTTATGGCCTTGATAAAGGACTTCTCATAATTTACAATTTATTTTATTATGTTGGATTTATAGTTTTGATTGTGTTTTTTTGAAAAAGAAGCCTTTGTTAATTCAGGAAATGTTTGCATTCACATTTACATACAGTGTATTCTTTTGTCCAGATGCTTTGGGAAAATGGAATTAATGGCATTTTAGCAGATGAAATGGGTTTGGGAAAGACTGTTCAGTGCATTGCTACAATT
The DNA here is from genome assembly GCF_017639785.1 of Mesocricetus auratus. Classification (NCBI taxonomy): domain Eukaryota; kingdom Metazoa; phylum Chordata; class Mammalia; order Rodentia; family Cricetidae; genus Mesocricetus; species Mesocricetus auratus. The sequence goes on along the minus strand of NW_024429182.1, from coordinate 22,071,167 downwards.
GCATTGATGATTCAGAGGGGGAGTACCTGGACCTTTTCTTGTTTGTGGCCCTTTGTCTACACTTCCTAACTGGATGGCTGAATTCAAAAGATTTACCCCAGAAGTAAGATATATTTTCTTATATTATTACTGTGTACGTTTTTCCTGTTTTGTTGCTTGAATTACAGATTACCACAGTAAGTTCATTTCCATTCACACTGGGATCTGATTTGACTTGCTAAATTTGAACATTACTATTATTTGGTTTATATACAGAATTGGCATTGGTAATTTGATACAGTTTGCTGAAAAGTTCCTTAGATTGTTTTGGAACAGACATATCTACATAAAAAAAATACTCTTGTCTTGTTTATTTTTCTGCTTGTTTTGTTGAGACACAGTTTCAACTCTGTAGCCAGTGTAGCCCAGCTGTCCTCAGATAGGTTTAGCCCAATCTGACCTTGGATTTGCTGCAGTCTTTTTTTTTTTTTGAGACAGGATTTTTCTGGGTTGCCCTGTTTGTCCTGGAACTCACTTTGTTGACCTGGCTGGCCTTGAACTCACTGAACTCATGAAATTCATGTGCCTCTGCCTCCCAAGTGCTGGGATTAAAGGCATGTGCCACCACTACCACCTCCTAGCTGGATTTGCTGCAGTCTTGCTTCCTCAGTCTCTTGCCTGCTCAACACGTCATGCTTATTTTTATCTTTAAAATAATTTAAAAATGTGCACCACATGTCTGCCTGGTGCTAATACAGGGCAGCAAATCCCCCTGGAACTGGAGTTACAACTTGTGTGCCATAATGTGGGAATTGGGAATGGAAATCATGTCCTGGAGAGCAGCAAGTACTCTTAACTGCTGTGTAGTATCTTCAGTTTCCTTGTGTTTATTCTTTTGTTGTTGTTGTTGTTGTTGGTTTTTGGGGCTCTTGAGGCAGGGTTTCTCTGGCTTTGGAGGCTGTCCTGGAACTCGCTCTGTAGACCAGGCTGGTCTTGAACTCACAGAGATCCGCCTGCCTCTGCCTCCCGACTGCTGGGATTAAAGGCATGCGCCACGACCCCCCAAGTCATGTTTATTCTTACAGGGATTTTTTTCCCCCAAATGTGTGCTATCTCCTCTCTTCCCTCAATAATACTGCTTCTTGTATATGTCAGTTCATTAAATAATGAGTTCTGGATTGCAAGAGATTTATTTTTGCACTATTTATAAGTGCTTGTTTTCAAGTTAAACACAAGTACTTCATACATATGCTATCTTATCTACTTCCTTGCCTTGAAAATATATGAGATGAATGTATTTCAGAAGTGGCTTACTTATTTGCCTCATAATTCTTGTTTTTTTGTGGGTTTAGGGGTGCTTTTTCTTTTTCTCTCATGTTAGTTAAATAATTTATTAAGTTAACTTATTTTGTCATAGAAAAATAGAACTAAAGTTATCTATTAGAAGGTGACTTGCTCTATATTTTCCAACTCATTTATATTTTGTCCTGAATCAATATAATCTCGTAGATTCCTACTATGTTGTATCATGGAACCCGGCAGGAACGTCGAAAATTGGTAAAGAATATCCACAAAAGACAAGGGACACTGCAGATTCATCCTGTGGTCGTCACATCGTTTGAAATAGCCATGAGAGACCAGAATGCTTTACAGGTACAGATGGTTGTAGTTCATGAGTCAGATTTTTAATTCATACTATTACCATCCAGCAGCATTTGTTTCATTGTGGTTGAAGTAATATACTTCACATTTCTTTTAGAAACTGGAGGCTTTCTGTAGAAAGATTGTGATGAAAGTTGTTGTTTATTAGTAGAATTGAGACTGGCATTTTAAACTGTGTCTATATTAAAATACTAGAATCAGCCACATATAAATCTGATCTGTAAATGTGTTGTACATAAATTTGAGACAAAGTAGTTGGGATTTGATGGTCAAGTTTTATTTAAATAAGAATAGAATATTCAGAAAATCATTTTTATGTTCTCTTTTGGGTCTGTGGATGATACTGTGTCCTTTTTATTGTACTACCTTCTTACTGATGTCCATGTTTTACAATGCAGCTAATTTGCCTTTTTTCACTAATCCATCTAAATTGCAGTAGTTCTCACTGCATTGCATTTTCTTCTGATCATGTAGTGTTCCTCCTGAGTGAGTTCCCTCTCTTCCTTCCTGCCCTCCCTCTCTCCCTCCCTCCCTCCCCTCTCCCCGTCCCGAGATTGGCCTCCACTGTACAGATCTAGCTGGCCTTGGATGCAAAGATTCACCAACCTCTGCCTCCAGAGTGCTGGGATTTAAGGTTTACATCACCACTTCACAAAAGAAACAAAGAAAGTAGCATGGTTTATAATGGATTCAATATGACATCAAAACACACAGCTTGTAAGAGGTGTGGTAATGTCTAGTGCACTGACAAGCGGTGTTTATCCAATGTTCCATTTGTGTATGTGGTACTGTTGAATATGATTTGGCAATAGCCATAGCTCCATTTAATAAAAATGTGTACCATTAAAAATTAGCAATATTTGTTGATAGTTTGATGTTTCTGTTTCCAAATTATGCCTATTTATGTATTGTTGTATTCAGGTGGATTTTATTTGCTTAATCAGCATAAAAGAAAGGACAAGTATTAAGTGAGAGGACAATTATTAGGACTTAAATACATGGTGTTTTTGAAAATATTAATGGCTAAATTTGGCTTCTGAGAATAGGAAACACCTAACATCAATGAAGGAAATTGTGGGAAGTTACCAGATTAAAAACAATATCAACTTTAGGCGGGAATAGTGGTGTACATCTTTAATCCAAGCAGAGGCAGATGGATCTCAATGAGTTTGAGGCCATCCTGGTTTACAGAATGAGTTCCAGGACAGCCAGAACTGTCCCAGAAAGCCAAAAAAAAAAAAAAAAAAAGAAAAAAGACAGAAAGTAGCATGTGGTCTCAAATTCCCAAAATGCTTTAAAATTTTGGAACAAGCTGGTCTTGGTGTTTCACTGGCACCCAGGAGGCATAATCAGGTGAGTGGATCTCTGCAGTCCAGGATATCCGGGGAAACATAGAGATGCCCCATCTAACAAAATAGTAAAACATAATGAAACCAAAATTTGTCTGGTGGCGGCGGCAGTGGCTTTGTCCGTCGGCGCACTCCTTTAATCTCAGCAGTCGGGAGGCAGAGGCAGTAGGATCTCTGTGAGTTCGAGACCAGCCTGGCCGACATGAGGTAGTTACAGGACAGCCTCCAAAACTGCAGAAAAACCAAAAAAAAAAAAAAAAAACAAAAAACAAAAACTCGCCAAATTTTGGAGTACATGTGACTAAGGAAGATTTCTTTTTTCCTTCATTACTCTATTACTATTTTGATACCAGTTTTCTAGAACTCTAATGTCACATGGCAAAGCACCAAGGGGAAAAGCTAAACCTGATTTGACTTCAGAAGAGTGAAAATATTAACACAGGACATCTGAGGGATTTCCAGTGAATTATATTCTAGAAACATAATTGGCCCAGGTTTATGAATTTAATTATTATGACAATAGAAGAAAAGAATAGTCCCAGGAGATAGTAAAATGACATTTGATGCAATTCAATAAATATTTCTTATAAGAGAAGTCTTAGAGTTAAGTGTTTTTCAGGAAAAAATTATGAGATTGATCCTTAAAATTTCTTTCCTCGATTCATTTTCTAGCATTGCTATTGGAAATACTTAATAGTAGATGAAGGACACAGGATTAAGAATATGAAGTGCCGGCTAATCAGGGAGTTAAAACGGTTCAATGCTGATAACAAACTTCTTTTGACTGGTACTCCCTTGCAAAACAATTTATCAGAACTTTGGTCATTGCTAAACTTTTTGTTGCCAGATGTATTTGATGACTTAAAAAGGTAGGTAAGGCAGTTACTTGTTTTCTGCTTTTTTTTTTAAAACCATATAAGTCTGTGTTCTTAGCTGAAACTTACTCCTTTCTTTTTGGTAGCTGCACTTAAGTGATATTTTAGCCAATTCTTTGTGTTCTATATTAGTGCTTTCTACGTTTGACAGAATATATATGTGAGAGAAATTAAAGATTTAAAGCAGTTTGATTAAAGGCAAACAAAAAAAATCCCTTAGGAGGTTGGGAAATGGCTCAACAAGTGAGGGCAGCAAGTCTGAAGGCCTGAATCAGTCTTGAAAGCCTGCACCAGTGGGAGGAGGCAGTGGCTTCTGCAGTTTGCTTTTCTGTCTTCCTTCCTGTGGTGTGGCTCACGTGTACACCCCTTCCACAGATAAGTAATTTTACATTTACAAAAAAGGCATACCTTAAAATGTTTCTCCTAAAGAAAAACAGTCAAAACATGAGCTTTTAAATACTCATGAGAGCATAAGACTTTATCTTAGCTTTCTAAAATACTTCCATGTGAATAGTTCCATTTTACAGGATAGCCTAATCAGATGAAGAGCTTTCTCTGTTCTTTAGTTCATATAAGGAAACCTGGGTAGAAGTTGTTAGCACCAGAGAAAACTTTAAAATTTCCTATTTCAACCCAATTAATACTTTTGCTGTTTATATATTTGAATTTCAAATTATATTTTCAAAATCTTAGTGTTTTCAGAATGGAAGAAGATTATATTAGTAAGAATTAATGTGAAGTCATCCAGGCGGTCGTGCACGCCTTCAATCCCAGCACTCAGGAGACAGAGGCAGGCGGATCTCTGTGAGTTCTAGACCGGCAGCCTGGTCTACAAAGCTACACAGAAAAACCCTGTCTTGAAAAACAAAACAAAGCAATGTGAAATAAAGCAGAAGATTGAGTATAAAACATGATACTTATATTGGCATTATTGTGAGAAGAAAGCTAATTGAATGGGAAACTTGGCCTTTTATTTTGAGAATACATTCTAAGTCTGACTTTTAATCTCTGGCATAAAGCCAGGCTCTTACTGTGCTGGTACATACTTTTATAAAAGGATAAACTTACAAAGATCTATGATTAAGAGCATCAAGTACTAGTTGAAAATCTTAATTTTAAAACCACACATCAGGTGGTCTATATTTGAGAGTATGTGATCTACTATATGAATATCTTATATGATCTCCCATTTTTAACAAGGGAAGGATATATAATATATCCTTTCTTCAGCTTAATGTTATAGTTATATTGAACTTAAAATCCTTGGACTGTTATGTGTGGTAGTAGTGTATGCCCGTTATCCCTGTGCCGAGGAAGGAGGATTGAGAATTCTAAGCCAGCCTAGGCTATGAAGTCAGACACTCACTAAAACCCAAAGGCTTAGGATTTAAGTTGTTGGTATGGAAGGTCCTCTGTGCCTGCCTTAGAATCACAACTAATCATGCATGTATATGTAACAACCATTTGTTAGATTTATACCATGCAGCCTTGGTTTTCAAAAAGCATTGTCACTTCTATAACTATTCATGAATATTTCATAAAATAATGTACTTTGGACTGCAGATGTAGTTCAGTGAATCAGTGAAAAAGTTCTGCTGAGCATACTTGAAGCCCTAGTTTCTATTCTTAGGAAAAAGCAAATGAGCAAAAACCAAATTATTCCATAATCTATATTTGACTTGTATTTGATTATGTCTTTTAGAAAAAAATATCCCCTTCAAAACAATTACTCTTCATTGAATACAGATTTTAATTGACTTTAAAAATTACTTCTTGAATAGTTGTTGGAACATTGTTGCTTCTTTGTAATACACAAGCTAATATGAATCGAAGCTGTGTATAGTGACACATGCCTGTAATATTGGCACTAGGGGGCAGGGAATTTAGGGAGTTTAGTAAGATCAGGAGTTCGTGATCATACTTGGCTATGTAGTGAATTTGAGTTCAACCTGGGCTAAATGAGACCCTAGCTATCTTAAAACTCTAAAACAAAACAAAAAAATAAATAAAAAACTGAAACTATGAAATTTTAAGCATGTATTATGTTAGTATAATTAAATTTATGTGGTGAGTTAACTTATAATCCTTTTTTTTTCTCTAGCTTTGAGTCTTGGTTTGACATCACTAGTCTGTCTGAAACTGCTGAAGATATCATAGCTAAAGAAAGAGAACAGAACGTTTTACATATGCTTCACCAGGTGCCGAATCTGTTTATTCTGCTTACTTCATACTTAACAAAATAAATAAGGAATTCTAGAGTCTTAATCTCTGTAGTAGTAGAGATTTGAATGAGTTACCCTGAATTTAATTGTTTTTTTCACTACATTGACTTGTCACATGGATTTATGGCAGAAACTAAAAAACTTACCTAATTTTGTTGGTTTTTAAAAATGTATCTTCATTTACCTTTTTTAAAAACCATTTTATTTTGTCTATCAGCCAGACAATAAAAATGTGTAGATTCATGCAATGTTTGCCAGTATTGTGTGGCTTACTTCCTACATGGCTAATGTCTAATTTTTTTGTGTTCCATGCTTCCTGCAATTCCTGCTGCATTCTACCTGTCCATCGTACCTGTGTCTACTTTAGACAAACAGGCTTTCAAAGGTCTCGTCTCCCAATCTTTTGAAGCATTTTGATTGTGCTCTGACTATTTTATTCAGTTTTTTATTATTTTTCTTTTAAAGTACATATGTGATCATTAAAAAATGGTGGAACAGTAGGAAATGAAAGTGATCCTCTTCTAAGTCATCATCCTTGCCAGTATGTGCTTAAAGGTTGTGCTGTATGTCCTCACACCTGTCACTGTATAAACAAGTGTTCATCTGTATTTTGCTAGTTTTTCATTACAGAAGTTATTTTTACTATGCTTTAAAGGTTTTTCCTGTGTGAATATTTAGCACATTACATTTTATTTCTTATTTATTTTTTAAAGACAGTATCTTGCTGTAGCCATGGCTGGCCATACCTGTATAGACAGGGGGTAACCTTTGATTTGATGGATATTATGAGAGTAGCCTGCCTCTCATACTGGGATAAATACTGGGCAGGCACATTGGATTTTAATTATGCTTTAATATTCTGTTGTCCTGCCCCCTGTAATTAATTATATAGACTTTTTGTATCATTTTTTTCCTGTATTACATATATGTTTAAAATATCTGTACTTAAATCTATTCCCATTTCCTATCTTACATTTCTGGACTGAAGGGTTTCCATCGACTCTTTTATCTGAATTTTTAGACCGCCTGTCACCTTTATTTTCATAGTGTGTCCCAGACAAGCACTCTACCACTGAACCATTTCCCCATTGCATTACAGGCAATTGTTCTCCAAAAGGAATTTATATATCTATAAAAATTACATGGCAAAACATTTTTATTTATTTATTTATTTATTTATTTATTTATTTATTTATTTATTTATTTTGTTTTTCGAGACAGGGTTTCTCTGTATTGTTTTGTGTCCTGGAACTCGCTCTGTAGACCAGGCTGGCCTCGAACTCACAGAGATCCGCCTGCCTCTGCCTCCCGAGTGCTGGGATTAAAGGTGTGCGCCACCAACGCCCGGCTATGGCAAAACATTTTTAATGAAACTAGTTGATTCTGTATACAGAACAACTTTTGAGGATTATAAATCTTAAAATCAGAGTTGAAAAAATTTAAATAGACCTGGGCTTAATCTCATTACTGCACCAAAGAACTGAGATATTTAATGTCTATTGGATCTATTGTAATTATTTTGTGAATTAAGGGTTTTAGTATCTATTTCACAGTGGTTCCTAATATGTGCTACAAGTAAGAGTTTGTGTAGGGTGAATGTTCCTGAGGAAAAAACTCCAGTGGTTGATGCTTATTTATTTGTTCATGTTTAAATTTTAGATTTTAACTCCTTTTCTTCTGAGAAGACTGAAGTCTGATGTTGCTCTTGAAGTCCCTCCTAAGCGAGAAGTAGTTGTTTATGCGCCTCTTTCCAACAAACAAGAGATCTTCTATACAGCAATTGTGAACCGCACAATTGCAAACATGTTTGGAGCTTGTGAGGTAATTGTAGGTTTGAAATAACTGTAGATAAGATGACTTAAAATTTCATGACTGATCTTAGTCTTATCTCCACACCTATTTTCAGGACTTTATGGGTAAATAAGGCTCAAAGCAGAAGAAGGTACTTTCTGTGATCTACAGTCCTCTTAAACTTTTAAGTGGTCATCTGTGTATTGTTTGTTTTGTGGTCATTGGAAGTACTTGTTTAAAACTTACCTATATGTGCAGCAACGTGAGTTTGGTGCTCCTTTGTACATAAAGCAAAAAGTCTGACTAATCATCCAGAGAATGGACTTGCAGAGACATATATGTGGTAATGTGTTTCATAAAGAAATTTTCATTCAAGTCTATCATGTACTTTGATCAGATTTGCCCTCTTATATCCCATTCACTCCCACTACCCTTAGAAGTCCGTTTTTACAACCACAGAATGTTTGAGTCACTTACCTAAAGGTTTATCGACTATGTGTTTCCTTTCTAAAGAGATAGATTTGAGAGTATTTGAAATTTTGATACAACATCCACCATATTAAAAGAATTGTAATGGAGTGCATGATTATCAGTTGTACATCAATAGAGTTTTTAAACAGGTGACTTTTTATGTATTCTCTTTAGAAGGAAGCAGTTGAACTAAGTCCCACTGGAAGACCAAAACGGCGAAGTAGAAAATCAATAAATTACAGGGAACTAGATGAATTCCCTAGTGAATTAGAAAAACTAATAAGTCAAATACAGCCAGATGTAAACAGAGAAAGGTAAGAGTTTAAAGGTAACATTAGATATTTAAATTGTGTTTTACATTTGTTATACTTAAACATGCTATGTTTTTGGTAGGACTGTTGTAGATGTTAATATTCCTATAGAATCTGAAGTTAATCTGAAGCTTCAAAATATAATGATGCTACTTCGTAAATGCTGCAATCATCCATATCTAATTGAGTACCCTATAGACCCTGTCACACAAGACTTTAAGGTAAGTGCCATTTAATAATTTAGTGTTTTGTTTTCTGTAGTTTCTTTTTTCTATAAAATCAAAACATTTTTGTTTGATAGATTAAGCTATATACTATGTTGTTTTGTTTAATTAGTTATTATTACTTTGCTTTTTTGAGATAGGGTCTTAGCAGGGTCTTAGCTTAAAGTAAATATTATTTTGTTTTCTGTAGTTTTTTATATTGAATCAGAACATTTTTGTTAGATTAAAATATATGTTTTTATTTATTATTATTTGGTTTTGCTTTCTTTTGAGATAGGGTCTTGCCCATGTAGCCTGGAATTCACTCTGTATACCAGGCTGGCCTAAAATTCAGAAGAGATTTATGTTGCCTGTTTTTGACTGTTTGTGCTGGGATCTAAGGCATGTCCACCTCACCTGGCTTATGTTCATTTTTTAGTTGTATATGTGTGCTTGTGTGTCTGTCTGTGGGTTTGTGGGTGTCTAAAGAGGTCAGAACCTCTGGACTGAGATTTAGGTTGTTATTAGCAGCCTGACAAGTGCTGGGAACTGAACTTGAGTCCTCTGTAAGAGTAGTAAATATTCTTTTAACTGCAGCTATCTAGCTCCAAAATAGTTCCTTTAAAAATTATTTATTACTAGCTGGGCAGTGGTGGCACACACTTTAATCCCAGCATTTGGGAGACAGAGGCAGGTGGATCTCTGAGTTTGAGGCCAACTTGGTCTACAAAGCTATACAGAGAAACCCTGTCTCAAAAAAAATTTATTTATTACTATTAGTGTGTCCATGCATATATGTGTGTTGTCACATGCCACAGCATCCCTGTGGAAAGTCAGTACAGTTTTGTGGGTTGGTTCTTTTCCACCTTTGTGTAGATTCCAGTGATCAAACAGCAGATTATCAAGCTAATGCTGAAAATGCTTTTACTTGCTGGTCCTTAATGAAATGTTTCTTTAGCTTTAACCATTAGATTATTTATAAGCTCATGTGTTTTCTTTAGTTTCTACCAAGTTATGATGGTAATTTTTGTACATATTTTTACTGAATTTTGCAGAACACACCTTAACACATACAAACATGCATGACTGTTTTCTTTTTCTTTTTTCTTTTTTGGTTTTATGAGACAGGGTCTCTTTGTATTGTTTTAGAGGCTGTCAGTCCCCCCTGGCCTCGAACTCACAGAAATCTGCCTGCTTCTGCCTCCCGGGTGCTGGGATTAAAGATGTGCGCCACCACCGCCCGGCATGAACTGTTTTCCTATGCAAAGCTTTTGTACTTTTGTTTGGGGTTTTAATATTTATTCATTTTTAACTTATGTGTATGTATGTATATGGATTTATGTATATGTATCCTATGTATATGTGTTGTGTGTATACCTCATGCCTGTTTAGGTTGAAAGAAGGAACATGGAACTAGAATTAGGGATTGTTGAGTATGGCCATGTGGGTGCCAGGAACTGAACCTGGTCCTCTGCAAGAGCAGTAAGCATCTCAACCATTGAGCTGTCACCTCAGCCTCCAGTTTTTAATTTTTAGCCAAGGCTGGTTCCAAGGCTTCTATATAACTGAGGCTAGCCTTGGACTTGGGACTCTCCTGCCTTTGTCTCCTAAGTGCTTGGATTATAGACATGTGCCACCACACCTGGTTATACAAAGCTTTAGAGAGAGTAAGATGAAATGTAAATCATGTTTCATGGTTCATAATTATACTCTAATTTAATTTTTTAGTGTCAGTTACTGCCCCCCCTTTTAGAGTCTTTTCTTAAAGTAACTTTGAAACAGATTGAATAGTCTACCACTTGAAAGACAGGCATGTGGATTTCTGAGAGTCAGACTAGGCAAAGCTACATAGGGAAACCCTATGTCAAAAACAAAAAGAAAAGAACCATTAAAATAGCAAATGATTGAAATGACTGGTAATTATTGTAACAATTTTCTCCCTTTTTCTTGTCTGCTTTTAAGATTGATGAAGAATTGGTAACAAATTCTGGGAAGTTCTTAGTTTTGGATCGAATGCTGCCAGAACTTAAAAAAAGAGGTCACAAGGTTAGGTTTTTCTGATTACAATTTTAACCATTTAGTGTTTGAGTCAGTGTATATGTTAAGACGTCTTTGTATTTCAGGTGCTGATTTTTTCACAAATGACAAGCATGTTGGACATCTTGATGGATTATTGTCATCTTAGAGGCTTCACATTTAGCAGACTTGATGGGTCTATGTCTTATTCAGAAAGAGAAAAAAATGTAAGACCATATATGCATTTCTTTTTGTAACTCGTGTCTTCATCTTTGAGATAATAATGATCAAAAACCTTGTGGTAGAATCAAGGACAAGCCTTTTGATTTAGTACGAACAGATCTTAGTTCTTGAGTCTCATACCTTTATACATGTAATCTTCTGGTACAATCTTAGATGTAATAGTATCCTACTTATTTAGCCGCTGCTGTAAGAACTTTGGGATAAGGCATTGTTTTTTAATTTTTCTCCCAGTTTTTATGGGAGAATTTTGTATATGTGTCATTTAGAATTTCTTAGTTGGCTACTATTCCATTTATAGACATCAGGTATTCATGTGGCGCCTGCCGTTAACATCCCACTGTTCCTTTTCATCTCACCTGAGATACAACAGTCCATTGCATCTACACAACAGCCCCTCATTTTACTTTTGTTGTTGTCATTTGTTTGTTGGTTTTCGGAGATAGGGTTTCTCTGTGTAGCCAGGTTGGTCTCAGACTTAGAGAGCCACCTGCCTCTGCCCCTCAAGTGCTGGGATTTTAAAGGCATGAGCCACTAATGCCCAGCTTGCTTTTTTTTTTTTTTAATTATTTTTACTTTATTTTTAAGGTTTACAATTATTTTGTGTGTATGAGTGTTTTGCCTGTATATATTTTGCATCACATGAATACCTGATGTCTATAAAGCCTAGAAGAGTGTGTGCAATCTTTGGGAACTGAATCCCAGTCACTGGGAGACCAATGAACACTCTTCCCCACTATGATATCTCTAATGTTTATTTTTAGAGCATTTTCTTATTTGTGTTTTCCATTTTTGTGGATTACATGGATTGAACTCAGGTTGTCAAGCTTGGAGTGAAGACCTTTTATCCATGTAACTATTTTGCTGGGCAGTGTTTTGGTTTGTGAGACAATTGCAGTTTAGGATTTTGGCCTGCTTTGAACCAGAGTGTGGCTCAGACTTAGAGCACCCTTCTTGCCTCAGCCTCCAGAATGCTGGGAGTATAAGTGTGAACCACCATACATGACTGTCCTCTTGATGTGTTTAAATTATATAGTCTTCGCCGGGCGGTGGTGGCGCACGCCTTTAATCCCAGCACTCGGGAGGTAGAGGCAGGCGGATCTCTGTGAGTTCGAGGCCGGGCTGGACCGACAGCCTCCAAAACAATACAGAGAAACCCTGTCTCGTAAAACCTAAATAAATATATATATATATATATATATAGAGAGAGAGAGTGTGTGTCTTCATTGACTTTTACATATGTTTTAGGTAAGAGTTACTTACCATGAAGCAAATAAAGTATGTATTGTTTTTGACAGATATGCAAAATTTTTTCCATACCACTAATGAGATGGAACTTACCATAAGCCCAGAAAGTACATTCTGCTTCTTATTAGTCAAGAAACCTTTTCTATTCATCTCATTTCTTACACTGTTTCCATTATTTTTGTGTGTGTGTGTGTTAAGTGTACTTGTTGGTGTGTGGATGTACACATATGCAGGCACCAAGGTAAGGAGGATGATTAGATGTCTTCCATTGAATGTAGAGCTCCTTAATTTGGGAGGCTCATGGGCTAGCAAGCTCCAGGGATCAGCCTGTCTCTGCCATTTCAGTTTCTCCCACCAGCTCTGTCATTAGTGACTAGGGTTGCCACTTGGTCTTTTCATAGATGCTAGGGATCTGAACTCAGATCATACTTTACTGACTGACACATTGTTTTTAACTATTTTGCTGTTTGTTTTTTTCGAGACAGGGTTTCTCTGTATTGTTTTTGGAGCCTGTCCTGAAACTCATTTGGTAGACCAGGCTTGGTCTTGAACTCACAGAGATCCACCTGCCTCTGCCTCCCGAATGCTGGAATTAAAGGTGTGCGCCACCACTGCCTGGCGTATTTCCCTGTTTTTGATACTGGGTATGATGCACAGCTTTAAAAAAAAAATCCTGTATAATATAAGTGCTTGAAAAACAAAGTTTATGCAAGCGAGGTTTTATTAACTAATATAATTGTTTTCTACTATTATTGGAAAAGACTTTAACAGTGGTATTACACATTAATGCCGGGGCTGGAGAGATAGCTCAAGAGGTTAAGAGCACTGGCTGCTCTTCCATAGGTCCTGAGTTCAATTCCCAGCAACCACGTTATGGCTCACAACCATCCATAATGACATCTGGTGCCCCTTTCTGACCTGCAGGGTTACAAGCAAACAGAACACTGTATACATAATATATCTTTAAAAAAATTAATGCCTTTCACCCCAGTCATTTTTTAAAAATATTTATTATGTATACATTCTTCTGCCTGCATGCCAGCAGAGGGCACCAGATCACATTCAAGGTGATTGTGAGCCACCATGTGGTTGCCAGAAATTGAACTCAGGACCTCTGGAAGATCAGTCTTAACCACTGAGCCATCTCTCCAGCCCCACCCCAGTCATTTTTAAAGTTAGTTTCATTCTTAAATTTTTTTTTTTTTTTTTTTTTTTTTTTGGTTTTTCGAGACAGGGTTTCTCTGTGGCTTTGGAGGCTGTCCTGGAACTAGCTCTTGTAGACCAGGCTGGTCTCGAACTCACAGAGATCCGCCTGCCTCTGCCTCCCGACTGCTGTGATTAAAGGCACGCGCCACCCGGCTTCATTCTTAAATTTTTATGTTTATGCTTCTTTTGCTTTTAGATATACAGTTTCAACAAGGATCCAGATGTTTTTATTTTCTTAGTGAGTACACGAGCTGGTGGCTTAGGCATTAATTTGACTGCTGCGGATACAGTTATCATTTATGACAGTGATTGGGTAAGAAGTGCAGCAATATGCTGATTATATTTTTGTTCTGAAAGTTTTATCCTTTATTATTTATACTGCAATTTCCTTTTTCTATCATGAAAAGTGCCTATTTGCAGGTAGGAATTATTCATCAAATTTTCTGCCTATAAAAACTCAAGATATATTCAGAACATTTAAATCATTTTAAATCACATTGATTGATTGTGTGACAAGTAGTATTCTCTACAAGGTAACTTTAGATATTTAAATTGTGTTTTTTACATTTGTTGTACTTACATGCTATGTTTTTGGTAGGACTGAGGGGTGCGGCTTTACCCATTGAGCCATCTTGCTAGTATTTGTGGGAACATTAACAAAGAAAAATTTTAAAAGTGTCCTGTGCAGCCATTCTGGATATTAAAGTCCATCTAAGAACCATTAGAAAGTTTCCTGTCAGATAGTGTACAGTATTACTGTTTTGTCAAATTTTAAGTTTAAGTTTCTTTACATTTTTATTTATTTTGGAGATAGGGTTCTCTGACTGTCTTAGAATGTGTTCTGCAGACAGGCTGGCCCTGATTTCAGAGATCTGCCTCCCTCTGTCTCTTGAGTAGTGGGATTAAAGGTGTACGCCACAACTGCCCATAAGTTTAAGTTAATTTTAATGTAATTTCTGCTAACTGTGTCTTTCTTTTTAACTTTAAGAACCCCCAGTCTGATCTCCAGGCCCAAGACAGATGTCATAGAATTGGTCAGACAAAGCCAGTTGTTGTATATCGCCTTGTGACAGCAAATACCATTGATCAGAAAATTGTAGAAAGAGCAGCTGCTAAAAGAAAACTGGAAAAGCTTATCATCCATAAAAGTAACTGATTTTAACGTGTTGAAAATACTTTTATTTTGTTTTTTTGCGTATGTGTGTATTGCCTGCATGTATGTCTGTCCCCCATATGCAGCCCTAGTGCTTAGAGAGGTCGTCTGGACCTTAAGTTACAGATGGTTGTGAGCCTCCATGTGGGTGCTGGGAATTGAACCCAGGTCTCCTGTAAAAACAACCAGTGCTTTAAACCTGAGCCATCTCTCCAGCCCTGTAAATGATTATTACAAGGTAAAATTTTCACTTCGGGTGTCCATTTTGTATGCTGAGAATTTCCATTTTTGTTACTTTCTAAAGTAACAACTTGATGAAACAGAATTTAAGTGTGCAGTAGGAAGAAATTTGGAGCTACTAACAGCATAGATTGAGAAGTTGTCCTTCGATACAAAGAACCTCAGTGATTTGATAACTAATGAGGGAAAGGGTCAAGGATAATGACCCTTTGGGGTATAATGTCCCCAGATCTGTCATAAAATTTACATACTACTATATAATATTTCTGGTAAGATATTTACCAAAAGCTATAAAACTCAAGAGCTTAAAATACACTAATAAATGCTAATGGTATTTCATATTAGTATTATCAAATTCTATTTAGTGTAGAGTAGATTCTTTGAAGGAGTAAAATGAGCGAGTGAGGATCTTCATGTCCTATTTCTCAAGATTTCTTGGGATAGTTCTTTTTTCTTAAGTGTTTCAAGACAGGATTTCTCTGTGTAGCCCTGGCTGTCCTTGAACTCAGAGCCACCTGCCTCTGTCTCCTGAGTGCTAGGATTAAAGGTGTGTGGCACCACTGTCCTGGCCAAGAATAGTTCTGATTTTACTCATTTTAACATAAAATTTTATTAAGTAACCCAATGAGTACCTGAAGAAAAGTTGAAGTGTAAAGAACTTGATCTTAAAAGTAATGTTTAAAGTCACTTCTTACAGATTTTATAATACTCTTTTGCCTGCACATACTATATGTTGTCTGACTTATTTCTATTTTCTTAACTTTATATTCTTTATTCTTTTGTGTTATGCATGGTTTTATGTATATGGTATATGGGCCCACACGTGTAGCAGTGAGAGGATAATTTTAGAATTGGTTCTGTCCTGTGTTTACATGGGTTCCAGGCATTGAATTCATATCAGAGTCTTGTTGGCCTTCATATGTGGTTTTGATGGAAAACCAGGTTAGATTTGAGACAGAATTAATTTAACTTGGTAACAATTTAGATTGTAGTTAACAATTTCAGAGTGAGGAACTGAGTCTTGTCTTTCACAATTTTATTTATTTATTTATTTATTTTTGGTTTTTGGAGACAGGGTTTCTCTGTTGAGCTTTGGAAGCCTGTCCTGGCACTCACTCTAGACCAGACTGACCTTGAACTCATAGAGATCTGCCTGCCTCTGCCTCCTGAGTGCTGGGATTAAAAGGTGTGCATCACCAACACCAGGCTTTTCACAAACTTTTAACCTGTGTAATAACAGTTTAAATTTGCTAGGCGTTGGTGGCGCATACCTTTAATAAATTTGATAAAACTATAATTTTTAAAAATGTTGAACCTAGTTTTAGTTTACATAAACTTTATCCATGATTATGTATTCTCAAGTCTGTTTTCAGTATTTGAAGATACTAATTTTACAAAATATTAAGGAATATAAAAATATAGACTTATTGAAATAAGGTTTACATACAATAAAATAAATGTTAATTATACGATTTAATGCTTGTGACAGAGTAACTCCAGAAAGTTTCCTTGTGCCCTTAACAATCTTTCCCTGTGCTTCTGACACATGCTGTTTTGTTTTTGTCATAGTGTGACAAAATAAATTGTCTTTAAATGTTTAGCTGTTTTTTTTTTTTTTTTTAATATTTGTGTAGCTTGGTGGTAGAGCTTTTGCCTGGCATATGTGAGGCCACAGGTTCAATTCCCAGCATTACAGAAATAAACAATTCTGAGGTTCATCTATATGTTGTATATTAGAGGATTTTTTTTTAGCTCAGGTCATTTACCTTTCAGTTGATGGACATTTGAAATATTTCCAGATTCTGTTTATTATAAATAAACTACTTGTTTGAGCCATTGTTTATATATTTTTATTTGTTCTTAAGAGGGGTTATGTGTTTATCTGTTAGTAAATATCCTAAATTCTCAAAATTTTATGCTTCCAGCAAGATCCAAGAGTTTTCTTTTTTTTTTTTTTTTACCATCTAAAAAATGTTTTGAATGTTATCAGCCAATGAAATGGCACAATGGATCCCTACACACAAAATAAATCAGTGAATGTTAAATTTTCTTTCAAATTGTAAGCCTTGTTCCTGGTTTGTGGTAGGTTGTAGTTTTCAAGGAAATTTATAGTATGAATTTGTTGATTTGTTTTGTTTTTCTTTACCCCTCCAGATCATTTCAAAGGTGGTCAGTCTGGGTTAAGTCAATCTAAGAATTTCTTAGATCCTAAGGAATTAATGGAATTATTAAAATCTAGAGATTATGAAAGGTAAAATTCTTTAAATTTTATTGTAATATATATAGATAGGTAGATAGGCGTGGGGAGGGGTGTTGAGAATGCTTGTGTCAGTGTGCCTATGTGGAGATCAAAGGACAACTTGGAAGAGTTGCTTCTTTCCTTTCACCATGTGGGTCCTGGGGATTAAGCTCAGGTTATCAGGATTGGTGTTAAGTACCTTTACACACTGAGTCAGTTTGTTGATACAAAATTATTTAGCTTTTAATTTCTTATTTTATCTATATGGATGTTTTTCCTGCATGTATATCTACACCATGTGCATGTCTGTTGCCTAAAGAAACAAGAAGTGGGCATTAGATATTCTGGAACTAGAGTTAAGTGTTTACAGTTAGGAACTGCATGGTGGGTGCTGAGAATGGTACTTAGGTCCTCTGGAAGACCAGTTAGTGCTGTTAACCCCTGATGTAACTCTGCAGTCTGCAATACCCTTCCTTCCTTTTTTCCTTCCTTCTTTCATCTATCTGTTTGTTTATTTATTTATTATGTATAGTGTTCTGCCTTCATGTCTGCCTCAAGCCAGAAGAGGGCACAGATCTCCTTATAGATAGTTGAGCCACCATGTGGTTGCTGGGAATTGGACCTCTGGAAGAGCAGTCAGTGCTCTTATCCTCTGAGCCATCTCTCCAGCTTCGGCAATCTTTCTTAATTTTAGAAAATGTAATGCATGGTTCTGGGTATAGTCTGATATACTTGGATGTTGTTTTTATAGGGAAGTAAAGGGATCAAGAGAGAAGGTCATTAGTGATGAAGACCTAGAGTTGTTATTAGATCGAAGTGATCTCATTGGTGAGTATTTGCCTTTTTTATAATGAAAACTTTGAAACATATACAGAGACTAGTATAATGAAGTCTTGGTGTAATATATTCAACCATAATTGTTCACAACATTTAGTAAGTCCTGTTCCTTGCTGTTTTTCTTTTGTTAGAGACTTACAAACATGCTTCTACATGTTGTTAAACTGATCTACTTAGGTCAGTATTGTACTTCAATTTCATCTATTCCTAGTTTATTCAGGTTTTCTCAGTTGTCTGTCTCTCTCTTTGTAGTTTTAAAACAGTATCCAAAATTGTGTTCATTATTTATCTTTTATCACTGCTCATCTTTTGCTATTCAGTATTAATGGTTTATGGAGGACATCAGTTATTTGCCCTGTAAAATGGCCTGTACCCTGAAATTGCCCATTGTCTTAAAGTTCTGTATCTGAGCCCATGAACAGTGTTTTGTTGTCATATTAGAAAGCATATTGTGTCTGGGTTTTTAATTTTTGATGAGATAAGATTAATCATGTTCAGGCACCTCCCCCCTCTTGTTAATTTCTATTTGTTCTTTGAGAGTTTGTATTACCTGTTTTGATCATTTATGTTTCCTCCCTTAACTCTTCCCAGATCAACCCCCCCTCCTTACCTACCATAGTTCTTCTTTTTAAATCCTTCAAAAACAGTTTATGCTGCCCACATAGTCTTGAATGTGTAAGTTTCCACTGGAGTCTGATCAACTTAGCCAGGGGCTGTACTCTTTGAGAATATTGTCCCTCTCCTAGCAACTAACACTTCCTAAGCTCCATAGGTAGGTGTGGGATTATTTTTCCCACTCCCCATCTCTGCTTTTTGTCTGCTTTTGTCTTGCACATGTACGTCTTTAAAGGTATTAGAGTTTTAGCTTCGTTAGGTTTGTTACCTAGTTTGAGGTTGGTTGCTTGTTTGTTTTGATTTTTGTTTGTTTTAAGACAATGTGAGGAATTTAAAGGCATTACCAAGCTCCCTCACCCCACTGTCCCAATCTAGAACACAGTTTTTAAACACCCATCTAGGAAGCTAGCTACTACTGAACTCAGGATTAACCAAGGATAATACTTGTCACTTTAATCATGTAGAAGAAAGTTCTAAATACTATAAGATAAGAGACTACAGGAGTAAGAAATAAAAAATTGAAATTGCTCTCAAAGGACAGGATCACAGGTAAATACCACCATGCCCAACAGGAAAAGAATTCTGAAATAAAGTACAGAGCTCACAAGGCTGGGGAGATGGTTTAGGGGTAAGAACATTTGCTGTTAAAGAATGGGGACCTGAGTTCAAATACCCAGAGCCTATGAAAACCTGGGCATGATTGCACCTGTGCCTGTAACTTTCACTCTGAGAGGTCAGGGGTAAGGATGGAGACAGGAGAATTGTTCAGGTTTGTTGGACTCCCACTAGTTCCAGGTTCACTGATAGACCCTGGCTAGGGAATAAAAGACTGATAGACACCTGGCATCCCTCACCTTGTTTTCAGGTTTGTATACACAGAGGCATGTGCACAGTGTTCTCTCTCTCTCTCTCTCTCTCTCTCTCTCTCTCTCTCTCTCTCTCTCTCTCTCTCTCTCTCTCTCTCTCTCTCTCTCTCTCTCTCTCTCTCTCTCTCTCTCTCTCTCTCTCTCTCTCTCTCTCTGTGTGTGTTTCTCTGTTTGTATGTATATGTGTGTGTAGCACACATAAAGAGCTCACTATAGAAAGATGACTTTTAAATTAATGCTAGATAATTCTGTGAGACACATAGCACAAACAAAAATTTGTTAAGCTGGAAGTTTAGTTTTTCATGGTATCTTCCTTCTTCAGTTTAAAAAAATTTTTTTTAATGTGTATATATGAGTGTTTTTGGCTGCTTGTTTATCTGTAGCAGGTGCATGCCTGGCTCCTGCAGAGGTCATAAAAGGTTATCATATCCTGGGATTGGAGTTATATATAGATGGTTGTGTGTTCCATGTATGTGCTAAAACTCTAAAAGCAAGCTTTTAATTGCAAACATCTCTCCAACCCTATTTCTCTGTTTTCAAACTAAGTATGATTGTCTTTAAAAACATCGCTGATAGGGCTGGCGAGATAACTCAGCATTTAAGAGCTCTGACCTCTTCCAGAAGATCTAGATTCAGTGCCCAGCCTCACATGGCAGCTTGCAACTATCTATGACTCCAATACCTGACACCCTTACAGACACATAGGCAGGCAAAACACCAATAAAAGTAAAATAAAAGTAAACTTAAAAAAATCTGAGAAAATAATCAATTTAGTGTTTATAGCTTTCTATATGTAGATTTGGACCAGCAAAATGAGATTTCACATTGTTTCCTCTGTGCTAATTGGAGCTGTAATAAAGACAGTATTTCAGGGAAAGAATATCCAGAGAACATTGCTATGGGTTTTTATATTTTGGAGAGAGGATTTGTGTCTCAACATAATATTAGAGGCTTCTTAGGATGTTTAAATTTTTTCTTATGCCTTTAAAATGTATGTGTCCTAATATTTCTCTCTTAGATCAAATGAAGGCTTCAAGACCAATTAAAGAGAAAACAGGAATATTCAAGATACTTGAAAATTCTGAAGATTCCAGTGCTGAATGTTTTTTTTAAAAGCAGAGCTGAATGGCTTTTAGAAACTTTTGTTTATATCCATTCTGGCAGCTTGCCTACTGACTTTGAAATCTAGATTGTTCAGTTTACTTTTTGGATTGTATCAGTTTATATAATGTAACTACTATTGTTACATGCTTGAAATGATAATTTTCTGGGATTTATTAAGTACAAAATTCCTATTAAATTTGTTTTTCAGTTAGTTTTTGGGGCTGGGTTGTACTTTTGAGTATTGTCTTTGGATATTGTCTAATATGTACTTAACTGTTGGCAAGTTTATACAGTCTTCCTGTGGAAGTTTAGTGTCTCCCCCAACCCCTCCAGTGATGTAATTCATGGGATGTGGACTTCAGTTATGGAGCAGGGTTTGATGAGGGAGATTGATTGAAATTGTACTTTCTGTTGCTAAAGTAAATTGTTTGATTTTTGAGTCAATAAGATGACTTACCAAATAAATGTTTATTATAATATGTTCTCATCATATTATTTGTTCATGAAGCTAGTAATTTAGTTAAAATAATAACAATACTTAGCTGATACTGGGTTTCAACAGTATTGGCTGAACTGGCTTCATTCTTTTGAAAGGATGTCATTTAATTAACAATTTCGGCGGAAAGCTCAAATTGTAAGCTCTTGATAAAAACCACATTGTGCAATGCAAGAGTAGACGTTGAATGGCCAGACCAAGAGAATTTATTGAAAGAGAGCAGATACAACCAGAGTGAAGAAAAGACCTTTGTGTATAGGAAACTCGAGTCAAAGTAAGGGACCATACCAGCCTCAAAGGGAACAATCCACGCCCTGCATGGAAGTTTATAAGACAATGAAGTAGAAATCCTGGGTATACCCTACCTAGGAGAGAGGACATGTTCAATGAGTAATGTATTTATTTACTTTTTTGGTTTTTCAAGACAGGGTTTCTCTGTGGCTTTGGAGGCTGTCCTGGAACTTGCTCTGTAGACCAGGCTGGCCTCGAACTCACAGAGATCCGCCTGCCTCTGCCTCCCGAGTGCTGGGATTAAAGGTGTGCGCCACCAACGCCCGGCTTTATTTACTTTTTTAACAAAAAAATTTCGTTAAATTTTTTTTCATTTATTTTACATGCTGACCACAGTTTCCCCTCCCTTTTCCTATTCTTTCCCCCATTCTTTTTTAAATTGTGTGTGTGTGTGTGTTTGGTTGTCAGATCTTGGAGTTACATGAGATTATGAATCTTCTGATCGGGTGCTGAGAAATAAACACAGGTTTTCTGGAAGAGCAATAAGCACTCAACCTATGAGCTCTCTTTCTAGCCCCCTACATCATGTTTTTATTGATTGTCCTATAGGGAGCTATTATCTGTATCTATGTTCAAAGGAAAGTACTTTAGATTAATGGAACTAAAAATTGAGAAAGTTTGATCAAATAAGAGATCAGTATATATAGTAAATTGCAGGTGCTTTGTGTTTTTTTTTTAATAGTGAACATTTTCATAGTCAATAATGTAGGCAAAGTTGTCCTGCTTGGAATTAATCACAACTCAGTGAGTTGCCTAAAAGTTGTATAAGCTTTTGTAATTTGTTTCTTCTAATTTTTTTTCTAAATTTCTGTGTCTGGGTGCATACATGGCATGGCATGAGTTTAGAGGTCAAAAGAAAGTGTCAGGAGTCAACTTTCCACCTTTATGTGGAATCTGGGAATCAAGGTTTTTCCCCTTGAGCCATCTTGCCAGACCCTGTAGTTTTCTAATAAGTGTGAATATTTTATAGCCTTATTTTTGTCCTTAGCATTTTTCATACCTCCTCCCTCTCATCTTATTGAGAAAATAGGAGCATGGCTGCTTAAGTAGGTATCTCACCTACTTTAACCAATGAGATACCTTACTCTTCCAGAAGACTGAAGTTTGATTCCCAGCACCTGTGTGACAGCCCACAAACGTCCCTAGCTCCAATTTCAGGGGTTCTGATGCCCTGTCCTGGTCTCTCCATCCCAGGCTTGCATGTAGTATATAGACATGCATGCAAGCAAAACACTGATATAGGTAAAATAAATCAGAAAAAATAAAATTGAAAAGAGGCTGAGGCAGATGAATCTGAGTTTGAGGCTGTTGTAGTGATGTAATGTTTTATCTTCTAATTATAAGTGTTCAGTGCAGTTTTACAGAGTACATAAGTATGCCATGACTTTATGGCTAGTAGATCAACTAGTCATCTCTGTTTTTTTAACAAGTCAACTCTGTTTTCTAAAGATTAAATACTGCTCAATGCAATCATAAAAATTGACTGTGGGTGGGGAACTGAAAATATGGCTCAGAGGTTCAGAGCACTGGCTGCTCTTCCAGAGGACTGGGGTTAGATTCCAAGCACCCAATTGCAGCCCACATCTATAACTGGCATCAAGAGATCTGATGCCCTCGTGGCCTCTACAGGCACCAGGTATGCACAGCATAGTCAAACTTAACATGTAGGCACAACATCCATACATGTAAAGGGCATACATTATCTCGGGCCTTCGTTAATTTCTAATGTGAATGGTTATAGAGAGCAACTATTTGAAAACTGTTGTGTAGGATGTACTACCTCTGTTGCGTAGCTTTTGAATTTCTTATTTTAAAT
The DNA here is from genome assembly GCF_017639785.1 of Mesocricetus auratus. Lineage (NCBI taxonomy): Eukaryota > Metazoa > Chordata > Mammalia > Rodentia > Cricetidae > Mesocricetus > Mesocricetus auratus. Next base: position 22,047,937 of record NW_024429182.1, on the reverse strand, counting down.
GCCTGCTCATATTGCCTTACACTTAGTTCTTTGTTGTGTATCCACTTTTTACGTACTGCAATGTTGCTTATTGTAGTATCTGTGAATTTTCAACTCTACCAGCAATACCTGCTTTTGTTGTTTTTTATAGTTTTGTCAGTGTTTCACTACCTTTCTGATTTGTGCCATTCTGATTATTATAAAGTACCATCTTGTTTAAAGTGTGCTTATTCTTAGTTTTTCTTTTGCTCAGTTTTGCATGTATAATCTGCAAGAATCAACTTCAATATTTTATTGTTTCATCTTATTTTTGTTTAAACTATGTTAGATAATCTAAATAACTTAGTTCTCAGTGTTTATTATTAAAGTATTTAAAATGGTATTTTCTCTATTCCTTTAGATATATTTTATCAATATTGCTGGTTAGGTTTTCACTGTTACTTATCTGCTTTCTAAGTTTTCCTGATTTTCTTGTTAACCCAAAGATATCTTGTAGGCATATATTACCTTTTAGAAGTTAACTCTTTTGTTGCTTTTTACCTACATTGCATTATTGTTTGAAAACATGGTTTGTATGAGACAGGATCTCCCGTAGCCTGGACTGGCGACAGATTTATTTTGTAGCAAAGGATGACCTTGAACTACTGATCTTCCTGCCACCATCCTTCAAATATAGGCATTTTGGGCTTGCACCAACAAACATGTATGTTTTTATAAGATATAGTTTCTTTGTGGCCCAATACATGATTAATTAGTTTTGTGAATGTCTTCCATTATACTTGAAAAGAATATACATTTTTTGATACTGCATTACAGATTGCTGTCTTTAATAAATATCTGTAAATTTATATTTGCTTGATTTGTAAACTTGTTTCTTTTTGAGAACTAAATATATTAAAAAAGTTATAGGCTGGAGAGATGGCTCAGTGGTTACAAATAAATTCTCTGTAGAATTACATTGTTAGAGTGATAGAGAGATGGGTCAGAGGTTAAGGGCACTGGCTGCTTTTCCAGAGGTCCTGAATTCAATTCCCAGCCACCACATGGTGGCTCACAAACCATAGTGGAATCTATGCCCTCTTCTGGCGTAAAGGTTTATGTGCAGATAGAGCACTTGTATACATAAAATAAATAAATCTTAAAACAAAACAAAACAAAGAGAATAACACTTTTAATACCAGGCAGAGGCAGGCAGATCTCTTGAGTTCACAGCTACCTTGGTCTATAGAGCTAGTGCCAGGACAACCAGAGCTACACTGAAAATCCTATCTTTTTTTTTTTTTTTTTTTAATTACACTGTTAGGTGTCCATAGTCTACTGTTGGTAAAATGTATCTACAGGAAAGCTTTTCTTTTGGGTATTGTCGGCAATATTGTACATTTTGTCTATTACGTCATTATTTTGTGTATGTAAGTATTCTTGTGTGTTTTGAGGCTGCATATGGAAATAAGAGGATACTTTGTAAGAGTTCTCAGCCAGGTGGTGGTGGCGCACGCCTTTAATCCCAGCACTCGGGAGGCAGAGGCAGGTGGATCTCTGTGAGTTCGAGGCCAGGCTGGACCGACGGTCTCCAAAACAATACAGAGAAACCCTGTCTCGTAAAAACCAAAAAAAAAAAAAAAGGAGTTCTCTTTTCACTGTTGGGTTCTGGGATTAAACTTAGCCTTAGCAGTAAGCATCGTTCACCTCCAAGCCATTTCACCAACACCTCTTTCGTGCAATTTGCATGTGTGTAATTGGTCTGGGTTTTATAGTTTACATTTTATTTAGTGTGTCTTTGATATGTATGAGGGCATATGTGTGGTATTATGTGACAAAACTGTGGATACAAATCATGTCTACTTGTCACAAATAGGGAGCCCATGAGTCAAGATACTATCAAAGTCCAATTTGATGAACCAGTGAATTTTCTTGGGGTTATTTACAGGAGACAGCTGCATTACCAAAACCCATCCCAGATTGGATGACAAAAGTTGGTGGGCTGGAGAGAGTTCCTTCTAAGAGACTTACTCAGTTGTTCTAAACCTTTCCTAGGCAGCTGGTTTGATCTCAGAGTCTTGGCAACTTGGTGTGTCTACTCTTAGGAAAGAGGAACCTAGTGAATCTGGTCAGTTTCAGGAACTTCTGAAGCTATTTTGAGTTGTTTGCCCTTTGGATTAAGCAGCTTCCCTAAAGGGTGGAATGTTAACATGACTCACTTAGAGGTTAGAGGGTATAATTTGCAGGAAGCAGTTCTTTCCTCTTGATATCAAACTTAAGGTGTCAAGTTTAATGGCTGGCACCCTTATCCATTGAGCCCATCCATTCAGCCCTTGTTTCTGAATTCTTTTTTTTTTTTAAGTCTTTTTATTTTTAAATTTAAATTAGAAACAAGGTTGCTTAATGTGTCAATCCCAGGTCCTTCTCCCTCCCCTCCTCCCAAGCCCTCCCACCAACCCCTCGGCCTGCCTCCCCAAGTCCCCACTCCTTGCCCCAGGGAGGGTTAAGCCCTCCATGGGGGTTATCCATAGTTTGCCATTTCATCCAGGGCAGGGCCTAGGCCCTCCCCCAAGAGTTCAGGTTGAGACAGCATCTCTCATTGTGTGATGGGCACCCAAAGTCCATTAGTATGCCAGGGATAAATCTAGGCCCCATAGATTGCCTAGGCCTCCTCACGCTTCTTTTATGTCTTGGCGTAAATATTTTACTGTATCTTGTTTCTGTAATACAGTTTTGGTTTTCCCTAACCACTCATGGTATCACAATTTGTGTTGGTCTTTCTTCTAGAAGAGTAGAACTGGTAGATTAAAAAAACAAAAACAAAAAACCAAACAGTACACATGTGGATAGAGCTCTAGTGGCACTATGAGGTGTATGTGTGTGTGTGTGTGTATAAATTAACTTAGCTTATAAAATGTGGTTGAAATACTCCCAACAGTTGTCTAACAGCTGTTACCTTGTGTCCTGCACACATGCACATGTGAAATCATATACAAGAAAAGACTATGCAACTTCTGCATGAAGCTTCTCTGATTACCCTAATATCCATGTGAAAAGTTAAAAATCTTGAGAAGAGCATAGGTGCATTAATCTGCCTTCCAGTGACTGAAAAAAGCATTTGAGAATATATCTGAGACAAATCTGGTGATGAGCCATATTGATTACTTGGGTTAGTGGACTCTACCTCTACCTCTCCCAGCTTGTATCCTACTAGGTCAACAAAAATTCTGACTACTCTTTTCATGGGGTTATGGGGACTATCTTTAATTCAAAACATTTGCGTGAACCAGTTTTCAGGGTTTTGCAAATGTGCGCTGGCCAAGCTGTTGCAAATCATCTGGTAAACAAGCATTTCCTAACAAAATCCTTTGGAAATATTTATCCTTTTCTTCCTGGAGCATGGCTGGTAGCCAGTCACATAGGGAATGTCTCCAGTAAATCTAAAATCCTTACCTCTAAAATCAGCCCCTTTTAAGGTGTAGAAGTTGGGGATTTCGTGACATGCTGGTACTGTGCAAGATTGAGTTATTTGTGGTTTGAATTTGCAAGATGTGAACACTGATTGCAAGAAAACCTGAGTTGGTTGGTTTGCTTTTGCTGCTCTACAGCTGAGGCCAAGACTATAATGAACATACTGTCCTCGTTATCTCCAAGGAAGCGTTTTCTTTGTTCACCAATGTGCTTTTATCTAAACTGCTGAGCCATCCCTTCAGCCCTCAATTTGTCAAGTAAAAGAAAGTTATCAGGAGGGAGAAAGGGTAATCAATTCAGTTAGCTCTCTTTAAGGTTAATGTAGGGAGAGATCTTAGGCACCTGCACCACTGACCACGCCCGCTTGGGCGTGGTCACAGGTGTGTAGTAGGGACCGGAGATAAGAGCTTGGGGAGAGGAGGCACCTGCTCTCTTATGGCTGTGATTATGATCGGAGATCAGAGTGTGCTGACCCCAGTTCTCGGCTTCTCATGTGACTCCCCTCTCTCAAGTAAAGTATAGTACGGCCCCCTTTTTCCGATATCCTTGGCGTGGCTTGTTTCCATCATCAGGTTAATAAGAGTCATTTCATTCTGCAAGAACTTGGAACAACCACAAACTTAAAAATACCCTGTTGTGGTAACTATAAGAATCTTTAGCCTTTAATCCCAGCACTTGGATGGATCTCTGTGAGTTTGAGACCAGCCTGATCTACAAGAGCTAGTTCCAGGACAGCTTCCAAACACCACAGAGAAACCCTGTCTCAAAAAACCAAAAAAAAAAAAAAAAAAAAAAAAAAAAAAGAATGTTTAGTACACTTTTAATCCCAGCACTTGGGAGGCAGAGGCAGGCGGATCTCTGTGAGTCCAAGACCAGCCTGGTCTACAAGAGCTAGTTCCAAGACAGCCTCCAAAGCCACAGATAAACCCTGTTTCCAAATACCAAAAGACCAAAGGGGGGAAAAATGTTTAGTACAAATACATCCTAAGAACATAGGTGCTTAAAGTATTCTTAGTACATGCCTATAATTCTACAACTGAATAAGAATGCTTATTGTTCTCTCAGTGGTTGGGATTCAGTTCCCAGAGTCTCTGTATACTCTCTTCTATCTTTCACAGGTACCAGGCATTTATGTTCTGCACAATACATACAGGCAAAACACTCATACACATAAACATAAATCTTAAACAAAAAACAAGCTGGGCAGTGGTGGCACATGCCTATAATCCTAGCACTTGAGAGGCAAAGGCAGATCTCTGAGTTGGAGGTCATCCTAGTCTACAGAGCAAGTTCCAGGACAGCCATAGAGAAACTGTCTCGAAAACGGCAACAACAGCAAAACAAATTACACCCCATCCCCCCCCCAAAATTACCCCTGACATAATAATGGAATGAGGATTAGATGGCCCTAATTAATTTTAATTTCTTGATTCTGAGGGTTATGGTTATATGAAGATTGCCTTTAAAAAAGGAAATTTATGCTAAAATATTTCTACTTGGGAAATGCAGACCACTAACTTATTCTTAAATCTTTAGAAAATTGTATGGACTTCCAGCTTTTCCGTCTATGGTTGTAAAAAATGGAGGAATAAGCAAATAATAAATGGTATTGTCTATGCATTTGCATGTTTACATATAGTTAAGGAAGGTCTATATCAAACTATATAAATACTTCACAAAAAAGGCTGCAGTCTATGTATACATATACATATATAGTTTGTATGGCCATGACTGTTGGACAAATGCACTGATCCATAGCATCATAGCAGATCATTTGGGTAATCGATAAAGGTAGTGGACAGGAGGGAACTTATGTGGCCTAGAAAGATGATTTTTCTTGATCTGTGTGTGGGTTTCACAGACACATTCACTTTGTGAAAGCTCACTGATGCATTCAGGATGTTCGCAGCCATCTGTATGTATTTTATACTCTGTAAAAAGCTTTTCCTAAAATACAATTTTAGGTCAAGCTTGGTGGCACATGACTAGTCTAATTTCAACTAGGTGAGAAGCTGAGGCAGGAGGACTACTTGAGCACCCAAGTTCTTGACCAGTCTGGGCAATAGAGCCTCAATAAAAGACAGTTGGTGTTCACTTAATCATGATTCTACCCAAGTTGCAGTTCACATTCCTTGTAACTATGTAGGGCTTCATTGAAATGACTTTGACACTAGAGTCACTGACCTGGGAATTGAAACTTGGGTTCTTTAGGTGTGTGTGTGTGTGTGTGTGTGTGTGTGTGTGTGTGTGTGTGTGTGTAGGTGTTTGGGTGTGTGGGTGAAGAGGCCAGAGGTTGAAATTGAGTGTCTTCAATTGCTGCTCAGTGATTAGCTTTTCTGGCTGACCATCAATACTAGGATCCTCCTGTCTCTGCCTCCCCAGGGCTGGGATTATTGAGCTGAGAACACCCAGCTTTTTATGTATATGCTGGGACCTGCATAGCAAGCATTTACTGAACCATCTCCCCAGACCCAAGGGACTTAAAAATACAGATTTCTAATTATTAGTCACAGAATCCCATGAAAAGATGTTAGTAGGTAGTCTTGAAGCAAGTTCAATTGCAGCTGGTATTTGTCTTGTGTGGGCTTTGGGGGCTGACTGCACAGGCAGCAGAAATTCACCAAGCAGGGTTCAAATTTGGCTCCTTATGTAATACTGAGATGAATTTGAAAGTCTTTGGACCTCAGTCTCTTTAGCTGTAAAATTAATAAATGAAGCTCAAGGTGTTGTTTAGGTGTGATGATCTACATAGGATTTCCCTCATAAATTCTTGACAAATGGGGGACATTCTGCCCGTGGCAGCTATAACAAACAGCATCGTTTTTATGTATGAAGTTCAGCAATATTTGAAGCTGTTTTGTAGGAACAAAATGCCATCAACAGTGTGATGACATCAGTAGATCATGTACAATATGTAGGCTACATAATGATTTTATTTTTGCTGTTATATGAATATACCCTCCCCCTGCCAATTTTCCAGTTCTCAAAAGTCTATGGCTCTGTGTTCACTCTGTATTATGGCATGAAGCCCGCTGTGGTGTTGCATGGATATGAAGTCATAAAGGAGGCACTTGTTGGTCTAGTAGAGGAATTTTCTGGAAGAGGTGACTTTCCAGTACTTGAAAAAGGGTACAAAGGCCTGGGTAAGTGTGCATGCCTGAGTTGGGCTGTGGCCATGCAGATGAAACAAGATGAGCTGATTGGGCAGCTCTAGGCCATCAAGATGGCTCCATGTGCCAGTTCCTTGTCTGTTTCCTGACTAGTTCCTGTTTCGCACTCTGGTAGCAATCATTCTCAGCAATGGGATAAAATGGAAGGAGATCCCACATTTCTCCATCATGACCTTGCAGAACTTTGGGATGGGGAAGAGGAGCCTTGAGGACCATGTACAAGAGGAAGTACAGTGCCTTGTGGCGGAATTGAGGAAAACCAAAGGTAGGCGTCACTTAGTGTCACTTACTAGATTGCTCCCTTCTCCAATGATCTCCATGGCAATGCTACTGGGGTAGCCAGATCTTATGTTGAGGGAAATGCTTGGCAACGCTAGGCAAGTAGGATGGTTTGGTACAGAGAACTAAGGAAGATTTTGTAGCTCAGTGCCTTCTGTGTCTGTGGGAATTAAAAGTGCATTACATTTTATTTTGGGCCAAACTTTACTTTCAAACAATGCCATATGGATAGAAGGACATTTGGTGATTTTTCCCCATAGCATAATTGTAGGCTAACCATTCTAAAACATTTCACTAGGATGTGTTTGTGAGAGGACATTACTGGTGAGCCACTACTCTATGGGATGTGAAACCATGCATGATTCCACTTAATTAGTCTGGTTTGTAGCTTCAGCCTCCCTGACAGCCTGACAGTCCGGGCGTCTTTAAAGGTCCGTGTCGGCAGTGTTCACAGTAGTGTATGCATGGTTTCTAGTTCTTAGGCATCATTAATGCTCCCTTAGTGCTTGGGATTTGCGTCTCTGCTTTTTACTGTGTAAAGATGTCAGCTGGAGCTACTCAGGGTTACTCACTGTGCGCTTTGTCATTTGTATTGCAAAAAGGAAGTTGTAAATTGATTTATTGATCTAAATCTCAATTACTATTAATGCTTAACTTCAACTTTCCTAATGATAGTTTGGCTCTATTTCAGTTCTTATTATCCTGTATCTTTATTTTTGAACTAATTTTCAATTTTATTTTCTACATTGTATGAGGCTCTGACATCTTGGGCTTCCCCTCCCAAGGCTAGATAATTGATAACAATAGCAAAGGCTTTCCCTAAAGCTTGGTTTTGGCATACAAACCAGCCTGTCTATGGTCCTCAAGCACCCCTTTTAGTAAATACCCACATTCCAAGTCCATGCTCTTGCTGTAAATACATCCAGGGCCAGGTGTGGGACAGCTAGTGACCCCTCACACCCATGGCCGAGAGATCTCTGCAGTTAGTCAAACTCTCCCATGCTAAGTTTACAAAGTCTGCCTTTCCTGTCAGTCATCCCTTTGCATACAAATTCCAGCAAAGACCTGGCTCTCTGCTGTCCCTTTACCATCAGCTTCTTGGCCTGTGGTGCTTCTTTGGGAGCTACCCATCTGTCATGCTATCGATGGCCCCTCCTGTGGGAACTGGCCTTGTCCCTTCTAGGGCTCTGTTAAAGGGCAACCTAATCTGTGAGCCTCACTGTGTCTGAATGAGAACAAAATTGTGGCTGAATTTTGAAGCAATTGGATCTTGAGTTAGAATATTGATGGTAATTTTACCTGCCCTCTGCTCTTGGCTTTACTCATCTGTGATGTAGTTTCCACTATAAATATGGTTTTCAGCCCGATTTCCAAGTGCCCTCGGTATTTGCATGTCTCTTCAAAGGGAAGTGGAGGGCAAGACTGGGAATCAGACTTTCACTGTGAACTCCTGTAAATCTCAAATTAATAATTCCCAAATGACTACCCCTTTCTCTCCTAGGCTAAAAAAAATCGGAACACTCAGTGCTATGGTGTGTTATAATAGAAAAATGGCTTGGCTTAGGTAGTTAACTACTAGATAGGCTTATTCTGTTGGATCCCTTATCACCTGTGCACAGATACCTTTTTAAGCTAGCAAACAATAATTGTATGTATTTAAAGAGTCCAATAAGGAATGTGACACTTGCGTCATCATTTGTAATGATGAAGTATAGTCACTAGCATTTCACCTTAGACGTTTATCCGTCCTTTTTCTTGGGAGAATTAGAATCACTCCTTCTAGTTCCTGATAAAGTATGTAATGAGTTGATGTACACTACTGCCATTGGGCTGTGCTGTGGAAAACTGGATGTTATTCCTCCTATGTAGCTGTATTTGTTTCCTATTATCTAGCCTTCCTATTCTCCCTACATAGCCCTTTTAACCTCTTGCAAATACCAACCCACTTTGGTTTTTGTAAGATCAACTTGTTTTTTATAGTTTCCACTATGAAAGAGAGCATGAAGTAATGGTTTTCTTTGTCTGACTTATTTCAGTTAATGTCGTGTCCCCTAATATGTCCCTTGTAGTATACAGGAGAGGATTTCATCCTTTTTAAAGACAGTAATATTTGATTGTGGATATAAATCTCAGTTATCCTACTTGTGGACACTTCTGTTGGCTCCATTTCCTTGCTATTGTAAGTAGTGTGCATGTTTTGACTCATCGCCCTTATTATAGCTGATGGGCACTTTTAGACTTTTCACATTGAAATTTATTAGTAATTTTATTAGAACAGTTCCGCTGAGAATTGTCCACAAACATTCCCTCTGAACTAATTTGCTTTTCTGTAAAGTAATGGAATGGAATGAAGTTATGTTAAAGTGAAAAACTATAGAGGCTGGAGAGATGGCTCAGTAGTTAAGAGCATTGACTGCTTTTTTTTTTTTTTTTTTTTTTTTTTTGGTTTTTACGAGACAGGGTTTCTCTGTGTTATTTTCGAGGCTGTCGTCCAGCCCAGCCTCGAACTCACAGAGATCCAGCTGCCTCTGCCTCCCGAGTGCTGGGATTAAAGGCGTGCTCCACCACCGCCCGGCTAGCATTGACTGCTCTTACAGAGGACCCCCTCCCCCCAGATTTGGTTCAAAGTACACAACATGATGGTTTACAACCATATGTACCTCCAGTTCTAGGGGATCAGATGCCCATTTTTAAGCCTCTAAGAGCACCAGGCACACACATGGTGCACACACATACATGCAGACAAAACACTTATACACATAAAATAATAAATCTTTTTTTCCTTTTTTATTATTTTAATTTTAAATAGCTTGTTTTACGTGTCAATCCCAGTTACCTCTCCCTTCCCTCCTCCCTCACCCCCTACCATCCCTCCCAGCCTCCCAACTTATCGCCATTTCCTTCCACTTAGGAGATATCCAGAGTCTGTCATTTCACTCTGGGCAGGGTCCAGGCACTCCCCTAAGAGTCCAGGCTGAGAGAGCATCCCTCTTTGTGTTATGGACACAGGAAGTCCGTTTGTATGCCAGGGATAAACACTGATCTAATGCCCAGGGCCCCATAGGTTGCCCAGGCCTCCTCACTGACACTCACATTCAGGGGTCTGGATCAGTCCCATGCTGGCCTCCCTGCTGTTGGTCTGGGGTCTAAGAGCTCTCCCCTGTTCAGATCAGCTGTGTCTGCTGGTTTTGCCAGCCCATCCTTTGCCAGTTTTCTCATTGCTCCTCTCTCTCTGTCACTGGGTTCCTTGGGTTCAGTTCAGTATTTAACTGTGGGTGTTGCCTCTGCTTCCATCAGTCACTGGATGAAGGCTCCAGGATGGTTATAGACATCAAGTTCATTATCAGGAATGGGCATTCGGGGTGGTCTCTCCACTATTGCTTAGCTTGCCAGTTGGTGTCATCCCTTTAGATCACTAGAGGTCACACTGGTGCCTGATCTGTCTTCTAACCTATGATTCCCTCTTCCCCCTATTCTACCCCCCACTCAACTTCCTGTACTCCCATGACCTACTCTCTCTTTCTCTTTTCCCCCTCTCTTCTTCCCAGCTCCCACTCCCCCCACTCCTCACCATGTTCCCCATCTGTTCAGATGATCTTGCCTTATTCCTCTTCTCTGTAAAATAATAAATCTTAAAAAGGAAAGGCACTGTAGTATTCCTTTGATGACTATGTCACGCAATAACACAGACCTCCACTAGAGGTCGGGCTTTCCCAAGCCAATGTGGGTTCTGACTGGTGATAGTGAACATTATTTCCAGAACAGAAAATTCTTGCAATTTTTTTCCTACACTAAAATAAGAAGGAAAGGATGCCACTTATCAATTTAATCTTTATGTTTGACTTGTATATGATTTAAATTATTAATGAAATTTTTAAAAAGCTTAATTTATTTTAGACAAGCAAATCTATCTTCTAGTAATGGGTGCTTTTTACTTTACTTTTATTTTATTTTTGGTTTTTTGAGACAGGGTTTCTCTGTATTGTTCTGGAGGCTGTCCTGGAACTCTCTCTGTAGACCAGGGTGGCCTCGAACTCACAGAGATCTGTCTGCCTCTGCCTCCCGAGTGCTGGGATTAAAGGTGTGCACTACCAATGCCCGGCTTGCTTTTTACTTTTTAAAAAATGATATTGGAGTCAGATATTTGTAATATCCAGAATCTGGAAGCAACCTAGATGCCCCTCAAACTGAAGAATGGATACAGAAAACATGGTACATTTACACAATGGAGTATTACTCAGTGGAAAAAAAAAAACAATGAAACTTGAAATTTGCAGGTAAATGGATGGAACTGGAAGAAAACATCCTGAGTGAGATAACTTAGTCATAGAAAGACAAACATGGTATGTACTCACTCATATATGGATTTTAGACATAGAACAAAGGATTACCAAACCACACCTCCAGAGAAGCTAGGAAACGAGGAGGACCCCAAGAGAGACAGACAGGGTCCCCCAGTGAAACGGAAAGGGACAAGATCTCCTGAATAAATTGGGAGCATGGAGGGGCAGGAGAAAGAGGAGGGGAGCAAAGGGGGGAGGAGAACTTGAGGGATCAGGAAGATTGAGTGGGGAGAGGAATAGAGGAGATCAAGAAAAGAGACACATCAATAGAGGGAGCCACTATAGGTTTAAAGAGAAATCTGGCACTAAGAAATTATACAGAGATCCACAAGGATGGCCCCAACTAGGAATCTAAGCATCAGTGGAGAGGCTGCCTTTGATGCCCTTACCCTATAATGAGATTGATGACTACCTAAAATGCCATCCTAAACCCTTCATCCAGTAACTGATGGAAGCAGAAGCAGAGATCCACAGCCAAGCACTGAGCCAAACTCCTGGAATCCAGTTTCAGAGAGGGAGGAGTGGTGAACAAAGAGGTCAAGATCACGCTGGGAAAACCCACAGAAACAACTGACCTGAGCAAGTGGGAGCTCATGGACCCTAGTCTGACAACTGGGAAACCAACAGAGGACCAAACCAGGCCTCCTGGACGTGCGTGTCAGGAGCACTGGATAGTCTTTGGGGCCCCTGGCAGTGGATCAGTATTTATCCCTAGTGCATGAACAGACTTCAGGAGCCCGTTTCCCATGGAGGGTTACTCTCTTAGCCTAGATACACAGGGGAGGACCTAGGCCCTGTCTCAAATGACTTGACAGATTTTGATGATCCCTCATGAAAGGCCTCACCCTCCCTGGGGAGTGAATGGTGCATGGGATTGAGGGGTTGGTGGGGGGAATGGGAATGGGAGGGAGAGGGAACTGGCATTGATATGTAAAATAAGGTTGTTTCTAATTTAAATAAAATTTATAAAAATTATATTGGAGATTGAATGTGGGGTCTTACATCTGCTAAGAAAGTCTCAACCACTGTGTTTTATCAAAATCTTTGATTTCATGTTTTATTTTAAGATAGAATCTCTCTAGTGGGCCCAGAATCATCTCAAACTCACTATAGCCCAGGCAGGCTGAAAACTTAACGATAGTCCTGCTTCAACTTCCTGAATAAGTAAGGTTACCTGCATCATCAGGTCAGAGTGTTTTTATTTTATTATTTAAAAAGAATGTTACTTATTATTATTATTGATTTATATGTGTGTGTGTTTTGCCTGCATTTACATCTGCACACCAGATAAGGAATTGAGTCTCATGGAAATACAGTTATAGACTGTTGTAAACTGCCAGTGGGAGCTGGGAACTGAACTTGATGGACAAATTTAATGAAAACCTCAGACTCTTGAGCTCCCCGTGGGTACAGGTGAGGTCAAAGGCTTTCTTCCTAAGGAACTGCCTGGGCCCATTTCCTCTGAGAAGCCCACAACATTGTAGGGACTGAGTTGTGGCATGAATGTTTCCAGACTGGACATTTTAGAAATGCGATGTACAGTTTTCTCTTCCTTCCTTCCTTCCTTCCTTCCTTCCTTCCTTCCTTCCTTCCTTCCTTCCTTCCTTCCTTTTTCTTTCTTTCTTCCTCCTTCCCTTTTTCTTTCCCTCCCCCTCCCTCTCTCCTTTACTTTTAAACATATTTTTTCAGCTCTGTGTGTGTTGTGTGTTTTGGGGGGTGGTGGTGGGTTGGGTATAGGTGTCAGCTGGAGTTATTTATTGGTGGTTATGAGCTGCCAAATCTAGGTTCTGGGGTTCTGGGAACCAAACACCAGTCCTTCAACATGAGCATGTTCTCTTAACTGCTGAGCCGTATCCCCTGCTTCTGGTGCTATAGGTTTTTCATTTTTCCCTTGTACTTACTGTGTTCTGTAGGCAGAATGTGTTTGCTTCGTCACTTTTCTAAGTTGTTTCTGTAGAGCTTCTGTTCTTTGTCATGCTTGTCCTCCAAAGTCTCCGTTGCTTTAGTTTCCGACAGAAATTGTTTTACTGTGAGGGTTATAGATGACAAAGAAGGTGGAGAATAGAGATGGACAAGGGAAGGAAGGGAGAAGGTGATATGGTAGAGATACAAAACAAAGAAAGGAAAGAAAGCAAAAGACGAGAAGTAGGAATGAAGAGTAGAAGAGACAGGGAGGAGAAATCCCACCAGACTGGCTCTGTGCCCAGGAGCTCAGCCCCTGAGTTCAGGAGCCAGCAGAAAGAAAAGCTTAGGGTTCTTTCCCAGGGTTATTTCCTAGCTTGTGCTTGTCCTGGGCATGCTCTGGCATTTTGAAAATATTAGTATATATGGATGCTTTTGAGTGGCCTGATTTTCCAAGGATATTCTTTCTCCAGTTCTTTTTTACCATGGGCCTCAGTTTTCTGCCAGGAGCTTTGTTTGTAATCTTTGCCCAGGCGGCCTCCCAGGAATATCAGTGGAATGTTGCTTAACCAGTTAAAATAAAGTTTTCTCATAGTCTTTGCAACTTTTCCACCCTGAGGAGTTCTGACTTAGATGAAACAAAGACAAAATGTTGTACCCAGTCCTTTAGCTTCCCCTACCCTGTTAGTTAAAACAGAGAAACACCACCTCCCATCCCCTGTAATCAAGGGCCATAGTTCTACACGGTCTGGTGGGATTTCTTCTCCCTACACAGCTGTTATACAAAAGGTGGTGGGCCCAGCATTTTGTGACTGGGTTTATCTCCATCAGAATGCATTCATTCTGGTGGGCCAACCTTCTGCTTTGAATCCCCACCGTATAATTGCTATGGACTGCAGTAAGATGCTGACAAGAACCTCTGAGTACTAGACTAGTACAAAGACTCAGAGGCCGTCTGAAGCTGGGTCTCTAGCTGAGAAAGTAATGAGAATTAGGATATTAAGATGATCTGCATTTGGAGTGTATAAAAAATTCTGTTGGGCTGTCATGTTCAATAACATCACTGCCTATCAAGTTGGCATCACTCTGTATAGATGATTGTTTTGTGGTCTTATAGTAGTCATTTGACCACTGTTATGTAAGAGTATTTGTCACTAAATACAGAATTGAGTTTCATGATGTCTTTGAGCCCTTCCCGGTTATAAAACATGATTTTATTACTGAGGCCAGCCATTAGTGGTAGAAGTATCAGGGAGTGACTCTGCTATTCAGGTCAACTGAACTTCCTTGACCTCTTAGTTTACCTCATGCAGGTGAGGCATAGCCTTTCTGTAGTTCACAGTTGTAGGTAAAAAAAGAGAGAGTGGATGTAAAGATGCCTTAGGGATGGAAAAATCATTGACTTGGATGTTGGAGATGCTTATCATGTCTGGCCATATGGTCAGTCTACTGCAGTCTCTATCAGCACTTCCCTTTGTACAATTTGTGCACTGAAATGCTTCTCAAGTTCACCCAAGTTTTTAAAAATTATTCTCCTATACATTACATCTTGACTACAGTTACCCCTCCCTATACCTCTCCCAGTGTCTCACTGCATGGCCTCTTCCTTTTCCTCTACTTCCTACAGAAAAGAGCAGACCTCCCAGGAATATCAATGGAAAGTTGCTTAACCAGCTAAAATAAGACTAAGCACAAACTCTGATATCAAGGCTGGAAGAGGCAACCCAGTAGGAGGAAAAGGGGCCCAAGAGTAGGCAAGAGAGTCAGTGTCACCTCCTACTCCCACTGTGGAGAGTCCCACAAGACTACCAAGCTACACAACCATAAAATATATGTGGAAGATCCAGCTCAGACCCATACAGGTTCCGAGATAGTTTCTTCAGTCTCTATGAGTCCCTATGAGCCCTTCTTACTTGATTTGGTGGCCACATTCTCCTGATGTGCTAGTCCTCTGACTCTTATAATCCTTCCTCTCCCTTTTATGTGGATTTCCCCTAGCTCCACCTAATGTTGGGTTGTGTCACCCTAGTTTTTTTTAAACTTTTATTTAAATTAAAAGGCAATCTTATTTTACATACCAATACCAGTTCCCTCTGCCTCCCATCCTCCCATGCCCCCAACCAATCCCTCATCCCACTACCTGTCCCCTCCTTAGGGAGGTTGAGGCCTCCCAAGGGGGAACATCAAAGTCTAACATCATTTGAGTGCAGGACCTAGGTCCTCCCCCTTGTATCTAGGCTGAGAGAGTATCCCTCCATAGGAAATGGGCTCCCAAAGCCCATTCGTGCACTAGGGATAAATACTGGTTCCACTGCCAAAGGCCCCATAGACTGCCCAGGTTCCCCAACTGACACCCACATTCAGGGGGCCTGGTTCATTCTTATGCTGGTTCCCCAGCTGTCCATGAGCACCAATTTGCTCAGGTCAGCTGTTTCTGTGGGTTTTCCCAGCATGGTCTTGACCCCTTTGTTCATCCCTCCTCTCTCTCTACAATTGGATACCAGGAGTTCAGTTCAGTGCTTAGCTGTGCTTCTTTGCTTCTGCTACCATCAGCTACTGGATGAAGGCTCTATGATGGCATTTAAAGTAGTCATCAATCTCATTATAGGGCATGTAAGATAGCCTCTCCACTATTGCTTAGATTCTTAGTTGGGTTCATCCTTGTGGAACCCTGGAGATACCCTTAGTGCCAGATTTCTCGTTAAGCCCATGATGGCTCTCTCTACTAAGGTATCTCTTTTCTTGCTCTCCTTCTCTGTTCTTCTCCCAACTTGACCTTCTGGATCTCTCATGTTCTACTTCTCTCTCCCCTTCTCTTTCTCCTACCTCCCTCCCTCTCCCCCATGCTCCCAATTTACTCAGGAGATCTTGTCCCTTTCCCCTTCTCTGGGGATCCATGTATGTCTCTCTTAGGCTACTCCTTGTTTCCTAGCTTCTGTGGGGTTCTGGATTGAAGGATGGTTATCCTTTGCTCTATGCCTAATGTTCACTTATGAGTTAGTACATACTATGTTTTTCTTTCTGTGTCTGGGTTACCTCACTCAGGATGGTTTCTTACCTCACTCAGGATGGTTTCTTCTAGTTCCATCCATTTGCCTGCAAATTTCAAGATGTCGGTTTTTTTTTTCTTGCTGAGTAGTCTCAATTGTGTAAATGTGCCATATTTTCCTTGTCCATTCTTTGGTTGAGGGGCATCTAGAGTGCTTCCATGTTCTGGATATTACAAATAATGCTGCTATGAACATAGTTGAGCACACATCCTTGTTGTATGAATGTGCATCCTTTGGGTATATGCCTAAGAGTGGAATTGCTAGGTCCTGAGGTAGACTGATTCACATTTTCCTGAGAAACCGCCACACTGATTTCCAAAGTGGATATAAAAGTTTGCACTCCCACCAGCAATGGAGGAGTGTTCTCCTTTCTCCACATCTTCTCCAGTATATACTGTGTTGATGTCTTTTAAAAAATTTTATCTTATTTTACATATGAGTTCCCTCATTCCCTCCTCCTCCCATCCTCCCATGCCTCCCACTGACACCCCCATTCACCCCTGCCCACTCCCCAAGTATAGTGAGGCCTTCCAGGGGGGATCATCAAGGTCTGTCACATCATTTGGAGGAGGGCCTAGATCCTCTTTGGTGTATCTGGACTGCAATAGTATCCCTCTATAGGGAATGGGTTCCCAAAGTCTGTTTGTACATTAGGGATAAACACTAGCTCTACTGTTATAGCTGCCATAGACTTCCCAGGCCTGCTAGCTGGCACCCACATTCAGAGGCCTTGATTTGGTCCAATGCTGGTTCCCCTGCTTTATGACTAGGATCTCTGTGCTCTCACTATGTCAGGCCAGCTGTTTCTGTGGGTTTCTCCAGTTCAGTCTTGGCTCCTTTGCTCATCCCTCCTTCCTTTCTAAAATTGGATTCCAGGAGTACAGCTCAATGGCTCAATTCTTAGCTGTGGGTGTCTGCTTCTGCTTCGATCAGTTACTGGGTAAAGACTCTAGGATGGCAATTAAGGTAGTTATCAATCTCATTATAGGGGAAGGGCATCAAAGGCAGTCTCTCCACTACTGCCTAGATTCTTAGTTGGGGTCATCCCTGTGGATCCTGAACATTTCTCTAGTGCCAGACCTCTCTAAATCTATACTGGCTCCCTCTATCAAGGTATCTCCTTTCTTGCCCACCTCTATTCCTCCCCTGTCTCAGTCTTCCTGATCCCCCTTGTTCTCCTCCTGACTCTTCTCCCCTTCTCTTTTTCTTACCTCCCACCTCTCTTCCCTTGTGCTACCAATTTGCTTAGGGGTTCTTGACCCTTTCCCCTTCTTCAGGGGACCATATGTTTTTCTTTGTAGGGTCCTCCTTGTTTGCTAGCTTCTCTGATATTGTGGATTGTAGACTGGTAGTCCTTTGTTCTATGTCTAATATCCATAAATGAGTGAGTACATACCATGTTTGTCTTTCTGTGACTGGGTTACCTCACAGGATGTTTTCTTCCAGTTCCATCCATTTGTCTGAAAATTTCAAGTTTTCATTGTTTTTTTTTCCCACTGAGTAATGCTCCATTGAGTAAATGTACCATGTTTTTTGCATCCATTCTTCAGTTGAGGGACATCTAGGTTGCTTTCAGGTTCTGGCTATTACAAAAAACGCTGCTATGAATATAATTGAACATATATCCTTGTATGAATGTGCATTTTTTGGGTATATGCCAAAGAGTGGAATTGCTGGATCTTGAGGTAGACTGATTCCCACTTTCCTGAGAAACTGCCATACTTATTTCCAAAGTGGTTATACAAGTTTACTCCCATGAGCAATGAAGGAATGTTCTTCTTTCTCCACATCCTCTCCATCATAGACTGTCATTGGTGTTTTTGATTTTAGCCATTCTGGCCAGTTTAAGATGGTATCTCAGAGTTGTTTTGAGTTGCATTTCCCTGATGGCTAATAAATTTGAGTTCTTTAAGAGTTTTTCAACCATTTTAGATTCCTCTATTAAGAATTCTATGTTTAGTTTTGTACCCCATTTCTTAATTGGATTATTTGGTGTTTTGGAGACTAGCTTCTTGAGTTCATTGTATATTTTGTAGACCAGCCCTCTGTTAGATGTGGGGTTGGTAAATATCTTTTCCCATTCTGTGGGCTGCTGTGTTTTCTTATTAATTGTGTCCTTTGCCTTACAGAAGCTTCTCAGTTTTAGGAGATCCCATTTATTACTTGTCAATCTCAGTGTCTGTGCTACTGGTATTATATTCAGGAAGCCATCATCTGTACCAGTTCGTTCAAGGGTACCTCCCAGTTTCTCTTCTAAGAGGTTCAGTATGGCTGGTTTTATGTTGAGGTCTTTGATCCATTTGGAATTAAGTTTTTATTTATTTATCTAAATTAGAAACAAGCTTGCTTCACATGTCAATCCCAGCTCCCTTTTCCTCCTCTCCTCCCTACTCCCACCAACCCCCCATCTAATCCTCACTCTACTCTCCAGGGAAGTGAGGCCCTTCATGGGAGATCTCCAAAGTCTGTCATATTGTCCAGGGCAGGGCCTAGGCCCTCTCCCATGTGTCCAGACTGAGAGAGCATCCCTCCATGTGGCATGGCCTCTCAAAGTCCATTTGGATGCCAGGGATACATACTGATCTAGTACTTCAGGCCCCAAAGCTTGCCAAGGGCTCCTCACTGACACCCACGTTCAGGGAGTCTGGATCAGTCCCATGCTAGCCTCTTAGTCATCAGTCTGAGGTCCATGAACTCCCCCTTGTTCAGGTCAACTGTTTTTGTGGGCTTCACCTGCTCAGTCATGACCCCTTTGCTCATCACTTCTCCCTCACTGCAACTGGTTTCCAGTAGTTCAATTCAGTGTTTAGCTGTGGGTGTCTGCTTCTGTTTCCATCAGCCACTAGATGGACATTCTAGGATGGCATAAAAGGTAGTCATCAATCTCATTACTGGGGAAGGGCATTTAAGGTAGCCTCTCCACTATTGCTTAGATGGCCAGTTGGTGTCATCCTTGTAGATCTCTGGAAATCTCATTAGTGCCAGATCTCTCCTCAAACCTATAATGACTTCCTCTATTATGGTATCTCTTATCCTACTCTCCTCTATTCTTGCCCTGACTCAACTTCCCTGCTCCCCCATGTCCTCCTCTCCCCATCTCTTCTCCCCCTCACTTTATCCCAGTTCCCTGTCTCCTTCCCATATGTTCCCAGTCCAATCAGGAGATCCTGTCCCATTCCCCTTTCCTGGGGTACCATCTCTCCTAGAGTCCTCCCTGATTCCCAGACTCTCTGGCGATAGGATTGTAGGCTGACACTCCCCTGCTTCATGTCTAAAATTCATATATGAGTGGGCATATA
Organism: Mesocricetus auratus; assembly: GCF_017639785.1. Taxonomy (NCBI): domain Eukaryota; kingdom Metazoa; phylum Chordata; class Mammalia; order Rodentia; family Cricetidae; genus Mesocricetus; species Mesocricetus auratus. Next base: position 22,028,465 of record NW_024429182.1, on the reverse strand, counting down.
CCATGTTTGTCTTTTTGTGACTGGGTTATTGTTGGCTTCAACGGACGCTGTAACGATACGCGACACACAATTACTGAAAGTAACGCTAAGTATTTTATGTAGAAAATTACTCACAAGTTACCAAACCCAGAGAAGCCCAGCAGATCTCAGCTAGCGACTGGACCGGAAGCCGAACTCCAGGAAAAGAGAGCGAGACTTCCTGTGCGCTGTCTTTTATGCCTTCCCCCATAACGCCCCTAGCCATGCCCAAAAGTGGGCCTGGCTAGTGACGTAGTTCCGCCTACGTACGTATACGTCTTTACGTCCAGCCGTATACGTCTTTAGTCCTGCCTAAAGTGGGTGTGGTTAGCGGTGTGGTAAACCGCCCTTTTATTACCTCATCTGTATGCGCCTCTAGTAAGTCACATGTTTAATGGCGGCATAGACTTAGTAAGTCACATGTTTAATGGCGGCATCAGACTTCCTCCTACAGGTTATCTCACTCAGGATGGTTTCTTTTAGTGCTGTCAATTTGCCTGCAAACTTAAGATTCTATTGATTTTTTTTCTGCTGAGTAATACACTACTCTTCATTTGAGGGGCATCTAGGTTGCTTCCAGGTTCTGGCTATTACAAATAATGCTTCTATGAACATAGTGGGACACAGATCCTTATTGTGTGGATATCCATCTTTTGAGTATATGCCTAAGAGTGGAATTGCTGGATCTTGTGGTAGACTGAGTCCCATTTTCCTGGGAAATCTCCATACTGATTCCCAAAGTGGCTGTATGAGTCGGCATTCCCACCAACAGTGGAAGAGTGTTCCTTTCTCTCAACATCCTCTCCAGCGTAAGCTGTCATTGATGCTTTTGATTTTAGCCATTCTGACAGGAGTGAGATGATATCTCAGAGTTGTTTTGGTTTGCATTTCCCTAATGGCAAAGGATGTTGAACACTTTCTTAGTGTCTCTCAGCCACTCCTCTGTTGAGAATTCTCTATTTAGTTCTGTAGCCCACTTTTTAATTGGATCCTTTGGTGTTTTAGAGACATGTTTCTTGAGCTCTTTTTTTTTCTCTCAATATATTTTTTTTATTTAAATGTCAATCCAAGCTCCCTCTCCCACCCCCTCCTCCCTTGACCCTCTACCAGTCTCCCTAACCCCCCACCCAGTCCTCATACTATTCCCCAGGGAGGGTGAGGCCCTCCATGGGGGATCTCCAGAGTCTGTCACTTCATCTGGGGCAGGTCCTAGGCCCTCCCCCCATGTGTCCAGGCTGAGAGAGGTTCCCTCTATATGGAATGGGCTCCCAAAGTTCATTGGTATACCATGGTAAATACTGATCTACTATCCAAGGCCCCAGAGATTGCCGAGGCCTCCTCACTAACCCCACATTAAGGGTCTGGATCAGTCCCATGCTGGCCTCTCAGTCATCAGTCTTGGGTCCAAGAACTCCCCCTTGTCAGGTCCACTGTCTCTGTGGGTTTCACCAGAACAGTCTTGACCCCTTTGCTCATCACTCCTCCCATTCTGTCATTGGGTTCCAGGAGTTCAGTTCAGTGTTTAGCTGTGGGTATCTGCCTCTGCTTCCATCAGTTACTGGATGAAGGTTCTAGATGGCATATAAGGTAGTCGTCAATGTCATTATCAGGGAGGGGCAATTAAGGTAGTCTCTCCACTATTGCTTAGTTTTCCAGTTGGTGTCATTCTTGTAGATCTCTGGAAATCCTACTAGTGTTAGCTCTCTCCTCAAATATATATAGAGGAGATATATAAAAATATATATATCAAATATATAATAGAGGGAGTCATTATAGTCTATTATAGTATCTCTCATCTTAGTCTCCTCCATTTCCCCCCCAACTCAACCTTACTGCTCCCCCATGTCTTCCTCTCCTCTCCTTTTCTCCCTGTCCCTTTTTCTTGGTTCCTTCTCCCCTCCCCCTATGCTCACAATCTTCTCATGAGATGTTGCTTCATTCCCCTTCTCTGGGGCATCTTGCATATCTCTCTTGGGAACCTCCCTGTTTCCCAGATTCACTGGCAATGGGATTATAGGCTGACACTCCCTTGATCCATGTCTAGAATCCATATATGAGAGAGTACATACCATGCTTGTCTTTTTGTGACTGGGTTACCTCACTCAGGATGGTTTCTTCTAGTGCCATCCATTTGCCTGTAAATTTCAAGATTCCATTGTTTTTCTTTGCTGAGTAGTACTCCATTGTATAAATGTACCACATTTTCTCTATCCACTCTTCAGTTGAGGGGCATCTAGGTTGATTCCAGGATCTGGCTATTACAAATAATGCTGCTATGTGCATAGTGGAACAGATGTCCTTGTTGTATGAATGGGCATCTTTTGGGTATATGCCTAAGAGTGGAATTTCTGGGTCGTGTGGTAGAGTGATTCCCATTTTCCTGAGGAATCCCCATAATGATTTCCAAAGTGGCTGTACAAGTTTGCACTCCCACCAGCAATAGATGATTGTTCCACTTTCTCCACATCCTCTACAGCATAAATTGTCATTGGTGTTTTTGATTTTAGCCATTCTGACAGGAGTAAGATGGTATATCAGAGTTGTTTGGAGTTGCGTTTCCCTAATGGCTAAGAACGTTGGGCATTTTCTTAAGTGTCTCTCAGCCATTTTAGATTCCTCTATTGAGAATTTTCTATTTAGTTCTGTAGACCATTTTAAAAATTGGATCCTTTGATATTTTAGAGACTTGCTTCTTGAGTTTTTTGTAAATTTTGGAAATCAGCCCTCTGTCAGATATGGGGTTAGTGAATATCTTTTCCCATTCTGTGGGCTGCCTTTTTGTCTTGTTGACTGTGACCTTTGCCTTACAGAAGTTTCTCAGTTTCAGGAGGTCCCATTTATTACTTGTCTATCTCAGTGTCTGTGCTACTGGTGTTATGTTCAGGAAGTAGTCACCTTATACCAATTTATTCAAGAGTACCTCCTACTTTCTCTTCTAAGAGATTCAGTGTGGCTGGATTTATGTAGAGGTCTTTGATCTGTTTGGACTTAAATTTTGTGCATGATGATAGATATGGATCTATCTGCAATCTTCTACATGTCAGCATCCAGCTATGCCAACACCATTTGGTGAAGATGCTTTATTTTTTCCATTGTATAGCTTTAGCTTCTTTGTCAAAAATCAGGTGTTCATCGGTGTGTGGGTTACTATCAGGGTGTTAAATTCGATTCCATTAGTCTACCTGTCTATTTTTTGTGTCAATACCAAGCTGTTTTCAGAACTATAGCTCTAAAATAGAGCTTGAAGTTAGGAATGGTAATGCCTCTGGAAGTTCCTTTATTGTACAGGGTTGTTTTGGCTATCCTGGGTCTTTTGTTTTTCCATATAAATTTGAGTATTTTTTTCAAGGTCTATGAAGAATTGTATTGGAATTTTGATAGGGATTGCATTGATTTTATATATTGCTTTTGGCAAGATTGCTGTTTTTACTACATTGAAACTACCTATCCAAGAGCATGGGAGACCTTTCCATTTTCTGGTATCTTCTTTAATTTTTTTCTTTAACACTCAAAGTTCTTGATCTACAGGCCTTGTACTTGTTTGGCTAGCGTTACCCCAAGATATTTTATGTTGTTTGTGGCTATTGTAAAGGGCAAAGTTTCTCTGATGTCTTTCTCAGACTGTTTATCATCTATATATAGTAGGAGTACTGATTTTTTTGGGGGGTTAATCTTGTATCCTGCCACTTTGCTGAAGGTGTTTATCAGCTGTAGGAGTTCCCTGGTAGAATTTTTCGGTTCACTTATGTAAACTATCATATCATCTGCAAATAGCAAGAGTTTGACTTCTTGCTTTCCAATTTGCATCTGCTTGATCTCCTTTTGTTGTGTTAGTGTTCTAGCTAGTACTTCAAGTACAATATTAAAGAGATGTGAAGAGAATGTACAGCCTTGTCTTGTTCCTGATTTTAGAGGAATCACATTGTGTTTCTCTTCATTTAGTTTGATGTTGGCTATTTGCATGCTGTATATTACTTTTATTATGTTTAGGTATGCTCCTATTATCCCTGATCTCTCCAGACCTTTATCATGAAAGGGTGTTGGATTTAGTGGAACACTATTTCAGCATCTAGTGAGATGATCAGGTGCTTTTTCTTTTTCAGTTTTTTTTTAAAGATTTATTTACTTATTATGAATACAACATCCTGACTCCGTGTATGCCTGCACACCAGAAGAGGGCACCAGATCTCATTACAGATGGTTGTGAGCCACCATGTGGTTGCTGGGAATTGAACTCAATACCTCTGGAAGGGCAGTCAGTGCTCTTAACCTCTGAGCCATCTCTCCAGCCCCTTTTTCAGTTTTTTTATATGGTGAATTACATTTACAGATTTTCATATGTTGAACCATCCCTGCATCTCTGGGATGAAGCCTACTTGATCATGGTGGATGATTTTTCTGATGTATTCTTGGATTTGATTTGCCAGCATTTTATTGAGTATTTTCGTATCAATGTTCATGAGGGAGACTGGTCTGTAGTTCTCTTTGTTAGCTGTGTCTTTGTGTATTTTGGGTACCAACGCAATTGTAGTCTCATAAAAAGAGTTTGGCAATGACCCTTCTGCTTCTACTGTGTGGAATAATTTGAGTATTGGTATTAACTCTTCTTTGAAAGTTTGGTAGAATTCTGCACTGAAGCCATCTGGCCATGGGCTTTTTTTGTTTGTGAGACTTTTGTTGACTGCTTCTATTTCACATAGGGGTTACAGGTCTATTTAAATTGTTTATCGGTTCTTGATTTAATTTTGGTAAGTAATACTTATCTAGAAAATTGTCCATTTCCTTTAAATTTTCCAATTTTGTGGAGTACAGGTTTTGAAAGTATGGCCTGATGATTCTCTGGATTTTCTCAGAGTCCATTGTTATGTCCCCCCCTTTTCATTTCTGATTTTATTTGCATATTCTCTCTCTGCCTTTTGGTTAGTTTGGATAAAGGTTTATCTATCTTGTTGATCTTCTTGAAAAACCAACTCTTTGTTTAATTGATTCTTTGGATTGTTTTCTTTGTTTCTACTTTATTGACTTCAGCCCTCAATTTGATTATTTCCTGGCATCTACTCCTCCTTGGTGAGTTTGCTTTTTTTTTTTTTTTTGTTCTAGTGCTTTCAGATGTGTTGTTAAGTTTCTAGTGTGACTATTCTCCAGTTTCCTTATGTGGACACTTAGTGCTATGAACTTTCCTCTTAGTACTGCTTTCAAAGGGTCCCATAAGTTTGACTCTGCTGTGCTTTCACTTTCATTGAATTCTAGGAAGTCTTTAATTTCTTTCTTTATTTCTTCCTTGACTCAGGGATGGTGCAATTTTGCATTGTTCAATTTCCATGAGTTGGTAGACTTTCTATAATTTGTGTTGTTGTTGAATTATAACTTTAAACCATGGTGATCTGATAAGATACAGGGGGTTGCTCCATTTTTTTGTATCTGTTGAGATTTGCTTTGTTGCCAACTATGTGGTCAATTTTAGGGTAGGTTCCATGTGGCACTGAGAAGAAGGTATATTCTTTTGTGTTTGTATGGAATGTTCTATAGATGTCTGTTAAACCCAACTGAGTAATAACTTATGTTAGTTCCTTTATTTCTTTGTTAAGTTTCTGTCTGCTAGTCCTGTCCAGTGAGGTGTTGAAGTCTCCCACTGTAAGTGTGTGAGAATTTATGTGTGATTTGAGGTTTAGTAATGTTTCTTTTACGAATGTGGCTCCTTTTGCATTTGGGGCATAGATGTTCAGAATTGAGACTTCATCTTGATGGATTTTTTCTGTGACAAATAGGAAATGACCTTCTTCGTCTCTTTTGATTAATTTTAGTTTGAAGTCTAATTTGCTAGGTATTAGGATAGCTATACCAGCTTGTTTCTTAGGCCCATTTGATTGGAAAATCTTTTCCTAGCTCTTGACTCTGAGATCTTTCTTTGAAGTTTAGGTATGTTTCTTGTATGCAGCAGAAGGATGGATTCTGTCTTGGTATATATTCTGTTAGCCTGTGTCTTTCTATAGGTGAATTAAGAATATTGATGTTAAGGGATATTAATGACCATTGATTTTTGATTCTTGTTAGTTTTTTTAAAAGATGTATTTATTATGAATACAACACCCTGCCTCCATGTACACATCAGAAGAGAGCACTAGTTGTGAGCCACCATGTGGTTGCTAAGAATTGAACTCATGACCTCTGGAAGAGCAGTCAGTGCTCTTAACCTCTGAGCCATCTCTCCAGCCCCCTCTTGTTAGTTTTGTATTTGTTTTTGTTAGTTTTGTGTGTGTGTGTGTGTGTGTGTGTGTGTGTGCGTGTGTGTTTCACCCTTTTTTTGGCTTTACCTTTTTTTTTTTGGCTTGTGGTAATGTGGGATTATCTATTGCCTATGTTTTTGTGAGTATAGCTAACTTCCTTGGGTTGGAGTTTTCCTGCCAGTACTTTTTGTTGGACTCGATTTGTGGATATGTATTGTTTAAATCTGGTTTGTCATGGAATATCTTGTTTTCTCCATCTATAGTGATTGAAAGCTTTGCTGGGTATAGTGGTCTAGCTTGGCAGTCATGGTCTCTTAGTGTTTATAGAACATGTATCCAGGGCCTTCCAGATTTCAGAGTTTCCATTGAGAAATCAGGTATAATTCTGATAGGTCTGAGTTTATATGTTACTTGGTCTTTTTTCTTTGCAGCTATTAACATTCTTTCTTTATTATGTATGTTTGGTGTTTTGATTATTACGTGGTGAGGGGACTTTTTCATTTTTGGTCCAGTCTACTTGGTGTTCTGTATGTTGTGTTCATGAAATTGAGCTAACACCATAGAGGATTTAAAACTGAATTGTTGAATAACTAGAACATGTTGACAATGCTTTCAGAGACTAACAATTTAGCTGAGAAAAGATAGCGTACACATCAGGTAAAGTAGAAATACCAGCAAGTCAGGGAGTAAAAACACCCAGCATTGAAACAAAAGTGGTAGTATCCGAGTGTGTGGGAGACTGAGGAGAAAGTGCTTATGAGAATGAGAAGAAACTTGCTGGGCAGGTTTTCTGAATGACATGAGCTTTGATGCAGTTTTTCATTGAGGAACAGGGGAGAGGCTTTCACATGTGCAAAGTGAAGTGATAAGGTAAAGATATGGGACAGAGAACCAAAGCTGAGCATAACTGGAAATGATTCTTCCCAGAAGAGGATGTGGAAATGTTTTCAAGCACTCTGCAATCCTACATATTGGCATGGGAATCTCTGATACCATATATATGAGCCCAAACTGGAGTCGAATGCAGATAATACTCAGGGTAAATTTCCTGTGAACTCCATAGAATAATCTACATGGTGAGCATTGATAGTGAAGAGGAACATCGAGATTTATCATGTTTGTACTTTAGCTTCATACATGTCTGGATTTATACAAGTGTCGATTCAAAAATAAATTCAAGGCGTCCATCTTATATCATCAGAGTCCCTTAGGCATCATTTCAGTTAATGGGATAGATGGCACAAATGGCAGGAGCCATGTGGGATAGTTCAGTGGTAAGGCTGCTTCTGTGCCTTGGTAAGTTTAACCAAGAGGGAAGTATTGATGTGCTCAATTAGAATCATGGGAGGGAAGGTTCAGGATCAATTGCATAAGCAAGGTGAAAGATTCTAAAAGCCAGAGATCAGAGAAGATTGGACCAAAACAGTTTTTCAAGACAGGACAGGTTCAATACACTCAGGAGCTCACTAATGCTGTGGCCACCTACTCCACGAGATCAATCCAATGTTCAGTCTGAGCTGAAGACCTATTGACAATCGGCGGCTTCTGTGGGAGGGGGAACTGGTTTCCTTTAAGGATGTGGTCCATGGAAAGTCCACCATGCACCCATGTGTATGTGGGCAGCACAAATTGTACTCTGTGGGTTATAAAAAAAAACAATGAAAAGAAGACAGGAGGTTGAGAGGGGATGGAGAGATGAGAAACAGACCTGGGAGGAATTAGGAGGAGGCAAGGAGTAAGTAAGATCAAAGCACATTGTATGGGTGAATAAAATTCTCAAAGAACGAGTAAAACGTTACATATATCAAAGAGTAATGGTAGGGGTAGCTTAGAAACTAGGTGATAAGCATAATGTAGATATAATATAATCACGTGTAAGTAAAAACATAGTCTTTGAACTGAGGTGAGATGAAGAGCAGAAAAAGCTAAAGAACTGGGAGAAACCGGTGGTGTCGAGAAACAAATTACTCTGCATCTGTGCCTTGTCTGCTGGCAGGCGAGAACTTTACCATGGAGATGGACTTCCATAATGTTGTGCAGATTGCCCACTTCGCCTGGCCTAGGTTGATCCCAAGGTCTCTGTTACTAACTGACCAGTGGCCTTTACCTCAGAGCTGTATTTATAAACACTGCTGCTCCTTGGACCTTAGTGAAGTAACAGAATCTAGCTGCTCATTGGCTGTGGCCTAGTACCATCGGTGTGCAATTTTGTGACATATTTATCTTACAGCCATTGGGCATGGCTGTATATTTTTGTTTATGCAAGTATACATGTATGTACAGATGTGTGCATGTGTGTAGTTTAGAAGCCAGCCTCAGGCATTACTCCTCATCATTGGTTACTCTGAGAGGCAATTGTCAGCCTGAAGAAATCAGGTCATGCTCTGCAGTGCTGCAGACTCATAGTGTCCTCTCTGCAACATACACACATGCCTACCTCAAGAAAGAGTTATGATCCCGCCGAGCACTTGCCTCTATGCATGGACTCATGTAGATTGAATCAGACTGAATCATGCACAGAAATTCCTGCCAATTCCCCAAAACTTGTAAAAATCACTTTGTTCTAGAGTTTCTGGAGGCCCTTCCTCTCTCCCTTTGGGTCCGGTCATATTGTCATGGACATGTCTTTCATGCACAACCCGACAGGAGCCTGGAAGGAGAAAGAGACATGCTATCTTCTTCCATTTTTATTAGTTCTTTGAGAGTTTCATGCATGTTCTGACCTTTATTCCATTTCGTGTGTATTTATTGCATTAATTGATTACTTATAATGAAGCTTCTTCCCAGGTTTTAAGGGGGCCTTCCTTCTGAGACCCTGCCATGCTGCCTCTGAAATGATACACTGTCTCTCCCAATGGTCTCCATCCTCAGGATCCGAATGATCATGGCTTCTGTTCTCACAAGGCTTTCTCAGTAATGCTCACTTATGAATGGCTTTTTCCCCCAACATAATATTTTTATTAATTATTTGGGAATTTCATACAATTCTCCCTGATCACACTTGTTTTCCATTTCTCCCAGGTCCACCCTCTCCACCAGAAAAAAACAAAACAAAACAAAAACAAACCAAACAAACCACCAAGTCCAATTTGTGTTGCCCATATACTCATTGAAGCATGGCTAAACTCCCAGTGGCCAGTCCCTTAAAGAAAACTTGAGTTCTTCCTGCCCCACCAGAAGCCATCGACTGTGAAGAGCTACACTTCCGCATCTTTTTTTTTCTTCCTTGTTTTTAAAATTTTAAGTTAGAAACAAGCTTGTTTCACATGTCAATCCCAGCTCTCTCTCCCTCTCCTCCTCCCCCGCCCTCCCCACCAGGCCCCCCCAACCCCCCACCCAATCTCCACTCCTATCCCCAGGGAGGGTGAGGCCCTCCATGTTGGATCTCCAGAGTCTGTCATTTCATCCAGGGTGGGGCCTAGGCCCTCCCCCAAGAGTCCAGGCTGAGAGAGCATCCCTCACTGTGCCAGGGATAAATACTACCCAAGGCCCCATAGATTACCTAGGCCTCCTCACTGACACCACATTCAGGGGGTCTGGGTTAGTCCCATGCTTTCCACACAGCCATCAGCCTGGGGTCCAAGAGCTCCCCCTTATTCAAGTCAACTGTTTCTGTGGGTTAAACCAGCTCAGTGTTAACTCCTTTGCTCATCACTTCCGCATCTTTCTCACATTTAAGGACTCTCTTCAATAGCTTCCTGTCTGGACTGTTTTGGTTTTTGGGTGGAGAAGAGGGGGAGGTTGTCACAGAAGCCTTCCGTGACTCTCATTCTCGGGAGTCTGTATTCATCGATACCACTGCGAAAGAAGCTTGTAGACATCACCAGGGTTTACAGTGGTGTTAAGAGAAGCTTTTTCTTTGCTAGCCGCTTTGGTTTATCCCCCGCCAGTCGCCTGGGCTCTGCTGCGCCAGCCTGGTTCTAGATCCGCATGAGTCCCAAATAAACACACAGGAGGCTATATTAATTATGAAGCTGTTGGCCTTGCTTGTCCCTTACTGGCTAGCTCTGCCTTAAGTAATTACCCCATAATTGTTAATCTAAGTATGTTTCTTACCGGAGAATAGTTCCCGGCTTCCTACCCCCATGGCGTCACATGTCGACTCTCTTGTGTTTCCCCTTCCCAGAATCCTCCTCGACTCCTAGTCCCTCCTATCTAGGTTTTCTATTGGCCAGACAGTACTTTATTGACAAATGCACAGGCAAATAACAGGACTTCCCCAACATCTCCTCTTTTCTGTTTAAACAAAAGAAAGGTCTTAATTTTAACATAGTCAAATTGTATATGACAGAACAGTTATCAAGTAAGAACACAGTTACAATGTTTTAGCAAGATTTAAAGAAAATATCATCCATCCCATCCTTGTGAGTCCAAAGTTCTATATGTATCTTTTATCATAACTAAGGAAAACTATAATTATAACTACCTGTCTTCAACTCCATCAAAGACCACAGAAGGATAATATATAAACACTAGGATTAACAGAGATATCTTACTGCCTGGACAGTCACCCGAAGTTCCTCTGTAACGTTGGGGCATCCATCTTCAGCCCATAGGCCACAATGTGTCTGGAACACTTCTCAGCAAAGCAGGAAATTTCAAACTGTCCATCTGCATTGGCAGTCTGTAAGTCATTTTTCTTTGTCCTGCAGAAAGTCTCGTAGACTCTTCATGAAGCGGGAACCCTGTAAGACTGAGTTCAGTAGTCACTTTCCTGTGGGTCCTGCTTGTCCAGTTTATACAATAACAGTCAAGAAGTACAGGCAAGAGCAGTTCTTGCCCAAATGGCTAATCTTGCCATGTTGAAAGCAAACTCCATAACAAGTTTCTTCGATGCCCATCTTCCTCTCAGATGTAATTGGTGCTGCCAAGAGCAGACATTTCTCATTGTTAAGAAAAACCCTAAACCATTTTAAATGCCATGTTCTGAAGGTCTTTGAGAGGTTTGAAGACTGTCCATCTCAAATATATTTCTGTATATCTAGAAACCTAACTTATGTAACTAGAAATTCTATTATAAGTAACTATCTATAGTCTGTATTCAATTATGCATTACGTTGTAAAAGATCAGTATAAGCATAATACTTAATCAAGAGGAGAAATATAAGCATCACAAAATTGACCTTGATTTTGTCTCAATAAATGAAAAACAATACCCATACCATAATTCCCCTTTTTACCATTAAAAAAGATTGGCTGTGATCACTAGCCAATTATAAACAATCCCATTTAAATGAAAACAAAGATTTATAAACAAGATGGGAATTGGGACGTCGCTCATTCCAAACTGCTTCCTGCTGGAAGGGGGCGCTGTTTATACCATGGGGATCATGACAAAACTCAGAAACCTGTATAAGTCCATATTTTCGGGGTCTGTAAGACTCCATCATCTTAGCTGTCTCAATTGTTGGAACATCTGGTCCACTGCTTCCGGGGGTCTTGGTTCGTCAAACCACAGAAGCCTGGAAGAAATCCTCAGCTTTTTATGTTCTGTGGAAACATAAATGAAAACTCCTTTTCCGAGTAACATATCCTTATACTTAAATTTTGAGGTCAAGGCATTTTCAAAAGATATAAGTTGTATTAATTTAGCAGCATTTATAAGCAAGTGTACTTTAGTAGCAGTTCCTTCCTGAGCAAGCAAAAAACTGAAAAACACAATAGCGTACAGTATCCAGACTCTCTGTGTATTTTCCATCTTTACGTGGCTTATTTATTTATCTATTATTACTTTATTTATTTTACTTTTATTTATTTTTCTTTGAGACAGGATTTCTCTTTGGAAATCCGCCTGCCTCTGCCTCTGGAGCAATTCCTACTGGCGTGCGCCACCACAACGCCGGCTTTTGTATTTATTCACCACTTTGCCGTTTCATTTTCTCTCTCAATCTCACGTATATTTTTAAACACACTGTAAACCTTTAGAAGCTTTTCTTTATCCAAGTCTGACTTTACTGTAAATCTTTATGTTTTTCTGGCCACGTGTCTTATCTGTAAAAACTGCGGCTGTTTTAAACTGCCGTTTCAAGATGGCGGGCGTAAGCGTGATTCCAGCTTACTGCCTCAGTCCATGCTGACCTCCAGCAAAAGCTGCCACTTCCAGCTGTACGTACACCCCTTTCAATCGGTAGCAGAGTCTCTTAAAACAACCTTGCTTTTTTTTTTTTTATGCTGAGTCAGGAAGACTCCGGTAAACGAGCCACGTGAATCTCGGCTTGTCGATAGCAAAACAGAGCACACCTGAGAAAAATGCTGCTACCAAAAATCTGTGCTTCTCTCATTCTTCTGTTTCTAAAATTCCTTTAAAGCTTTTGTTATTTTGCGTGGAAATTCATGATCCCACTCCTGATCACCATTCTGTTAAGAGAAGCTTTTTCTTTGCTAGCCGCTTTGGTTTATCCCCCGCCAGTCGCCTGGGCTCTGCTGCGCCAGCCTGGTTCTAGATCCGCATGAGTCCCAAATAAACACACAGGAGGCTATATTAATTATGAAGCTGTTGGCCTTGCTTGTCCCTTACTGGCTAGCTCTGCCTTAAGTAATTACCCCATAATTGTTAATCTAAGTATGTTTCTTACCGGAGAATAGTTCCCGGCTTCCTACCCCCATGGCGTCACATGTCGACTCTCTTGTGTTTCCCCTTCCCAGAATCCTCCTCGACTCCTAGTCCCTCCTATCTAGGTTTTCTATTGGCCAGACAGTACTTTATTGACAAATGCACAGGCAAATAACAGGACTTCCCCAACACAGTGGTTTCTTGGATCACAAATATCAACACGGTCTCTGGAGGCAGCATGGACCGCAGAAGTCTTTTGAGGAGACTTAACCCAGAAAATGATCCATTCTTCATGTTGTGTATCTTGTTTCTCAGAGTCAGGGTGATTATGTGGTTGGGCAGTGTGTCCAGGCCCCTGCACACTACCCTGCCCTGGGTGCCCAAAGCCCGGCAGGCACCCCAGGTCTGCAACCGTGGCCCCGAGCCCCGCCCCTTCCCTGCCCTCCCACAGGACAAGCAGCGCAAATGGCAGAGGCCGTGACTGCTACATGCTGAAGATTGGGTCTGCAGACTGAGAGGCAACACCAGCCTAACCAGTAGTTTTGGGATGAAGTGGACCAGGTAGTAGCCTGAAGTGGTGGCCTGAGCTACTCGGCCATGTTATGCTCTTCGAGGCTACCCTTCTATACCTGTTCTGTCTCCCCCAGTTCCACGAAACTACTTTCATTTTATTTTTTAAAATATTTTATTTATTTACTGTATATACAGTCTGGGCACCAGATCTCATTCAAGGTGGTTGTGAGCCACCATGTGGTTGCTGGGAATTGAACTCAGGACCTCTAGAAGAACAGTCAGTGCTCTTAACCACTGAGCCATTGCTCCAGCCCCCAGGAAACTACTTTTAAAAAGTATCTTCCCATAAAACCTGCCGCTTTTAGTGGTTCTGGAGATACTATTCGCTCTGTGGGCTCATCTCCACGAAGCCTCCATGGATCTCTTGGACTCCTTGGAGTGGCCTCCCAGTTCGACTTCTCTCAATTTCTCTGGCAGACATTCTGATTTCCAGCTAAACCATTAGTTTTACCCATTTCAGAGTTCCTAATGAGGAAGCCAACATTGTGTCTAATTAAATTCTTTAACAGAAGAATTAGTCACAATGGCTTTCTGAAAAATTTCTTTCTTTATGGCTGGGATCTTAAATGTCTATCACGGAATTGTGTTCTAAAGATCTGCTTTCCAGCTTAAGATGCTTTTGGGGGGTGACAGAACCTTTTAAAGGTAGTTCTCCACCTTCCTAATGCTGCAACCCTCAATACAGTTCCTCATGTGCAGTGACCCCCCAATCAAAACAATATTTTTATTGCTACTTTATAACTGTAAATATGCTAATGCTATGAGTCTTAATGTAAATATTTTGGGGATTGAGGTTTGCCAAAGGAATCATGACCCACAGATTGAGAACCACTGCTTTAGGAGGTGAAACCTAGCTGGAGGATGGTGTTAGGTCACCAGACTGTTTCTTCAGTTCAATGCTCTTGTCTCTTTCCTCTCTTTATTTCCTAGCTATGAGAGGTGAGCAGTTCTGCTCTCCTGCGTTTCTTTCTGCCATAACGTCCTGTCTCCAGTGTGTCCAGCCTCTCAGGGTCAAGCAGTCAAGGACCAAACAACGGAACCATGAGCAGCAGTGAAATCTTTCTTCTTATAAGCTGGTTTATGTTTGGGTATAATGTGGTACCTCGATATATATGTATATATATAAAGATATTATATATAATGATTATATAATGAAAGATAATATATATATTTGAGGTATATCTATATGTATTTCATTATATATATGTGTGTATATGTATATGCCTATATATACCTAACATAAGGCCAATTGACAAATTTATACCTCACATAAGTATCATTTCTTTGTGGTGAGACCATTTATAGTCCACAATTTTAACAGTTTTGAAGAATGGGAAATAAGGTGTGGGTAGACCAATAACATTTTCTGCTGTGTTGTTTAGGTATTGCGGTTTTAGTATTAGACTTGCCATTGTTTATTATCTTAAAGAACAACCTGAGTTATTCTTGATCCACTGTAGTTAAGTGTGCCAACAAACCAAAATAACATCCACATACACCCTAGGAAAAACACAATCCGAAGTCTGAGTTTACCACAGAAAGCTTGGTGGCTACAGTAACCGGCGTGTTTGGAGCTGGAATAGAAAGGGTGGTACCACTCTGAGGTGTGGACTATGCTGCTGGTGAGGAATGTGGACATCACAGGAATGGCTCTAGAGGGGGAGCCAGAGAAACTCAACATAGATGCTGGAAAGATGCTACCCACGTCCTCCACTGGGTCTCTTAGAGAAAGCCCATTATTGAATTTGCTCTGTTGCTAGCCGTAACATGTACATATGAGGAAGAAATGAGAATGAGACAAGTGTTCACAATGGGAGAAAGTGACTGAGAGAAACAAGACAGTGTGAACAGTAGCAAAAGCATCCAGCCCTGAGTTTAGTGACCTTACTCTGATAAGGTGTCTGCATTTGATGGGAGGAGTCTGCAGCAAGGCATATGTGTTACCAACTGGTGTAGGTTGGTGCATTGGTTTCCTGAAGGATAGAGGAGTATGTAAGTGACTTAGTGTATTTTTATTTCAACATTAACAAAATAGTGGAGATCAGATAATTTTCAAAGATATTTAGTCCACAGTTCTGGAGACTGGAGAATGTCACACTGACATTTGCTAGACTCTGTTGAGAACCCTTGTTGGATGGGATCCTATCAACTCTGGCACATGTGAGCATGGTGAGTGACACACGTGGAGGAGAGGTACAGGTGCAGTGCCAGTATTTCTCATAACAATGTAACAACCCCTCACAACCTGGCTTCAGAATGGATGGTAAGATAATGTGTGAGGAATCTTAGAGGAGAGACATGAGAGACAATTATATGAGTTCTAGTGATTAGAAATTTCTGGGGCTTGAAACATACTTGAGCATTTGTAATTATTCTAAGCTAGCATCCAGTATTAGGAATTTGAATAGGCTCTTTTATGTTCAAGACTGTGTAAAACATGTAACACAATGATAACTCCCTTACCTGTGAGAAATATTCATGATCACACTGATACAAGAATGAGTATACATATGATAAAATTATAAGTGTACTGCAGGAGAGAGAAGTGTGTTTGTGATGTGTGTGTGTGTGTGTGTGTGTGTGTGTTAAAGAGAGAAAGAGAGAGAGAAAGAGAGAGGTTGAGAGAGAGAAAGTCTGTTTGGCGAGACTATTTTGTATGAGGTGGTGACAAACATGTGATTCCTCATCTATTTTAAAAAGAACTTTGAGAAGTCGTTTGTAAATAGTACAGCAAAACAAGAGACATGCCCATTACCTTTGCATGTGAACATAAATTGCCCAAGACACAAAGAATATATTGAAGGGCTGGAGGAGAGATGACTCAGAGGTTAAGAGCACTGGCTGTTCTTTCATAGGTCCTGAGTTCAATTCCCAGCAACCACATGGTGGCTCACAACCATCCATAATGAGCTCTGGTGCCCTCTTCTGGTGTGCAGGCATACATGCAGCAGAACACTGTATACATAATAAATAAATAAATCTTTAAGAAAAAAAGAATATTCTGAAGTGAGTGCCTTTGGCATATGCAGAAAATACAGAGAACCATTGGGAATTTGCAGATGAGTATGCATGTACACACACACACATGCACACACACATGCACACACATACATGCACACACACATGCACACACATACATGCACACACACATGCACACACATACATGTGGCAGGAGAATTCAATTACTATCATATGCTAATTTGATTTGGCACTAATTTTTATATTCTAGGTTTTGTCCTTACAGGGATAGAAATTTCTTAATTCATATGTGTAAGACGTCTATATAGTGAATCATTTAATTATTCCTATGTGCATTGATTATCCAGTATGATACTATGCAGAAGTATATCTACTTAATAAATGCCTGGGTTTTAGGTAGTTATTTTTTCCTGTGGCACTACAAGTCTAGATGTGCTCAGGGCCTGTGATGGTGTTGAGACACTTTCATCATGCCCCATGTAGCACTGACTTGCTCTGGGAGCTGAGCCACATTGCATTATTTCCCACTTTGTGTTACTAGCTAAAGTCCAGGAAGAGATAGAACATGTGTTTGGCAGAAACAGGAGCCCTTGAATGCAGGACAGGAACCACATGCCCTACACACATGTTGTAGTGCACGAGATTCAGAGGTATGTTGACCTCGTCTGCTTGAACCTGCTTCATTCAGTGATTTGTGCTGTTAAATTTAGAAACTACTTCATCCTTAAGGTAAGCTTGTTTCTCTCATTCTGCCACACCTGGGTTCATCCTATGACTGCAAATATACAAGAGAATATTTAAAGTAGTAATATGCAAAAATGTTAAAGAGAAAAATGTAGCCGGGCGCGGTGGCACACGCCTGTAGTCCCAGCTGCTCGGGAGGCTGAGACAGGAGGATCGCTTGAGTCCAGGAGTTCTGGGCTGTAGTGCGCTATGCCGATCGGGTGTCCGCACTAAGTTCGGCATCAATATGGTGACCTCCCGGGAGCGGGGGCCCACCAGGTTGCCTAAGGAGGGGTGAACCGGCCCAGGTCGGAGAAAAATGTAGCTCTTAAGTATCATTAACTTGGAAACATGGAATTTCCAACTTTCCATTAAACATTGCTAGCTTGCTTTTTGCTGCTGTATAAGCACCATGTCTAAAGGCAACTTAGGGAGGAAAGGGTTTATTTAATCTTATAGGTCATAGTCCATCACTGAGGAAAGTGAGGTCAGGAAGACTAGCAGGGCAGTCACTCCAGCAGAGCAGGAACTTGAAGCAGAAGCCATGGAGGAATGCTGCCATCTGTATGCTCTCCCTGGCTGTTGTCCAGAAAGTTTTATTATGCAATCCAGGTTCACTTTCCTGGCACCACTAGGAATGGGCTGGGCTCTTTCATGTCAATCATCAATCAAGACAGTGCCCCCACAGACATACCCATAGGCCAATCTAAGCAAGGCAATTCTTCAGTTGAAGTTCCTCTTTATAACTCTGGGTTGTGTCAAGTTGATAGCTGAAGTAACTAGGAGAATATCTGGATTCAGTACTTAGATGGATATATGAGTGTGCTTTTATATATCATGTGCATATGGGGTATGAAGATGTGTTTAGAACTATATTTTCATTTATTAAATCTATCACACTTAATATCCAAACACTTTAAAGTGTATCTCCCAGCACCCTCACACTGAAGTTATCAATATACTAATATTATCCTCCACACAGCTCAATATTATATTTGTTAGATATACTAAGGTATCTTTTATAGGTTTGGGGGGAGAGTGTTTTCTTTTTTTGTTTTTTGTTTTTTTTTGTTTTTCGAGACAGGGTTTCTCTGTATTGTTTTGGAGGCTGTCCTGGAACTAGCTCTGTAGTCCAGGCTGGCTTTGAACTCACAGAGATCTGTCTGCCTCTGCCTCCTGAGTGCTGGGATTAAAGGCGAGAGCCACCAATGCCCGGATAAGGGGGAGAGCTTCTTATAGTGTGATTAAGGAACAAATCTCCAATTTGGCTCTACAAAATTGTGAACATTTCCTTTAAATTTTTTTTGATACAAAAATGTTTTGAAGAGTCAAAGCCACTTGACCTGTGAAATGCTCCTCTGGTTTTGCATGGAGGTTTTCTTGGAGACTGGGGTCCAATTGCATGTTTTGACAAGGACTCAGTTGGTGGCCTGCTTCATCAGACTGTGATCCTGGATACACTGTAGTTCCACTATTGATGATACTAAGAATCATCTCTCCTAATAGAGTGTTTTTTCAGATCCTCTGTTAATGAGGTTCTGTGTTCTGCACTAAAACAAAAGTATGAAGGATGGAATTTAATCTTTGAATTTCTTATTGTCCAAATAATTTATCAATAGTTTTAACATTAATGTATAGTCTCTGCCTGAGCATCCTATTTTCCAATTAATTTACCAGCAGTATATAAAGTTAATTAGTAATTTTAAAGATAAATCCAATCTTTGACCTTCTCCTACATGTCTGTAGTGCAATCTGACTACCACACACACTTGCCCTTCTCTCCTTCTTCCTCTTCCTCTTCTCTTCCTCCTCTTCCTCCTCCTCCTCCTCCTCTTCCTCCTCTTCCTCTTCTCTTCCTTCTCCTCCTCTTCCTCCTCTTCCTCCTCTTCCTCTTCTCTTCCTTCTCCTCCTCTTCCTCTTCTCTTCCTTCTCCTCCTCTTCCTCCTCTTCCTCCTCTTCCTCCTCTTCCTCCTCTTCCTCCTCTTCCTCCTCTTCCTCCTCTTCCTCCTCTTCCTCCTCTTCCTCCTCTTCCTCTTCCTCTCTTCCTCTTCCTCTTCCTCTTCCTCTTCCTCTTCCTCTTCCTCTTCCTCTTCCTCTTCTTCTTCTTCTTCTTCTTCTTCTTCTTCTTCTTCTTCTTCTTCTTCTTCTTCTTCTTCTTCTTCTTCTTCTTCTTCTTCTTCTTCTTCTTCTTCTTCTTCTTCTCTGTTTTTCACCAAACCTCTGCATCCTCGCCAGTCACCCCCCCCATGTACTGGCTTAATGAGGGCATCAGCATTTCAAGGGTATGGAGCTATCCTCTGGAGCTTGGAGGACTTACCAGTGGCCATACCATTCTTAGTACAACTAATTGAAAATCCTTGCCTGAACTGATAATCCTGAATTGTGAAATAATAGCAGTTCTCATTAAAAAAATCTCTCTTGTACTTTCAAGGCAGGGCTCATCTATGATGATGAGGTCTCCACATTTCTGAATGATAATCACATAGTATACCTCATAATGTTCAGTAAGTGATAGTGTACCCGTCAGTAGTATATTTAAAGTTATCATTACTTAGATCAGATCTCCATTTAACAAAAGTCCAAGCAAAGGATTCTAAACGCTCCTGACTTTTCGAGAATGAACACAGACTTCCACCTAAAACCACAGCCAATATGAGTTGAATGAGAATTGAAGTGGTAAATATGGCAGTGATGAGGGCAGACTCCAGTGTCCAACCTTGGTAATGGCTAGAGTGGGTTCATAAGCTTTTGTAACAAAATCTCAAGTCGTCAGTCTTTCAACTGCTAATGGAGATCACAGTAGCAAAGCTGTGGCTACTAGTATTAAACTTATCAATTTTGTGTCTTTAAACAACAACATCTCACCAGTCCAATTTGTATTACTCATACACTCATGGATGTTTAGCCATCTGTTTGAGTGTAGGTGACCTACCAGAGGTCACATCCTAAACCCTCATCAGAGAGCCTTTGTTTGCAGTAGATGAGTGGTGCTGAAAACACACCCACACCTTGATCAAGATACATAGAATAAGAGATCCCAGAATGCTCAGTCATAAATGGGATATCTATATCACATATACTCCTCTCAAGGCTAACGGATCATTGTGGAAGAGAGGGCAGAAAGATTGTAAGAGCCAGAGGTAGTAGATAACTACAAAGAAACAGTGTTTTTTGGACATAGGTAGGCAGCTACACAATGACCTCATAGCAGTTGTGACAGCATGTATGAGACCTACACAAGTTTACACCAGAACACAGAGAGGGGAGGTGGGCATGAAGTTCCACCCTTCTCTGAGGAACAAGTGTCAATTCATCTCTCTTCTTACTTGGTCTGTGTGTAAATGTCACTGCTCTGCTTTGGACCCATTGTCTTCATCCATAAGTCAAACAGATTGGCTTAGGTGAGTTCCTTCTTTTCTTCTCATTCAACTTTCATTAAGTCTGTTGGCTATTTTCAGAGTACCACTGTAATAACATCACTGACATCCATGCTGTATGACGACAAAGAATTTCCTAATCTAGAGAAGTTTGACCCTGGTCACTTTCTGGATGAGAGTGGCAACTTTAAGAAGAGTGGCTACTTTATGCCTTTTCTCAACAGGTAACAGAAATTGATTTCCATTTGTACTTTGGAGGACATAATGCAATTTTAGGATCAGGTGCAATGGTGACTTTGCTGGGACTGGAAGATTTTCTCTTTGTATATTATAAAGAGTACCACCTTCATGACTGTATTTTCTCTGCATGTAGTATTTCCTCATTATTGGACCATATCTGTGAGCATTGCAGGATCTAGCACAGATTTTTTTTCAAGTTTTTTTAAAGAAAGCAGAGCATAGTTATTGGTTGAACTTGGCCACTGGATATAATCTCCAGCTTCCCAGGAACTTCTCTTGGAAGCTGATATCATTTAGACTTTTCCTCATCTGCCAGAAGAGAGCTATCTAAGTCCACATTTTCAGTATCTCCTCTGCGGCACCCTTCACTCCCAGACAGCTCTGGGAATGCAAGTTCCCTAGAGAATAGAACATTCTCAAGCTCTGAAAGAGACTCACTTCTGAGTTAGGGAGGCAGGTGAGTCAACAGGACACTGTAATCCAGATGGATTGGTGCTGTAAGAGAGGGAGTCAGAGGGGAAGTTACTCAGATCTTGCTCTTTCATACCCACAGGAGTATTCTAAAAGGTCAGGGGGAAGTTGGCTGGCACACAGGAAACAAGGTTGTAAGAAAAGTAGAGGAAGCAGGGAACTGTACAGAGGAACATTTTCTGTAGATGCAGGAAGTCAGAACCTGCCAAGTAAATGCAGGGTGAGAAGACCATGGGCATGTGGAAGGACAATGTGCAGCGATTCCAGAGCTCTTAGAGTTTCCTTTACTTATGATCCTACACCTTGGTTGTTCAATCTCAGTGCTCCATTATGTGTGCTGAGCCTCTGGGCACGGATTCACTTTTGCCTTTTGCTGTAGGGTTTGATTCTTATGTTGGTCCTGAAAGTGTGCAAATCTAAGTTGAGTATACCACTCATCTCCCCCTTTTCTTAAGGAACTCATTTGGTCAGGGAGGCAAAAGATAAGAAAGAAAGCATAGGATTCAAGCAGTCCTGCCATGAGGGATTATGCATATGATGAGAAAGTCCACAAGGCTACGAGGCTGGGATCACAAGGGTCATAAAGAGGAAAGGCCAGAGCTCCTGAGGGAAGTCAGAGCATTGCTTGGTCAAATGGGGCAGCTTGAAGTTTTGGTGAAGGAAGCTGTGTCTGGAGCAGAGAATATGATGCGTGTCTTCTATCCACATACCTAACAACTCGTTGACTATTTACTAGGTATTCTCCATGACAATTTCCAGCACAGTAATTCAGAGACAAAGCTGTGTCTGTTATTTTCAGGAAAGCGGATGTGTGCAGGAGAAGGCCTGGCTCTTATGGAGCTGTTTTTGTTCTTCACCACCATTTTACAGAATCTTAACCTGAAGCCTCTGGTTGATGTAAAGTACACTGATACCACACCGATAACCAATGGACTTAGCCATATGCCCCCTTTGTACCAAGCTCATTTTATTCCTGTGTAAAGGGCAGACTCGCTCATCACTCCTCTCTCTCTCTGCTTCCATCAGTCACTGGATGAAGGCTCCCAGATGGTTATAGACATCAAGTTCATTATCAGGAATGGGCATTCGAGGTGGTCTCTCCACTATTGCTTAGCTTGCCAGTTGGTGTCATCCCTTTAGATCACTAGAGGTCACTCTGGTGCCTGATCTGTCTTCTAACCTATGATTCCCTCTTCTCCCTATTCTACCCCCACCCACTCAACTTCCTGTTCCCCTATGACCTACTCTCTCTTTCTGTTCTCTCCCTCTCTTCTTCCCAGCTCCCACTCCCCCCACCCCTCACCGTGTTCCCCATCCATTCAGAGGATCTTGTCTCAATCCTCTTCTCTTGGGTACTATGCATATATGCATATCTTTTAGGTTCTTTCCTGTTTCCCAGACTCTCTATCAGTGGAAGTGCAGACTGGCACTATTCTGATCCATGACTAGAAACCATATATGAGTGAGTACATACCATGTTTGTCTTTTTGCGACTGGATTACCTCACTCAGGATGGCTTCCTCCAGTGCCATCCATTTACCTGCGAATTTCAAGATTCCATTGTTTTTTTCTGCTGAGTAATACTCCATTGTGTAAATGTACCACATTTTCTCCACCCACTCTTCAGTTGAGGGGCATCTAGGTTGCTTCCAGGTTCTGGCTATTACAAATAATGCTGCTATGAACATAGTGGAGCCGGTGCCCTTGTTGTATGAATTTGCCTCATTTGGATATATGCCCAAGAGTGCAATTGCTGGGTCTTGCGGTAGATTAATTCCCATTTTCCTGAGGAATCTCCACACTGATTTCCAAAGAGGCTGTACGAGTTGGCACTCCCACCAGCAGTGGAGTAGAGTTCCCCTCTCTCCACATCCTCTCCAGCATAAATTGTCTTCAGTGTTTTAGCCATTCTGACAGGAGTAAGATGGTATCTCAGAGTTGTTTTGATTTGCATTTCCCTGATGGCTAAGGATGTTGAGCACTTTCTTAAGTGTCTCTTGGCCATTTTAGCCTCCTCTGTTGAGAATTCTCTATTTAGATCTGTACCCCACCTTTTAATTGGATCCTTTGGTGTTTTGGAGGCTTGTTTCTTGAGTTCTTTGTAAATTTTGGAGATGAGCAAATTGGCAAAGAATGGGCTGGCAAAACCAGCAGAGACAGCTGATCTGAACAGGGGAGAGCTCTTGGACCCCAGACTGACAGCGGGGAGGCTAACATGGGACTGATCTAGACCCCCCAAATGTGAGTGTCAGTGAGAAGGCCTGGGCAACCTATGGGGCCTTGAGCAGTGGATCAGTGTCTATCCCTGGAATACAAACAGTCATCGTGTGCCCATAGCACAAAGAGGGATGCTCTCTCAGCCTGGACTCTTAGGGGAATGCCTGGACCCTACCCGGAGTGAAATGACAGACTCTAGATATCCCCTATGTGGAAGGAATTGGCAATAGGGTGGGAGGCTGGGGGGGGAAGGAGGGTGCGGGAGGAGGGGAGGGAGAGGGAACTGGGATTGACATGTAAAGCTATTTAAAATTAAAATAAAAATGATAAAAAGGGCAGACTAGCTATACTCACAATCTGCAACTTCTCTGCTTTGAGGGTACTGCTGATTTCGATTCTGGTACTATAGTTGCTTTCTCTCACTTTTCCCCCATTCTCTTGAGATCCAGTGAACCTCAAACCCCATTAAGCAGAGTTCTCTGGGTCAACACACAGTTCAACCTTTTGTCCTCTATATTTTGTGACACTCCCAAGCATTACTTATATAGTGAGTATACATAACTTGTACAATTCAGTTACTACTAATACTATATTTTTGCGTAAAACAACAACATCTTTACAATAGGACAATTCAAAGCCATCTGTCTCCTGCTTGTGCTGAATAAAAACTAATTTCTGGGACAGTTCTCAGACTCTCTTTCTTATGATGGGCATAAATGCAAGGAATAAGTAAAGAAAGCAAAGTCTCAAGAGGCCATATTTGCTCTCATAAAGATTTATACAGAAAGGGACCAAGAAGAAAAGGGCAGAAATGCTTTCTTGGCTGTTAGTGGACATTAAGATTTGAACAAGAAACACTGATATCCAAGAACAGTTTCTGGTATTGGGACTAATTCAGGCTATCAGTCATGGGGGTGTGTAAATATTTGTTATTAAGGCTAATGCCCCTGCTTTAGTGTTTACTGTGAACACAAAGTAGGGATAGTGAATATTGTTTTTGCTTTCTGTTTTCAGCTTAGAGTTAAATAGTAATTAGTATGTTTGTCTTGTCAATTCAAAGTTCTACACCCCAGAGAAGGGGAATGAGGCAAGATCTCCTGAGCAGATTGGGAGCATGGGGGGTCAGAAGGAGGGGGGAGAGAGGAAGAAGTGGAGGGGAGAAGAGGATATGGGAAGCAGGAAGGTTGAGTCGGGAGAAGAATAGAGGAGAGCAGGATGAGAGATACCATAATAGAGGGAGCCATTATAGGTTTGAGGAGAGAGCTTACACTGTGGGATTTCCAGAGATCTACAAGGATGACTCCAACTGGCAAACTAAGCAATAGTGGAGAGACTACCTTAAATGCCCCTCCTTGATAATGAGTTTGATGACTACCTTATACGCCATTTAGAACCTTCATTCAGTGACTGATGGAAGCAGAGGCAGATACCCACAGCTAAACACGGAACTGAACTCCTGGAGCCCAGTGACAGAGAGGGAGGTGTGATGAGCAAAGGGGTCAAGACTGTTCTGGTGAAACCCACAGAGACAGCTTACCTGACAAGAGGGAGCTCTTGGACCCCTAGACTGATGGCTGAGAGGCCATCATGGGACTGATCCAGACCCCCTGAATGTGGTGTTAGTGAGGAGGCCTTGGCAATCTCTGGGGCCTTGGGTAGTAGATCAGTGTTTACCATGGCATACGATTGAACTTTGGGAGCCCATTCCATATGGAGGGATGCTCTCTCAGCCTGGACACGTGGGGGAGAGCCTTGGATGAAATTACAGACTCTGGAAATTACAGCCTCAACCTCCCTGGGGAATGGTGTGGTGATTAGGTGGGGAGCTGGGGGGATTGGTGGAGGGGCAAGGGAGGAAGGGAGGGAGAGGGAGCTGGGATTGATATGTGAAGCAAGCTTGTTTCTAATTTAAAATAAAAAATATATTAGAAAAAAAAGTTCTACATGCTTGACTAAAGAGATGGTTCAATTGATGAAGTGCTTGCTGTGGAAGCACATTTGATACCCAGGACCTATGTTAAAAAAAATCAGGGCTTGGTGATGCAGGCTTCTAATCTGAGTGCTGAGAAGAAGAGACCGAAGGGTCCCTGGGCCTTGCTGACTAGCCAGCCTCACTTATAAGTTCCAAGACAGTTAGACACCATGTTCAAAAACAAAACAAAACATGATTGATGACACCTGATGAAGTCTGAGACTGACTGCTGGCTTCCACATGCAAACGAACACACATGTGACTGTATCACACAAAGATGAACCCACACAAAGATTTGTGCATCAACACATACTTAGAAATTCTTTTCATTACTATAAGGAACTACCTGATATAGGCTACTGTGGTGGTTAACTTTGTTAACTTGATACATTTAGAATAAATTGGGAAGAGAGTCTCAATGAGGGACTGTGTCCATGGGATTGGCCTGTGGAAGTGTCTGTGGGGGACTGTTTGAAACTGAGTTAATTGATGTGGGAAGGCCCAGTCCACTGTGACTGGCACCATCCTAAGAAAGGGGTTTGTGAGCCATGTAAGAGTGGAGAAATCAAGCTGAGAGCATGCAAGTGGGTGTGTGTATGTGTCATCTCTGCTCCTGACTGTGAATGTGATGACTAGCTGTTTGAAGTCCCTGCCTTGATTTCACTCACTAGGCTGGACTGTAAGCTGGAACTGAATGTTAAATAAATCCCCTCTTTCTTAAGATGATTTTGGTTGGGGCATATTATTATCACAGCAACAGAAATGAAAATAGAACAGCTACTTATGAAGGAAAGCTTTCTTTTAGCTTACAGAGGTTCAATGTCCAAAGCACACAGTATAGGCCTGTGGTAAGGTCTGCTGTAAGAAAAACACAATGCTTCTACAGAGAACTGAGAGTGGTTTGCAGCTATTAGATTTTAGGGTGATGTGAGTCAGGCTGCTTCTCTTTGCCTTGGATAAAGAACTCACCAATCCCTGAATTCACTCAAGCAATAAGTGTTATAAGCTGATCTTCCGACACCAGTCTTAACACACAGGAGCTGTAATTATTAACTAAGTCCAAGTTCATGTGACAGTCACAGCCTGAGTCATGAATGTTGAATCATCGCTCATGGTGAACCCAGATGAACAGAAGCCTGGAGAGAAGAGTGCAAAGTGCAGGGGACATGGTTTCCGGTCTTAGTTCTACCATCCTTAGTCTGTGTGAGTTTCTAAGGCCCAGCTTCCTCAGCAGTGAAAAAGAGAGCATTTTACCTTAGGCAAGGGTAACTGAGAGAACCTAAGAGAATATGGTTGGTGTGAAAACCGTGGGAACCAAACTATCAAAACTCCTTCAAAGATAACTAGGAGAGCATTGCATAACCCTCCCTTCTCCATCTCTGCAGAGGTCAGACTAGTTCAGTTTTTGTTTTTGTGTTTTTCCCCTGGACACATCTGAGTCAAATAAGAGCTTCTATTTAGTGTGAAGCCTGTTTAGGAACCAAATCAGGGTGCTGTACCTTCAGAATAATTATAAGTTTGGGGTTGGTTTTAACTTGCCCTTTGGATAGCCTCAGTGTAAGCCACAAGACACTGCAATGGCTAACAGATCTCATCTCAAAGCTCAGTTCTCCCATGTATGAGGCACAAGATATGATAGGTCTGCTACGTCCCCAGACTGCCTTTATCCATTAAAAAAACAACAATTAGAACAAAAATCACTGTTATAAGTGTTTTAAAAAGAGCATTTAGTGGTAACATATGCATGCATTTACTCAGCTAATTATTTGATACATGATACATTTTCCAAGTGGTGGTCTACACAGGATGCAGAGGCAGTAGGATATTGGATTTGTAGACAGGGGTAAAAAGGACTCCCCCCAAGTCAAAGACTCTGGGTTATGATATACTTGATATTGGATTTGTAGACAGGGGTGAAAAGGACTCCCCCCAAGTCAAAGACTCTGGGTTATGATATACTTTTTTTTTCTCTTTAGGCACAGAACACTGAAATCTTGGATAAGACTTTCAGTCTCAAGGAGAGTATCCTAATGTTTGAGAAGCATCACTGCCTAAATAGCATTTTATAGACTAGGGATAAAGCACATGGATTGCCTCCAAAATCCTAAAGTCCCAACTGGTTCCCAGACTAGAAATTGGGATGAGTTTTACACAAACAATTTACTTTAGGTTCTGGAAAAATGACTCAGTTTGTGGCAAAGCATCCACTGTGTAAGCATGAGGACTTGAGTTCAGTTCCCTCAACACCCGGGCAAAACTGGGCTATCTATAACCTCAGTGCTGGGTATGGGGGGGGCAGAGACAAGAGGATTCCTGAAACTCACTGGCCAAACTGATGATCTTCAGAGCTCCAGGCTCAGTGAGGAATCTGGTCCCCCCCCCCACCAAAAAAGAAGAAGAAGAAGAAGAAGAAGAAGAAGAAGAAGAAGAAGAAGAAGAAGAAGAAGAAGAAGAAGAAGAAGAAGAAGAAGAAGACACCAGAAGTCCACCTCTGGTCTCCACAAGCACATGTGTGTATATGCACAAACATTCATGTATACCCAGATGCATACATGAATACAAATATTTATTTCATTACTCCTCAATTTGGGCTTTAGGATGTAAATGGAACTACTTAAGGTATTGAAATGTGCCCCACCCCACAAATAAAAAGTGTAACAACAACAATAAAAAGCCCACAATAGTACCTGGGCCAAGTTCAGCTCCAGACTAGTTACAACAGCTTGGTCAGGGGCCAGGGCAGTGAGACTGTAAAGAGCAGCTTTAATGGTTTTCAACAGGCCAGAGTCCACCCAGAAGAGAGATAAAAGTGCACCTAGCCGATTGGTCCGAGGCACAAGTTGAGTTAGCAACTATCATTATAAAAGCTTGGGACTACAAGTTCACAGGTGTCTCCCTAAGAAGAGAAGGCTGCCATGGATCCAGTCCTGGTCCTGGTGCTCACTCTCTCCTGTCTACTGCTCTTTTCGGTCTGGAGACAGAGCTCTGGGAGAGGGAGGCTCCCTCCTGGCCCCACTCCTCTCCCTCTTATTGGAAACATCCTGCAGATAGATATAAAGGACATCAGCAAATCCTTAGCCAACGTAAGTATGCTTCCTGCTCCACAGTGGCTGCAAAGCAAAAATTAATCTCTGCTGTTAAATAAATATACTTCTGGAGGCAAATGGAGAAACTGTGCTACTATAAGGCAATTGCGCCCTATGGATTACCATATTTGGTTTGTCATTGTCAGAAATGATTAATGTATTTGTCCAGATTAGAAATTTTTACATTGTAAGATAAAGTCCATATAGCAGAGAACAGCTACTTTTTCTGCTTCATGATCTTTAACTATTAAAAGGTAAGGGAATTGTTTTGAGAATTTACTGGAGAAGCCATCTATGTACATGTTGTGTATTATGTGTAAGTTAGTGAAAATTATTTAATTTCTCCAAAGAAACAATTTATATTTGATACCAAGGAAATCTGAGTCAACATTAAACATATGCACATGACATAGAACTAGTAAGGTCCATTGCCGGCACCAGCCTTTCTGGACTATGGGGAAAGCAGATGTCTGACCCACCAATGAGCAGCATGGAAGAGATTCTGTGGGTCACTGCATGTGCTGGCACTATTGTTATCTGTCCCTTAGTCAGTAATATCAGCGTTACAAACTGCCTGGCATCACACTCATCGAGGGAGAGTTTTTATTTTTTTAAAAATTTTATTTATTTATTAATTTCCCTTTTTAAACCTTTAAATTAGAAACAAGCTTCTTTTACATGTCAATCCCAGTTCCCTCTCCCTCCCCTTCTCCCCTGCCCGCCCTCACCCCTTATCCCATCCCCTTTCTGCTCCCCAGGGAGAGTGAGGCCTTCCATGGGGGATCTTCAAAGTCTGTCATATCATTTGGAGAAGGACCTAGACCCTCCCCTGTGTGCTTAGGTAGAGCAAGTATTCCTCTATGTGGAATGTGCTCCCAAAGTCCATTCTTTTGCTAGGGATAAATATTGATCCACTACCAGAGGCCCCATAGATTAACCAGACCTCCAAACTGACATCCTCAGGGGGTCTGGAACAGTCCTATGCTGGTTTCTCAGATATCAGTCTGGGATCCATGAGCAACCCCTTGTTCAGGTCAGCTGTTTCTGTGGGTTTTTCCAGCCTGGTCTTGACCCCTTTGCTCATCACTCCTCCCTCTCTGCAACTGGATTCTTGAGTTCAGCTCAGTGTTTAGCTGTGGGTGTTTGCTTCTGCTTCCATAAGTTACTGGATGAAGGCTCTAGGATGGTAGTCATCAATCTCATTATTGGAGAAGGGCATTTAAGGTAGCCTCTCAACTATTGCTTAGATTGTTAGTTTGGGGTCAACCTTGTAGATCCCTGGATGTTTCCCTAGTGCCAGATTTCTATTTAAACCTATAATGGCTCCCTCTATTATGGTATCTTTTTTCTTGCTTTCCTCTATTCTTCCCCTGACTCAATCTTCCTGCTCTCTCCTGTCCTCCTCTCCTCTTCTCCCATTCTCTTTCTTGTAACTCCCTCTCCCCTACCCCCATGCTCCCAATTAGCTCAGGAGTTCTTGTCCCCTTCAAGGGAGAGTTTTTAAATGGTGGCTTTCCAGTATTTATCACAGGGCAACTGAGCCAGACCCTGTGAGAAGAGCCCAGCAGAGTCCTGAAGTATTGTCCTTCACAGTTGAATATTTGTTTCAATGTGGACGCTGAGAACTGGTGAGTTGCTCAAGTACAAGAGATCCCTGAGCAGGGTTTAAATCTGAGTTTTGACTTTTCACCCATGGGAAACCAAAATGAACTTGAAATTTCTTTTCAGTGTCACTCTCTTTATCACTAAACCCACAGATGAAGTTACTTCAAAGTGTCATGGTTCTGACAGATTGCACATTATTTGCCTGGCAATCCCCTGGTAAACTAGACTCATGATGTACTTGAAAGCTACAACAGTCAGCTTTTTAGGTATTGAATCTAACTAATTTTGAAGGTGTGGTTGGCAAACTACAAATGTGGAGAGCAAGGTGCTAATGCCAGCATAGATCTTCTAGATTCTTCTGCTGCTACATGCATTTTCTTTATTTTTTAATTTCCAGTTCTCAAAAGTCTATGGCCCTGTGTTCACCCTGTATTTTGGCACGAAGCCCACTGTTGTGGTACATGGATATGAAGCAGTGAAGGAAGCTCTGGAAGACCTTGGAGAGGAGTTTTCTGGAAGGGGTAACTTCCCAATTGTTGAAAGAATGAATAGTGGCCTTGGTAAGTGTGCATGTGCCCATGTGTGCATGTATGTGCATGCATGTGTATGCAGGTGTGTGCAGGGCAGGGGTCATGGGGAGGAGATAGAAAATCTCCTTGGGCAGGGAGCCAAGTGGCAGTCAGAAGCCTGTTCTTCTTCCTTGCCTGGGGTCTCCCTTCTATTTCCATTTCCTGTTCTGGTAGGAATCATTTTCAGCAATGGAACAAAATGGAAGGAGCTTCGGCGCTTCTCACTTATGACCTTGAGGAATTTTGGTATGGGGAAGAGAAGCATCGAGGATTGCATTCAAGAGGAAGCACGATGCCTTGTGGAAGAGTTAAGAAAAACAAATGGTGGGTACCTGTTTACTTGACTCTTCCTTAACGATAACCTTTTCAACACAGCAGCTACTCCTGGGCAGTGGTTGTTAGCTCTCTTGCAAGCGCCCAAAGACAGCTTTGCTTATCTGCCCTTGTGTTTGTACACACTGACTGTTCATGCAGTGTAGTCATAATACTCATCTAATCCCATTCTGCCACAGCTTGTTTTCAAATCCAAATATTGTGAAGCTAGAATGTTTTGAGTCTCATAAAAATTCATATGGGGTAATATTTTCCTTATAGTGTAATTATGACTTTATTATTTAGAATGTTTTCTTGGAGGGTATTTGTTAAGCATATGTGGTGTTAATGAGCCCATCATATTTTCATGGAATATGAGGAAGTGACATGTTTTGTCATTGAGGTGGCCAGATTTGCCTCAAGACCTGCAACTCCTATCAATAATGGTACTTACCATATTTTTATTTTCTTTTACTTAAACATCTTTGAGTGCTACTTTCATCAGCTGTGATGCCTCTGTAAACAAAGGGCTGTTTAAAAACTCTCAGTGGTAATTTGATGTTAATTGCTATTTGCTATGCTATTTCGTATCTGCTATGATGGAATTCTGCTAGTATGTAACATGTATGAAATTATTTATTTAACCTATTTCAATTACTGTTAATTCTACCTTACTTTCCCCTAATTGTAAGTTAGTTTTAAATCTATCTTTTGTCATTTGTTTGTTAGCCATGTTTTAATTTTCTATATTTTACAATCTTTGATTCATAGATGCTATTCAGATCTAGGGAGGGAACTTTACTCCCAAGCTTAACTGTTTCCTAGACACAGAAAACATGCCTTGGATTTTTAAAGGAGCCTAACCATAGCCCATTTTTCCAAGTGCTTCCTTTATCGAATTCTCAAATGACAATGCTGTGTTTTCTTTGCCCTGGGTTACCCTACAGCACGGTATGGGATCCCTAAGAGCATCCTTATGGCTTAGATGCCTCTGAGACTACTCTATCAAGGAGGCTTCACTCAGTGTTTGCATCTGCTTCATGCCTTCCTCCTGTGAATGTCCTAATGCCCTGCAGGCAGGAAAACATGCACGAAGAGACAAGAGTAAAATTCAGCTCAGCCTGATTTTATTGTAACCAGTTCTAGACCAAGACTTTTCGAGTCTGACTCAGATCATCTCTTCCTTCCTTAATTAAATTTATTTATTATTTTATGTTCCAATCCCAGTTCCCCCTCCCTCCTCTCCTCCCGCTCTCCCCTGCTTCCCCCTCACCCCACCTCTCATCCACTCCTCAGAGAGGGTAAGGCCTTCCCTAGGAAGTTAGTCAACTAAGTCTGTCCTATCACCTCATTGAGGCAGGACTAAGCTCCTATGGTTGGGGGGGCAACCCCCTCCCCGTGTGGTCCACCAAATCAGTTTATGCATTAGAGTTAGATCTTGGTCCCACTGCCAATGGCCTCATATATTACGCAAGTCACACCATTGTCACCTGTATTCAGGGGTCCTAGTTCAGTCCTATGCCAGTTCCCCAGTTGTCAGTGTGGGTGTGGAGTCAGTGACATTTTATTAGTTTGGGTCTTTACATACTTTTCATTCATTATGTATATTTCATCACATCTTTGGTATGAATTTGGTGATACTTACTGTAAGTGTTTCGGGATGGGTTGGGACAGGATGGAATAGGAGTGGGTCAGGTATTCTGGCACTCGGGAGTCACAGAATACTGAGTGTTACACAGCTCAGGTGGAAAGGTATCCTGGAGCTCAGGAGCCAAGGACCACCACAGGTTGCAGTAAGCTTGGCAGCTTACAGCCTTGCCTCAGAGAAAGGCTTCTCCAGTGTATCAGCTCCGCTCCAGGCAGAACAGGGTCTTCCAGCTGGGGATGTTTGCCTAGTGTAGCAGTTTTGCTAGGCAGGAGGTTTCTCAGGAGAAGTTGCTACAGTTCAGCTCTGCTCCTGGAGAGCGGAGAGTGGAGAGCGGGGAGCGGGGAGCAGGGAGCAGAGTGTAACAACTCCTCTCTGCCAAGGAAGGTTTCCCGGGCAAGTGTTACAGCGCTGCTTGCTCTGCTCTGCTCTGCCCAGGGTCGCCTCTTCTTGCTCTGCTCTGCTCTGTAAGCGTTTCGTCGGGATGGGTCAGGACAGGATGGAACAGGAGTGAGTGGGTCAGGTATTCTGGCACTCGGGAGTCACAGAATACCCAGTGTTACACAGCTCAGGTGGAAAGGTATCCTGGAGCTCGGGAGCCAAGGATACTGAGTGTTACACAGCTCAGGTAGAAAGGTATCCTGGAGCTCGGGAGCCAAGGACCACCACGGGTTGCAGTAAGCTTGGCAGCTTACAGCCTTGCCTCAGAGAAAGGCTTCTCCGGTGTGTCAGCTCCGCTCCGGCAGGACAGGGTCTTCCAGCTGGGGATGTTCGCCTAGTGTAGCAGTTTTGCTCCGCAGGAGGTTTCTCGGGCGAAGTTGCTACAGTTCAGCTCTGCTCCTGGAGAGCCGAGCGGAGAGCAGGGAGCCGGGCGGGAGCAGAGTGTAACAACTCCGCTCTGCCAAGGAAGGTTTCCCGGGAAGTGTTACAGCGCTGCTCGCTCTGCTCTGCTCTGCTCTGCCCAGGGTCGCCTCTGCTCGCTCTGCTCTGCTCTGCCCAGGGTCGCCTTTGCTCTGTCGCAGCCGCAAAAGAAGATCTTCACCCGAAGCTCATCCAAAGGTGTTTATTGGAAGACAGCTGGACCAGCCAAGCTGAACATACACAGGGTTTATATAGGGGTTCCTGGGGTTGGGGAAGTTTTTCCAGGGTAGGGATTGGTCCGATTTCAGTGCTGAGCTCAGATTGGCTAGAGCTCTGCTCCGGGATTGGTTACTTTTTTACACAGGATTAGGGTCAGATTTGGCTCTGGTTTCAGGGCCAAAGTGTGTTTCTTTCTCTGGTCCTTTTTAGCCTTTTGGCTCCAATTTTAGGGCCAGGGTACATTTCTTTCACTGACTCTGATTCCAGGGACAAAGTGTGTTCCTTTGGCACTGGTTTTAGGGTCAGGGTACATTTCTTTGGTTCTGGTTGCAGGGCCAAAGTGTGTTTCTTTGGCTCTGCTCAGGGTGTGTTTCTTTGACTGGTCCCTTTTTCCCTACATGCTCTGCCCAGGGTCGCCTGTGCTCTGTCGCCGCTGCAAAAGAAGATCTTCACCCAAAGCACATATAAAGGGGTTTATTGGAAGGCAGCTGGACCAGCCAAGCTGAACATACACAGGGTTTATATAGGGATTCCTGGGGTTGGGGAAGTTTTTCCAGAGTAGGGATTGGTCTGATTCCAGTGCTGAGCTCAGATTGGCTAGAGCTGTGCTCTGGGATTGGTTACCTTTTTACACAGGATTAGGGTCAGATTTGGCTCTGGTTTCAGGGCCAAAGTGTGTTTTCTTTCTCTGGTCCTTTTTAGCCTTTTGGCTCCAATTTTAGGGCCAGGGTACATTTCTTTCACTGACTCTGATTCCAGGGACAAAGTGTGTTCCTTTGGCACTGGTTTTAGGGTCAGGGTACATTTCTTTGGTTGTGGTTGCAGGGCCAAAGTGTGTTTCTTTGGCTTTGCTCAGGGTATGTTTCTTTGACTGGTCCCTTTTCCCAACACTTACACTTTAAGTTTATTGGAGATTCAGTTAAAAACTGCTTTTGAGGGCATAGCTGTGGTGGCACACGCCTTTAATTCCAGCAGATGAGAGTCAGAGGCAGACTCAAGGTCAGCCTAGTCTACAGAGGGAATTCCAGGACTGACTCCATAGCTACTAAGAAACTATGTCTCCAAAAACTAAACAAGAACAAAACCAAACCAAAAAACAGTTTTTTTTTTGCCAGCATCTCACTCTGTAGTCCAGTTTGTTCTCAATCTTGCCATCCTCTTGTTCTGAGGGACAGGGATTACAGATTTGTGGCATGATAAACAAGAGACTCAGAGACAGATATTAGGATTCAAACTTTGAGCTGAAGATCAGAAAAGCAAAACAGCCAGCCACCAGCTCTTACCTCTACATCAGCTCAGACCAAAGGGGCGATCCTCAAACTGTTCCCAACTTCTCTGCTCCTCAGATTCATTCAGATTGCTATGCTCTTCACAATGTGGCTCAGACTGAATGCCTCTACCTTTTGTTCCTCTAAAATCCTGGGATTACAGGCATGAGCTCTGATTCACTCTTCAGTAGTCCAGGGTCATCTTGGATTCAGAGATCCACATGCCTTTCTTCTGAGTCTGAGATTAAAGGTGTATACCACCACCACCTGATCTCTATAGACTGAGGCTCGCTTTGCTTTCTGAATCCTAAAGCAAGCTTTAATAAATCATAAATAACTTATAACCACAATTCCCCTTTTTGTCTAATATAAAAAGAAGGCTACAGCTAACATAAAAAACTACATGCAAGAAGTATAATAAGTATATACAATACATATAGGCAATACTTACATCAACAATGTCTAGTTTACTTGCATTTGAAAAATTCAGAAGAAATACTTTATTATCTGTCCTATCTTGGTGAATCCAAAATCTTCTACTTAATTTACTTTCTATTCTAATTTGCATTATTAAATTATCTTTTAATGTCTTTGAACATTTACGCTTTACATTTATTTAGTGAGTTTCCTTTCTGAGTCTGGTAAACAAGGAAAACTGTAACTATCTAGTCTTTAGCTCTCTCAGAGACCCGAGAAGGAAATGATATTAACTGAATAAACAGGAAGTGCAAGCAACTTCTAAAAAATGTGAGAAATGACAAAAATAGCTGGCTGCCTGGACAGTCATCCAAGATTCCTCTGCAATGTCGGAGTATCCATCTTAGGCCTACAGACCTAGCATATCTGACAGACTTGCCTGTGAAGGAGGATTTTCCGAAAGCTGTTCCACCTTGTTTTGGCAAGGTTTTGCAGTCACCCGTTTTGGTGTCCTGTTTTGTCCAATTTGGACAGTATACAGTCAACCCTTGAGGCAAGGGCACTTTCTTGCTCAGTGGATTTTTTGTCACAAAGAAAGTAAACTTTATGTGGAGTTTCTTCAGTGCCCATCATCTTCTCTGAAGTAAATTGGTACTGCCAGGAGCAGACATGTCTCATTGTCATAAAAATACCTATGTTATTAAAACATTTTAAATGACATAATCTGTAGATCTCTGAAGTGTTTAAAGAGGACCTGTCTTTCTAAAATATAGTCTGTTTGACTTTGAAACATACCTAATGTGATTACAAGTTTGATTATAATAGGTGACTAATTCCTCACCTACATTTCCTTATTGTCTTATATAGTTGGTAGAAATATTCATTGCATTATTAAATGAGCTGTATAGTTATAGTACTTTGAACAAGATTAGAAATGTGTGTACAGTATGTTTTAGCAAAATTATTCTTTTTCTTCTTTTTGGTTTTTCGAGACAGGGTTTCTCTGTGTAGCTTTGGAGCCTATCCTGGAACTCGCTTTGTAGACCAGGCTGACTTTAAACTCACAGAGATCCACCTATCTCTGCCTCCTGAGTGCCAGGATTAAAGGTGTGTGCCACTAACACCCAGCTGCAAAATTATTCTCAAATTTGTATCTATATACATTATTTGTATGCAATATGCAAAAGTCCAATCCAATGTAAAATATTTAAGACTAGTAGTTGCTTTTTAAAAGTAGATTCAATAATCCACCTTTTAATCTTATCATATCTATATCCTCCCTTTTTTCTTTTCAGAGTAGATTCAATAATCTACCCTTTTTATCCTATCATAGCTGTATTCCTTTCTTTTGAAAACAAAAATCTTGAATCTAATCCCCTTTCTTCAACTTTCTTCCTGACTGTACCAACAACATTTTGTAATCAATTCTCCTAAATGATGACAAATAGCCCAATGAATGACCAAAACCCACTTACCCCACCTCTTAAGAATGTGGGCATCATGTTCTTAATTTTATTTCCTGCTATCTGGGGGCACTGACATTTTTGGGGATCCTGAAAAGAAAAATTTGGGGTAACTGTCAAGCTGTATCATTTTTGTTCTGTCTCTGCATAATGAGAAAGTGCAGGGCTTATTTTAAATCCTAGCTAGAGTCTTCTGTGAGGCTGGATCATCTCAACTGACCATCTCGAAATTGTTCTGAGCAATTTGTAGTTCAAAGTGAATCTTTAATGTTCAGCTTAATGGTGTTATCATAGTCCTGGTGAAGTTGTTGTGGGGTCATATTCTCCTTTTGGAGACTTCAAAGGTCTCTGTTAGGTGTGGTCATAGTTCACAGTAGAAAACTGGTAGAGACTCAAACCCTAAATCATGTACAGGAAGGTAAATAAAACTTCTTCTAGAAGCAGTTAGCACTCTATATGCCCATTAATATCATGACAAAACTCTAAAGTACATATATATTAATCTTATACATTTTTATATAGATATAATATTTATGCTTTAAGAAAAGTTCTTAAATGCCAATATAAAATAAAAGGATTAAGAAATTACTGGCAATACATTAGTCTTTCAATATTTGCTTTTCTTTTATTCCATATCAGGTGGCTCTTCTGACATGAGACAAAGATTTTTGATTTTTCTTTAACAAACATGCTTGGGTTTCGAGAAGGAGAGAGCCACACTCCTACTCCAAAGTCAGTTTTAATCTTTAATTGGAGTGGGGCTACACAAGAAACATTTGCATATGACTGTAGAGAAAATCAGAAACAAACATTTGGGAAAATTTGTGAAATTTTATCCTGCTGGAAATATGATATACCAATAGACCAATTTACTGCTTTTCTTGGGACAATTCTTTTCTGGATTATTTGTCCCTTTTCTTCAGATGTCTCAGTTGTCCAATGGCCTCTGGATTCCTTAGCTAGACACTTTTATTCTCCTGAAAAGATAAAAATAAAACTCTTTCCCAACCCTAAATTTTTGGGGAGGTTCTCCTTTGGAAAATTGTACTTGATCAAATGAAAATCATTTG
The DNA here is from genome assembly GCF_017639785.1 of Mesocricetus auratus. Taxonomy (NCBI): domain Eukaryota; kingdom Metazoa; phylum Chordata; class Mammalia; order Rodentia; family Cricetidae; genus Mesocricetus; species Mesocricetus auratus. The sequence continues at coordinate 21,990,600 of NW_024429182.1, read as the reverse complement.
TTAGTTTTATAGCTTAGTTTAGATTAAATGCCCATGCTGTTTGATGAACTATCATTTGTTCTAATTAAGAGGTGCCTTGTTCAAATAGAATCTTTATCAATTTTGATGGTATCCATAGTTGTGGAAACAAAAGCAAAACCTCTTCCCCAATGTAACACATGTCTTGGTTTCCATTTGGAGGTCAAGACATCTTTAAAGTATATCGGCTAATTTAATTCTGTAGTTTTATCTATTATCCAATGTCTCTCCACAGCTGTTGTTCCTTTCTCATTAGCATTCAGAAAATTCATCAAAGTTAATAAAACATTATGCAATCTATTTTGGGGGCTCTTTATCATCCCTTCTGTTTACTTACCATATCCTTTAGAGTACAATTCGATCTTTCTGTAACTGCCTGACCTGTAGGATTGTATAATATACCTGTAATATGCTTTATACTATAATAAGCCACAAACTTTTTCATTTCCTTAGACATATGCTGGAGCAATGTTTTTCTTTATTTGTGCAGATATACCCATGATAGCCACAACTTCTAATAAATGTGTAGTTATTGAATCAGCCCTTTCTGAACCCAAAGCAGTTCTTCATTGAAAATCTGAATGGTGTGGTGTACATATTTTAATTTTCCAAATTCTACAAAATGGAACACATCCATCTACCAGATTTCATTCCTTTGAGTACCAATTGGGTTACTTCCTGCAGGTAATGGAGTTTGGTTATATAAAGAATAAGTAGGACATTTTCTTATAATTTCCTTGGCTTGTTGCCATTCGATGGAAAAGTTCTTTTTCAAACGTTTCCTATTGACATGGTGTTTTTTATGAAATTCTGACAACTTTAGCACATTTCCTATCAATAGCTGATCAATTTCATGATTACGTTGTACTAGAGGGCCTGGCAGACCCGTATGGGATCAGGTGTGTGATATCACATATATATATATGATTCCTAGTCCTGATTATGTCTTGTAACTGAATAAATAATGAAGTAAATTCTGTATCATCTTGTATAAATTCAGTGGTTTCAATATGTAAAACAACTCTTTATGCATGTTGTGAATCAGTAATTATGTTGAGAAGTTTTTTATGATCCATTAACACCATGGGAATAGCATATAATTCTGACTTGTGGACAGAATTATAAGGACTTAGGTCTACTTTACTTAAATTTTCTGGTTTGTAACTTAATTTTCCTGATTTATTTGTGTTAGTATAGAATGTAGGCACTCCAATTATTGGTGTTATTCATACAATGTGAGGAAGGATCCAGTTCGTTCTCTTTATAAGTTGAATTCTCTTGCTTTTGGGATAATTGTTAACCTCTCCCAAAAAATTACTACAAGTTTTTTTGCCAAGGTTCATATTTCTGATCCTTTGTGCCTTCCTTCCCTCCTTCTTTCCTTCCTTCCTTCCTTTGTATATAACTTCTTTTTTTAATACATTTTATTTAAATTAGAAACAATCTTATTTTACATGTCAATCCCAGTTCCCTCTCCCTCCCATCTTCCCATGCTCCCCACCGGGGGGCCCCCCATACCATCCCTAATCCACTCCCCAAGGAGGGTGAGGCCCTCTGTGAGGGATCATCAGAGTCTGCCAAGTCATTTGGGGCAGGGCTTAGGCCCTCCCCCATGTATCTAGGCTAAGAGAGTATCCCTCCATGAGGAATGTGCTCCTGAAGTCCATTCATTCACTAGGGATAAATACTGGTTCCACTGCCAGAGGCCCTATAGACTGCCCAGGTGTTCTAGCTGACACCCACATTTAGGGGGCCTGGTTCGGTCCTATATTGATTCCCCAACTATCAGACTGGGGTATGTGAGCTCTCACTTGTTCAGGTCAGCTGTTTCTGTGGGTTTCCCCAGCATGGTCTTGACCCCTTTGCTCATCACTTCTCCTTCCTACAACTGGATTCCAGGAGTTTGGTTCAGTGCTTAACTGTGGATATCTGCTTCAAGAAAAGATATACCTTAATAGTGGGAGCCATTATAGGTTTAAAGAGAAATCTGGCACTAGGAAAATGCCCAGAGATCCACAAAGATGACCCTAACTAAAAATCTAAGCAATTGTGGAGGGGCTACCTTCAGTGCCATTCCCCTATAATGAGAATGATGGCTACCTTAAATGACATCCTAGAGCCTGCATCCAGTAGCTGATGGAAGCAGGGTTCACTTTGTAACAATAATTTATCAATTTTATCATTAGTAATAGGTACTATAATTTCTGCTGGATCTATTCTTGCTAATTGATGAAGTCTCAATTTTCCTTTTAGAATCAACTCAGAGATCTTTTCCACATAAGTTTAAAATTTTTACTCTGTTTATGTGGTAAAAAGATTAGTTCTATGATAATATCTACCCTCTACAATAAAATTCCTATAGGGGAATGTTTATAATAGAATCCAGTTAAACTTTGGATCCACAGGATCCACATGTACAATCTGTAATTAATTCATCTTCCACTAATGCCAATTCTCTATCAGCTTTAGCTGTTAATTCTCTGGAATGATTTAAGTCTTTGTCACTGTCTAAGGTTTTGTTTAAATTAATCAGTTGATCAGGTTTTATACCAATAATGTGCCAGAGATGGGAAATATCTCCTAGCAATCTTTGAAAGTCATTAAGAGTTTGCAATGGATCTCTCCTAATTTGTACCTTTTGTGGTCTAAATTTTTGTAAACTCATTTTATAGCCTAAATATGTAATAAAATCTCCTCTTTGTGTTTTTTCAGGAGCAATTTGTAGTTCCCAACAAGGCAAACTTTTCTTTACTTTTTCAAACATGCTTTCTAAATTATCTACATTTGAACCAGATAATAAAATATTTTTCATGTAATGATAAATTTAGATTGAGAAAATTGCTTACATATTATTTGCAATGATTACCACACAAAATATTGGCACAGGGTGAGGCTATTTAATATTCCCTCTGGGAGAACCTCCCATTAATATCTTTTAGCAGGCTGAGAATTATTATAAGTAGGCACTGTGAAGACAAATTTTTCTCTGTCTTTTTCTTGTAACAGTATACTAAAGAAACAATTTTCTAAATCAGTAACTACAAGAGGCCATCCTTTAGGCAATATAGAAGGCAAAGGAATTTCAGACTGCTAAGCATCCATTGGCTGTATCACCTTATTAACAGCTCTTAAATCTGTTACCCTTCTCCATTTCCTGATTCCTTTTTAATAACAAATACAGGAGAATTCCAAGGGCTGGTTGATTCCTCATTATGCTGAGCATCTAGTTGCTCCTGTACCAGTTCTTCTAAAGCCTGTAGTTTCTCTGTTAAACGCCATTGCGCAACTCAAACAGGTTTCTCTGTCAGCCACTTTAAAAGTAGGGCTGTTGGTGTCTTTGGAAGGTCACCAGCTGTTGTGTCATCTTCCTGTACTACCTGGATGGTTGGTGACTGTTCTTTTTTTATCATTTTTTATTTTAATTTTAAATAGCTTGTTTTACATGTCAATCCCAGTTCCCTCTCCCTCCCCTCCTCCCACACTCCCCTTCCCCCCCCACCCTCCCACACTATTGCCAAATCCTTCCACATAGGGGATATCTAGAGTTTGTCATTTTACTCTGTGTAGGGTCCAGGCACTCCCCTAAGAGTCCAGGCTGAGAGAGCATCCCTCTTTGTGCTATAGGCACACGAAGACTGTTTGTATACCAGGGATAGACACTGATCCACAGCTCAGGGCCCCATAGGTTGCCCAGGCCTTCTCACTGACACTCACATTTGGGGGGTCCAGATCAGTCCCATGCTGGCCTCCCCACTGTCGGTCTGGGGTCCAAGAGCTCTCCCCTGTTCAGATCAGCTGTCTCTGCTGGTTTTGCCAGCCCATTCTTTGCCAATTTGCTCATCACTCCTCTCTCTCTGTCACTGGGTTCCTTGGGTTCAGTTCAGTGATTAATTGTGTGTTTGCCTCTACTTCCATCAGTCACAGGATGAAGGCTCCCAGATGGTTATAGACATCAAGTTCATTATCAGGAATGGGCATTCGAGGGGGTCTCTCCACTATTGCTTAGCTTGCCAATTGGTGTTATCCCTTTAGATCACTCGAGGTCGCTCTGGTGCCTGATCTGTATTCTAACCTATGATTCCCTCTTCCCCCTATTCTACCCCCACCTCCTCAACTTCCTGTTCCCCCATGACCAACTCTCTTCCTCTTCACTCCCTCTCTTCTTCCCAGGTTCCGCTCCCCCCCCACCCCTCGCCGTGTTCCCCATCCATTCAGAGGATCTTGTCTCAATCCTCTTCTCTTGGGTACTATGCATATATGCATATCTTTTAGGTTCTTTCCTGTTTCCCAGACTCTCTATCAGTGGAAGGGCAGACTGGCACTATCCTGATCCATGTCTAAAATCCATATATGAGTGAGTACATACCATGTTTGTCTTTTTGCGACTGGGTTACCTCACTCAGGATGGTTTCTTCCAGTGCTATCCATTTACCTGCGAATTTCAAGATTCCATTGTTTTTTTCTGCCACATTTTCTCTATCCACTCTTCAGTTGAGGGGCATCTAGGTTGCTTCCAGGTTCTGGCTATTACAAATAATGCTGCTATGAACATAGTGGAGCAGATGCCCTTGTTGTATGAACTTGCCTCATTTGGATATATGCCTAAGAGTGGAATTGCTGGGTCTAGTGGTAGATTAATTCCCATTTTCCTGAGGAATCTCCATACTGATTTCCAAAGAGGCTGTATGAGTCGGCACTCCCACCAGCAGTGGAGGAGTGTTCCTCTCTCTCCACATCCTCTCCAGCATAAATTGTCTTCGGTGTTTTTGATTTTAGCCATTCTGACAGGAGTAAGATGGTATCTCAGAGTTGTTTTGATTTGCATTTCCCTGATGGCTAAGGATGTTGAGCACTTTCTTAAGTGTCTCTTGGCCATTTTAGCCTCCTCTACTGAGAATTCTCTATTTAGCTCTGTACCCCACCTTTTAATTGGATCCTTTGGTGTTTTGGAGACTTGTTTCTTGAGTTCTTTGTAAATTTTGGAGATTAGCCCTCTGTCAGAGGTAGGGTTAGTGAATATCTTTTCCCATTCTGTGGCCTGCCTTTTTGTCTTTTTGACTGTGTCCTTTGCCTTACAGAAGCTTTTTAGTTTCAGAAGGTCCCATTTGTTAATTGTCGATCTCAGTGCCTGTGCCACTGGTGTTATGTTTAGGAAGTGGTCTCCTGTACCAACTCGTTGAAGAGTATCTCCCACTTTCTCTTCTAAAAGTTTCAGTGTGGCTGGATTTATGTTGAGATCTTTGATCCATTTGGACTTAAGTTTTGTACAAGGCGATAAACATGGATCTATCTGCAGTCTTCTGCATACCAGTACCCAGTTATGCCAGCACCATTTGTTGAAGATGCTTTCTTTTTTCCATTGTACAGTTTTAGCTTCTTTGTCAAAAATCAAGTGTTCATAGGTGTGTGGGTTAAAATTAGAGCTTTGGATTCGGTTCCATTTGTCTACCTGCCTATTTTTGTGCCAATACCAAGCTGTTTTCAGGACTATAGCTCTATAATAGAGCTTGAAGTCAGGTATGGTGATGCCTCCTGAAGTTCCTTTATTGTGTAGGGATGTTTTAGCTATCCTGGGCCTTTGGTTTTTCCATATAAAGTTGATTAATGTTCTTTCCAGGTCCTTGAAGAATTGTGATGGAATTTTGATAGGGATTGCATTGAATCTGTAGACTGCTTTTGGCAAGATTGCCATTTTTATTATGTTGATTCTACCAATCCAAGAGCATGGGAGATCTTTCCATTTTCTGGTATCTTCTTTGATTTCTTTCTTTAAAGACACAATGTTCTTGATATACAGGTCTTTAACTTCCTTGGTTAACATTATCCCCAGATATTTGATGCTGTTTTTGGCTATTGTAAAGGGTGATGTTTCTCTGATTTCTTTCTCAGTCACTTCATCATCTGTATATAATAGGGCCACTGATTTTTTTGAGTTTACCTTGTATCCTGCCACATTGCTGAAGGTGTTTATCAGCTCTAGGAGTAACCTTGCAGAGTTTTTTGGGTCACTTATGTAAACTATCATATCATCTGCAAATAGTGAAAGTTTGACTTCTTCTTTTCCTATTTGTATCCCCTTTATCTCCTTTTGTTGTCTTATTGCTGTAGCTAGAACTTCAAGTACAATATTGAAGAGATATGGAGAGAGTGGACAGCCTTGTCTTGTTCCTGATTTTAGAGGAATTGCTTTGAGTTTCTCTCCATTTAGTTTGATGTTAGCTGTTGGTTTACTGTATATTGCTTTTATTATATTCAGGTACGTTCCTGTTATCCCTGATCTCTCTAGGACCTTTATCATGGAGGGGTGCTGGATTTTGTCAAAGGCTTTTTCAGCATCTAGTGAGATGATCATGTGGTTTTTCTTTCGCAGATTGTTAATATGGTGGATTACATTGATAGATTTTCTAATGTTGAACCATCCCTGCATTCCTGGGATGAAGCCTACGTGATCATGGTGGATGATTTTTCTGATGTCTTCTTGAATCCGGTTTGTGAGTATTTTATTGAGTATTTTTGCATCAATGTTCATGAGGGAAATTGGTCTATAGTTCTCTTTCTTAGTTGTGTCTTTGTGTGGCTTGGGTATCAAGGTAATTGTAGCCTTCTAGAAAGAGTTTGGCAGTGAGCCTCCTGCTTCTATTGTGTGGAATACTTTGAGGAGTATTGGAATTAGCTCTTCTTTGAATTTCTGGTAGAATTCTGCACTGAAGCCATCTGGGCCTGGGCTTTTTTGTTTGGGAGACTTTTGATGACTGCTTCTATTTCATTAGGGGTTATAGGTCTGTTTAGATTGTTTATCTGTTCTTGATTTAGTTTTGGCAAGTGATATCTATCCAGGAAATTGTCCATTTCCTTTAAATTTTCAAATTTTGTGGAGTACAGATTTTCAAAGTATGCCCTGATGATTCTCTGGATTTCCTCAGAGTCTGTTGTTATGTCCCCTTTTTCATCCCTGATTTTGTTAATTAGCATGCTCTCCCTCTGTCTTTTGGTTAGTTTGGACAGAGGTTTATCTATTTTGTTGATTTTCTCAAAGAACCAACTCTTTGTTTCATTGATTCTTCTCAGTGTTTTTCTGGTTTCTACTTGATTGATTTCAGCCCTCAATTTGATTATTTCCTGGCGTCTGCTCCTCCTGGGGGAGTTTGCTTCTTTTTGTTCTAGAACATTCAGCTGTGCTATTAATTCTCTAGTATGACTGTTCTCCAGTTTTTTCATGTGGGCACTTAGTGCTATAAACTTTCCTCTCAGCACTGCTTTCAAAGTGTCCCATAAGTTTGTGTATGTTGTGTCTTCATTCTCATTGAAATCGAGGAAGTCTTTAATTTCTTTTTTATTTGTTCCTTTACCCAGGGATGGTGCAATTGTGCATTGTTCAATCTCCATGAGTTTGTAGGGTTTCTGCGATTTGTGTTATTGTTGAATTCTAATGTTAATGCATGGTGGTCTGATAAGATGCAGGGGGTTATTCCAATTTTTTTGTATCTGTGGAGATTTGCTATGTTTCCTATTATGTGGTCAATTTTAGAGAAGGTTCCATGTGGTGCCGAGAAGAAGGTATATCCCTTTGTATTTGGGTGGAATGTTCTATAGATGTCTGTTAAACCCAGTTGGGTCATAACTTCTATTAGTTCTTTTGTTTCTTTGTTAAGTTTCTGTCTGGAGGTCCTGTCTAGCGGTGAGAGCGGAGTGTTGAAGTCTCCTACTATTAGTGTGTGAGATTTTATGTGCATTTTGAGCTTTAGTAATGTTTCATTCACGAATGTAGGTGCCTTTGTATTTGGGGCATAGATGTTTAAAATTAAGACTTCGTCTTTATGTATTTTTACTTTGATGAATATGAAGTGTCCTTCTTCACCTCTTTTGATTGATTTTAATTTGAAGTCTAATTTGTTAGATATTAGGATTGCTACACCCGCTTGGTTCTTGGGACCGTTTGATTGGAAGATCTTTTCCCAACCCTTTACTCTGAGATAACGTCTGTCTTTGATGTTGAGATGTGTTTCTTGTATGCAGCAGAAGGAAGGGTTCTGTCTTCGTATCCATTCTGCTAGTCTGTGTCTTTTTATAGGCAAGTTGAGTCTGTTGACATTGAGGGCTATTGATGACCATTGATTGGTGATCCTTGTTTGTGCTTGATTTATTGTTAGTATAGTTATTTTGTGTAGTTTCTCCTCCCTTTTTCTTTTGGTGTTTTGTAAAGTGTGATTATATATTGCCTGTGTCTTTGTGAATGTAGTTATCTTCCTTGGCTCTAGGTTTTCCTTCTAGCATTTTCTGTAGAGCTGGATTCATGGATATATATTGTTTAAGTCTGGCTTTGTCATGGAATATTTTGTTTTCTCCATCTATGGTAATTGAGAGCTTTGCTGGATATAGTAGTCTGGGCTGGCATCCTTGTTCCCTTAGCGTTTGTAGGACATCTGTCCAGGATCTTCTGGCTTTCATCGTTTCCATTGAGAAGTCAGGTGTAATTCGGATAGGTCTGCCTTTGTATGTTACTTGGCCTTTTTCTTTAGCTGCTCTTAATATTTTCTCTTTACTCTGTAGGTTTGATGTTTTGATTATTATATGGCGAGGTGACTTCTTTTTCTGGTCGAGCCTATTTGGTGTTCTGTAAGATTCTTGTACTTTCATAGGCATATCTTTCTTTAGGTTAGGGAAGTTTTCTTCTATGATTTTGTTGAATATGTTTTCTGTACCTTTAAGTTGAATTTCTTCACCTTCTTCTATACCTATTATTCTCAGGTTTGGCTTCTTCACAGTGTCCCATATTTCCTGGATATTTTGTGTTAAGGATTTGTTGGTTTTGAGATTTTCTTTGGTTGATGACTCTATATCCTCTAATGAGTCTTCAACACCTGAGATTCTCTCTTCTATCTCTTGTATTCTATTGGTGATACTTGCATCTGTAGTTCCTGATCATTTACCCAGCTTTTCTATTTCCAGCATCCCTTCATTCTGTGTTTTCTTTATCATTTCTATTTCAGCTTTCAATCCTTCAACTGTTTGAGTTGTTTCCTTAATTTTTTTGGTTGTTCTTTCTTGGTGCTCTTTAGATTCTTTGAGAGATTTGTTTATTTCTTGAATTTTTCCCCCATTTCATGGATTTTTTTGTTTGTTTTTTCTTCTATTTCTTTAAGGGATTTCCTCGTTTCTTCTTTGAGGGTCTCCATCATCTTCATGAAATAATTTTTAAGGTCTGTCTCCTCTTCTTCGTCTATGTAGTGCTTTTCAGGTCTTGCTGGTGTTGGATCCCTGGATTCTGGTGGGGTCATGTTGGTGTTTCTATTTCTGAGTGATCTCTTATTCTGTCTTCTTCCCATCTCTTCTTTCAGTGGGTGCTGGTGGGGTCTTTCTGTCTCCACTGGTCTCCTTCCTTCCTGCAGCTGAAGCTGGGGATGCTGACACGGAGTTTGCGTCCTGGTAGGGCTGATGTCTTTCCTGAAGCTGGTCTCACTGGGGTTGGGGTCTTGGAATTGTTGACTTCTTTGCTGTGTGGGCAGGTCTCCTGAAGCTGTACTCGCTGGGGTTGGGGTCTTGGAAGGGCTGATGTCTTTCCTGAAGCTGGACTTGCTGGGGTTGGGGTCTTGGAGGGCCTGATGTCTTTCCTGTGTGTGGGGGTCTTCTGGATGCCAGGAGCGGCCCGAGGGCGGTCCCCGCCGGAGACCCAATCTCACCTGAAGCTGGACTCGCTGGGGTTGGGGTCTTGGAGGGGCTGATGTCTTTCCTGTGTGGGCGGGTCTTCTGGATGCCAGGAGCTGCCCACTGGGGTTGGGGTCTTCGGTGACTGTTCTTTATAACACCTTCTCATAAAATTTTCCAGATTCATATATTAATTTATGTTTTGTTTCTAAGATTGGGGGAATGATTATCTGAGTATTCCATTGATGTAATAAATCACATCCCCACAAATTCATTGCAGTTTTGGCAACACTGACTTTAGTAATCCATTCTGTACTTCTGGCCCTATACATTTAAGCATCTCGTGTTCTGTTTTACTTGAGATAAAGTTCCAGTCCATAAAATTTGAATATTTACCTCCTGAAGAGGCCAATTTGGATGCCAAGATTCTTGTGATATAATTGTTACATTTGTATCTGTGTCTACCAGACTTACAATGATAACATCATTTATTTGTAGTTTGATTTTGATCTCTATTTATTTATAGAAGTTTGGCAATATATTCGCTTTGTGTTTTTTTATGACTTTTTGTTCTCTCTTCTGTTTCTCTTCTATCATATAGAGCAGCATGATTTCCTTCAATAGGTATTGGGCTCTTTAATTGCTCTGGGAAGTGCTTTCCATGGCAAAAGGAAGTACTGAACTGAATTTGGCATCTCCCAATGGAAAAGTATTACCTTTATAATTTCTTGTTGACCACATTCCTTAGTCCAATGCCTGCCTTTGCTATAACTTCTGCATAATCCAGAAGGGAGGAGATTTCTGTTTGGATTATATTTACAAAATGAATTGTTCTTAGAAACACCCTGTTTACACTCACTTTTCAGGGAAACATGTCTGCCATAATGAAAAAAATTGACATTTCAATTTTCTTTAAATCTCTTAGAAACCTCTTCTATCCATATATCATCATCATGATTATGGATTTTAATATTAATTGTATCTTGGATCCAGTGCTCCAAAGGTGATGATCTTGCTTTAAAAGGCCTAATTATCCTTTTGCATTGGGTGTTAGCATTTTCAAAAGCCATTGTTTCAATTATTATTTTTTTAGCTTCTGTGTTTGATATCATTCTACTTACTGCTGATGACAGTCTTTGTATAAAATCTGTATAACTTTTGTAAATGACTCAATTTTCTTTACTGCTTTTCCAATTCTGTCTCAAGTGTTCAAAGCTGCTTCACAGCATAAACCCAACAGGTGATCATGATATTGACACTGCCTTTCTAAAGTAGCATAATCTCCATCTCCAAGAATTTGATCTTGGGAGATATCTATACCTCTAGTTTTAGCCCATTGTCCAATATTCTTAGCTCTTCTGTGAACCAGAAAGTCCATTGAAATTCTGTGCCAATACTTCCTTAGGGATTATAAAGTTATTATTGTTTTTTTAGTCCAAAGATAAAGACTTTACATGTATGTTTTAATTGTATTTAAATTTTTTTCCAATCCTTCAGGCTCACCCTGTGATCCCACCTTCTTCCTGAGCTGTGCTCCTTCCAATGTGATCTGTTCAGTTGTTTTTCACAATCGTTTTGATTATAATGACAAGAATTTTCTTAACTTGATGGAGAAATTAAATGAAAACTTTGAAATTTTGAACTCCCCATGGTTGCAGGTGAGACAAAGATGTATCATTTATGTTTATTTCTCTACAAATTAAAGTCTGAAGCTTGGTATGTAAAATATTGTTGGAAAGCAGAATCAGTCTCCGTTACCCTTCCTCCCTCTTCTTTCTAGCCATTTCAGTTACTCAGGAGGGTAAAGTAGGTGAAGGAAAAACAAAGGGAGAGGCTGAAGAGAAATCTTAGTTTAGGTAGTTTGTGTACTTTGCACAAGGATCTGGGTTTGATCCTCAATACAACAACAACAAAAGAAGCCACAAACTAGTTACAAGGTGCCAATGTCAAGCCAAGGAGACAAGTGGGACAAGGGCAGACAAAATACCCCAAAGTCTTTCTACCTTTTAGAAAAATGTATATGAGTTGTGCTTTTATACCTTTCTATGTATCACATGCTTGCCCACAGAGGCCAGAGGAGTGCATCAGATCCCCCCAAAGTTGTGTTATGGAAAGTTGTGGGCCACCATGTGGGTGCTAGGAATTGAACCTGGGTCTTCTGGAAGAGCAGCCAATTCCCTTAACCTCTGAGACATTTATCCAGCCCTTTCCCTATCATGTTTAATTTGCCTCCATTGGTTTATCAACTCTGCTTCCACATGGTGTCTGTAAGCTTTGAATTTTCTCCAGAGTTGAATCTATGGCTTTTTTGTTTGATTTTTAAATATTTTCATGGAGGAATGAAGTTTCTGCTCATGAAATGAGTGTTTCCACACCATGGTCCTGTCCGTATCTTATCATGGTGGCATGAACTTCTCAAAGACATAGCTGAGACCTTCAGTTTTCAGACCAGTAGCAATGCCTAAATATAGTTTAAGCCGACTCATTAGGGATTTTCCCACTGACTCCCTTTTCCAGGTGATACTTTGGTAACAGCCTGGAAACATCTTCAAGCTCTCAGAGGACATCCAGGTTTTCATTGAAAAGATTCTATCACCCACAGGCTTGTCTGTCAGTCAAGTCAGAGACATTGTTATCAATTTATATGACTGAAGTTTCTCCTCTGAGAGAATCATTGGTAGATACTTGGGAACATAGATGGGAAGACTGACTGGTCTTTAGAAGGTATCACAGCATCCCAGTCTGCTCCCTCTTCTGTGACTCCCTAATCCTGATGTGTAGGAGTTGCCTCATAGATTTATCCATTGGGGTTTGGCACCCCACAGTCAGTTGTTCTCAGCATTTTAACCAGTTGTGCATTTCTGTAATAGTATCTATCTGTTTTTAAGAAAAAGTTTCTTAGATGAGCGGCGAGAGCTACACTTAGTTGTAGTGTAGGATGCATATTTAGAATGAAGTTAGAAATTATACTGATTTAGGAAGCTTGTAATAGTAGGTTCTTTTCTAGGGTCTGTATTCTTACAACCTATAGGCTTACAGTACTACTTATGAACTCCCTCCCATTGAGGAGGAGTTAAGTCCTATTAGACAATTGTTGGTTATTTCCAAGATATAAGTGCCATTATTGCATCATTGGGGAATATCTTGTTGTTCTGGTCATTGTGGTTTGCAGGTTTTGTCATTTTATAAAGACTTACAATTGCTTTTCTACTGCCGCAACTTGTGCATCACCTTTGAAAACAATGAGAACTAGTCCTCAGGGAAGAGATTTCTAGGTTGGTTATAGCTGGATTCTTCCAAGCCTTGTGTGTCTGAAGGGTGTGTTGTCTTCATCAGTGCAGTCTTAGCTTTAAGTTCTGGGAGGCAATCAAGAGCAATGGTAACAGTTTATTCAGTTTTAAGAGCTTCTTAGACTTCCCCAACTACCAACATGAATGGAGATTTCCCATGTCTATTTCTGGGGTTTTTTAAAGATAGTATATGGTTCTTGAGGGGAGCATTATCACTCCAAGTGATACAATTTCATTTACTATATATGTATATTAAATTTCAAATACGTGTGTGCACATATATCTATACAACACACTTATACATCATATATGTATTTTAAATAAACATAAAACAATGTTTCACTATGGCTTTTTCAAGCACAGAGTTGTTTATTCATCTTCTCTCCATCTCCTGCATGCACTGTCTCCCCAGTTAAAGTCTCCCTCTGTGTTTTACACTTTTCCAATTTCCTTCTTCATGTTCTTGCATCCTTCCTGGTTATAACGTCAGGATTCCATTCTGGAGGTTGAGAACTAGTAGTAAAAATAGCAGGAATGGCTTTGTGTTCTATAGCAAATTGCTCAAAATTCCTTAATTTCTATCCTCATAAATAACGTGAATTATAGAAATTCATGAAATTTCAAGGATTAAAAAATTTTAAAATCAGCACACAAAATTATGGGCTTCATTATGGTGCATGTACTTGTGTGTGCATGCACGTGTGTGTGTGTGTGTGTGTGTCTGTGTGTGTTTATACTTTGTTCTTATGTATTTCCCTCTTTCACTGCACTTACCATCCTCCATTTCCCTACTTTTGCTAGCTCTCTTTGTCCCCCTAATTAGTGCTTTATTCTGTTTTTCTGTCATATGAATCCCCCCTTATCTTTCTGCCTTTTCTTCCCCTTATTGCAAATCTTTCCCCTTCTCATTGTTCCCTTTCTACGTATATACCTATCTATTAGTCAGGCAGTGGTGGCTCATGCCTTTAATCCCAGCACTCGGGAAACAGAGGCAGGTAGATCTCTGTGAGTTCGAGGCCAACCTGGTCTATTGAGAGAGCTCCAGGACAGCCTCCAAAGCTACAGAGAAACCCTGGCTTGAAAAACCAATAAAACGCCCCCGAAACAAAAACCTTATGTACCTATCTATAGTTCCATGCATTTTCATGAAATGTGATGCTATGATTTCATTATTTATGGCTGAAAGAACATTTCACTGTCTGTATATGTACACACACTCTCTCTCTCTCTTGATGGATATCTAAGTTGGTTAAATTTTTAGCTCTTGCTAATCAATATAGACATTCAGAAACCCAACTTAGCATTTTATGGGTAAATGTTTATACACTTCTTGTTGAACTATTTTGTACAGTTATCTTCCAGGAAGGATTCAGGACATGTTGGTGCTAACTCTCCAACTCTCAGTAAAACAAAATCTCGGAAGGGAGAGAGAGAGAGAGAGAGAGAGAGAGAGAGAGAGAGAGAGAGAGACAGACAGACAGAGAGAGACAGAGAGAGACAGAGAGAGACAGAGAGAGACAGAGAGAGACAGAGAGAGACAGAGAGAGACAGAGAGAGAGAGAGAGCCAACTCAGATCACAGATTGCATGGCTATTTGCAGACAGCAGGGCCATCTGCTGTGCAAAGAAGGGAAGCTATTGAAGTAAAGAAAACTCTTGTGGATTTAGCCACATGGTCAGTATAGGCTCAATATCAGCACAAACTGTGGGAAAGGTAATAGTCCACATGTTCATCTGACCCCTGGTTCCCAACACACTTTGTCTCCAAGCTTCAAGAATTCAGAAAGAAGTTACTTTAGTATATTATTCTCCCTCCTTCTTCTCCTGTGCTCTCTTTTCCTTCAGCAATATTTTTGCTTTATCATATTTTATTTTATTTTACTTTGATTTCTTGAGATAGTGTTTCTCTGTGTAGCCCTGGCTGTCCTGCAACTAGCTTTGTAGGCCATACTGGCCTCAAACTCACAGAGAGCTGCCAGACTCTGCCTCCTGAGTGTAGGGATTAAAGATGTGCCCTTCCTCTCCCCAGTGCTTTATCAGATTTTAAAGGTATTTTATTTATTTGTTTTTGTTTGTTTGTGTACATGTGTGTGGCACATGTACTAATATGTATGTATGCATGCATGTGGAGTTTGGAGAGCAAGCTTTCTTAGGATCTCTACCTTATTTTAGGGACTGAGTCTCCCTCTGACTTGAAGCTCACCTACAGGGTAGATCAGGTGGCCACTGAGCCCCAAGTATCTGCCTGTTTCTGCCTCCAGGTCTCTGGGATAACAAGTATGGGCACCAATGTCTGGCTTCTTCACATGAACTCTGAGGTCTCCCTTAGATCCTCAATTTTTGCAGCGTTTACTGATTGATCTCTCTTGTCATCCCCCTGAACTGATGCATTTTTTGTTCACTTTTCTGCTATAATTTTTAGAAGACTATTTTTTTCAAGACAGGATTTCTCTGTGTAGCTTTGGAGCCTGTCCTGGAACCAGCTCTTGTAGATCAGACTGTTCTCGAACTCACAGAGAACAACCTGCCTCTTCCTCCTAAGTGCTGAGATTGAAGGTGTGTGACACCATTGCCCAGCTTAGAAGACTGTTTTAAAGCAGTTTATGTCAACAGGAAAATCCAGTGGAAGGTACAGAGGTATTCTGAGAGCTTCCAGTGTTCTCCTTGATATTGATTGTTCTTTATTCTCAGTCCCCAAGGGTATCCCAGGTTTAAAAAACATTTATTTTATTATTGTGAGAATTTAATTTCATAGAAGAGTACTGTGTTTTTATAGTTTCCCACACTTTCCCTCTCCAGCTCTGTCCTCCACTTCCTCTCAACTTTATGACCTCTTCTTTAATTATTGTTTAATAATATATATGAATACATAATTACATGTATTGCTCACTTGTATATATGTTTAAAGATGACCATTTTGGAATGGATAACCGAGCAGATGTCTCCTCTCTGGACAAGACTTATTCTTCCACTTTTAGCATCTGTTAATTGCCTTCATCTAGGGGGTAGGGCCTTGTGAGACTTCTAAGATCCATGTTGGTCAACTGGAGCTGTCATTGTTCAGGTTTTGTATAGTTAGCTGTATTGTAAAGATCTCATGGATATAAGTCCCTATCATATATCAAAGACATTCTCATTCATAATGTAAAATAACCACAGAAATCAGGGAAATAGAGTTGCTAAGTTTTCAACAGCCATATGTGTTTCAAGACAATGTCTGGAAAGTGTCCTTCATGATCTATCTGCAGAGGAGCCACTAACATGAAATTCCATAACTGAGTTTGATCACTATGTGTTCAGTTTTCACCTTTGATCATCTTGGTCAAGATAGTGGGATGACTCTTTTCTATATTTAGTTAAATATTCTTTGTCAAATGACCACCATCTTTTTTATTTGCTCTATTTGTAACTATTGCTTGATACATGCTGAATATGACTTTAATACATGTTCATAATTTAGGGCTTTTTTTTTGAGATGGCATCTCACTATGCTACCCTGGCTATTCTCAAACTTACAGACTCTGGTGATTCACCCACATAAGCTTTCTGAGTAACATCTACAAATGTAAGTGACCACATTCAGGCTAATAGACATATATTTTTTAAATCTTTAAGGTCTGCAATGTTATCCCTGCCTTCCTTGATTATCTCCCAGGGAGCCATAACAAAGCACTTAAAAATTTTGCTGAAATAAAAAGTTATATTTTGAAACGAGTGAAAGAACACCAAGAAACACTGGACATGAACAATCCTCGGGACTTCATCGACTGTTTCCTGATCAAAATGGAAAAGGTAAGATGTTATTTATTGGCTTGCATTTTGTGTTTCATCAATCTTTTTTATTCTTACTGGGAGAAATTTAACTTTTCAGGCAAGAAACACTTGGTACACGCTTTAGGTTCCTATTGTGGGCATGGATTGAACTAGCATCATTTAAGATTTAAAATTGAATTGTTAAGCAATCAAAATACATCGGCATTATTTAATAAGTTATATGAGGAAAGACAATATACATTTCATGCGATTTAGACATATAAATGACTTAGAAAATACAAAATATCAAACATTAAATACTGCTAACTGGGGGGCCAGCCTCCAGTCAGCACCCAGGGTATGCAAAATACTCCATTAATTTGGCTTATGAAAAGAATTCTTACCTACTTGAGGTGAAAAAAATAAGGAAACACAGATGCTTTCTGTTGGTAACTTTCTCTTTTACTTCATCTTAAAAAATCATTTCTGAAAGTCTCTGACTCCACACAGCTACATATCTCCACACAGGCATTGCTATTCATCTCATTTACATAGCTCTCCTACCACACAGCACTTTATACAGTTCCTTTACACTCTCTCACACGGATCTTTACATAGCTCCTTTACATAGCAGCGGCTCTGTGACATGGCCCTCCTCTCTCCCTCCTTCCCTCCCGCTCTCTCTCTCTCTCTCTCTCTCTCTCTCTCTCTCTCTCTCTCTCTCTCTGTCTCTCACACACATTCACTCACTCTTTAGTCACTCACTCTCTCACATGTCTCTCACACTTGTTCTTCTTCATCTCTCACATTTCTCTCTCTGCCCATTCAGCTACATCCTTTACTCAGAGCACATACACACATTCTCTTTGTGGGGATGTCTTGCTTGTACAAATAAAGCCTGTCTGAAGGTCAGAGAATGGAGCTTGCCACTAGCTAACCATAGAGGTCTGTACAGACAGACAGGAAGTGAGGCAGCTGGGTGGAAACGGGATACAAGCTGAGAGAAACCGGAACCATCTCTTGTTTACTGAGATGCTAAGGAGGTAAGATGAGCCGTGGCTTGCTCCTTCTCTCTGATCTCTCAGCTTTTTCCTCAATATCTGTCTCTGGGTTTTTATTACTTAGACCAATTAAGAACTCTATTTACATCTCTGTGAGAGCTCTCTGCACAGCCCTTACATAGCTCAACATAGCCACTTCTCACTACACCACCATTCCTCTCACAGCTAAATTCTGGACAATTACATATTACATTTCAGGGCCTGACCACAAGCTAAGTCACACAGTCTCTCTTAGGATCGTGAGGTCACACTGACCAGCCAGTTAGTAATGCTTGGTCATACATGTAGCCCTAAGTTGGTGAGGGTTCCCAGACAGAAAGTAAACAGTTAGTTGGCAGAACCTTGAGCCTGTAACAAACTGAGGCTGGGACTACATGCAAAAAAGCCAACTTCTGAGAAAGTTAATCTACTAACGTTGCTTCAAGCTGTAAATGCAGTTCTTAATTGGTTTAGATAATAAAAGGCTGGAGTCAGATACAGAAAGAAATGCTGAGAGATCAGAGAGAAGGAGCAAGCCATGGCACACCTTACCTCCTTAGCATCTCAGCAAACAAGAGAGCGATTTCCTGTTTCTCCCTGCTTATATCCTGTTTCCACCCAGCTGCCTCACTTCCTGTCTGTCTGTACAGACCTCTATGGTTAGCTTGTGGCAAGCTCCATTCTCTGACCCCCAGACAGGTTTTATTTGTTCAAGTAAGATATCACCACATCAAGATAACCTTGAATCTGCAATAAAAAACTGGGAAAATGACTTTGTGTATTTGTCTCCAGGGGCAACCAGCTTGTTTTGACTATGTTCTGAAGTCTAAAATTGGCTGTCTTTGTGGCTGAGAAAACTATTACTTTCCTGTGACAGTTTTAACAGTGGCCATTGAGTGTCAGCCTCAATGCACCTCAGGGTTCAGACAGGATGCTTCAGCAAGCACAGGATATAGGTAAAGGGATCTGAGTGTGAACGAATTAGCTCATACACATCATCTTCTTCTCATTATGTCTCTTTATTCTTCTGATAAACTCTCTCATCCCACAAGGTTTTCAGTTTATATACCCACACAGACACCGTTAGCAATTCTCTGGCAATAGCAAGGATACTAGGCATACATTTCTCAGGGCCAAGAAGATAAATAAGGCTGACAAAGTGGGTGTCTGTTATCTTACTTATGTCTCAGAGGGGGCTTGACTGTGAGACTCCCTGGTAGATACTGGAAGTCTCAATTAAGGATGGAGCTTTAAATCAGTATAGAATTCTAATAAGAGAAAAAAGAGAAAAAGGTTTTTTTTGTGAGTATGTGTATGCTAAACTTACATTCTTAAGTGTGACTAGTTAAGCTAGAAGTTTGTAATTGGTAAATGTGGAAAATGGGAGGAGATACCATAGCTCTGTGCTTTCTAAGCACTCACTCACTTTTGCTTTCTCAACAGATGGGAACACAGCATCATGGTAGCCATGGCAACCAGCCTAAGCTGCAGAAGGAAAAATGGGGGGCATTTGATCTGAATTAGCATTTTTTCCAAATGTTAGTTGATTAAGGGAGGCCTCTCATCTCTAGAGATTACATCTGCAGTGGCTAGATCAAAGGGAAAAAACTATGGCTACATAACATAAAATTTGGAGGCTGATGCTTCCAGCCTTGGGCTGAGTGGCAGGGCATTTGTTCTCCCGATGCCTGAGTGAGAAGGAATTCCTTTCTACGGGGTTGGTTGAGTGATCAATAGCTTTTCTGAGAATTCAAGGCACCCAGTATATATCCTATATATCAAAATTACACAGAAAAATAAAAAGTCCTCTTCCCGACTTCCCACCGAATATATACCAGTAGATGAAAGAGATAAACACACAAGCAGTGGAAATACACCCAAAGCTGTTATTAGGGAAAGAATGCAGTTCTTAGGAAAGAAATGAAGTCTCACATGAGAGAAATTACAGTCAGGACACAACTGCTTTTCACAGCCAGTGACCCCATGGATTTTGCCTAGTGGGGCTCCCCAACAGAAAATCATTTGTCTGTGGGTTGACCTGCTGAACACTAGTTGTCACCTGCTGTATAATCCCATGGCCCCCTGCAATTAAAGTAAAAAGTGGACTTGATCATATAGGAGAATGATAAACATGAGCTTAACCTGGAAGGCTTCACTGATGACTTGGGCTTGTTACTAATCTTTGAGTATTTGTAGTGAGGTAGCAGGAGTGAGAATTTATGATGAGTATAGTGAAGACGATGAGAGACTCAGACGTGTGCGGTGACACAGAGGAATGTAACAACCTTAGCTGGGAATAGCTAGAAATTATTCAGCCCAGATAAACAGGTAACGATGTCTTTGAGATACTCTGCACACATAGGCATTGGCATAAAGAGATTTGATTTAGTTAGGTATTTGTTTAAAACAAAACAAGAGTGCAATGCTTATGCTACCAGGGGGGAGTCACTGAGTTCAGTGGAATGATATCTGAGATGAGAATGGAATTCAAAGACCAGCTATAAGGCCTTTCCTTTCTTTGGACTGGCTTAATGGTAGTCTGCATTATGGAAAAATAGATTCTGACATAATATTCTTATTAATTTTGTCTTATTCTCAGCCATCTTGAATTTGAATGTATCTCATATAAAAATTCACCAGCTTACCAGTATTAATCCCTAGTATATGAATGGACTTTGGGAGCCCACTCCTCACAGAGGAATACTCTCTCAGCCTAGACACACGAGTGAGGGTCTAGGTCCTGCTCCAAATGATATGATAGACCTTGAAGATCTCCCATGGAAGGCCTCACCCTCCCTGGGGAGCAGAAAAGGGATGGGATAGGGGGTCGGTGGGGGACAGGGGAGGAGGGGAGTGAGAGGGAACTGGGATTGACATGTAAAAGAAGCTTGTTTCTAATTTAAATAAATTTGACTGTTTCCAGTGGATAATGATGGACATAACACAGGAGAGCAGGCATCTTTTTGACATATGAATTTCAATTAATTAGGTTTTGGATGTGTGATAAAGAGTTGAGTGGCTGAATCATGTTCATTTCATTTTTACTCTTTGAGGAACCACCTTGCTATTTGCCAAGTTGACTGTAATAATTAATATTGGACTAGCAATGTGCAGTCTGCACATTGTCTGCAAGTTCCCCTGTACTTACCATCTTTAAAATAGTCTCCCCGGTGATTGGCAATCTTAGGGTACTTGCATGACTGCACAAAACAGCCAGTTCACCCTATGGTTTAGAGAACCACAAAGGTATTTATTTCTCTCTGTCCCAGAGTTACTTAATTAAGAATCAGTTTACTGGGAACTTTTGAGATAGAGTGTTTCAATTATGGTCTTGTCTTCCTTTCACTCAAAAAATTCTGTATGTTGGGACTTTCAAAGAATTTTATAAATCCTGGGCATGGTGGCAGAGGCAGGTGGATCTCTGTGTGTTCGAGGCCAGCCTGGTCTACAAAGGGTGTTCCAGGACAGCCAAGGCTACACAGAAAAACCACATCTTGAAAAACCAGAAAAAAAAAGAAAAGAAAAAAATTTATGGTAGAGTTTTTGGATTATCATCATTGGCCCAATATACTTCCAACTTTAATTCTCATTTGGTATGAATATAAATCATTTTTCATTTGACAAGTTTTGTGGGATATTTGATCACAATGTGACACCTTGAGACTGTGTTAATCAAGTTAACCTTGAATCAGGGGCAGAGCCAGTGACTAGTTGACAAACCTCAGTCATAGAGACTACAGAGCACCCAGGATATGGATAGAAAGCCTCAGGAAGGGGCTTGGAGATTTGTGGACTTTCCCCCTTCCTTCTTTGGTCTGGGAAGTGTGGGGAGAAGGTCAGCTAGTTGCTCCTCTGCCTCTTCTTTGATCTGTCAGGTTTTCATCCCAATACCTGACTCCCAATTTTTTAATGGTAACAGAAAAACCTAGATACAACAGACAAGCGTGTTAGGCTCTAAACCCATTCTGTCTTTTCTTCAGAGAAAGGTGGAGGAGGAGAGTCTCTTCCTCAGTTTTGTATCACATTCTAAAAACTCTTTCCGGGTGGAGTGGTGCATGCCTGACGTTTGCCACGTTTACACTTAGTGTGCGTGTACTCAAGCTGATGCTAAAGATTTGTTATTATTTGAAAATTATTCATAGGTGTATGTGTTTGTACACATGAGTGCAGGTGACCCCGGAGGCCAAAGGTGTTAGATCCTTTGGTGCTGGAGTTACAAATGAATTTACAGAGCAGCCTGACGTGGCTGCCGGGAACTGAGCTTGGGTTCTCTGGAAGAGTAACAAGTGCTTTTAACTGCTGAGCCATCTCTCCAGCCCGCATATAGATGTTAAAATTCTCATGGTCCAGTAGAACCACTTTCACTGCCATATATAGTTTAAGTAAAAGGGAATAATAAATTTGTATCAGTGGGTTCTTTTCTTATGTTATTAGTGGACATGGTTTTTATGGCTTAACATAGCTATAAGAATGTCCAGGAAATTGAATTTTGATGCAAGGAAGAAATAAGGAAATAGAAATGAAGATTGGGTTAGGTAATTTACATTGTGTGACATATTGTGCACTTACTATAATATTTTTACTACTCGCTTCACTTTCTAAATTTGTTTACCTGTAGAACAACCTCTATTTGTAGCACTTGTTACAATTTAATATAGTGGTTACTATCTAATAACCAAATAAAAATTCTTAGGAAAAGGACAATCCACACTCTGAGTTTACTACTGAAAGCTTGATGGCTACTGTGGCTGATGTGTTTGTAGCTGGATCAGAAACCACAAGTACTACCCTCAGATATGGACTCTTGCTCCTCCTGAAGCACAAAGAGGTGACAGGTATGACTCTGGCATGTGTGAGGCAAAGCTAGTCTTCTTTAGACATCTCTGAAAGAAGTTTTAATATTGATATTTTTGTGTCAATAGATGCCATTTGTACACATAAGATAAATATGGGACTAATTATGACAATAGAGAAAATGAGAAAGGGAAGAACAGATACGCTGAGCAGTAGTTAAACACCAAAGCTCTGAATTCAATGAAAAGATACTCTGGGTACTGTCTGGAGTGTTTATGTTTGTGTGTATATGTGTGCATGTATATGTGCATGTATATGTATGAGTATATGTTTGCATGTATATATGTGTGTGTGAGTTTGTACATTATGTGTGAAGTGGTCATAGGAGTATAATGCCTATTATAAAACTGATCAGAAATAGTATAATCAAATAATAGAAATAGTTATTGTTTATAAATGCAAACAGAAACTACAGACAAAACTTCTAGAATGTCTCAAAGTAAATGCATTTGGGAAATGTAAGGATGAAAAAAGATACTCAGTTTCCCATATGGACAAACACACACAATACATACAGTAATATTCAATTAAAATTTTTTATTTATTGATTTTATGTGTATGGGTGTTTTGCCTACTCATATGTCTGTGGCCTGAATGCATGCCTGGTGCCTACAGGGACCAGAAAAGGGCATCAGATCTCCTGATATTGGAATTATAGACAATTGTGGGCCACCTGTGGGTACTAGGAATTAAATCTGAGTCCTCTGGAGGACAGGTCAGTGCTTTCCACCACTAAAATATCCCTCCAGTTCCAGGTTTCCATTTTAAAGCACCACTGTGATCTTGACATGAAATTAATTTAATTATTATAAATTATTTGTAAATTAAATTAATTATAAGAGTAATTATTAGAATTTATATGTTGATGTGGGATATCCTTCTGTATACTGTGAATATGTGTTGCTTTTATTGGCTGACAAATAAAACTATTTTAGCTAATGGCTAGGTAGAATAGAGACAGGGGGGAATCCAAACAGTTACAGAGAGAAAGAAGGCAGAGTTGAGGAGATGCCATGTAACCAATAGGTAAACAAGATGTGAGGTATCAAGCCATGAGCTTCATGATAAATTATAAAATAATAGAAATGAGTTAATTTAATTGTGAGAGCTAGTTAGTAATATGCATGAGCCATCAGCCAAACAATTATAATTATTACTAAGCCCCAGAATATTATTTTATAAACCACTGTGGGACTGGATGAGACACATAAAAGCTACCAACTATATAGTATATGAAATTTACATATTGAAACATTTCATTTCAGTGTATTGATTATTCTGTACAATAATATACCTGTCTACACAGTAATACGTAAATAGTGTGCAGATAACCCAATACCTTTATCATACTTCACATAGATTTGAATTGTTATGACAACTGTACCATTTCTCAATTGTGCCCTATCAGCGAAGGTCCAGAAAGAGATCGATCATGTGATTGGCAGAGACAGGAGTCCCTGCATGCAGGACAGGACCCGAATGCCCTACACAGATGCAATGGTGCATGAGGTTCAGAGATACGTTAACCTCATCCCCAACAATGTGCCCCATGCAGCTACCTGTAATGTTAAATTCAGAAATTATGTAATTCCCAAGGTAAGCTTGTTCCTCTGACCATGCGCTTCAGTTCTCTTATAGTTTCTGAATTCAAAATATGACTCTAGTCCTCCACCAATACAAAACGAGAAAATCAGGATTCATGTAGGACTAGTACGTTTTAGGAGTTCCCCTCCTCCTCCTTCTCCTCCATCTCCTTCCCCTCCTCCTCCTCCTCCTCCTCCTCTTCTTCTTTCTGTTCTTTTGATGGGATCTCACTGTGTAGCTCTGACTAGCCTGGAACTCACTGTGTAGCTTTGGCTAACCTCTGACTCATAGATCTGCTTGCTGCTTTATGAGGCATCTTATTAGCCAATGTCTTCCAAATATAGCCTTCTTTAATATTTTTGGGGTTCTGTTTATATTTCTAAGTAAATGTTAAATATTCAGTTTATTGATTTTCCAAAATGCTTCTCTGAGGTTTTTGTTTTTTGTTTTTTGAGACAGGGTTTCTCTGTGGCTTTGGAGGCTGTCCTGGAACTCGCTTGGTAGATCATGCTGGTCTCGAACTTACAGAGATCTGCCTGCCTCTGCCTCCCAAGTGCTGGGATTCAAGGCGTGCACCACCAACGCCTGGCTCTCTGAGATTTTTTTTATTGGGGGTGATTTTAAATGCAATAATTTGTAAGTATTGATGCTTTAACTTGCTAAAACTTTCAATTTGTGGATTTGATTATGGTTCCAATTTATCTGACCTTTCCTTTATTTTTTCAATATTGTTTTGTTTTCAGCACAATGGCTTACACATAGATTACCCTTTTCCAGAATGAATGAGATTTCTGAATAAAGTGTAAACTCTTTAAAACACTTAAAACTCTGCACACTCATGAAAGGGATGTTAATGTTGAAGGCCCCTGCTCTTACTATATTGGAGTCTGTGTTTCCCTGTAATCCTAATATGTTAAGTTTTTATATTTAAGTTCTCTATGTTGTGCCATGCATCACATTGGAGACAAATATTACATAAAATAACACAAATACATAATTGAAGTTATATAATATAACCTATGTGTATGATTATATATTGCAATATATAACATATAATTTAATTGTATACATCACTTTTGCTGAATTAACTATTTTATTATTATATAATGGCCTTCTTTGTCTCATTTTTCTGATTTTGGTTTAAAGTATATTTTATTTAATTATGGCTACTTCTGCCATAATTTATTTGGATTTCACTGCCTGCAGTTCCTTATTGCATGCCCTTTTGTGGCAATGTGGTTTACTCAAAAAGTGTGTTTTGATTTCTTGCTTATCTTGTGTGTGTGTGTTTACTATAGATTTTGCCTTGTACAAGAAAACATATTTTGATTTTATCTTGCTATGTTGAAATGGCAACTTAATATGCTGATAAAGTTTAGAAAGAGATAAACAAGCAAACCAACGAAAGGAAACAGAAAATAGCCTAATAAAAGCTCTGTACCTATGCTCTATTCCTTCCTGCGTTTTGGACATTTTTAGTCCTCTAAGTCAGAGTCTCACTGTTTTGCTGAAGCTGTCCCTGTCTTTGGAGTCGAAATGACTCTACTGTTTCTGCCTGTCAGTCCTATGCTACAGGCTGCGCCACCATGATCATGAATGCCTAGAAACTTCATCCTCGCTACTTCCCTCTCCTTTTTCTTGTAGTGTGGTGCTGGGGATGGAGCCCAGGACTTTGCACATACCAGCCAAGTGTTGTTCCATTCAGCTGTGGCCCCACAATTTTTTCATTTTTTATTTAAATTAGAAACAAGCTTTCTTCACATGTCAATCCCAGCTCCCTCTCCCTCTCCTCCTCCCCCTCCCTCCCCACCAGGCCCCCCAACCCCCCTTCCAAGCTCCACTCTGATCCCCAGGGAGGGTGAGGCCCTCCATGGGGGCTCTCCAGAGTCTGTCATTTCATCCAGGACAGGGCCTAGGCCCTCCCCCTAGAGTCCAGGCTGAGAGGCATCTCTCATTGTGGGATGGGTACCCAAAGTCCATTTGTACGTCAGGGATAAATACTACCCAAGGGTCCATAGATTGCCTAGGCCTCCTCACTGACACCACATTCAGGGGGTTCTGGATCAGTCTCATGCTGTCCTCCCAGCCATCAGTCTTGAGTCCAAGAGCTCCCCCTTGTTCAAACCTATGACTCCCTCTATTATGATATTTCTTATCCTATTCTCCCCCTATTCTATGCCCCACTCAACCTTCCTGTTCCCCTATTTGTATATAATAGAGCAACTTATTTTTTTTTTGAGTTAACCGTGTATCCTGCCACTTTGCTGAAGGTGTTTATCCACTCTAGGAATTTCCTTGTGAAGTTTTTCGGGTCACTTATGTAAACTATCATATCATCTGCAAATAGTAAAAGCTTGACTTCTTCTTTTCCTATTTGTATCCCTTTGATCTCCTTTTGTTGTCTTATTGCTGTAGCTAGAACTTCAAGTACAATATTGAAGAGATATGGAGAGAGTGGACATCCTTGTCTTGTTCCTGATTTTAGAGGAATTGCATTGAGTTTCTCTCCATTTAGTTTGATGTTAGCTGTTGGTTTACTGTATATTGCTTTTATTATATTCAGGTACGTTCCTGTTATCCCTGATCTCTCTAGGACCTTTATCATGAAGGGGTGTTAGATTTTGTCAAAGGTTTTTCAGCATCTAGTGAGATGATCATGTGATTTTTCTTTTGCAGTTTGTTTATATGGTGGATTACATTGATAGATTTTCTAATGTTGAACCATCCCTGCATCTCTGGGATGAAGCTTACTTGATTATGGTGGATGATTTTTCTGATGTTTTCTTGAATCCAATTTGCTAGTATTTTATTGAGTATTTTTGCATCGATGTTCATGAGGGAAATTGGTCCATAGTTCTCCTTCTTAGTTGTGTCTTTGTGTGGCTTGGGTACCAAGGTAATTGTAGCCTTCTAAAAAGAGTTTGGCAGTGAGCCTCCCACTTCTATTGTGTGGAACACTTTGAGGAGTATTGGAATTAGCTCTTCTTTGAATTTCTGGCAGAATTCTGCACTGAAGCCATCTACGCCTGGGCTGTTTTTGGTTGGGAGACTTTTGATGACTGCTTCTATTTCATTAAGGGTTATAGGTCTGCTTAGATTGTTTATCTGTTCTTAATTTGGTTTTGGAAAGTGATATCTATCCAGGAAATTGTCCATTTCCTTTAAATTTTCGAATTTTGTGAAGTACAGATTTTCAAAGTATGCCCTGATGATTCTCTGGATTTCCTCAGTGTCCATTGTTATGTCTCCCTTTTCATTTCTGATTTTGTTAATTAGCAAGCTCTCTCTCTGTCTTTTGTTTAGTTTGGACAAAGGTTTGTCTATCTTGTTGATTTTCTCAAAGAACCAACTCTTTGTTTCATCGATTCTTTTCAATGTTTTCCTGGTTTCTACTTGATTGATTTTAGCTCTCAATTTGATTATTTCCTGGCATCTACTCCTCCTGGGTGAGTTTGCTTCTTTTTGTTCTAGAGCATTCAGCTGTGCTATTAATTCTCTAGTGTGACTGTTCCCCAGTTTCTTCATGTGGGCACTTAGTGCTATGAATTTTCCCCTCAGCACTGCTTTCAGAGTGTCCCATAAGTTTGGGTATGCTGTGTCTTCATTCTCATTGAATTCCAGGAAGTCTTTAATTTCTTTTTTTATTTCCTCCTTTACCCAGGGATGGTGCAATTGTGCATTGTTCAATTTCCATGAGTTTGCAGGGTTTCTGCGATTTGTGTTATTGTTGAATTCTAACTTTAACGCATGATGGACTGATGAGATACATGGAGTTATTCCAATTTTTTTGTACTTGTTGATGTTTGCTATGTTGCCAAGTAGGTGGTCGATTTTTGAGAAGGTTCCATGTGGCGCTGAGAAGAAGGTATATCCCTTTGTGTTTGGGTGGAATGTTCTATAGATGTTAAACCCAGTTGGGTCATCACTTCTATTAGTTCTTTTGTTTCTTTGTTAAGTTTCTGTCTGGAAGTCGTGTCTAGTGGTGAGAGCAGAGTGTTGAAGTCTCCTACTACTAGAGTGTGAGATTTTATGTGGGTGCTTTTGTGTTTGGGGCATAGACGTTCAAAATTGAGACTTCATGTTGATGGACTTTTCCTTTGATGAATATGAAATGTCCTTCTTCATCTCTTTTGATTGATTTTAATTTGAAGTCTATTTTTTATATGTTAGGATTGCTATACCTGCTTGTTTCTTGGTTCTGTTTGATTGGAAAATATTTTCCCAATCCTTTACTCTGAGGTAACGTCTGTCTTTGACATTGAGATGCGTTTCTTGTATGCAGCAGAAGGATGGGTTCTGTCTTTGTATCCATTCTGCTAGTCTGTGTCTTTTAATAGGCAAGTTGAGACTGTTGACATTGAGGGATATTAATGACCATTGTCTGATGATTCTTGTTTGTGCTTGATTTATTGGTAGTGGAGTTATTGCATGTAGGTTCTCCCCCCTTGTTCTTTTGGTGTTTGGTAAAGTGGTATTATCTATTATCCATGTCTTTGTGAGTGTAGTTATCTTCGTTGGGTCTAGGTTTTCCTTCCAGCACTTTCTGTAGAGCTGGATTCATGGATTCATTTTGTTTAAATCTGGCTTTGTCATGGAATATTTTGTTTTCTCCATCTATGGTAATTGAAAGCTTTGCTGGATAAAGTTGTCTGGGCTGGCATCCTTGTTCTCTTAGCGTTTGTAGTATATCTGTCCAGGATCTTCTGGCTTTCATAGTTTCCATTGAGAAGTCGGGTGTAGGGGCTGGAGAGATGGCTCAGAGGTTAAGAGCACTGGCTGCTCTTCCAGGGGTCCTGAGTTGAATTCTCAGCAACCACATGGTTGCTCACAACCATCTGCAATGAGATCTGGTGCCCTCTTCTGGCATGCAGACATACATGGAAGCAAGATGTTGTATTCACAATAAAAAAATAAATCTTTAAAAAAAAAAGAAGTCGGGTGTAATTCGGATAGTTCTGCTTTTATATGTTACTTGGCCTTTTTCTTTAGCTGCTCTTAATATTTTCTCCTTATTCTGTAGGTTTGATGTTTTGATTATTATGTGGTGAGGTGACTTCTTTTTGTGGTCCAGCCTATTTGGTGTTCTGTAAGATTCTTGTATTTTCATAGACATATCCTTCTTTAGGTTAGGGAAGTTTTCTTCCATGATTTTGTTGAACATGTTTTCTGTACCTTTGAGCTGTATAACTTCACCTTCTTCTATACCTATTATTCTCAGGTTTGGTTTCTTCATGGTGTCCCATATTTCCTGGATATTTTGTGTTAGGGATTTGTTGGTTTTGAGATTTTCTTTGGTTGATGACTGTATATCCTCTAATGAGTCTTCAACACCTGAGATTCTCTCTTCTATATCTTGTATTCTATTGGTGATACTTGCATCTGTAGTTCCTGATCGTTTACCCAGCTTTTCTATTTCCAGCATCCACTCATTCTATGTTTTCTTTATTGTTTTTATTTCTGCTTTCAATCCTTCAACTGTTTGAGTTGTTTCCTTCATTTGTTTGGTTGTTTTTCTTGGTACTCTTTAGATTCTTTAAGAGATTTGTCTATTTCTTGAATTTTTTGGTTCACATTTTCCTCCATTTCATGTATTTTTTGTTTGTTTTTTTCTTCTATTTCTTTAAGGGATTTCCTTGTTTCCTCTTTGAGAGTCTTTATCATCTTCATAAACTAATTTTAAGGTCTTTCTCTTGTGATTCATTATGTAGTGATTTTCAGGTCTTGCTGGCGTTGGGTCTCTAGATTCTGGTGGAGCATGTTGGTCTTTTTATTGCTGAGTGAGTTCTTATTCTGTCTTCTTCCCATCTCTTCTTCCAGTGGTTGCAGGTGGGAGTCTTTCTGTCTTCACTGATCTCCTTCTTTCCTGAAGCTGAAGATGGGGATGCTGGAGGGTGGGATCTGAAGCTGGGGACCCAGGAGGGTGGGGTCTGGTGTCTTTTCTGTGTGGTGGATCCTCTGGATGCCAGGAGCAAGCCCCTGGAAGATTGAGGGAGTGGGTGATGGGCGGGGGAGTATTCCCAGGGGGACCCAAGCTCACCTGAAGCTGGGGACACTGAAGGGTGGGGTCTGGAAGGACTTATGCCTTTCCTGTGTGTGCGGGTCCTCTGGATGCCAGAAGCGGGCCCCTGGAAGATTGAGGGGTGGGTGATGGGCAGAGGGGTGGTCCCAGGGGGACCCAAGCTCACCTTAAGCAGGGGATGCCACTTTTTAATTTTTTTATGGAGCCTTTATTACACCTTCATTTTTTAGTTCTAACTTTGATGGATATAGTGTTCTTTTCTCATTATTTCATGAATGAGGATATCTAAGACAGTGGAGGTGGGGGGTGCAGGAGGAAAGGAGGGAGGGGAAACTGTGGTTGATACATAAAATGAATAAAAGTTTAAAATAAAAGAGTTGAACAATAATTCTTTGTGAACATTAATACTTATAAAGACAGTGAACCACCAAGGAAAGGAAAGACAAAAGGAAAAGAAGTCATGATAGCATCTTTGTTTACTTTCATTGCTAGTTTTAAAAATTACATTTATTTATTGAGAGTGTATGTGTGTGCATGTGTGTGAGCGTGTGCATGTGTGTATGTGTGTGTGTGTGTGTGTGTGTGTGTGTGTGTATGTGTCAGTTCTCTCTTGTCACTTTCTATTATCCAGGGTCAAATTTAGGCTTGCATGCAAGTGCCTGTGATCCACCTTGCCAGCCCTTTCTTCTTCCTCCTTCCACTCAGTGAATTCTTCATGCCACATTTTCATTTGTTATTTTCAGGGCACGGACTTAATAACATCATTGACTTCTGTGCTACATGATGACAAAGAATTTCCCAACCCCAAAATATTTGACCCTGCCCATTTTCTGGATGAGAATGGAAACTTTAAGAAGAGTGACTACTTTATGCCTTTCTCAATAGGTAAATGGAATTTATTTCTATTTGTACTTCAGGTACTAGGTAAACTTTATGTTTGGCACTGTGTTGTCTAGGCTGGCCTTGAACTTCTGAACTCAATTTTCTTGTCTGAGTATTTGGCACTAGAGACATGTGCCAGCAGGCATGATTCTGCAAGATACAGTTTGGAGATAAACTGGATCATCCACCATGTCCTCACAGACAAGTGGGTTTGCTCTTTGTGCCTCTTCAGGGGCAACACTTCCAATGCCCATGCATATTCCTCAACCGTGCCACATCGTCATTGTGGCTCCACATCAGCAGGGCTTTGAGAATATCCAGCCCATATTTTAAATTGAGAAAATTAGAATATAGGTCAGCAGCAGGTGAGTCAGCAGGTCACTGTAATCCAGTTGTATTAGTGCTGCGAGAGAGGGAAACCTGGGTTTCTGGTGAGGTCAGAGGGGAAGTTGCTCATATCACAGAGCATCCCAACAGGACAGAGGGAAGTTGGCTGGCTCCTAGGGAGGAAGGAAGGTAAGGAGAGGAGGCAGGGAACTGTACAGAGGAAATGAAGTACAGGAGGGGACATTTTCTGTAGATGTGGGGCACTAGAACTTGACAAAAATGCAGGCTGAGAAAGACCTTGGAGATGCTGAAGGACACTCGACAGTGATTCCAGAGCCCCTAGAGTTTCCTTTACTTAAGATCCGGCCTCTTGGTTGTTCAATCTCACTGCACATTAGGTCTTCCAAGTCTCTGAACACAGAGCCACATTAATTTTTGTCATATGTTTCTATGACTTTCATGTGGGTCTGCATTGTACATTTTCATATGTGACAGACCGAGCCCTTCTTTTTAGGGAACTCATATTTGGGCAGGGAGGCAGAAGATGACACAGCATAATGTTCAAGTGGTCCATGCTACTGTGAAAGCAGGGACAGTGAGGAAGCCTTGGAGTCAGGGTCACAGAGAATCATAAAGAAATGGCACAGATAGTGGGTCTTCAGGGAACTATCAGAGCAGCACTTCTTATACAATGGTGAAACCCGAAGCTTTCTTCATGGTGTTGGAGATTGGGGAAGGGAGTGGTATATGGAGCTGAGGAGGGACAGGATGGCATTGAATGTCAGACAGAAAAGAGAATGCGAATGTTCAGGCTGAGCTACTTGGGTCGTGCCTCATAGGGCAGATACAGAGCGTGCATCTCAAGTGAGGTGATTATAGATATAGGCAGGTAAGCTTGAATAGGCACAAAGGGAAACGTGGTATCTCCTTGACACTTCTGCTTTCAGCCATTAAAGCAGTGAAGTGAATGTGTCACTAGAGGAAGACTAATGTCAACTTGAAAGGTCAAAGGATAATTTCTATTGTGTGAATTGTTACTGAAGTCGTGATATAGAGCTTATAATAACTATTTAAAAATGAAGGGTGCCTACTAAAACCAGACGTTAAGTGGGTGACATTGTATCTAATGTTGTGTGCATCTCTGTTCAGTCTGTCATTCTGTTTGACTAACCCACCACTTAAGAATCAAATACTTAACTGACTGCCTTTATAACAGTTCATAACCTACTGTAAGGAGGGGATCCTCTGCATTTGCTTCTGTTTTTTTCAGGAAAGCGGATGTGCATGGGAGAGGCCCTGGCTCGCATGGAGCTGTTTCTGCTTCTGACCACCATTTTACAGAATTTTGATCTGAAATCTTTGGCTGATACGAAGGACATTGACACTACCCCAGTGGCCAGTACTTTTGGCTGTGTTCCACCTTCATACCAGCTGTACTTCATTCCTCGCTAAAGAACAGACTGGCGGTTGCTATGCAGGTGTATGTGATATGGTCCATGCCCTTCCCACTATTAGGGATACCTCTCTCATATCTCTCCATTCCCCCATGATCCAGTGAGCACCCATCCTCCTTTAAGAAGATTTTCATGATTTATCACACATATTTACCCACTACCCTCTTCAGTCTAAAACACTTGCATTGACCATGACCTGTACTAACATAAATGCTGAGTTATTAGTATGTTAGAGTGTAATGCAGAATAGTTCAACTGAGAGCCATCTCTGCTCTGCTTGATTCAAAATAAAAGGAATTATTAACTGAAGGGTCATTTTTCAGGCTTCTTTGTGCATAATGCATATAAAGAATGAAAAAGTAAATTTAGCATCATAATGGGATATCAACTTTCACCTATTAGGATGGGGATTATGAAATTAAAATGAAACAGAAAACATACGAATTGGTAACAATAAGTAGGAAGTGGAATTCTTTATTTGTCAACTTTTTCAAAACTTGTGTTCCTATAGTTGCATAGGCTTGTTTTTTGGCCCTTTGTATTAGTCTGTCTGACTACATGTCTGTTTTTGTGTCAGCATTTATACTATTTATACTGTTTTTGTTACTATGGCTCTATAGTGTAATTTGAAGTCAAGTATTTTGATAATCCCAACATTAATCTTTTTGCTAAGCATTGCTTTGGGTTTTCAGGGTCTTTTGTGCTTTCATATGATTTTAGGATGTTTTTCAATTTCTGAGAAAACTCACATTAGAGTTCTGATGACTGCACCAAAACACAGGACTCTTTTACTGATATAACCTTTTTTCATGACATCAATTCTATTGACCCATGAATACAGGAGGTCTTTGCATCTTCATATGTCCCACTCATTTTTTTTAGTGATAAATTTTTACTGTAGAGACTGTTAAAAAAAACTATTGAGAATAGGATTGTTTTCTTGGCTTCTTTCTCATTGTTTTGAAGCTCAATGCCCAGATTTACATGAGATAGAAACCAAAGTCACCCTCTGAACTTCCAAGATTCTGTAGATCTGCTCCAGTGTCAGGTAGAAACCTGTACTCTGATGAAAACAGACTTCATCTTCATTTTGCATAATCGCCAGATATACAGTGAGCCTGAGAACTCCCCTCAGACTGAGGATACCAGTAACTTTGAGATTCTGGTACAACCTGGCTTAGCTATACCCTCTTGTACTCCAAGAGACTGTATGTACAACATCCTATCTCCAGACAGCATAGCTATTATTGAGCCAGTGTTGCAGATAACAGTCTATAATTCTTCCAACACTAGGGAAAAATCTGTACGGGTGGGACCTATTTATATTTTGGCTTGAATCACTGTCAGTTTTTAGCACAGGTCAACACTAAACTAGGGCAGCATACTACACATTTTGTTTGCTGGGATTAGGGTGGAGTAGAGCGAGGGAGTCAGCACATGTATATTCTGGGACTTAGTGCCAGCTTGATGATAGCTGGCACTGAGGAGGTCCTACAACTCACACCCCTGGCTTTCTTGTACCTAGAAGAAGCCCAGAGCCAGGGAAAAGCATGTGACTTATGCTATTAAACTCCTGTTCCAGCCAGCATTGCTTGTGGTTGATACTGATGTCTTGGGTCAGGAGTTTGCTTCAGTTCAATCATGAACCTTGTGCTATGGTTTTCAGGCTGTGGGCTCAGAGCATGATACAGCTTAGTGGCATTTATTGCCATGAATATGGTATAGGAACTTGGTTCATTAATGGTGGCTCCATTCAGTTTTAGGCAAAATTCTTCAGTGTCTGACCACAGCTCATGAATAGATGAAGTATCTGGTTCTACTCCAGCCCCAGGGGGAACAAGTAGGGATGGAAACCCTTTCTAGATATCATATTTGTTCATTCTGAACCATACACCACTGTCTGAGACAAACCTGAGTCTCGATTACTCTCTAGCTCTAAAAGAAGATATATCATGCCTACACAGGAAAAAGCAAATAAACAAACAAACTGGGTTTGGATGGTGACTGTGCTGAGATGGTAGAAGGGACTACAAGTTGAAACCAGCTTATTCCTGGAAAGACAGGGACTAAGAAAACCAGATGTGAAGACTGACACACCCAATCTTTCAGTTCTTGGATGATGTGGCACACCATAGGCATTGAGAGCTTCCCCCACCTTTTAAATTTAAATTAGAAACAAGCTTGTTTTACATGTCAATCCCAGTTCCCTCTCCCTCCTCTCCTCCCCTACCCCTCACCGACCCACAATTACCATCCCATTTCTGCTCCCCAGGGAGGGTGAGGCCTTCCATGGGGGATCTTAAAAGTCTGTCATATCATTTGGAGCAGGGCCTAGATCCTCCCCCATGTGTCTAGGCTGAGAGAGTATCCTTGTATGTGGAGTGGGCTCCCAAAGTCCATTCGTATACTGGGATAAATACTGAGCACTACCAGAGGCCCAAATTGACATCCTCGTTCAGGGGGTCTGGAACAGTCCTATGCTGGTTTCTCAGCTATCAGTCTGGGGGCCATGAGCTACCCCTTGCTCAGATCAGCTGTTTCTGTGGGTTTCTCCAGCCTGGTCTTGACCCCTTTGCTCATCACTCCTCCCTCTCTGTAACTGAATTCCAGAGTTCAGCTCAGTGTTTAGCTGTGGGTGTTTGCTTCTGTTTCCATCAGTTACTGGATGAAGGTTCCAGAATGGCATATAAGGTAATCATCAATCTCATTATTGGAGAAGGGCATTTAAGGTAGCCTTTTGACTATTACTTAGATTATTAGTTGGGGTCAACCTTGTAGATTTCCCTAGTGCCAGATTTCTCTTTAAACCTATAATGGCTCCCTCTATTATGGTATCTCTTTTCTGATTCTCCTCTATTTTTCTTCTGACTCCATCTTCCTGTTCTCTCCTATCCTCCTTTCTCCTCCTTTTCTCTTTCTTCTGACTTCCTCTCCCCTCCCCTCATGTTCCCAATTAGCTCAGGAGATCTTGTCCCTTTCCCCTTCTCCAGGGGACCATGTATGTCTGTCTCTCTTAGGGTCCTCCTTGTTTCTTAGCTTCTTTGGTGGTGTGAATTGTACTCCTTTGCTCTATGTCTATGTTTGTGAGACTTTTGATGACTGCTTCTATTTCATTGGGGTTATAGGTCTATTTAAATTGCTTATTGGTTCTTATTTAATTTTGGTATGTGATGTCTATCCAGAAAATTGTTCATTTCCTTTAAATTTTTGTATTTTGTGGAGTACAGGTTTTCAAAGGCTGACCTGATGATTTTCTGAATTTCCTCATTGTCCATTGTTATGTCCTCCTTTTCATTTCTGATTTTGTTAATTTGTGTGTTCATACTTTCCTTTTGGTAAGTTTGGATAAAGGTTTGTCTATCTTGTTGATTTTCTTGAAGAGCCAGCTCTTTGTTACATTGGTTCTTTGTATTGCTTTCCTAGTTTCTACTTCATTGATTTTAGCCCTCAATTTGATTATTTCCTGGCACCTGTTCCTCTGGGTTGCGCTTGCTTCTTTGTGTTCTAGAGCTTTCAGCTGTGCTGTTAATTCTCTAGTGTGACTATTCTCTAGTTTCCTCATATGGGCACTTAGTACTATGAACTTTACTCTTAGCACTGCTTTCAAATTGTCCTATAAGTTTGGGTACGTTGTGTCTTCATTCTCATTGAATTCTAGGAAGTCTTTATTATTTTTTTATTTCTTCCTTGACCCAGAAGTGGTACAATTGCACATTATTCAATTTCCATGAGTTTGTAGGTTTTATGCAATTTGTGTTGTTGTTGAATTCTAACTTTAAAGCATGGTGGTCTGATAAGATACATGGAGTTATTCCATTTTTTGTATCTATTGAGGTTTGCCATGTTGCCGAGTATGTGGTTGATTTTTGAGAAAGTTCCATGTAGCACTGAGAAGAAGGTATATTATTTTTTTATGTGGATGGAATGTTCTATAGATATCTGTTAAATGCAATTGGGTCATAGCTTCTGTTAGTTCCTTTGAAGTTTCTGTCTGGTGGTCCTGTCTAGTGGTGAGAGTGGAGTGTTGAAGTCTCCCACTATAAGTGGGTGAGGTTTTATGTGTGATTTGACTTTTAGTAATGTGGATGCCTTTGTATTTGGGGCATAGATGTTCAGAATTGAGACTTCATCTTGGTGGATTTCTCCTGTGATGATTATGAAATGACCTCATTCATCTCTTTTGATTAATTTTAGTTTAATTAATTAGTCTAATTTGTTAGATATTAGGATTGCTAACCCCAGCTTGTTTTTTGGTTCCATTTGATTGGAAAATCTCTTCCCAACCCTTAACTCTGATATAACGTCTGCTTTTTAATTTGAGGTGTGTTTCTTATATGCAGCAGAAGGATCAATTCTGTCTTCTAATCCATTCTGTTAGCCTGTGTCTTTTTATGGGTGAATTAAGATCATTAATATTGAGGGATATTCATGACCATTGATTGCTCATTTTTGTTTCTTTTGGAGTTGGTATTGGTGGTAGAATTGTGTGTGGATTTTCACCCATTTTTTCTTTTGGCTGTTGGTAAAGTGGGATTATCTATTGCCTATGTTTTCCTAGTTGTAGTTAACTTCCCTAGATTGGAGTTTTCCTTCTAGAACTTTCTGTAGGGCTGGGTTAGTGAATATGTATTGTTTAAATCTGGTTTTGTCATGGAATATCTTGTTTTCTCCATCTATAGTGATTGAAAGCTTTGTTGGGTATAATAGTCTGGGCTGGCATCCGTGGTTTCTTAGTGTTGGTAGAATATCTATCCAGGACTGTCTGACTTTCAGAGTTTCCATGGAGAAGTCAGGTGCAATTCTGATAGGTTTGCCTTTATATGTTACTTGACCTTTTCCATTAGCTGCCCTTAATATTCTTTCTTTATTCTGTATGTTTGGGGTCTTGATTATAATGTGTTGAGGGAACTTTTTTTTTGTGGTCCACTCTATTTGGTATTCTGTAAGCTTCTTGTACTTTCATTAGCATGTCTTTCTTTAGGTTGGGAAAGTTTTCTTCTATGATTTTGTTGAATATGTTTTCTGCATCTTTGAGTTGGGTTTCTTCACCTTCTTCTATACCTATTATTCTTAGGTTTGGTCTTTTCACAGTGTCCCATATTTGTTCATATTTTGTGTTAGGGATTTTTTGGACATAAGATTTTCTTTGGTCAATGAATCTATTCTCCTTGTGTATCTTCAATGCCTAAGATTCTCTCTTCCGTCTTTTTTTTTTTTTTTTGTGTTCGAGACAGGGTTTCTCTGTATTGTTTTAGAGGCTGTCCTGGAACTAGCTCTGTAGACCAGGCTGGCCTCCAACTCCCACAGATCCGCCTGTCTCTGTCTCCTGAGTGCTGGGATTAAAGGCGTGTGCCACCAATGCCCAGCTTCTTCCATCTCTTGTATTCTGTTGGTTATGCTTGTTTCTGTAGTTCCTGATTGTTTACCTAGCTTTTCTATTTCCAGCATTCCCTCAGACTGTGTTTTTTTTTTAATTGAGAGCAATCAGACTTTTCATAACTTTATCAGAAACAAAAGATAGTGGCAATTTGCAGGTTCGATACAGTTGTAGTTGCCAGGATAACATGAAATTGCAAGCAATACAGAGTATAAAGAATAATGTCTAAGAACATTTTTCTTGTTAAGCTTACACACTTGCTTGACTACTAGGGGAACAAATGGTGAAATACAAACTAGCCTGAATACTTCACCACCTGCCTAAGGCCATCTATTCATCAGGAACAGGAAGGCACATTGTGTTCCAGGAGCTATAGACTTCAGGCTGAATACCCTAAGGCGCATGTGTCTCAGTGGGAGTAGGTCAGGCAGACTCCATGGTTTCCTGCAGAGCCATTTACCCACTAACATCCTGACTCTGACATCCAGTCAGACTGTGTTTTTTTATTGTCTCTATTTCAGCTTTGAACAGTTGGACCATTTGATTTGTTTCTTTTAATTTTTGCTTTGTCTTTTCCTCCATTTCTTGATTTTTTTGGTTTGTTTTTTCTTCCATTTCTTTAAGGGATTTTTTCATATCATCTTTGAGGGTCTCTATCATTCTCATGAAGTTGTTTTTAAGGTCATTCTCTTCTGCTTCATCTGTGTTGGAATGTTCAGGTCTTGCCCATGTAGAGTCTCTAGGCTCTGGTGTTGTCATATTGGTTTTTCTGTTGCTGAGTGTAATTTTATATTGTCTCCTTCCCATTCCTTCTTCCAGTGGGTGCAGAAGGAGTCTCTTCCTCTCCTGGTGGGTACGGGACCAAGGTTCCCTTCCAGTGAGTGCAAGCAGGTTCAATACTCTGGTAGCTCTCTTCTTTCCATGGATGGAGGTGGTCCTTGTACCGGGACCTTTGTAGTCTCAGGGTGGTCTGGACCCATAGGGATGGGATTCTCAGTGCGCAGTCCCCAGGCCTCAGCTGGCACCAAGAAGGGCACTGCAAGGTGGGCCAGAAACAGACCCAGGCTTACTTAGTCCACTGGGCGGAGAAAGAGACTGGGATGCTGGCAGTCTCTGGGTGGGGTGGATCCCTCGGGGATGGGAACTGCAGTGCATAGTCCCCAGACCTCAGCTGGTTCTGTGCAGTTGGCACTGAGTGCTTTTAAGAAACCACAATCTTTCCCCAAAGGTCAGAATTAAATGTCAGAAACTGGCAAGATAGAATCAGTGTGGAAGTCCTATGAGGAAATTAAGAGTAACTATGGTGAGAGGAACTCAGCACCTTCAAGAACACAGCCTGAGATGATTCAGTACTCCGACAAAGAACCTTAACAAAGAGATGGAAGCAAGGAAAACTAGATGTGTTACTCAAGGTTCTCTAGAGGAACATAATTTACAGAATGACTCCCTTTTCTATATATAGAACAAGAATTTATTAGAATGTCTTACAGACCATTCCAGCTAGTCTAACAATGGTTGTCTACCAACAGAAGGTTCTAAGTATCCAGTATTTTCTCAGTCTATGAGGTGGGTATCTCAGCTGGTTTTCAGTACATGCTGAAATCCCGAAGAAGTAGGTTCTAATGCCAGTGAAAGAATGGACTTGCTAGCAAGATGAGAGCAAGAAGGCAAAGAGCGAAAGCTCCCTTCTTCCATGTTTTTATGAAGGTTTCCAGCAGAAGGCACGATCCACATTAGAAGTGGGTTTTTCCATTTCAAAGGGTCTGGACTAAAGGTGTGTTTTCCTACCTCATAGTTGTGGATTAGAAATAGATCTTCCTACTTCAAATTAAACAAAAATCCCTCATAGGTGTGCTCTCCATTTTTGGTTTTTAGTTAATTCCAGATGTAGTAGTCAAGTTGACAAACAAAAATAGCCACCGCACAGGACAAATCCCTTAGCTGAAGAGTATACCAGTTGAATTAAAAAATGGATAAATGTCATTAAATGTAAGGCAGATCAAATGGGAAAAAGAATTATTGAGATTGAATTTAGGCTATTTGAAAAAAGTTGCACATTCGGAAGAAGAAAAATGAAAATGGAATGAAGAATGACTGAAGGATTATGAGAACTTTGGTACAATATTTAAAGAATAAATATTTAAGTTATTGAATCTTCAAAAAGACTTTAGAATGTCACAGCAGGAGAAGGCTTACTAAATGTAGTAAGATATCCACCCTGCCTGAATCTGTTGTACTGACCATGCCCATTTAGGTGTGATCACAGGTGTAGATGTGATGGGGAAGGCTAGATCTGGGTTCCTGGACCCTAGCTCACTCTCTTGGTTCTGGTCAGGTCATGGAGAGCAGCCTGGGTGTGGATCTTTGCAGCTGGAACTTAGGGGGTCATAGGTTTCTTATGTAAGTGACTCCCCCCCCCCCCCCCGAATAAAATTGACCTATATTTAACCAAGTCCCATGTGTCTTAATCTGTGCTTCTACAACTAAAAGAACTATTATTAGCAAATGCTCCCAGGGACTGAACTAGTATCCAGGGAGCCATCATGGGACTGACCTGGGCACTCTGCATATACTCGACAGTTGTGTAGCTTTTTCCTCTTGTGGGACTCCTAACAGTTGGAGCAGGGGCTGACTCCAACTCTTTTCCTGGCTTTCAGGATCCTACTCCTCCTACTAGCTCACCTTGCCTAGCCTTAATACATGAGAAAGTGCTTAGTTTCCCTGCAACTTGATATGCTATGTTCTGTTGATAATCATGGTAGACTTGCCCTAAACAGAAATGGAGGAGGAGTGGATTGGGAGGTGGGTGGGAACAGAAGGGTGGAGGTGTGTGTGGGGGGGGGGGCTGGAAAGAGGGAGGGGAAACAGCTACCAAGATGTAAAACAAAAAAAATAAATGTATTTAAAAAAATTCTCCTAGGTCTAGAAAAGAATAGATATATAGGTACAAAGTTCAAAGTTGCTCACTATTCAAGTTCAAGTCTGCTCAAAGACAATTATAGTTAAACTAAAAAATGACAAGGCAGGTTCCTTCTTTCATTATTTCTTCCTTCCTTTTTACACATATGAGTGTTTTCCTGCGTGTATGCATGTGCACTACATGCATTCCTGGTGCCCGTGGAGGTCAGGAAAGAGCATTTTTAAAATTCATTTTTAATTTGTTCTCTTTTTATTCATTTCCTCTCATGCTGACCTTAATGAAAAGCTCAGGACAGCAGTCTGTGTGTTGTGGGAACTCCATCAGGCAATGGCTTTTGTAGCTCCAGCCCCTTCTGGGCATGACATCAGGTGCCATGCGTGGCCTGAGAAGCACTCTCTCTCTCGTGCAGTCCCCAGGCCAAGCATGTTCCACAGCTTCACACCAGCAGTGTACAAACAGCAGTTGCCGATAGCCTATCCCCCAGTCAAGCAGGTCTGCTCTGCGGTTTATAACGCTGGGTTTTAGATGCCCTCTTCCAGGTTGCCATTGTGCAATCAATCTGTCCCTCCCCCACCCAGGTGGCTCTGCGGGCCAGGCACATCCCACCTGCAATCAGCAGCGTGTCACACTCATTGGTTCTTTGCATTGTTTTCTGAGTTTCTATTTTATTGATTCCAGCCTTCAATTTAACTATTTCTTGCCCTCTAATACTTCTGGATGAGCTGGATTCTTTTTGTTCTAGGGCTTTCAGTTGTTCTGTTAATTCCCCAGTGTGAGATTTTCCCAGCTTCTTTATGTAGGCATTTAGTGCTATGAACTTTCCCCTCAGCACTGCTTTCATTGTGTCCCATAAGTTTGGGTATATTGTGTGGTCATTTTCACTAAATTTGGAAAGTCTTTAATTTCTCTATCTATTTCTTCCTTTACCCAGTGGTGGTTCATTCCATTTCCACATGTTTAGTCAGGTGTAGCTTAATTTTATTTTTAAATTAATTTTTATTTAAATTAAAAACAATATTATTTTACATAAAATCCCAGTTTCCTCTTCCTCCCTTCCTCCCATTACCCCCACCATCTCCCCATCCAAACTCCCAGTCACTCCTCAGGGAGGGTGAAGCCTCCCATGGGGGATCATTAAAGTCTGTCACATCATTTGGGGCAAGACCTAGGCCCTCCCCCATGTATCTAGACTAAGAGAGTATCCCTCCACAGGGAATGGACTCCCATAGCT
Source organism: Mesocricetus auratus (assembly GCF_017639785.1). NCBI lineage: Eukaryota > Metazoa > Chordata > Mammalia > Rodentia > Cricetidae > Mesocricetus > Mesocricetus auratus. The sequence continues at coordinate 21,948,207 of NW_024429182.1, read as the reverse complement.
CATTGATGCACTAGGGATAACACTGGTTCCACTGCCAGAGACCCCATAGACTTCTCAGGCCCCCCAACTAACATCCATATTTAGGGGGCCTGGTTTGTTCTTATGAGCCTCCCCAGCTGTCAGATTGGGGTCCATGAGATCCCACTTGCTCAGGTCAGCTGTTTATGTGGATTTTCTCAGCATGGATGGTCTTGACACCTTAGTTCATCACTCCTTCCTCTCTACAACTGGATTCCAGGAGTTCAGCTCAGTGCTAAGCTGTGACTCTTTGCTTCTGCTTCCATCAGCTACTGGGTGAAGGCTCTATGATGGCATTTAAGGTAGTCATCAATCTCATTATAGAGGAAGGACATTTAAGGTAGCCTCTCCATTATTGCATAGATTCTTAGTTGAGATCTACCTTGTGGATCCTTGGATATTTCCCTAGTGCTAGATTTCTCTTTAAATGTATAATTGCTACCTCTATTAAGGAATCTCTTTTCTTGCTCTTTCAGTACTATAGCTCTATAGCAGAGTTTGGAGTCAGGGATGGCGATGTCTCCAGAGGTTCTTTTATTGTACAGAGTTATTTTGGCTATCCTGGGTTTTTTGTTTTTCCATATAAAGTTGAGAATTGTTCCTTCAAGGTCTGTGAAGAATTGTGTTGGGATTTTGATGGAAACTGCATTGAATCTGTAGATTGATTTTGGTAAGATTGCCGTTTTTTTTCCTATGCTGATCCTACCTCTCCAAGAGCATGGGAGATTTTTCCATTTTCTAATATTTTCTTTAATTTCTTTCTTTAAAGACTTAAAGTTCTTGTCATACAGGTCTTTCACTTGTTTGGTTAGAGTTGCCCCAAGATATTTTATGTTGTTTGTGGCTATTGTGAAGGGTGATGTTTCTTTGATTTCTTTCTCAGCCCATTTTTTGTCTATATATCTAGTTTCTTATGCCTGCCATCTTAGAAAAACTGCAGTTTAAACAGCCGCGTTTTTAACAGATAAGACACGTGGCCAGAAAAACATAAAGATTTACAGTAAACTCAGACTCGGATGAAGAAAAACCTCTAACGGTTTACAGTGTGTTTAAAAATATATGTAGGATTGAGAGAAAAAAATAAAAGAAACAGCATAGTGTTAAATCCAGAAGCCGGGAGTTGGCGGCATATGCCTTTAATCCCAACACGCCTTTATGAGAGATCACCCTAGGTTGGAGGGTGGATTGGATTAAATCTCCAGGCCTTCGCCTGACACCAAGGTCAGGAAAGAAAGGGAAACCTGAGAGATCGCCCTCAGCTAGAGGATGGATTAAAAGTGGGTAAATTAAAAATTGGTAACAGTTAATAAAGGAGGTACTGGTATTAAGTAAAAGAAAAGGAAAAGATAAAAGTATATAAAATGGAAAATACACAGAGAGTCTGGATACTGTGTACAGTTGTGGTGTCTTTAAATTGTTTAATTGCTGAGAAAGGAACAAAAACTACTAAAAGACATTTGATTATTAATGTTGCTAAATTAATCCAACTTACATGTTTTGTAAATGCTTTGACTTCTAAATTTAAATATAAGGACAGGTTACTTGGGAAAAGAATTTCTGCTTTTGTTTCCACAGAACATAAAAAGCTGTGGGTTCCTTCCAGACTAGTATGGGTTGATGAAGCAAGACCACCTGAAGCAGTGGCCCAGGTGATCCAACACCTAAAACAGCTGAGATGATGCAGCCTTACAGACCACAAAAACAAGAACTTCAACGGGTTTCTGGGGTTTTTCTTTTGTCATGATCCCCATGGTATTTCAGCGCCCCTTAACAGCAGGAAGTAGTTTGGAAAGAACGACACCCAAATTCCCAAATATTGTTTATAAATTGGCATTGACATCCTAGTCACCTGAGATAGGTGCTAATTTATATAAAGAAGGGGGGAGATGTTGGGCCCCAGCCCCATGGTATCTCTGTGAGTTGCTGGTCAGCCTACAAGTGCAACTTGTTTTCCAGTCCAAGTGCTTTCTATTTTCTAGTCCTGTCTTACTGCCCCGGCCTTGACCCTCTGACATCAACATTCAGCAGGAGGAAAACAACGATTCTCCTACCTGGGGTTTTTCCACTGTGCTGTAAACATGTAGATAAAGCTCCTCCCTCCTAGAAGGGAGAGACCTCTTAGCAATTTCAATGAAGACACACACACACTCTCTCTCTCCTGGCAATAAAGGCAGCACATACATTCTCTTAGTACAAACAAGTGGATGTCTGGTCTCTCTTTTCCTGATACCCTGGCGCTGGTGCAGCAATTGGAGGTCCTACCGAGATCGTGAAAGCGAGGTAAGTGGACGGGGTTAAGAAACTATGGGGAATAGTTCCAGGAAGCTAGAATCATTACAGTATCAACTAAAAAAGTTACTCAAAGGACATGGGACTGCAGTCAAGTCTAAAACCCTAGAAGGCTTTCTAAAATCGATTGAATGAGCCAGTCCATGGTTCATTACTGGGGGACGCTTAAATATCCCAGATTGGGAGGAGGTTCGCCGTGATCTTCATAGACTTTTACGAAAAGAGGGACCTGAGTCCTTGCCCCCTACCACATTTTCCTTATGGAGATTAGTGAGGGGTGCACTTTTGACAGATAAGTTTCGTCACCGCCAGGTAGTTCAGGACACAAAAGAAGCCTTTTTAGAGTTACAAGAGACAGAGACTCAAGCCTCCTTGAGTTCAGGGGCAGAGAGTGAGGATGAAGAGACCCTGGCTGAAACTAGAGGCTCCATTGTTAGTGAGGATGAGGAGTCTCTTAGGAACAACAAAAAAATGGGTAGAGGTCTCCGGGCAAAACCCAAAAAGGACTCCAGTCAGAATCGGTTATATCCTTCTCTATCAGACCTAGAAAATGGAAGTAGCTCAGACTAAGACTCATCACAGTCTGAAAAGGAATGGTTACTTGCTGAGATCGCGGCCCTTAAAAAAGAACTAAAAAACATTCGAATTAAGGAAAGACAGGACAGGGAGAAAAACCCTTCTCCATACTCTGAAAAAAGGGACTCCTCCTATGAGATAACCCAGTCCTTCTTGGACTTCGATGGAAGACTCAAAGGAGGGGTCCAATACTGCCCGGTGGTGGCCCTGGTAATAGAAGCTCGAGACCCGAACAATTCTGGGCAGGTCATTCGGCATCATAACCCTTTAAGTTTTAAAGATATAAAACAACTTAAAGAGGCGACTTTAAATTATGGAGTGCAGGCTCTCTTTACACTTTCCTTAATGGAATCTTTTGTGTCTCTTGACACCTCGTGATTGGCAGCAACTTTGCTGAGTGACTCTATCTGGGGGAGAGTATTTGATTTGGAGGGGTGAGTTTCAGGAAAGATGCAGCCAGACAGCCCAAAGAAATGCACAGGCTGGACAGCCCCAGAGAAATGTGGAGATGCTTACCGGGAGTGGTCAATATGCCACCATTCAGCAACAAATACAATACGACATCGCAGTCTATGCTCAAGTGGCAGCAGCGGCCCAAGGGGCTTGGAAAGCATTACCTTCCAAGGAAGGAGGGGATCATCTGTCCAAAGTCCTTCAAGGACCCTCCGAACCTTTTCAAGACTTCGTAGACCGTCTCAGTCAGGTAGCAGAAAGAATATTTGGGGGCATTGGGCCTGCGATGCCAGTCATCAAGCAGATGGCATTTGAAAATGCAAATAAATATTGTAAGGAAGCCCTTCGCCCCTATCGCAATAAAAGTCTAAATGACTATATCTGGATCTGTAGGGACATTGATGGGAACTTCATCCAGGGCCAAGTGTTAGCTGCTGCTATTCGGCCCCAAGTGGGGAAAGAAAGATCTACTCTGGGAGGGAGAAAAACATGTTTCAGATGCGGTAGGGAAGGACACTTCTGTAGAGAGCACCCTCAAAATAGTACTACGGGTCTCAAGAGACCTGGTTTATGCCCCCGTTGTCGAAGGGGATATCATTAGGCCAATGACTGCTACTCTAAAACTGACCGGGAGGGAAATTTCCTTCCTGCTAATAATAATCAGGGAAACGGGAGGAGGGCCCCAAAGCCAACGTGTACCGGGTAATGACACCTGCGTCTGGCAGTGGCAGTGACCACATCTCCAAGCTAGCAGCTTTTGCTGGATGTCAGCATAGACCGAGGCGATAGTCTGGAGTCATGCTTATGCCCGCCATCTTAGAAAAACTGCAGTTTAAACAGCCGCGTTTTTAACAGATAAGACACGTGGCCAGAAAAACATAAAGATTTACAGTAAACTCAGACTCGGATGAAGAAAAACCTCTAACGGTTTACAGTGTGTTTAAAAATATATGTAGGATTGAGAGAAAAAATAAAAGAAACAGCATAGTGTTAAATCCAGAAGCCGGGAGTTGGCGGCATATGCCTTTAATCCCAACACGCCTTTATGAGAGATCACCCTAGGTTGGAGGGTGGATTGGATTAAATCTCCAGGTAGAAGAGATCGTTGTTTTCCTCCTGCTGAATGTTGATGTCAGAGGGTTAAGGCCGGGGCAGTAAGCCAGGACTAGAAAATAGAAAGCACTTGGACTGGAAAACAAGTTGCACTTGTAGGCTGATCAGCAACTCACAGAGACCCCATGGGGCTGGGGCCCAGCATATATATAGGAGGGCTACTGATTTTTTTTGAGTTAATCTTGTATCTTCCACTTTGCTGAACTATTTATCAGCTATAGGAGTTCCCTAGTAGAATTTTTCAGGTCGCTTATGTAAACTATCATATCATCTGTAAATAGTGAAAGTTTGGCTTTTTTCCTTTCCATTTTGTATCTCCTTGATCTCCTTTTGTCTTCTTATCGCTCTAGCTAGAACTTCAAGTACAATAATGAAGACATATGGAGAGAGTGGACAGCCTTGTCTTGTTCCTGATTTTAGAGGAATCACATCGAGTTTTTCTCCATTTAGTTTGATGTAGGCTGTTGGCTTGCTGTATATTGTTTTTATTATTTTTAGATATGTTCCTGTTATCCCTCATCTCTACATGACCTCTATCACAAGGGATGTTGTATTTTGTCAAAGGCTTTCTCAGTGTCTAGTGAGATGATCATGTGGTTTTTCTTCTTCAGTTTGTTTATATGGTGGATTACATTGACAGATTTTTGTATGTTGAATCATCCCTGCATCTCTGGGATAAAGCCTTCTTGATCATGGTGGATGTTTTTTTCTGATGTGTTCTTGGATTTGCCAGCATTTTATTGAGTATTTTTGTATCAGTGTTCATGAGGGAGATTGGTCTGTAGTTCTCTTTCCTAGTTGTGTCTTTGTGCTGTTTGGGTATCAAGGTAATTGCAGCCTTTTAAAAAGAGTTTGGCAATGTCCCTTCTGCTTCCATTGTGTGAAACAATTTGAGGAGTATTGGTAATAGCTCTTTGAATTTCTGATAGAATTCTGCACTGAAACAATATGGTTCTGGGTTTTTTTTGTTTGTGAGATTTGATGACTGCTTCTATTTCATTAGGGGTTATAGGTAAACTTAAATTGCTTAGCTGTTCTTGATTTAACTTTGGTAAGTGATACCTATGCAGAAAATTGTCCATTTCCTTTAAAATTTTCAATTTTGTGGAATACAGGTTTTCAAAGTATGACCTGATGATTCTCTGGATTTTCTCAGTGTCCCTTGTTACGTCCCTATTTTCTTTACTGATTTTGTTAATTTGCATATTCTCTCTCTGCCTTTTGATTTGTTTGGATAAAGGTGTCTATCTTGTTGATTTTCTAGAGGAACCAACTTTTTGTTTCATTGATTCTTTGCATTGTTTTCTTTGTTTCTACTTTATTGATTTCAGCCATCAATTTGATTATTTCTTGACATCTACTCCTCCTGGATGAGTTTGCTTCTTTTTGTTCTAGAGTTTCAGGTGTGCTATTAAGTTTCTAGTGTCACTATTCTCCAGTATCTTCATGGGCACTTATTGCTATGAACTTTCCTATTAGCACTGCTTTCAAAGTGTCCCATAAATTTGGGTATATTTTCCTTCATTTTCACTGAATTCTAGGAAGCCTGTAATTTCTTTCTTGACCCAAGATTGACACAATTGAGCATTGTTCAATTTCTATGAGTTTGTAGGCTTTCTGCAACTTGTGCTGTTGTTGAATTCTAACTAACTCTAGGTGATCCAAAAAACACAGGGGATTATTCCATCTTTTTGGTGTCCTCTGAGGTTTGCTTTGTTGCTGAGTATGTGGTCCATTTTAGAGAAGGTTCCATGTGGTTGTGAGAAGAAGATATATTCTTTTATGTTTGGATGGAAACGTTCTATATATGTCTGTTAAACCCAACTGAGTTTAACTTATGTTAGTTCCTTTTTTTCTTTAAGTTTCTGTCTAGTAGTCCTGTCCAGTTGTGAGAGTGGGGTGTTGAGATCTCCAAGTATAAGTGTGTGGGATTTTATGTGTGATTTGAGTTTTAGTAATGTTTCTTTTACGAATGTAGGTGCCTTTGTGTTCATATGTTCAGATGTTCACAACTGAGACTTCATCTTGATGTTTTTTTCCTGTGATGAATATTAAATGACTTTTTTCATCTCTTTTGATTAATTTTAGTTTGAAGTCTAGTTTGTTATATATTAGGATAGCTATGCCAGCTTGTTTCTCAGGTCCATTTGATTGGAAAATCTTTTCCTGACCTTTTATTCTGAGGTAACATCTGTCTTTGAAGTTGAGGCGTGTTTCTTGTATGCAGCAAAATGATGGTTTCTGTCTTTGTATGCATTATGTTAGCCTGTCAGGTGTAATTTTAATATGTCAGCCTGTATATATTACTTGGTCTTCTTCCCTTGCAGCTTTTGATGTTGTGTCTTTTTTTTTATACTTTCAGTGTTTTGATTATTATGTGTTGTGGTGATTTGAAAGAAAATGGACCCCAAAGGCAGTGGCACTATTAGGAGGTGTGGCCTTTTGGAAGAAGTGAGTCAATGTAGGGGCAGACTTCAAAAGTGTCTTTTGCTCAAACTTCTCTCACTGTGACAGTCATTTGACTTCCTGTTCCCTGTAAGATGTAGAATGCTCAGTTCCAGCAACAAGTTTGCCTGCATGCTGTCATGCTCCCCATCATGATGATAATAGATTGAACCTCTGAAATGTAATCGAGTCACCCCAATTAAATGTTTTCTTTGTAGGAGTTGCCATGATCATGGTGTATTTTCAGAGCAATGAAAATCCAAATTAAGAGATAAGTTGAGGGGACTTTCTTTTCTAGTCCAATATATTCGGTGTTCTGTATGCTTTTTATACCTTCTTTAGGTTAGAAAAATTTTCTTCCTTTGAGCTGGGATTCTTCTCCTTCTATTTCTATTATTCTTAGGTTTGCTGTTTTCATAGTGTCCTGAATTTCCTGGATGTTCTGGGTCAAGAAGTTTTAGATTTAACATTTTTCTTTAACCTATTTATATGTACTTCTTCTATTGTATCTTATATGCCTGAGATTTTCTTTTCCATCTCTTGTATTCTGTTGGTAAATCTTTCCTCTGTAATTCCTATTCACTTTACCTAGATTTTCCCTTTTCAGAATTCACTCAGTTTGTATTTTCTTTATTCCTTCTGTATCCATTTTCAGGTCATAATCAGTTTTATTCATTTCCTTTAACTGTTTTTTCTTCTTGGATTTCTTTAAGGTGTTTATTGATTTCCTCTTTAAGGACCTTTATCATCTTCATAAAGTTGGTTTTAAGGTCTTTTTCTTATGCTTCAGCTGTGTTGGAATATTCAGGGCTTTTGTGGGTGACCCTGCTCATGAGGGCTGGCTTGGGCACCTGGGAAGGTAATGCAGCTTGGGTAGGCTGGCCAGCAGTGTCTTCTACATAGGACTATCTGTAGTAGGATAGCTGGATTTTGGTGGTAGCACATTGCCTTGGCTGTTGCTGATTATGCTTTTATATTTGCATCTAGACATCTTGGTTTGGGGTGATTGTGGGTATAGGTGCTGATTTTTGAAGTTGTCTTTGTTGGATTGGTGTTTTGTTCCTTGGTTTCTTTTTCCTCTCTGGTCTTCTGACCTTGTGACTTGTGGTTGAGAATTGGGTTTCCACCTGAGTTGGGGGCTAGACTTCTGGTGGCCACAATGGCCTCTGGTCCAGCAGGGAGTCTCTACTCAATATTGGGGCATGGAGATGAGGAGGGTGGGGAAAGTGGAGACATGGCAAGAAGGCACAGGTAGGGTGAGAGGGGTTCACAGGCCAGTGGCCTTCCTGGAGATCTGATGGCTGGCTTGGCCTCTGGATGAGTTGGGCATCTCTGGCTGAGATGGGTGTTGGGGCATAACAAGAAGGGGAGGGGGACTGGGCTTCAGATGAGGCATAGATTGTTCCTAGAGGAAGAGAGGGAGTGACCACTTGAGGGGACCTGCTCCAAGCTACAGGTGGATGGCTGTGACATCTGAGGGAGTGCTAGTCTGACAGGGCCCCTGGCTGCTAGAGCCCTGGGGCATTTTGGGCACTGGGCTGGAGGCTGTCTGGGAAGCTTCCCTGATACTCTCCTGGAGGGAAGCTTCAATCTGCTTCTGACAGGCCCACAGGCAGTCCACTTCCGTGCCTGTGATTCCTGTCAGCAACTCTGTGAGCTCATCTGCAGACACAGAACTGACTTCTAGGCCTTGAACTGCAGCCCCAATGCTGCCTGTGGAGATCATGGATGGAGGGTACATTGCAAAGGTGTAAACTGTAGTACGGGGGCCAAACAGGTCTAGGTATGCTTTTTGTTCAAGGCCTGTTGGTCACTGGGCAGAGAGAAAGGCAGTACAGAATTAGAGTCAGGAAATTGTGTGTGATCATGGCAGCTAGGTCCCATTTGAGCTTCCCCAGGACCAGGACTTCCCATTCCCACAACTGCCAAGGAACCACACCTTGGTCCCTATAGATGTAAAATTTCTCAATAGTCAGGGGGGGGTGGTTTTGCACAGCTTGGAGGCCAGCAACAGGCAGAAGGTACTGAGGAGCTGCAATTACTCCTTTCTGGTGGGGATGCAGGACAGGTAGTTATCCAGGTAATTCATGACCAGAGGGAAGACATCCTCCTCGTAGCTCTGTTCCTCATACACCTCCAGCATCCTGTATGCCAGCATCTTCCGCATACAGCATATGCCCCTTAATCTCCTTTCGTATGCACTGGAAGTAGCAGGCTCACTGCTCACTCTGCTCACTGCTCACAGGGCTCCTTCAGGCTGAGCAGGCTCTGCAGGACATAATGGTTCCCCAGCAGCCTTGGGGACGGTGGTGCTCTTGCAACACAGCAGCTCTGTCCTGAGAAGGGAGAGAGCAGGGAGAGCACAGGTGAGGGCACCTCTGCGCCGGTGCTGGCGCTCTACTTGGTACTTCTTACTCCTCCAAATCTTCATGGCACAGGAAACACAAAGCAGACAGGAAGTGGGGCCATGTCATAAAACTTAAAGGTCAACTCCCAGGACCCTGATTCCAAATAGATTCAACAGCGTTCTATGCATGTGAAGAGTAAGCTATGGTGGAAGATGACTTCATGGTGGACCAACTGAGACTAGTCGGGTCTCTCCCAGTCTTATTTTGTTGGAACAGAAAGCAGACAGAAGAGGGATCCAGTCCATAAAACTTCAAAATCTTCCTTTAGTCTCCCCTCCTTCAGCGAAGTTATTCCACCAATGATTCTACAGTCTTTAAAACCATACTTCTAGTGTAGACCAATTGTGGTGGTCAGTTCACATTAAAAGTAAAGCATCCAGGTCTTCAATTCAATTCCATCGATTTACCTGTCTATTTTTGTGCCAATACCAAGCTATTTTCATTACTATAGCTCTATATTAGAGCTTGAAGTCAGGGATGGTGATGCCTTCTGAACTTCCTTTATTGTACAGGGTTGTTTTGACTATCCTGGGTCTTTTGTTTTTCCATATAAAATTGAGACTTTTTCTTTAAAGGTGTGTGAAGAATTAGATTCTTTAATTTCTTTCTTCAACCTAGCCCATTTTTTTTCATTGGGTCATTTTCCTGACTCTTTCTTCTTGAGTTCTTCATATGTTCTGGTTATTAAACCTTAGTCATTTGGTGGGCTTCTAGTCACTTTGATTGCAGTTAGCTTAATGAGATATGAATTATCAATTGTTGACCTTAATTCCTGGGCAGATAGAGTCCTGTTCAGAAAGTCCTTTCTTACATTTATATCATGTAGGGTGCTGCTAATATTTTCTTCTAGCAGTTTTAATGACATCCACTTTCCTCAGCACCGTTTGCTGATGATATTGTCTTGTCTCTGGTATATTTACTGACACTTTATCAAATATTGGATAATTATGAATACTAACATTTGGGTCTTCTATTTTTCTCAATATATGTTTTTATTTAAATTATAAACATGCATGCTTCACATGTCAATCTCAGTTCGCTCTCTCACACCTCCTCCCTTGTCCCTCCTCCAGTGCCCCCCCAGCTCCCGGCCCAGTCACCACATCATTACCCAGGAAGGGTGAGGCCCTCCTTGGGGGGATCTCCAAGTCTGTCATTTCATCCAGGGCAGGACCCAGGCCCTTACTCATTTGTCCAGGCTGAGAGAGCATCCCTCCATGTGGATTGGGCTCCCAAAGTTCATTTGATTGCCATGGTGAACACTGCTCTACTACTCAAGGCCCCAGAGATTTCTGAGGCCTCTTCACTGGCACTGCTTTCTTGGAGTCTGCACTAGTTCCCTGTTGGCCTCTCAGCCATCAGTCTGGGGTTCAAGAGCTCCCCCTTATCTGGTCAGCTGTCTTTGTGGGTTTCACCAGCACGGTCTTGACCCCTTTGCCCATCACTCCTCCATCTCTGTCACTGGGATCCAGGGGTTCAGTTCAGTGTTTAGCTGTGGGTATCTGTCTCTGCTTCCATCAGTCACTGGATGAAGGTTCTAGGATGGCATATAAGGTAGTCACCGACCTTATCATCAGGGAGGGGCTATTAATGTAGTCTCTCTGCTATTGCTTAGTTTGCCAGTTGGTGTTATCCTTGTAGATCTCTGGAAATCTCACTAGTGTCAGCTCTCTCCTCAAACCTATAATGACTCCATCTATTATGGTATCTCTCATCCTGCTCTCCTCTATTCTTACCTCAACTCAACCTTCCTGCTCCCCCATGCCTTCTTCTCCCCTCCTCTTATCCCCCTTTCTTTTTCCTGGTTCCCTATTCCTTCCCCCATGTTCCCAATCTGCTCAGAAGAGCTTGCCTCATTCCACTTCTCTGGGGTATCATGCATATCTCTTGGGAACCTCCCTGTTTCCCAGACTCACTGGCACTGGGTTTGTAGGCTGACACTGCCCTGATCCATGTCTAAAATCCATATATGAGGGAGTTCATGCCATGTTTGTCTTTTTGTGACTGGGTTACTCATTCAGGATGGTTTCTTCTAGTGCCATCCATTTGCCTGCAAATTTCAGGATTCCATTGTTTTTTTTCCACTGAGTAGTACGACATTATTTAAATTACCACATTTTCTCTATCCACTTTTCAGTTGTGGGGCATCTAGGTTGCTTCAAGGATCTAGCTATTACAAATAATGCTGCTATGAGCATAGTGGAACAGACGTCCTTGTTGTATGAATAGGCATCTTTTGGGTATATGCCTAAGAGTGGAATTGCTGGATTTTGTGGTAGACTGATTCCCATTTTCCTGAGGAATCTCCATACTGACTTCCAAAGTGGCTGTACAAGTTCGCACTCCCACCAGCAATGGACGAGTGTTCCCTTTTCTCCACATCCTATCCAGCATAAGCTGTCATCGGTGATTTTGATGTTAGCCATTCTGACAGGAATGAGTTGGTATCTCAGAGTTATTTTGATTTGCATTTCCCTAATGGCTAAGGATGTTGAGCACTTTTTTAGTGTCTCTCAGCCATTTTAGACTCCTCTATTGAGAATTCTCTACTTAGTTCATTCCCCCACTTTTTAATTGGATCCTTTGGTGTTTTGGAGACTTGCTTCTTGAGTTCTTTGTAAATTTTGGAGATCAGCCCTCTGTCAGATGTGTGGTTAGTGAATATCTTTTCCCAGTCTGTGGGATGCTTTTTTGTCTTGCTGGCTGTGTCCTTTGCCTTACAGAAGTTTCTCAGTTTCAGGAGGTCCCATTTATTACTTGTCGATCTCAGTGTCTGTGCTACTGGTGTAATGTTCAGGAAGTGGTCTCCTGTACCAATTCTTTCAATGGTACCTCCCACTTACTCTTCCAAAAGGTTTAGTGTGGCTGGATTTATATTGAGGTCTTTGATCCATTTGGACTTAAGTTTTGTGCATGGCACTTGGCATGGTTCTATCTGCAGTCTTCTACATGCCAATATCCAGTTATGCCAGCACAATTTGTTAAAGATGCTATCTTTTTCCATTGTATAATTTTAGCTTCTTTGTTTGTTCATAGGTTTGTGGATTAATCTCAGGGTGTTCAATTTGATTCCATTGGTTTACCCATATATTTTCATGCCATAAAACCAAGCCATTTTCAGGACTATAACTCTATAATAGAGCTTGAAGTCAGGGATGGTGATGCGTCCAGACGTTGCTTTGTTGAGCAGGGTTGCCTTGGCTATCCTGGGTTTTTTGTTTTTCCATTTAAAGTTGAGACTTGCTCTTTCAAGGTTCATGAATAATTGTGATGGTATTTTAATGGGGGTTGTATTGAATCTGTAGATTGTCATTTTTACTACATTGATCCTACCTATCCACGAGCATGGAATATCTTTCCATTTTCTGGTGTCTTCTTTAATTTATTTCTTTAAAGACTCAAAGTTCTTGCGGTACAGGTCTTTCACTTGTTTGGTAATCATTACTTCAAGGTATTTTATGTTGTTTGTGGCAATTGTAAAAGGTGATGTTTCTCTGATTTATTTCTCAAACCTCTTATCATGTGTATATAGCAGGGCTACTGATTTTCTTGAGTTGATCTTGTAGCCTGCCACTTTGCTGAAGGTGTTAATCAGCACTAAGAGTTCCCTGGTAGAATTTGTTGGGTCAGCTATTGTATAGGGAAGCCTTCCCGCCAGCCTGGTTCCAGAGCCACATCAGTCCCAAATAAACACACAGGAGGCTATATTAATTATGAAGTTGTTGGCCTTGCTTGTTTCATACTGGCTAGCTCTGACTTAAGTATTTATCCCATAATTGTTAATCTATGCATTTCTCTTACCAGAGAGGTTTCCGGGCTTCCTACCCCATGGCTTTACATCTCGACTTCCTGTGTTTCTCCTTCCCAGAGTCCTCCTGGACTCCTAGTCCCACATATCTTGATTCCCTATTGGCCAGCAGTGCTTTATTGACATATACACAGGACTTCCCCAACATCTCCTCTTTTCTGTCTAAACAAAACGAAAGGTCTTAACTGTAACATATTCAAATTGTATATAACAGAAAGTTATCAAGTAAGAACATAGTTACAATATTTTAGCAAGATTTAAAGAAAATATCATCCATCCCATCCTTGTGAGTCCATCCAGAACTTCAGTCAAGCCTCTCCTGCCAAAAAGAGACTAATTGATCTACTTAAGACTCTTGTTACACTAACAATTTCTTCCCATGGGTCCGCATGATTGTCATCATCCCACTTCAGTAGGAAGTAAATTTGAGAATTTCATGCCCCTTCTCCCTACTATTGATATTAGAGGATAGTTTACACCTGTTAGTGTTAATTTGCAATTATTTTAGGGTTGGGATTGGAAGGAGGTGTTCAGACTTAGGCATCCCTTTCAGATAAGTTTAGAATTTAGGTGGAATGGATATGTTTAGCTTAGGATAAGTAGATTATAACTTAATTATCACCCTCTATGTATATATGTTGTATATGTTTGAGTTTGTATCAAATTTAAATCTTCTATTTAGATTAAAAGGGGAATTGTAGGAGTGAACCCCACTTCTGGTACCATTATGTAAAGGGAAGCTTCCTGCCAGCCTGGTTCCAGAGCCGCATCAGTCCCAAATAAACAAACAGGAGGCTATATTAATTATGAAGTTGTTGGCCTTGCTTGTTTCATACTGGCTAGCTCTGACTTAAGTATTTATCCAATAATTGTTAATCTAAGCATTTCTCTTACCGGAGAGGTTTCCGGGCTTCGTACCCCATGGTGTTACATCTCGACTTCCTGTGTTTCTCCTTCCCAGAGTCCTCCTGGACTCCTAGTCCCACCTATCTTGATTCCCTACTGGCCAGCAGTGCTTTATTGACATATACACAGGACTTCCCCAACAAGCTGTGTAAACTATCATATCATCTGCAAATAGTGAAAGTTTGACCTCTTCCTTTCCAATTTGTATCCCCTTGATATCCTTTTGTTGTTATATTGCTCTAGCTAGAACTTTGAATACAATATTGAAGAGGTATGTGGAGAGGGGACAGCCTTGCCTTGTTCCTGATTTTAGAGGAATTGCCTTGAGTTTCTCTCCATTCAGTTTGATGTTGGCTGTTGGTTTGCTGTATGTAGCTTTTATTATATTTAGGTATGTTCCTGTTATCCCAGATCTCTCCAAGACCTTTATCATGATTGGATGTCGGATTTTGTCAAAGGCTTTTCTAGGATCTAGTGATATGATCATGTCATTTTTGTTTCTCAGCTTGTTTATATGGTGGTTTACATTGATGGATTTTTGTATGTTGAACCATCCCTGAACCCTGGAATGAAGCCTACTTGATCGTGGTGATGAGTTTTCTGATGTGTTCTTGGATTCTATTTGCCAGAATTTTACTGAGTATTTTTGCATCAATGTTCATGAGGGATATTGGTCTGAAGTTCTCTTTCTTAGTTGTGTCGTTGTGTGGCTTGGGTATCAATGTTATTGAAGCCTTGTTAAAAGAGTTTGGCAAAGACACTTCTGCTTCTATTGCATGGAGTACTTTGAGGAGAACTGTATAAGCTGTTCTTTGTATTTCTGGTAAAATTCTGTACTGAAGCCATCTGGCCCTGGGCTTTTCTGGTTGGGAGACTTTTGATGACTGCTTCTATTTCCTTAGGTGTTATAGGTCTATTTAAATTGCTTATCTGTTCTTGATTTAATTTTGGCAGGTGATATCTGTCCAGAAAGTTGTCCATTTCCTTTAAATTTTCAAATTTTGTGGAGTATAGCTTTTCAAAATATGACCTGATGATTCTCTGGATTTTCTCACTCTCCATTGTTATGTCTCTCTTTTCATTTCTGATTTTGTTAATTTGCAAGTTAATACTCTGCCATTTGGTAAGTTTGGATAAAGGTTTGTCTATCTTGTTAATTTTCTCAAAGAACCAACTCTTTGTTACTTTGATTTTTTGTATTGTTTTCCTAATTTCTACTTTATTGATTTCTGCCTTCAATTAGATTATTTCCTGGCGTCTGCTACTCTGGGGTGAGTTTGCTTCCTTTTGTTCTAGAGCTTTCAGTTTTGCTGTTAAATCCCAGTGTCACTATTCTCCAGTTTCTTCATGTGGGCAATTAGTGCTATGCACTTCCCTCTTAGCACTGCTTTCAAAGTGTCCCATAAGTTTGGGTATGCTGTGTCTTTATTCTCATTAAATTCTAGGAAGTCTTTAATTTCTTTTTTTATTTCTTCTTTGACCCAGGAGTGGTGCAATTGTGCATTATTCAATTTCCATGAGTTTGTAGGGTTTCTGCAATTTGTGTTGTTGTTGAATTCTAACTTTAATGCATGGTGGTCTGATGAGATACATGGAGTTATTCCAATTTTTTTGTACCTGTTGATGCTGGCTATGTTTCCAAGTATTTGGTCAATTTTTGAGAAGGTTCCATGTGGTGCTGAGAAGAAGGTATATTATTTTGTGTTTGGATAGGATGTTCTAAAGATGTCTGTCAAACCCAATTGTGTCATAACTTCCATTAGTTCCTTTGTTTCTTTGTTAAGTTTCTGTCTGGTAGTCCTGTCTAGTGGTGACAGGGGGTGTTGAAGTCTCCCACTATAAGTGTGTGAGGTTTTATGTGTGGTTTGAGTTTTAGTAATGTTTCTTTTATGAATGTGGATGCCTTTGTGTTTGGGGCATAGATGTTCAGAATTGAGACTTCATCTTGGTGGATTTCTCCTGTGATGAATATGAAGTGACCTCTTTCATCTCTTTTAATTGATTTCAGTTTAAAGTCTAGTTTGTTAGATATTAGGATTGCTACCCCTGCTTGTTTCTTGGGTCCATTTGATTGGAAAATATTTTCCCAATCCTTAACTCTGAGGTAATGTCTGTCTTTGAAGCTGAGCTGTGTTTCTTGTATGCAACAGAAGGATGGACTCTGTCTTCGAATCCATTCTGTTAGCCTGTGCCTTTTTATGGGTGAGTTAAGACCAGTAATATTGGGGGATATTAATGACCTTTGATAGCTCATTCTTGTTTGTTTTGGCATGGTTGTTGTTGTTGGAATTGTATGTGCATTTCCACCCCTTTTCTCTTTTTGCTGTTGGGAAGTGGGATTATCTATTGCTTTATTTTTCTGGTTGTAGTTAACTTCTTTGGGTTGGAGTTTTCCTTCCAGAATTTTCTGTAGGGCTGGGTTAGTGGATATGTATAGTTAAATCTGGTTTTGTCATGGAATATCTTGTTTTCTCCATCTATACTGATTGAAAGCTTTGCTGGGTATAGTAGTGTGGGCTGGCATCTGCGGTCTCTAAGTGTTGATAGAGTTTCCATGGAGAAGCCAGGTGTAATTCTGATAGGTTTGCCTTTATATGTTATTTAACCTTTTTCCTTACCTGCTTTAAGCATTCTTTCTTTATTCTGTATGCTTGGGGTCTTGATTATTATGTGGTGAGAGGACTCTTTTTGTAGTCCACTCCATTTGGTGTTCTGTAAACTTCTTGTACCTTCATTGGCATGTATTTCTTTGGGTTGGAAAAGTTTTCTTCTATGATTTTGTTGAACATGTTTTCTGCCACTCTGACTTGGGCATCTTCACCTTCTTTTATATCTATTATTCTCAGGTTTGGGTCTTTTCATGGTGTCCTATATTTCCTGGATATTTTCTGTTTGGGAGTTGTTGGACTTCAGATTTTCTTTGGTTCATAAATCTATTTCTCCTAGTGTGTCTTCAACACCTGAGATTCTCTCTTTCATCTCTTGTATTCTGTTGGTTATGCTTGCATCTGTAGTACCTGACTGTTGCCCCAGTTTTTCTGTTTCCAGTATTCCTTCAGACTGTGTTTTTTTATTGTCTCCATGTCAGCTTTCAACCCTTGCACTGTTTGAATTGTTTCTTGTAATTTTTGCTTCGTGTTTTCCTCCCTTTCTTGCATTTGTTGGATTTTTTAAATCATTTTTTATTTTAATTTTAAATAGCTTGTTTTACATGTCAATCCCAGTTCCCTCTCCCTCCCCTCCTCCCGCACTCACCTTCCCCCCCCCCCACCCTATTGCCAAATCCTTCCCCATAGGGGATATCTAGAGTCTGTTATTTTACTCTGGGTAGGGTCCAGGCACTCCCCTAAGAGTCCAGGCTGAGAGAGCATCCCTCTTTGTGCTATAGGCACACGAAGACTGTTTGTATACCAGGGATAAACACTGATCCACAGCTCAGGGCCCCATAAGTTGCCCAGGCCTTCTCGCTGACACTCACATTTGGGGGGTCCAGATCAGTCCCATGCTGGCCTCCCCACTGTCGGTCTGGGGTCCAAGAGCTCTCCCCTGTTCAGATCAGCTGTCTCTGCTGGTTTTGCCAGCCCATTCTTTGCCAATTTGCTCATCACTCCTCTCTCTCTGTCACTGGGTTCCTTGGGTTCAGGTCAGTGATTAATTGTGTGTTTGCCTCTGCTTCCATCAGTCACAGGATGAAGGCTCCCGGATGGTTATAGACATCAAGTTCATTATCAGGAATGGGCATTCGAGGTGGTCTCTCCACTATTGCTTAGCTTGCCAATTGGTGTTATCCCTTTAGATCACTCGAGGTCGCTCTGGTGCCTGATCTGTCTTCGATCCTATGATTCCCTCTTCCCCCTATTCTACCCCCACCCCCTCAACTTCCTGTTCCCCCATGACCAACTCTCTTCCTCTTCACCCCCTCTCTTCTTCCCAGGTCCCGCTCCCCCCCACCCCAGCCGTGTTCCCCATCCATTCAGAGAATCTTGTCTCAATCCTCTTCTCTTGGGTACTATGCATATATGCATATCTTTTAGGTTCTTTCCTGTTTCCCAGACTCTCTATCAGTGGAAGGGCAGACTGGCACTATCCTGATCCATGTCTAAAATCCATATATGAGTGAGTACATACCATGTTTGTCTTTTTGCGACTGGGTTACCTCACTCAGGATGGTTTCTTCCAGTGCTAACCATTTACCTGCGAATTTCAAGATTCCATTGTTTTTTTCTGCTGAGTAATACTCCATTGTGTAAATGTACCACATTTTCTCTATCCACTCTTCAGTTGAGGGGCATCTAGGTTGCTTCCAGGTTCTGGCTATTACAAATAATGCTGCTATGAACATAGTGGAGCAGATGCCCTTGTTGTATGAACTTGCCTCATTTGGATATATGCCTAAGAGTGGAATTGCTGGGTCTAGTGGTAGATTAATTCCCATTTTCCTGAGGAATCTCCATACTGATTTCCAAAGAGGCTGTATGAGTCGGCACTCCCACCAGCAGTGGAGGAGTGTTCCTCTCTCTCCACATCCTCTCCAGCATAAATTGTCTTTGGTGTTTTTGATTTTAGCCATTCTGACAGGAGTAAGATGGTATCTCAGAGTTGTTTTGATTTGCATTTCCCTGATGGCTAAGGATGTTGAGCCTTTCTTAAGTGTCTCTTGGCCATTTTAGCCTCCTCTACTGAGAATTCTCTATTTAGCTCTGTACCCCACCTTTTAATTGGATCCTTTGGTGTTTTGGAGACTTGTTTCTTGAGTTCTTTGTAAATTTTGGAGATAAGCCCTCTGTCAGATGTAGGGTTAATGAATATCTTTTCTTGGTTTGTTTTTTTCTTCCATTTCTTTAAGGGAGTTTCTCACATCCTCTTTGAGGGCCTGTATTATTTTCATGAAGGTGTTTTTAAGGTCATTCCCTTCTGCTTCATATGCATTGGGGTGTTCAGGTCTTGCTAGTCTCTGGTGGTGTCATATTTGTTTTTGTGCTGCTGAGTGTGTTCTTATATTGCCTCTTTCCCATCACTTCTTCCAGTGCATGTAGAAAGATCCTCTTCCTCTCCTGGTGGGCAGGCGACCAGGGTTCCCTTTCGGTGGGTGCAAGCAAATACAATACTCTCTGTCCTCTGATCTCTGTCCTCTGCCCTCTGCCCTGGGTGTGGGCAGGAGTAGCCTGGCTCTCTCTGCAGTCTGCTGGTCACTTGGTCATCAGTCTGGGGGCGAGTCGACCTGGCTGTGATCCCCAGGCTAGGAGATCTGAGAGAGGGCAAACAGGAGCAATTTGGGTCTAAGATGGGGCTTGGGTCTTCTATTTTATTCCTTTGGTCTACATATCTGTTCTTGTACCAGTACTATACGGTTTTAATCACTATAGATGTATCATACATTCTGAAATCTAGAATAGCAATCCATTCAGTATTCATATTGGTCAGGATTGTCTGGGCTTTCTGAGGTCTTTTTTAGTTTCTTATGAACTTAGGAATGTTCTGGTATTTTAATGGGTATTGAATTAAAACTGCAAATTACTTTTGGTAGGATAGTTATTTTTTATAATAACAATTCTATCAATCCATGAAACCAGGGTATCTTTCCATGATGTAGTGTCTTTCCCAATTTCTTTCTTCAGAGGTTTGAGGTTTTCATTGTAGAGGTATGTCATCTTTTAGTTAGATTTACTCCAATATATTTTGTTTTGATGATGATATTGTAAATGGGGGTCATCCATGATTTCTTTCTGAGTGCTTGTTGTTGTTGTCTAGAAAAACCACTGATATTTGTAAGTTGATTTTGTATCCTGCCAATTTGTTGAAATTATTATTTGTGTAGGTTTTTTGGTTGAATTTTCATGATTTCATATGTGTATTATCATATAACCTGCAAATAGGAATAGCTTAAATTTTCATATGTGACTGTAGCTCCTACCCCTCATCAAAGGAACTTCTTTTTATAGTAAATGGAGAGTGTCACAGAAAACCACAACTGGGCAGAGTGAGGAGATCAACAGATGGAGGTATCTCAGCCCCAATAAATATATCCACATTGCAGCTCCTGTCTCCATGGTTCGAACATCGCAGAAGAGAGGTGGAAAGATTGTTAAGAGAAAGAATATCAGTCATGCTGCTCTGAAGCAGTTTCCCCTAGAAATAGTCGCATAAATAAGACTGGAACAATGCTCCTATCAAAAGGCATGGCAACATGGAAAAAAGAAAAAATTCATGGGGTCCCACCTATTGATGGACTGTGGGCAACTAATGACTGCTGGGAAAGAATTAAAGATCAAGGATAAACCCCCAGTTAGTCATTCAATCCAAAGTTGTCAGAATGTGTAACACACACACACACACACACACACACACACACCAGGATAGCAGGTTTTATTTATATATTTGCGTATACATATATATGCATTAATATGTATGAAACAATAATTATAAAGAGAAAGTCTATCAGTTTGAGAGTTGTGGGGGATATGGGAGGGATTGGAGGGAGAAAGGGAAGAAGGAGAATAATATAATTCTATTTCAGCTAAAAATAAGAAAATTAATGATAAAATGGAAAAAATAAGCAAGTTAGAATGAAAACAAAAGCATGCACAGAAATTTAGCTAATAACTTGTTATGTATTTGTCACTTAAAATTTATGAGTTCATGCATCTATGTTAGCAGAATATATTATTTGAAAGGCTTTTTTAGGGATGCATGGATTTCCTTGGAAAGGGTAAATAGAAGAGATCTCCTGCATGAGCTGGGTTGGGCTGTGAAGGGGAATGGGAATGGGAGCATGAGGAATTGTATTGGGTGGGTTGGGGGTGGGACAGAAGGAGAGAGTGAAAAAGAGGTATCTTTATGGGGGGCATTTTGGCATTAAGGAGAAGCCTGGTGCCAGGGAAACTCAGGAATCCACAAGGATGACTTATGGTGGCCATGCCAGAGGAGCAACAGATGGTAATTGAAGTTCAAGGTGTCATCCCACCAGGAGGCAAATCCTTAATGAGTGAATCTTAGCTAGGCAAGGCCCAGAGACCACAGACTCCAGAATGTCTTTTGCTTTGCTTTGCCTTTACATGTTTGCTGCTGCCATCTTTCTTTAGTGTCTGGCATGGTGTGAATGGGTGTGGGGAGATCACCATTGCCTGTAATGTAGTGTGTTCATTTCATGGAAGCATCTGTTCATTCTACTGGGCATTTTTAACTGTGGATTATTATGATGATTTCTTCCCAAGCTGTACTGTCTAATTGATAATAATAATAATGCCAGTTTAAGTAGAATTTTGGTAATTAAAAATAGATGCAAGGAAGTGTTTCACCTGAGGGCTTTTGAGTTTCACCTAAGGAGCTGCATAGATTATAGTTCAGGTTAATGACTGAGGAAAATAATTGAGTCCCCAGGGTGGCTTGAGTTCTTTAAATCTTAACATTGAAATGCATTCACAGGTTTCAGTGTGCATCATAGCTTAGACAAAGCCTGAAAATAACTTCAGGTTAGAGTAGATGTTTTGATAATAGCTTTGAGATGAAAAAGTAGAAAACAATCTAAAGTTCATAAGAACACATAGCTGAGTTAAAGATTGATTAGGTGAGGGTCAAAAATACAAAGTGGTCCAGTTGTTACTAGCTGATGTACTTTCCTTGCTATGGTTGGTTGGTGATTAAAGATAATGATTAATTCTTTGTACCCATTTTTGCTCTTAGTCCTCTGATATTAAAAAAAAACCTATTGATGAATGGATATGCATCCTAAAGATTTAAAGTAGAGCTGGCTGATTGTTTTTCATGTATAAATGCTTAGGTTTGTGATTCCTTTCAGATTCCTTACAATATTACCTTTCAAGATAAGTAATAAAGTGATTGATGCTTTATAACTGCAATATGTAGCTTGTCAACAAAGGAAATGTCTAGGAAAAATATCCTGCTGGCCCATGCTCTGTTAATCTGTAACAAGTTACTTAGATGTAAATGTATGCGAGTTTTTTGGATGGCTTTGTTTTAATGTAAGGGAGATAAAAATCATGATTTCCTAAGCATTAGTGGAGAGGGTACATGAACTGGCCATTCGCCTGTAATTAAATTGATGACTACCTGAATTATTATCATAGAAACTTTGTCTAGCAACTAATGGAAGCAGATGCAGAAATATATAGCTAAGCACTGGGTGGAGCTCCCAGGGTCCAGTCAAAGAGAGAGATGAGTGATAATATGGGCAAACAGGTCAAGATTATTTTGAGGATACTCACAGAAACAGCTGGCCTGAGCTAGTGGAAGCTCACTGACTCTGGACTGACAGTGAAGGAACCTTCATAGGACCAAACTAGACCCTTTGAATGTGGGTGACAGTTGTGTAACTTGGGCAGTCTGTGGGGCCACTGACAGTGGGACCAGGATTTCTCCCTAGGGCTTGAACTGGCTATTTTGGAGCTCACTCTCTTTGGAGGGATACCTTGCTCAGTATAGATATGGTGGGAGGGCCTTGGTCCAGGATTAAAGAGATGTGCCAGAGTTCCTTGACTCCCCATGGGAAGCCTTACCCTCTCTGAGGAGTGGATGGGGTGGGATAGAGTGGGGGGAAGGTGGAGAGAGCAGGAACTTGGATTGGTTTGTAAAATGAGAAAAGATTGTTTTAAAATAAAAAATGATTAAAAATTAAAAAAGAAAAACATGGTTTTACCTTTATTCGTTATAATCATTCACTTGAGAAACAGAATATAGCCACATTGTAATTTCTATATTGCCTGAAAGTTTTGTTGGAGTATATAAGCTCTAGAGAGAGAATGCAGAACCAGAATAATACAGAATAAAGAAGAAAACCATCAAGAGACTATGTAAGTGTTTTTCATCTACCCCCTCAGATAAAAAAGTCCATGAATTTCCTTTTAAGGCCTGTATTGCTGGAAGCTGGTCCCCAAGCAGCTGTACTTGGTGTCAGAAACAGGGACATTGAAGGGATAGTCAAGAAGACTGTCCATGGGAAAGAGGCAGCTCTTCTTGGAGATTGTCCAGTATAGGCAGAGTTTTCCCATCTCTGTCGCCATTTTCCCAAATAACCACTCAGAGTCTTTTTTTTTTTTAAATGTACAAAGTTCTAACTCAAACCTATAGTTTTTGCTAGGACTCAAAAGTATAAGTGTGTTCCTGCTGTTTTACAGATACCTGATCTCTGCTTTTTCTACAATGTAGGTTTTTTTTTTCATGCCATCTTTATTTATTGTTTTTTTTTTAATTTTATTTTCCAGTTTAAATTTAGATAAGAATCAAGGTTGCTTCACAAGTCAGTTCCAGGTCCCTCTCCCATTCCCTCCCTTCCTCCCGTGCCCCCCCCCGTTATCCCCTCATTTCTCCAGGGAGGGTGAGGCCCTCCATGGGGGTGTGCATAGTGTGTCATTTCATATAGGGCAGGGCCTAGACCCTTTCCCAAGAGTTCAGGGTGAGAGTGCACCTCACATTGTTCTATTGGAGTCCAAAGTCCGTGTGTATACTTGGGATGGGTACTGATCTGCTGCCCAAGGCTCAATAGATTCCCTAGGCCTCTTCACTGACACCCAGATTCAGGGGGTCTTGATCAGTCCCATGCTGGCTTCCCAGGCTAATGCCTGGGATTCAAGAGTTAACCTTTGTCTGGTCAGCTGTTTCTGGGGTTAAACCAGCCCAGTCTTAATCCCTTTGATCATCAGTCTTCCCTCTCTGTTACTGGCTTTCTTGAGTTCAGCTCAGTACTTAACCAAGGGAGTCTGCCTCTTCTTCGATCAGCCACTAAATAAAGTTTCTGTTTCCCAGACTCTCTGGCCATAGGATTGTAGGCTGGCACTCCCCAGATCTATGACTAAAATCCATATATAAGAGAGTACATGCCATGTTTCTCTTTTTGTGACTGGGTTACCTCACTCAGGATGGTTTCTTCTAGTGTCATCCATTTGCCTGCGAATCTCATGATTCCATTATTTTTTTCTGCTGAATAGTACTCCATTGTGTAGATGTACCACATTTTCTCTATCCACTCTTCAGGTGAGGGACATCTAGGTTGCTTCCACGTTCTGGCAATTACAAATAAAGCTGCTATGAACATAGTGGAACAGACATCTTTGTTGTATGAATGGGCATCTTTTGGATATATGCCTAAGAGTGGAGTTGCTGGGTCTTGTGGTAGGTTTATTCCCATTTTTCTGAGGAATCTCCACACTGATTTCCAAAGTGGCTGAACCAGTTGGCACTCCCACCAGCAATGGAGGAGTGTCCCCCTTTCACCACATCCTCTCCAGCATAAATTGTCATTGGTGTTTTTGATTTTAGCCATTCTGACAGGGGTGAGATGGTATCTGAGAGTTGTTTTGATTTGCATTTCCCGGATGGCTAAGGATGTTGAGCACTTTCTCAAGTGCCTCTCAGCCATTTTAGACTCCTCTATTGAAAACTCTCTATTTAGTTCTGCAGCCTACTTTTAAATAGGGTCCTTTGGTGTTTTGGAGACTTGCTTCTTGAGTTCTCTGTAAATTTTGGAGATCAACCCTCTGTCAGATGTGGGATTAGTGAATATTTTTTCCCATTCTGTGGGCTGCCTTTTTGTCTTGCTGACTGTGTCCTTTGCCTTACAGAAGCTTCTCAGTTTCAGTAGGTCCCATTTATTAATTGTTGATCTTACTGCCTGTGCTACTGGTGTTATGTTCAGGAAGCTGTCTCCTGTACCAATTCGTTCAAGGGTACCACCCACTTTCTCTTCTAAGAGGTTCAGTGTGGCTGGATTTATGTTGAGGTCTTTGATCCATTTGGACTTAAGTTTTGTGCATGG
Source organism: Mesocricetus auratus (assembly GCF_017639785.1). Classification (NCBI taxonomy): domain Eukaryota; kingdom Metazoa; phylum Chordata; class Mammalia; order Rodentia; family Cricetidae; genus Mesocricetus; species Mesocricetus auratus. Next base: position 21,923,420 of record NW_024429182.1, on the reverse strand, counting down.
CGATAGACATGGATCGATCTGCATTCTTCTACATGCCAGTCTCCAATTATGCCAGCACCATTTGTTGAAGATGCTTTCTTTATTCCATTGTATATTTTTAACTTCTTTGTCAAAGATCAGATGTTCGTACGTGTGTGGGTTAATACCCAGGTTTTCAATTCGATTCCATTGGTCTACCTGTCTATTTTTGTGCCAATACCAAGCTGTTTTCAGGACTATAGCTCTATAATAGAGCTTGAGGTCAGGGATGGTGATGCCAGAGTCTTAAATGTTAGTAATAAATGCTCAGCTCATAACTCAGGCTTATTACTAACTAGCTCTTATATTTTTAAATAAACCCATATTTTTTATTTGTGCTCTGCCACATGGTGGTACCCTCATTAGCATGGCTCGTTCATCTGCTCCCTCTGCCTCTGACTGGAAAGTTCTCTCACTCCCGTGACTCTGCCTTTCTTCCTCTCAGTATCCTCATAGCTTGATTTTTCCACCTATACTCCTCCTACCCAGCTATAGAAAGTCATCTCTTTATTAGCCAATGACAGTAGTACATATTCATAGTGTACAAAAAGATCATTTCACAGTAGTCCAGAGAAAGACATTCTCCTGGAGATTGTTCAAAAGGAAGAGTCAATCACCTAATCAATGGCATGGATAGGCTTTCACTAATGATGCTGCAGCCCCTTGACTACTGATGACCAAGTAAAGAAGGGCGAATAATCTAATATTTCCCTTCCCTTTTTCCCCTTGTGTTTGCCTTTCCCTCAGAATGGGCTCAGGGGAGTCTAAAAAACAAAAAAAAAATTATTCATTGATGTCATTAAACATATGCTTGAGAAAAAAAGAATTGAGATCAGCCCTGGTCAGGTGATTGAATTTCTTAAGTTTGTACCAACAGCCCCTGGTTTCCAGACCAGGGAGTTTTAGATGTAGAAACTTGGGATATAGTAGGGACAACTGGAGAGATGGCTCAGTGGTTAAGAACATTAGCTAGTCTTCCAGAGGTTCTGAATTCAATTCCCAGCAACCACAAGATGGCTCATAACCATCTGTAATGAGATCTGACACCCTCTTCTGGCCTGCAGGGATACATGCAGACAAAATACTGTATACATAATACAAATGCAAATCAATCAATCAATCAATCAATCAACCAATCAACCAATCAATCAATCTTTAAAAAGGACTGGCACACAGAGAAAGGAGGAAAGGACATGTATAAATAGAAGCCTTCCAGCCAGCCTGGTTCCAGAGCCGCATCAGTCCCAAATAAACACACAGGAGGCTATATTAATTATGAAGCTGTTGGCCTTGCTTGCTTCTTATTGGCTAGCTCTGACTTAAGTATTTACCCCCCTGATTGTTAATCTAAGTATTTCTCTTACCAGAGCAAAGTTTATGGGCTTCTTATCCCTATGGCGGTTACATCTTGACTTCCTGTGTTTCTCCTACCCAGAGTCCTCCTGGACTCCTAGTCCCACCTATCTTACTTCCCTATTGGCCATCAGTGCTTTATTGACATATACACAGGACTTCCCCCATCAGACATGCCTCTTACAGCATTTTCTATTGGGAGTGTGCTTAGACAGGCAGTGGCAGGTGATAAGGAGCCCATATGTACTCTGGGGACCTCTGCTCTCCCTCTTCATAAGGGAACTCCTTCATTGTTATCTCATTCAGGATGTTAGAAAGAGGCAGCAAAGGATTATAATCCCGATTGGCCTCCCTTGCAATGACTGACTGTATATCATGCCACATACTCCTGAGAACATAAAAAGCAGTCGATGGGTTTGCTGGTGCCAACTCATGTCCAACAGCAAGGAGAAAGAACAAAGCAAGCCTTGCTGTCTGTGGTGTTATGCCAGGTCTCTGACACTAAAATGGAAATTAAAAGGCAATCTCCCACCTTTACCCTAATCCCAACACTTGGGATAATTCTACTTACTCATCTCTCCAGCGTTTTCTCCCTTTCTTGCTCTGAGCATTTGCCTCACCCCTCCATTTGTGTTAGTGTCACAACAGAGCCCCTGTTTTGTTTACTTTTATTAGAAAACCACATCGATGTGCCAGGAAGCTTCTAGCTCTACTGGGCTCCCATCACATGGAGAGGGACACTCTCCTCTGTGATTTGGGACATTTCTATCTGACAAGTCTTTCAGTCCATTTGAAGTTTTCCTGGATTGAAACTCTTGTTACCAGGACACTTAACCTCTTTGCTTCTTCATAATTCCTCTTATCTGCCTCCTTTAACTTCCTTACCTCTCCCTAAGAGCTGTCTGCATTCTCCAATTCTCATTTAACCATGAGACTATTTCCCCTTAACAATTTGGAATACACTTTTTCCTCTTTTACCCACAGACCAGTTATTTTGGTTTCTTTACTGTACCTATTTTCATTCATGGTGCATTATAAACGGATTAACTAAATTGCCAGTGTCCCTGTATATTGTATTTATGAATAAGTGAAACAGAACGTCAATCAATGGCTGATGGAAGCAGAGGCAGACACCCACAGCTAAACACTGAGCTGAACTCAAGAAACCCAGTGACAGAGAGGGAGGACTGATGAGCACAGGGGTCAAGACTGGGCTGGTTTAACCCCCAGAAACAGCTGACCTGAGCAAGGGTTAGCTCTTGAACCCCAGACTGATGGGTGGGAATCCAGCATGGGACTGATCCAGACCCTATGAATGTGGGTGTCAGTGAGGAGGCCTAGGCAATCTATGGGGCCTTGGGTAGTAGATCAATATTCATTCCTGGCATACAAATGGACTTTGGGTGCCCATCCACAATGAGAGATGCTCTCTCAGCCTGGACTCTTGAGGGAGGGCCTAGGCCCTGCCTTGGATGAAATGATAGACTATGGACACCCCTCCCCCATGGAGGGCCTCACCTTCCCTGGGGAAGGGAGTGGGGATTGGGGGAGGTGGTGATACTGGGTTAGTGGGAGGTTGTGGAAGGAGGGAAAGGAGAGGGAGAGGGAGCTGGGATTGACATGTGAAGAAACCTTGTTAGTAATTTAAATTTAAAAATAAAACAGACTTAAAACTAGAAAAAATGTTTCATTTCAATATTGAAAGAACTTTAATTCAAAATAATTATTTTTAAGGTTAAACCTAACAGGGATGGAACACAAAGTCCAAGTATTACAAAAGCTACTAACTTAATGTAAGCTGTTAAGAATAATTAAAAAATACAAGTTAGGTTAGGTTAGTCACCTTGTAAACGATAAAATTCTTATGGAGTTCAAAATAATTAAAAAATATTAGCTACTGTCTCATGACCCTTTTCACATATTTTCTGTAGTTACAAGAAGAACATTGGGTTAAAAATTAAGACAAAACCCTAGCTGTGTCAAGAGCTATGTTAAGATAACATTAGACTTGAAAGCAAACCCCTTATGAAGCTTGTACAAACACCTTCTTATCACAATTTTTACTACCTACCAGTTGTAAAATGGTATCATAAGTTGTAAATTCCCAGAATTAACCATCACCTAGGACTTAACCTCAAATCATAAATTTTTTTATTATATCACCCCTGATACCCACACTTGTGACTTTTGCTTTAAAAATGACCTGTTCCCTCTATTTGAGGGTATGGTTACAGAACCTGACATGCCCATGGCCCTAATTAGTTAGAAGTTCTGGTACCCTGTGGTGATGGAATAAAGTTGCCTTTGCTTATCTAACTTTGGTGACATCATCTTCAATATTTGTGCGACTCCCAGACTCAACATTTTTAAATGTGTTCACAACTATATTTGTAGTCATGCTAATGGTTAATGTAATCAATTCCTTGCTTACCCCCTGGCACTTAAAATGTTTAAGCTTCTCACAAAAGACAAGACTTACCCATGCCTTGTTTGCCGTCAGGGCTCTGTTTAAACTCTGTACACTTTTGGGTCAATTGCTCTGCTTTGCCTGGTTCAGAAGAAGTCAGTTGTCCAAGATGTTCCTTTATAGAAAAATCTCAACCCTGGTTTTGACAACCAAAGGCCTATGCTGCTTTGTATGACACTGAAGACCTACAACAACGGCCCCCAATAAAACTATGGAGACCACCAGAGCCTAAAGAAATCTATCTGGCCAATGAGTCTCTTTTATTTTAATTGATACATAGACCATTTAGACCACATTTACAGTTATAACTCATCCTTTCCAGGTCTAAAGACAATCTGCCTAGCTACCAGAGCCCAAATAAGAAATAAACTCACAACAAGTTTCAAAGTAACTTTTTACTATTCTTTGTTTAAAATAACTTGTTTTAAAAGCACTACTTAAGTAAATCTCCTGCGCCTCCTGATAAATAACTAAAGAAAACAAGGCATATATTTTAAAGCTTAAATTATAATTATAAATTGTACTTCAAGGTACAGAAAGATGTTTTAAGATACGCAAAAATAACAAAAAATGTTTCAAATATCTTCCCCCTCTCTGTGCTATTTTTATATTAAGACTTCAAAAGTTCATAGTTTTGGCTTTGATCAATAGAACTCTGATAAGCTATTAATCTATGTCTGGTAAACACTGACTGTTATTATCACAGTCACAAGCTCAAGGTTTTAAATTCCCTTTGGTTGTTTTCTAAGTTAAAATATTTCTCATTATGCTATAAACATCTGCCTAATCTATATACATCCAATCATCTGGATAAAGGAAAAATGTTAATACTTTTAACCAAAATCATTTTTATGTTTCCAAACTTTTCTATGACTCAAAGACATGAATCTATTGCCTTTTCTATAATATGGATTTTGATACAGACTACAAACAATAATAATGCTAGCATATCTGCAACTTTTGCCTCTTAAAAGCGTTCTGAGCAGCTTCAGGAGATCAACTTGGACCCACTACCTCTCACAGATCAAAATGGACCTCAGATAAGTACTACCAATCAACAGTCTGTCTCCCCACCTCCCTAGTCTTCAGGGAGTGGTAACGCTTCCCTTTTCACTGGTTTTGGGACACCTCTTTCCCACCTGTCAGGACTGTGGACCTGGAAATTTCAAATGTAAACCTAAGAGAAAAATTTCCCCCCTTAAAATTCCTTAACTACATTTTCTGCCTGTTAATATACATTTGTTCCAGCAGATTTCTAATCAATTAAAGGCTACAGACTGCTCCAACTGCTGCCTGCATGTTCCTAACCCCAGATTGTCCTAAGAGTCTGGACAACAAATGGAGCAGTCTGTTTTTCCTGGACTTGATCAACATTCCAGCCTTTTGGGTCCCCAACATTGCTTTAATGTCAGAGGAAGTAGTGAAGGACTATGTCAGCATCCCATTTATTATTCAACAAAAGACTGGGATGTTAAGTTCCAAACTCAGGACACATGACTGAGGGGCCGATTCACTACATCAAAGCTGGCCTGGGCCAGGCGTTGGTGGCACACGCCTTTAATCCCAGCACTCGGGAGGCAGAGGCAGGCGGATCTCTGTGAGTTCAAGGCTAGGCTGGACTGACAGCCTCCAAAACAGAGAAACCCTGTCTCGTAAAACCAAAAAAAAAAAAAAAAAAAAAAAAAAAAAACAGCTGGCCTGGCTGCCAGGTTATCCCAGCTTCTCTCAGTCCCTACGTGCTACAGGGTATGGCTCACATACCCCCATCTCTACCCTGAACTCTCCAGCCCAGGAGTCTGCCCTTAAAAATGTTTTTATCAAAGTTGTATAATTTTTCCCTATGATCCTGCTATGTATATTGTGATCAATCTCCATATGTACTTTTGATAGTTAATCTGTTAGTTGATCTTGTTATGTGTACACTGACACAAGTTGCTACTGCCTTCTCACAGTCAAAATGGATTTCCCTTCCAGCCCTGTGTGATAGAGGCTGCCCCACCGCCCCAAGCAGCGGTAGATGACCCCTGATAAGACTCCTAGCAATAGTGTAGGGTTCCTGAACTGGCCATCTCTTGTGACCAGATTGATGACTACCCTAATTGTCATTAGAGAGCTTCCAGTAACTGATGGAAGCAGATGCAGAGATCCGTAGCCAAGCACTGAGCAGAGATCTGGGAGTCCTTTTAAAGGAAGGAAGAAAGGATTTTATGAACCATGAGGGCCAAGGTCATGATAGGGGGCACAGAGACAGCTAATCTGTTTTCCTGGGAGCTCAGCTAGGACCACCAACTAGGGAGATCCTACATGGGACCGACCTAGACCCTCTGCTTGTGTGTGTGACAGTTGTGTAGCTTTGTCTGTTTGTGGGACTCCTAACAATGGGGTCAGGACCTGTCCTTGGCACTTGAACTGGCTTTTGAGAACCTATTCTCCATGCTGGGTTACCTTGCCCAGCCTTAATTCAGAGGGAGGAGCTTGGTCCTGCTTCAGCTTGATGTGCTATGCTTTGTTGATGCCTGTGGGAGGCCTGCCCCTTTCTTAATGGAGACCAGGAGTGGATGGGGAGGGGGGATGATGGAAGGCAGGAGAAAGAGGTTGGGGTTAGAGGATGGGAGGAGAAAAGGGAGCAGAAACTGTGGTCAGTATATAAAATAAATGAAAAACAGAAAGGCTTTTTAGTTATTAATGGAAAAAATTATAGTATTATGCAACATTACATTTCTTTATAGACAAGTTACATAAAAGTTGGTAATCAATCTACCTCAACACCCAGAATTATCACTGCTGGGTATATACCAAAGGAAACTTGCTCAACTATGCTCATAGCAGCATTATTCGTAATATCCAGAACCTGGAAACAACCTAGATGCTCTTCAACCGAAGAATGGATAAAGAAAATGTGGTACACTTACACAATGGAGTATTACTCAGCAATAAAAAACAATGACATCATGAAATTTGCAGGTAAATGAATGGATCTAGAAAAAATAATCCTGAGTGAGGTAACCCAGAGCCAGAGAGACAAAGAAGGTAAGTACTCACTCATAAGTGGATACTAGACATAGAGCAAAGGATAACCAGGCTATTATCCTCAGTCTCAGAGAAACTAGGTAACAAGGAGGACCCTAAGAGAGAGACACAAAGATCTCCCTGGGAAGAGGAAATGGGTGAGATCTTCTGGGTAAAATGGGGGCAATGGGGTGGTAGAGGGGAAGGGATATGGGGTGCGAAGATAAGGGAATGGGATGACTGAGTTTGGGGAGGGACAGACAAGGAGAGCAATGAAAGAGAAATCTTGATAGAAAGAGCCAATATGGGCTTAGGGAGAAACCTGGTGCTAGGGAAACTCCCAGGAATCCACATGGATGACCTCAGCTAAGACTCCTAGCAATAATGGAGAGGGTGCCTGAACTGACTGTCTCCTGTAATCATATTGGTGTCTACCCTAATTGTCATCATAGAACCTTCACCCAGTGATTGATGGAAGCAGATGCAGAGATCCACATCCAAACATTGGGTTAAGCTCCGGGAGTCCAGTAGAAGAGAGGGAGGAGGGATTATACGAGCAATGGAGGGACAGAATCATGATGGGGGAACCCACAGAGACAGCTGACCCAAGCTCATTGTGTAATGTGAATAAATATAAGACCTAGAGACAGATATTTGTGTTCAAGCTGAAGATCAGGGAGGCAAAGTAGCCAGTCTCTATCTCTCACCTCTAGCTCAGGATGAAGGGGCTGATCCACTGCTGCCTCTCCTCAGTGTGGCTGGAGACCAAATGCCTCTCTGAGACCTTCCTTCTGTTTTATATACTTCCCTAATGTTGGGATTAAAGGTGTGAGCTATAATTCTCTTTTAGACTGATTCACTCGTGTGGCCTTGAACTCAAGAGAGATCCATCTACCTCTTAATGCTGAGTCCTAGGATTAAAGGTGTGTCCCTGGCTTCTATAGCTTGTGGCTGACTTTGCTTTCTGAATTATCAGGAAAGATTTAATAAATCATAAATAATATATCACTACATGGTGGGAGCTCATGGACTCTGAACCGACAGCTAGGGAGCCTGCATGGGACTGAACTAGGCCCTCTGCATGTGCTTAACAGTTGTATGGTTTGGTCTGTTTGTGGGGCCCCTAGCAGTGGGACTAGGATCTATCCCTGGTGTATGAGCTGACTTTTTGGAGCCCATTCCCTATGGCGGGATGCCTTGCTCAGCCTTGATGCAGGGAGGGGTCTTGGTCCTGCCTCAATTTGATGTGCCATGATTTGTTGACTCCCCATAGGAGGCCTTACCCTTACTGAGGAGTGGATGGGGCTGGTGAGGTTGGGAAGAGGTGGTAGGGTATTGGGAGGAGGGGGAACTCTGGTTGGTATGCAAAATGAATAAAGAAATTTAAAAAAAATACTGAATTCCTTCAATATAATACGTTCTAAATGAACATTAGCCTGGGAATCCAGAAATTCGAAAACTTTCCCTGTTTTCCAGGATGAAATAATGTTTCAATTTTTCTTTTTAATTATGACTACATATTAAAACAACAGTTTCCTCAAAGTTAAAGGCTTCAATCCAACAAAATGAAAGCACAGTACTCCATAGTAGGACCTGAAATCAAAGAAAACAAAGCTAAGGGAATTTTTGCTGTGATCTCCATGTGGGAACAAAGTCCACTGGGAGGAGATGAAATGTTGTCTTCGGTTGGTTTGTTTTGTATCAGGGACTTACAAGTGGATTAGCAGACTTGATTATTATAACCTTGGTTGTAAGCACACGTTCTTGTCAGTAAGAAGAGAAGTCAGCTATGGTCCTAGGTGTGTTTCTGGGGCTTGTTCTCTCATGTCTGCTTCTCCTTTCACTATGGAGGCAGAGCTCTCAGAGAAGAACACTTCCTCCTGGTCCCACTCCTCTCCCAATCATTGGAAATATTCTTCAGGTGGATCTGAAGAACATTAGCAAATCATTGAGGGATGTAAGTACATGTTTGGGTTTCTGAAAGGGAAGCAAATGAACCATTGTTTAAGTGAAACATGGCTGGGCATGACCTGTGCAATGCATGATAGCAAGTTTGTCTGCTGAACTTCGACATGCCAGCTGCATTTCCCAACATGTCATTGTCAGAAATCATAGATGTGGATAGGGGAATATTAGTGGGTGTTTAGTAGTGTGGCAAAGTTGTAAATTTTTGTTATTTTCTTGCACAACTTTGATTTTTTTTGAATGGGATTTCTCTGTGTAACTGTGGCTGCCCTGGAACTCACTCTGTACACCAGGCTGGCCTCGAACTCAGGTCTGCCTACCTCTATGTCCCACGTTCTGGGGTTAAAGGTGTGTGCCACCAGCATATGGCACAGTTGTTATTAATAGTTGTTTGCTGTGATTTTAGGCTGAAGATAAGCAAGAAAAGTGATTATCATGGAAATTTTCTTCACATATCTTAGTCATGTGCTTTATTTAGATTGGCTGAACAAATAGAACTTTTGTGAAGAATCAACCCCTATATGGCATCTGAATATGGGTCTGAACAACACAAGACATGACAAGAACAAGCAGTCAACAGGGCCCAATTGTTGGTTTTAGAACTTTGAACACACCCCCGTTCTGGGGGCAATAATGTTTTTCTAGGAAATGCTGGTGTCCTGGCATCCTATGTAGAGCTTGTTTGTAATGCTAATAGCCTGAACACTAGGTTGGGCAAGAGAACAATCTTGAAATCATTTGAAAGTCACTTGTGTTTATCATAGAACTTCTTCATCAGGATTTCTGTGAAAAAAAAAGTTAAAATAGTATTAGATGCCCTTAAGGGAAAACTATTTCTCTAGTTTAGGTGGAGACCTAACATTCCAAGCATCTCAAATCATGAGTCAATTCACTTATGCTTGTTAATCACCTCAGGAAGACTGATTTACCTTGTCTGCCATGAAGTTGCTTGCTGGCTTTGTATCTAATTCAAAAGCTGGGCTTTCTTTGTCTTCTCCGTCTTCTGGCAGCTTCTGGGAGTTTTCTACTTGCCAACCCTGTGGTTTTTCTTTTAAGTGCTAATAAAATTGCTCTCAGTTTTCTTCAGAGTATGTTCTTAAATTCATTTATAAACAAAACTAGGGACTCCGAGAGAGAAATCACCTTTTTCTGTGACAACAAGAGCCTTTGTAGATGATCCTGATATATTCATCTGCATATTAATTTCAAACTAAGCATAGGCAGATAGTAAATTGCTCAAGAATCAAGCACTGAATAGATAGATGTTCAAATTTTGGTTTTCTGGGGCAATAGAAAATAACATGGAATTTTCTGCCCAATTTGTTTCTTTTGTAAACCAGAATAAATGCTAAGTATGCTGATTTGATGATTAACTGCAACTGATTACCAAGTACTTGGTCATTGTAGCCAAACTGACACCTCTAACCATTATCATATTTAAGTATAGGATTATAAAATCTTGAATCATTTTGTGATAAGAAAAATATACATTTATAATAACAATCCTTATATTTGAGCATACTGTATAGAAAAAACATACTGACCCTCTTTGCTACATAAAGAAACCCCACCTTTTAATTTTCCAGCTTTCAAAAGTCTATGGTCCTGTGTTCACTCTGTACATGGGCAGCAAGCCTGCTGTGGTGTTGCACGGATATGAAGTTGTGAAGGAAGCTTTGATTGATCATGGAGAGGAGTTTTCTGGAAGAGGAAGCTCTCCAGTGATTGAAAAAATTAAGAAAGGCCTTGGTAAGTGTGCATGTACTAATGTGCCCACATGCCTCTGTCTATATGCTCTTATGTATATATGTACCTATGTGTCCATGTACGTATGTTGGGCTGTGGTCATAGGACTATGTGGATGGAAGGCAGTCTTGCTCAGAACCAGCTTGGCTTTCTGTGTGGCAGCCACTCATCAGCCCCTCCCTTCTTCTTTCTGGGATCTCCCAATAACTTCTGCTGTCTCATTTTTTAGGAATTACTTTTAGCAATGGAAAGAACTGGAAAGAGACACGACGCTTCTCACTCATGACTCTGAGGAACTTTGGGATGGGAAAGAGAAGCATTGAGGACCGTGTTCAAGAGGAAGCTCACTGTCTTGTGGAGGAGTTAAGGAAAACCAATGGTGGGTATCATTTCACATCATCAATCTTTACAGATCCTGTCTTCTGTAATGAGACTTTTACCTTGTGCTCTTCCTTAGCTGTCTCTGAGATTCCACAAGGTGGACAGGTATTTATAGCAAAGAATAGAGTTTGCAGATTCCAAGCCACAATTTTATTTGGAAACTAACTCTTTCTTTAGTTTTCAAATGCAAATATGAATATATGAATATAGTTGTTATTCTATATAGGTTTTCAGTTCACTTCCTGATGAACTGAGGAATGTTTACCTTTAGCATAATTGCATGTCATTCCTTCCAGTTAATTTTACTAGAGAATACTCAGCATATAATATGGTAGCAATGATCACACCATACTCTTATAGATCTAGGACTATGTCCATTTCCTTTAACTAATTATCTTGGAGAACAGATGCATCTCAGTGTTTCATACAGGCCTAGTATCAAGTATCTTAACAAATATTAATTTGTGTTCAGTAGAGTAACACAATTCATATGAAACAAAAATATTTTTAGTAGCTGGGCATGGTCGTGTATGCCTTTAATCACAGTACTTGGGAGGCAGGGTCAGGAGGATTTCTGTGAGTTTGAGGCCAGCATGATCTGCTGAACAAGTTCTAGGACAAAGTCACACAGAGAAACCAAAAAAAATATTTCTTGCTATCTAATTCTTCACTGATTTACACTTTTGAATAAATGTATACACTTACATGATGAAAGTAAACATTTCTTTTTTGTAGTAAATTTTTTAAAATAAATTTTTATTTAAATTGAAAACAGTCTTACTTTACATAACAATCCCAGTTCCCTGTCCCTCCCATCCTCCCATGCCCCTCACAACCCCCCCATCCTACCCTTCTATCTACTCCTTAGAGAGGGTGAGGCCTCTCATGGGGGATCATCAAAGTCTGTCACATCATTTGGGAGAGGACCTAAGCTCTCCTCTGTGTATCTAGGTTGAGAGAGTATCCCTCTAAGAGAATGGGCTCCCAAAGTCCATTTGTGCAGTAGGGATAAACACTGGTTCCACTACCAGAGGTTCTATAGACTGCCCAGGCCTCCCAACTGACACCCACATTCAGGGGGGCTGGTTCAGTCCTATGCTGGTTCCCCAACTGTCAGACTGGGATCCCTGAGCTCCCCCTTGTTCAGGTCAGCTGTTTCTGTGGGTTTCCCCAGCATGGTCCTGACCGCTTTGCTCATTACTCCTCCCGCTCTACAACTGGATTCTAGGAGTTCGGCTCACTGATTAGCTCTGAATCTCTGTTTCTGCTTCTATTAATTACTAGGTGAAGGCTCTATGATGGCATTTTAGGTAGTCATCAATCTCATTATAGGGGAAGGGCATTTAAGGTAGCCTCTCAGCTGGGTAGTGGTGGCACATGCCTTTAGACCCTGCACTTGGGAGGCAGGCAGATCTCTGTGAGTTCAAGGCCAACCTGTCTACAGAGTGAGTTCCAGGACAGGTTTCAAAGCAACACAGAGAAACCTTGTCTCAAAAAACCAAACCAAACCTAACCTAACCTAACCTAACCAAACCAAACTAAGCCAAATAAAGCAAAACCAAACAAAAAAAACCTACAAAGTAAGGTAGCCTCTCCACTATTGCTTAGATTCTTAGTTGGGGTTGTCCTTGTGGTTCCCTGAATATTTCCCTAGTGCTAGATTTCTCTTTAAACCTATAATGGCTCCCTCTATTAAGGTATCTCTGAAAGTAAACATTTCTAAATGATGTATGTAACTAGATTTTTCTACTATGTCATCTTTGTGTTTTTATATCCCCCTGTTTATTCTACTTTGGAATGAAATTTATGGAAGTAATTTTATTTTCACACTACCAAATCTAAGTGCTTGTACAGTAAATTTGATTATCAGCATATCTTCTGAGTGACCATGTTTTTATTTTTTTATTTAAATTAGAACAAGCTTGCTTCACATGTCAATCCCAGCTCCCTCTCCCTCCCCTCCTCCCCTGCACCCTATCAACCCTCCCAATGCCCCACCCAATCACCACTCCAATCCCCAGGGAAGGGGAAGCCCTCCATGGGGGATCTCCAGAGTCTGTCCTATCATCCAGGGCAGGGCCTAGCCCCTCCCCCCATGGTGACCATGTTTTTAATGCTGTCTTTTAAATTAAATGAAAATGGAATAAAAAAAAGGTCTCCTTCAGAATTGTGCACATGCTCACACTCACATCCCACAATCGTGTGCATATTCATGTTTCCTAAATCTGTCTCTGTCTCCTTTCATATGAAACAATATTTCCAGATCATCCAGAATGGTACTATGATTAAAAGAATTTGGCATTCCTGAGGGTTGTTTCTTTGAGCTAAAAGTTCTTACCTTAACATTACTCATAGAAATCCATCTTGTGTTTCTTGTGATTCAGAACATTTCTCATCTCAGATAGCATCAGCAGGTTTTCCTTTCCACATTAGCTTTTCCAATACATGAAGTTATCACAATCTCTGTCTTTATAGCTGTGTTTCACTCAATTACTTGTTGTGTATCAAAGCTTTTTGCTCCCTGCCATTCTTTCCTTTTGTTCTTAGTACTGTTTTGTCAAGAGGCTTTGCAATTGGTGATTCTTCTCTGAAGGCTTGAGTTATTAAAGTTTCAAACAGACTTTTTACCCCTATTCCAAACAAAACAATAGACCACTGGGGTGAAAAGACAATCAAAAAGGGACTGGAGGAAAACTGGATGTACACAAATCTGTTGCTTTGATAGTAACTGAATTATGAACTCAACTAGTACACAAAGAATAATGACTACTAGGCAAGGTATAGGTGTGATTAAAATGTTTAATAAAGTTCCTTTATTAATTAATAGATTAATTGTTTTATACATATACACATATATGTTTACATACACACCTATACTTCAATACAATTTTACAAATGCTTCCAACTCTTCAGGTGCACCATGTGATCCCACCTTCATCCTGGGCTGTGCTCCCTGCAATGTCATCTGTGCCATTATCTTCCAGAATCGTTTTAATTATAATGATCAGGATTTTCTTAACTTGATCAAGAATTTAAGTGAAAATGCCAAGATTTTGAGTTCCCCTTGGATGCAGGTGAGTCCATGTTCCTTTCTGTCACAAAAACAAAACAAAACAAAGCAAAACACCAACAAGAACATCAGGAAAACCAAACCACTTAGAGATGTTTGTTTCCTGAAACTTCCACAATTCTTTAATGACCGTGCAGGGAAGTAAATGTGTGGAAACCACAGTGACACTCAGAGAGTTACTGGTGAACATTTAAGAAAGATGCTTGAACCCTTAATTTTGCATCCAGAAAAATGAAGGCTAAGATATGGGACTTACTCTTTATATCCTGCAGGCTCTCTGTCCATTAATTTTTCTTTTAAATCCTAAATCACTCTCTTTACAGATCATTATTATCAAATACTCAGAAGATGCACTCATAACTCTGGACATCTATTTCATTGTTCAATCTTGTGTTAGCCACAGGCTTTTTTAGCGATACTCTCATTAAAAAAACTTAACAAAAATATTGCAATCCATTAAGAGAATATTGTCTTCAAAGTGAGAGAATGTTTGGGATCATCAAAACTACCAGACTGTAGTAGGCTTTCTTGGATTGCCAGCTCCCAAATCATGACAAGTTGACTTAATATTAGTTATGAATGCTCAGACTTATTTTCAGTTCATTTCTTGCTACCCATGATCTTAGCCAAAAGGCCAGTAAACGATCTTGCTAGCTCTTGTAACTTAATTGAACCTGTTTATCTGCATCAATGTGTTGCCTTAGGGCTTTTTACCTTCTTTCATTCTGTGTGTCCTACTTTTCTGCTTCCTCTGTGTCTGTGTCTCTGGCGGCTGCCTGGCTGGCCCCAGTGATCTCCCTTTCTCTCTCAGTCTTTTCTCATTTTCTTGTGCCTAGATTCCTCCTCCTACTTATTCTCTCTGCCTGCCAGCCCTGCCTATTCCCTACTGGCTAGCTATTGACTTTATTTAGCTTTTTATTGGACCAAGCAGGTGCCTTAGGCAGGAAAGGTGAAACAAATACAACACATCTTTACATCAATAAACAAATGTAACACTCCTTTACATAGGTAAAGTAGTACTATGTAACACAAACAAATGTAGCATATCTTTACATAGTTAAAGTAATACTACACAACATCAGGCACCATGAAATGTGGAAGCAGTGTTTGATAAAGAGTTGACATCCTAACTGGCAAAATAGCTGGGATCAGAATGACAAAATAACCGGTTGAGTGGTGTCTGGATCTCATCAGATTTCCTCTGGGTCAACTTGCCATGCCTTGTAATATGCCTAAATGATATTTATGTGAGAAATCACCCAAATAATGTTGGACAGACTTTCCTTGAGACTCTATTTCTAAATTCCTTATCCTGTGTTTGAAAGTGGTAGTAGAAATTAAGTAGTAGGGACTATGTTTCCATCAAGATGTACCAAGTCCCACAATATCTGTTGCAGTCTATGAAGTATAAATCACATTAATTTATGTCTTCACCTTCTTCTATATCTATTATTCTTAGGTTTGGTCTTTTTATGGTATCCCATATTTCCTGGATATTTTGTGTTAGGGATTTGTTGGACTTAGGATTTTCTTTGGTCGATGAATCAATTTCTCCTAGTTGTATCTTCAACACCTGAGATTCTTTCTTCCATCTCTTGTATTCTGTTGGTTATACTTGCATCTATAGTACCTGACCATTTGTCCAGCTTTTCTATTTCCAGCTTTTCTTCAGATTGTGTTTTTTTTAATTGTCTCTATTTCAGTTTTCAACCCTTGCACTGTTTGAATTGTTTCTTGCAATTTTTGCTTTGTCTTTTAGTCCATTTGTTGCATTTTAAAATTTTTTTTATTTGTTTTTTCTTCCATTTCTTGCATTTTTTGGTTTGCTTTTTCTTCCATTTCTTTGAGGGATTTTCCCATATCCTCTTTGAGGCCCTATATCATTTTCATGAAGTTGTTTTGAAGGTCATTCTCTTCTGCTTCCTTTGCATTGGAATGTTGGAGTCTTGCTGGTGTGGAGTCTCTGGAATCTCGTGGTGTCATATTTGTTTTTCTGTTGCTGAGTGTGTTTTTGTATTGTCTCCTACCATCCCTTCTTCTGGTGGGTGCAGAAAGAGCCTCTTCTTGGTCTGGTGGTTAGGGGACCAGAGATCCCTTTTGGTGGGTGCAAACAAGTCCAATACTCTGGTAGTTCTCCTCTTCCTGGTCCTAGTCCTGGTCCCGTGGGTGGAAAAGAAGACTGGGAATGTGGGGTGCATAGGCTCCCGCCAGGAGGGGAGGCTCTGTGGCAGTCCCCAGGCAGTTTTCAGGCACTGGCCACATTAATTTATGTCATCCTTCAGTCCAAGATTAAAGTGAATTGGTAATGTAGAAAATGAATGAATTGACATAAAACACACATATGTAATAAAGATCATATAAGAGCTTATGTGGTGAATTATTATGCTTTACCCCATCTTCATGAAAGACTCCCAAAGACAGTTCTACAAGCAAAGAGAATTGCTATATACCTGTGACAAAAAAATCACCCATCAAAATGAATAGCATATGTTATTTACTTCTATATTTGTGCTTTCTACCCAAATATCCCTGCTTGGTATACATGTATACATTACATACTTTTTTGTTTTTAATTCTTTTTATTATTATTTTTTAGAAACACTCTTATTTGCATTACATATTTTAAAAATAATTTATCATTACTTGTAGGTTTGCAATAATTTTCCTGCTATCACTGATTATCTACCAGGGAGCCATGCTAAATTACTTAAAAATTTTACTTTCTTAAAACATTATTGTTTGGAAAAAGTAAAAGAGCACCAAGAATCACTGGATATTAATAATCCTCGGGACTTTATTGATTGTTTCCTGATAAAATTGGAGCAGGTAACTAACTTTGAATTCCATGAATTGTTTTAAAAAATAATTTATTATTATGACTTTATGTGTACTGGTATTTTGCCTATATGTGTGTCTTCACATCACATGTGTGCCTAGTATCCACAGAGGGCAGAACAGAACATTGAATTCCCTGAAACTGGAGTTACAGATAGCTGTGAGCCTCCATGTAAGTGCTGGGAATCAAACCCACCTCTTAAGGAAGTGTGGTCACTACTCTTAACTAAGTAGCCATTTCTTTAGCCCTTGTCTCTGTTATTATAGAGATGCTTGCACGATCAGACCTATAATGTCTAAACAAGTACTTTGAGTGCCTAACTTTGGACATGAATTTAGATACTATCCCAGATAATATAAACTTAAAGTGCTGAATAACTGGACTACATTGACTGTGTGTATGTTTTATTTTTATGTATATGGTGTTTTTCTGGCATGTGTGTCTGTTTACTATGCATGCTCAATGCCTGCAGAGGTTAGAAAAGGGTATCAGATCCCCTGGAACCAGAGTTTAATGTGGTTATTAGCCACCATGTGGGTACTGGGACCTGAACCCTAGTCCTCTGTAAATGCAACGAGTGCTCTTAGTCACTGAGGCATCTCTCTGGCCCTCAGCCTTATTTGTTAGAAAGAAATAATTTAGCTGAAGAGAAGTAGAATTCACAAAGCAGGTGAAGTGGAAACACTCCTAAAATAATCAGAAAAACGAAGTATCCAGCATAGTATGGAGATGGTGTCATCTTTGCAGACAGTTTATGAAACATGGAAAATAGTTTAAGCTAGCCAGATTTCCTACATGTTGCAGATTGAATGAACTCTGAAAAATATTTTCAGTTTTTGGGTGATGGCACATGCTTGTTATCCAAGCACAGAGGCGGCAGGGGCAGGAAGAGTTCTGTGATTTAAAGTCTAGCTTGGTCTACAGAGCGAGTCCTAAGGTAGCTGGGACTACATGGGGAGACCCTGTTTCAAAACAAAAATATTTGCAGTGGTGGACAGGTAAACAAATTTCAAGTAAACTGTAGGATGTAGGATATGGTGTGTGGGTGGGTATGGTTAGTAAAAAAAAAGGCACCTTAACTGAATGTAACTTCAAGTGAATTTGAGGTTGGTGTCTATTGGACCTATTAGGAATAAATTATTTCATCACTGAACTATTTGTCGAAAGGCCACATACATCTCTTGAATTTCCCTGACATCTTTAAAAAAATGTTAAGACTCCTTTCATGAGCTCTCAATTCTGCAGCACTGAGCTGTACTGCATGCTCGATGTAAACTGGATTTCTTATCCTTATTCAAGCAATATACTTACCCCAGGAGAGGCAGGGGCCTTCCACTTTTCTTCACCATATTTAAGTTGAGGCCTTTGTCTTCATGGCTGGCCTCCGCATTACATGCTGTCTGCTTTTATCTCTTCTTTCTTTCTTTCTTTTTTTCTTTTTTTTGGTTTTACGAGACAGGGTTTGTCTGTATTGTTTTGGAGGCTGTCGGTCCAGCCTGGCCTCGAACTCACAGAGATCCGCCTGCCTCTGCCTCCCGAGTGCTGGGGTTAAAGGCATGCGCCACCACCGCCTGGCTTTTCTCTTCTTTCTTTTGTGTGTTTTGAGTAAAGAAGAGACAAAAGGAAACGGAGCAGTTATTCTTTTGTTTATGTACCTTTGGGAACATGGTACATTGCATGATTCATCTGGCTAAAGAATTTCATGAAAGGAGATTTTCCAGGTAAGAAGCTGGATGTAGGAGGTGAAAATGAATTGGGGTGGGATCTGCCCATGTTTTTCAAGCTCCTCTGTCAGGTTAAATTTGTTACATGTAAGTTATTTTTTCACTGTAATAAATACGCTTGTAAATAACTTGTTGGAAAACACAGTCAAACTATTCCTAGGAAAAACACAACCCAAAAGTTGAGTGCATTTATGATAACTTTGCAACTACCACATTTGACCTGTTTGCTGCTGGGACAGAGACAACAAGCACAACACTGAGGTACTCGCTGCTGCTCCTGCTCAAACACCCAGGAGTCACAGGTAAGGACACAGGTGGGAAGCAAGTGAGTTTTGGAAAGGAATCTTGTTTGTCTCAGAGAAGCCTCTGCTTTTAGCCATTTGTGTCACTAGCTGTAATCTGTGAAGTGGATTTCTCAAGCCACACAGAGGAGGATGCCTTCTGAAGTGAAGACAGTATGGCAGTAATATAACCAATAGAGCACTGTTCCAGAGTGTGGGCCTTACCGGAGGCTACTGTGTCAGCACAAGGTATAAGATGGAAAGGAATTCTGGGGAAGAAAGATGGCTCAGTTGTTCAGGAGAGGTAATGCTTTTGGAGAAGACAGTGGAGTTTAGTTCCCATTATCAATGTTTCTCAGCTCACAACCATCTGTAACTCCAGCTAAAGTCAATCAAGTTTCCATGTCTGGCCTCCCTGGGTTCCTGCAGTCATGTTCAAATTCCCCCACAAGACATAAACATGCACTTGCTTAAAAACAGAAAATCAATATTAAAAAATTAAATTGACAATTTTCTCTTCTTAAATTTTGACTCATCTTTCTCCTTCAACCATTGTATGTATTCTTCACAGAGTGAACATCTATAGACTACACAACTCTATACATTATCATCATCATAGAAAATTCTGGACAAGTGTCTGCTATATTGAAAAATTAAATTATTGACTCAAGAACTACTGAAACTTTCATGGTGTCTTGATTTGACTGATAAATTTTTGTGATGCTTTAAGGAGAGGAGGTAGCTTTCTCTTCTTGATTCTTCCTGTTATTTTCTTTCCCTATATTACCAACAATCCCCCTAAAATTCAGATAGGTACACACATGTACGTGCACACACACACACACACACACACACACACACGGAGCATTGATGACAGACTTCGCCAACATGGCATGACTGTTCCCAATATACAGAGGAAAATACAAAACACTGAGGTTCCAAACTTCAAATACAGCAGAGCTGGTAGCAACAGAGCTTCAACACTAATGCCAAACCCCCTTTTCTAGGAGGAGCAAGGGAGCACCCAGTATCCTGTGGTCTAGCACATGATCATAGCCAGACTGCTTTAAAAAATTATTGGTCCAAAAGATTGGGTTTTTGCAATTTCAGTTGCAACCAGTGTGCCATTTCCATCTTCTGTCATGTTTTTCTATGTTGAACCAGCCAAAGTCCAGGAAGAGATTGACCATGTGATTGGTAGACACAGAAGCCCCTGCATGCAGGACAGGAGTCACATGCCATACACTGATGCTGTGTTGCATGAGATTCAGAGATACATTGATCTGCTTCCCACCAGCCTGCCCCATGCAGTAACCTGTGACATTAAGTTCAGAAACTATCTCATTCCCAAGGTAAGCTTCCTTCTTCTACACACCTTAACACTAATACCTTCTTCTAGCATACCTTAATCTTGATCTCAATTCACAGTGTGATGGATTCCAGTTTGTTTCTCACACAAGATCAGCTGGGTGTTGTGCTGTTTCTATTAAGAGCCTGTAAATCCTTAGAACACGTCTCTGAATGTGGCACCGTATGTCTTTCCAATTTGCTCTTCTTTAAAAATAATTCCTAGGCACTCTTAACTGCCTAGGGTTATAAAGAATATTCAGAGAAACCCCGTTTGCCAATCTTAGGAATCTTTATCAGGGTGACACGAAGTGTATAGTTGTATTTGGAAACAACATGTTGCCCCATTAACTTCTTCAATTCAGATGTTTATATTCCTATTGTACTATAGTTTTGTTTTATATTCTTAATCTTGTTTTTTTCAGTGCAGTGGCTTCTAAATATTTTACTAAGTATTTCCTGGGCAGTAAATAATTTTGTTGCTTTTGAATCTATCACTCCTTTTCCATTTCTCTGCACTTGCTTCTTGAACATGCACTTTATTATATCATTGTGATGACCTTATATCTAGTAACCTTGACAAGGCAACTACTCATTGCCAATGACTATATCTAGCTAGGTTCATTTGTAAGTGTGAGATGATTTTTACTGCCAGCTGAATTAACATATTAACCCATCTTATACTCCTTAATTCTTATGTTCCTAATTTCTAATTAGGACTAGAATTTCCCGGAGAGAGTTGAGTTAAACACAGTTGGTGCTAGACACATGTTTTCTATTTCTACTCTGTAGAGTAGTGTTGAAGCTTAATATCTCATTTCTGAGAATTATGCTTTAAGTAATTTTTAGTGCATTATCAAATAAGGAACATTTCTTGGTTCTCTAATCTCTATAGGAGCTTTTTTTGTGAACAATTACAGAATTTTATCAAATTAATATACTTTATCCATGTGTACTTATTGGATACATTTTGCTCACAAATGTCCATATTTTACTTTCATACACACAGTTGAATTTTCTCTGCTGTATGCTATTCATGGCTCCTCTTTCTACCTCTTAGAGATTTTGTTGTATTGTTTTTATTCATCAATATTTTGTTTGATTATTTTTAAATATAGGGATGATGCTTTTCACAGGAACTTGAGTAAACCCTTCCATGAAAAACATCTGTTTGTATTTCCTTCCCTCTCTCCTCTTGTGATCACTAACTCATATCCTTGCAATTTTGAGCAACACTTAGTAAAATACCAACTGTTCTGTTTGAAAATGCAACAACATTTCAGAGGATAGTTATCTTCTTCCAGAAAGAGTTCCTTTTCCACTAAGAAGTCAGAATTAAGTTAACACCTTTGACCATGACTCAGAATTGATATGAATAGAAATGGTGGTTAACTCCAGGCATTAATTGGTCTTCTGATATTCTTTTGTTCTTCAATACTAAATAATCCAATCTGATACTCACAGCTCTGTAAAGCTTGCTAACACACTTTATGCATTTATCTAGACTTTCTGGTTATAAAGTTATGACCTATGTATTCCATGTAAATACTGGTCTTTATATTCTAATAATATTTTCTAACATGTGGTTTCTGATTATATATGTACATTCAAATCACCAGGTAAGCTACTTTTTTCATGTGAAGTCAGGACATTTCCTGTTAAGGATGGAATAAAACAAAATTATATTGTTACAAGGAACTGAGTACTGAAGTTGGTAAGGTTGCAATTACTAGTGCTATCTCATGAAAAATAAGGAATTGATGACTTTGGCAATGAGTGATGGATTTGCTCTGGGAACAATAGATTTGACATAAAGATTAGGGCTTCAATCAGCTCTCAGCTCTCCTTTTATCAAAAGGCACAAACAGCAGTAAACATGTTTATCTTGGGACTAGAAACAGAGTAATATTAAGGAAAGTATTTTTCTCCATTGTGAGTCAATAGAAAACAGATTGAGGAAACAATGGGGACATTGATATCACCAGTTTTTGTGATCTGATAGAGGAAAGTGTAGGGATCTCCCAAATTGAAATCCATTGGTGGTTCATCCTGTATTGTTGCCTTTGAGTTAAAAAAAAAAGTCCCTGTGAACGTCCTGCTCCTACTTTTCAGGCATAAGACTATAAGAGAAATGATAAACATTTTGTAGGTAATCCTACTATGTTCAGACAAGGTAAATGACACACTGATTTCAGAGGAGAAAACTAAGAGATGATTTGATAAATATTTACTTTAACTGACTGTATTTCAGAATTTCTCAGCCACTAGGATTCTGTTGCGAGTCTACAGTTTGCTACTGAAATAGGAAAGAAATTACCAACAGCATGTAAACTCTGTCTATAATGGCTATGACTACTGGCAATGGAAACTGAGGTTTAAACTTCATAGATTTTGACATATGAAAAATGTTTTTCAAAATTTCTCTTTGATTAAACATCCTCAGATCTTTAACTAGTCAAAGGAGATAGAAGGCTGGATTTGCACAATGAATATTTGTCTATGCCTGGAGTGACTTTCTAAAAGAATATTCCATACTTACTTAGAGAAGATCTGTACATTTTATCCTATCTGAAAAAATATTTGCTAGTGTCAGATCTTAGTGTTTTTTTTCTCATCATTTTCCAGAGGCATTCTCGTTTTAGCTCTAAGTGTAGATCAGTAGCTACTTTTAAGTTAATTAGTACAGAGAATCAATCAAGCCTGATACTTTTCTCATTATTTTGTTAAAATAGCCTAATTATTTGAATCAGATGTCTTGAGAAAATAATTTCTTTTTCACTGAAAAAAATTAATTAAATTTGTTCACTAAAAAATTGAAGAGAATCAATGTAAAATCAAAATTGTAGATTTGTTGTATAATAAATATTTGAGAATTTCCTCCATTTTGTATTTTAAAATAAAATTTAAATGAATTAGTGTGAAATTTTAATATCTCTGTATTATATCACCTGTGTAACTATGTATATATACATGTATAGCTTGATATTTCTGTATTTCTGTTCCAGCAACAACTATTATTTTAGTACATGATAGTGATACAACTCATACTCAGTTCTTATTGATACAACAATATTGTCCAATATAAAACCTATATATAAGCACTCCAAGAATTTTTATAAAATTGCATTTATTTATGTATGCATATGTATGTATGTGTATGTGTGTGTATGTATGTGTATGTGTGTGTATGTATATGTATGTATGTATATACCCTTGTGTAGTGGTCAGAACTTTTAGGAATCCTTTACTTTTAAATTATTTTATTCATTTATACAGTGTATTTTTATTATATTCTTCCCTGTTCCCTAACTCCTTCCAGATTCCCTTCACTACTCACCCAACTTCATACTCTTCCTTTCTCTTAAAAATAGAGTAGAAGTAGAAGGTAGGTTGTCAGTCATCCATTATATGTGACCTGCCTTGTCAATGCTTAAAACTGACTATTCTAGTAGGCAATTAACTCCACTCATATTAATCTACTCAGCAGGCTCACATTAAGTACATGTAGTTATATAGTTATTAGAAGACACTGAATCAAGATCACTGCCACTGGACTTCAGCTCCTTATTCTCTATTTGTTACACAGTCTTTCTGGCTTTGTCTCAGCTCTTGTTGGGTAATGGTTTCCTCATCTCTGGATTAAAACCTTAAACTATGTGATACCAGTTGTTCCGTTTAGTTCCATAACTTTTATGAGACTTGTCTATGCCTCTTATTTCTAGGGTACTACTGTAATAACGTCACTGACATCTGTGCTGAATGATGACAAAGAATTCCCCAACCCAGAGAAGTTTGATCCTCGTCACTTTCTGGATGAGAATGGCAAGTTTAAGAAAAGTGACTACTTTTTTCCTTTCTCAGCAGGTAATAAAAATTTATTTTCAGTGCGGCAAGGCAACTTGTAGGCATCTCTTGCAGCTTACATTGTGTTTTCTCTTGGGACTATAGATAAATTCTTTAGACATGGTCAGATTACTACTCTCAATGCCCATGCCCTTTCTCTGAGACAAAAAAAAAAACATTATCACCAATGAGCCACATTAGTAGGACTTTAGAGTGTTCACCCATCCTTTCTAAATTCACAAAGCTAGCTCACAGTGTGGTTAGATTGTGGTCTAGATACATAACAAAGTGACTGTTGAAGTCTTTCTGGACAGTAAGATATATTGCCCTTCTCTGAGGATGTCAGCTAACTCTAAGACATGATTCAATGTCTTCTCTGTGATGGTTCTCATCTCACGACTTCTAGGGAGATGCAAGTCTCCCCAAGTACAGAATAAAAGTTTCATACTCAGGAAGGGTAGCAGAAGGGCAGACAGTTTATTATAATCCCAGTGGAATGTGTTGTGACTGGGAAGCACAAGTTGCCAGAGGGAGGCAGGTGGAAGTTATGGTGAGTCATTTGCTTGTCTCTTGCTTCTTGTACCACACTGCAAAATATGGGATGGAGTAGGAAACATGGTAATCCAGAGAACCCATGTAAGATGCCTGAAAAGGTAATGAGAAAAGGATAATAGGTAAGGTAAGGCATTGTAAGGAGGCAATGAAAAGCAACAGTGGAACTTTTGGCCCTTGTGTCAGAAAATCTTCCAGATAACTCTTCCTGGATTAGCAGGATGCAATGGGATATTCACAGAACACCCTTTCCCAATCATGGCCCCGAGTGTAAACTCTTGGATTTCTTCTATACCTGATGTGTGCTAAGTTTCCAGCCATGGAACAACCCTTGTTTGTGACCCCCGGAGGGGACCCCGGACCCGCAGGGATGAGGTGATGAGGGTCGCTACTAATTTGGTGGGTCTTCACGAGCAGATCCGATCTTAAAAAGCAAACTTCAAGAGGTTAAGGGAAACAGGCTCAAGACAACTTTTGCTGATCAAGAGCATTTATTATTGGGGTGAGATAGTTTTTATAGATAGAGAATCTCAGGGGGCGGTACAATCATGCCAATCAAGTCCCAATTCAAATATACACCAAATAAGGTAAAGACGAAGCTGTAATTTTCCATCAGTTGCATTCCGCAAATGCTTGTCAGCATAAGCCAGGTGCAGGAATTAGGAAGGGGTAAAAGGTATTCAAAGGAACACACTAACCTTTTGTTAACAAAGACAATTGCTCTATAAGGGTTACTTCCACCTATCATTATGGTAAAAGCATCCAAAGGAATACATTAACCCTTTGCCAACAAAGGCAATTGTTCTATAAGGGTTACTTCTCCCTGGCTAGGAGGGTGGGCTGCTCTGTGTAAATTTAACTTTTGTGGTTAACTTTTTCCTTTGTCTCAAGGGTATGTGTGTCTGCAGTCATGTAGGCAGAAGGCCAAAAAATGGCTGACAGACTCCATTTTGTTCAAGGTTCTTAGCAGTCCCCAACACTTGTTGATACTGTGATTTTGGATGCCTGCTTTTTATCTCTTATTATAGACAACATGATAACACAGACCAAAACCTCTCTTTAAGAATGCATATTTTAACACAATTATGAAAAAAAACCCCAGAAAACATTTTTTCCAGAAATTTTTGCTGGGGGTCATATTTTATTTATTTTGAAGATACGAAAGAAAATTATGTTTGGCTATATCCTGAGTGTAGTATAGGCATTTAGCCAATAAAATCACAAAATTTGAACACTCATGGTCCTTGGACATCACTGGAACTGACAGTAGAGGGCTTGAAGGCTGAAAGAAAAACTTGTAAAACTCAGACTGGGAATAGAAAAGATGAGTTATATGGATGTCTCTAGTTCAAAGGATGGAAACACAAATTATAAAAGGACAGTTCTTTTTTTGTATTTTTATTATTATTTTTAAATTTAAATTTCGATTAGAAACAAGGTTGCTTCACAAGTCAGCTCCAGGTCCCTCTCCGTTTCCCTCCCCTCCTCCCGTGCCCTTCCCCAACCCCCCCCAATATCCCCTCATTTCCCCAGGGAGGGTGAGGCCCTCCATGGGGGTGTCCATAGTCTGTCATTTCATTCAGGCCTAGACCCTCCCCCCCCAAGAGTTCAGGGTAAGAGTGCATCTCACATTGTTGGATGGGAGTCCAAAGTCCATGTGTATACTCGGGATAAATATTGATCTACTGCCCAAGGGCTCAGTAGATTACCTAGGCCTCCTCAATTTCAGGGGGTCTTGATCAGTCCCATGCTGGATTCCCAGGCTAATGCCTGGGATTCAAGAGTTAACCCTTGTCAGGTCAGCTGTTTCTGGGGGTTAAACCAGCCCAGTCTTAATCCCTTTGCTCACCAGTCCTCCATCTCTGTTACTGGCTTTCTTGAGTTCAGTTCAGTGCTTAGCCGTGGGAGTCTGCCTCTTCTTCTATCAGCCATTGAATGAAGTTTCTGTTTCCCAGACTCTCTGGCCATGGGATTGTAGGCTGGCCCTCCCCAGATCTATGTCTAAAATCCATATATGAGAGAGTTCATGCCATGTGTCTCTTTTTGTGACTTCGTTACCTCACTCAGGATGGTTTCTTCTAGTGTCATCTATTTGCCTGCGAATCTCAGGATTCCATTGTTTTTTTTCTGCTGAATAGTACTCTATTGTGTAAATGTACCATATTTTCTCTATCCACTCTTCGGTTAAGGGGCATCTAGGTTGCTTCCAAGTTCTGGCTATTACAAATAATGCTGCTATGAACATAGTGGAACAGACATCCTTGTTGTATGAATGGGCATATTTTGGATATATGCCTAAGAGTGGAGTTGCTGGGTCTTGTGGTAGGTTTATTCCCATTTTTCTGAGGAATCTCCATACTGATTTCCAAAGTGGCTGAACAAGTTGGCACTCCCACCAACAATGGAGGAGTGTTCCCCTTTCACCATATCTTCTCCAGCATAAATTGTCTTCGGTGTTTTTGACCGAAGTGACAGGAGTGAGATGGTTTCTCAGAGTTGTTTTGATTTGCATTTCCCGGATGGCTAGGGATGTTGAGCACTTTCTCAAGTGCCTCTCAGCCATTTTAGTCTCCTCTATTGAAAATCTCTATTTAGTTATGCAGCCTACTTTTTAATTGGATCCTTAGGTGTTTTGGAGACTTGCTTCTTGAGTTCTTTGTAAATTTTGGAGATCAACCCTCTGTCAGATGTGGGGTTAGTGAATATTTTTTTCTCATTCTGTGGGCTGCCTTTTTGTCTTGCTGACTGTGTCCTTTGCCTTACAGAAGCTTCTCAGTTTCAGGAAGTCCCATTTATTAATTGTTGATCTCACTGTCTGTGCTAGTGGTGTTATGTTCAGGAAGCTGTGTTCTGTACCAATTCGTTCAAGGGTACCACCCACTTTCTCTTCTAAGAGGTTCACTCTTAGAAGAACTCTTGTGGGGCTGGATTTATGTTGAGGTCTTTGATCCATTTGGACTTAAGTTTTGTGCATGGCGATAGACATGGATCGATCTGTATTCTTCTACATGCCAGCCTCCAGTTATGCCAGCACCATTTGTTGAAGATGCTTTCTTTTTTCCATTGTATATTTTTAGCTTCTTTGTCAAAGATCAGATGTTCGTACGTGTGTGGGTTAATACCCGGGTTTTCAATTCAATTCCATTGGTCTCCCTGTTTATTTTTGTGCCAATACCAAGCTGTTTTCAGGACTATAGCTCTATAACAGAGCTTGAGGTCAGGGATGGTGATGCCTCCAGACGTTGCCTTGTTGAACAGGGTTGTTTTGACTATCCTGGGTCTTTTGTTTTTCCATACAAAATTGATTATTGTTCTTTCAAGCTCTGTGAAGAATTGTGCTGGGATTTTAATGGGGATTGCATTGAATCTGTAGATTGCTTTTGGCAGGATTGCCATTTTTACTACATTGATCCTACCTATCCAAGAGCATGGGAGGTCTTTCCATTTTCTGAGGGCTTCTTTAATTTCTTTCTTTAAAGACTCAAAATTCATGCGATACAGGTCTTTCACTTGTTTGGTTAGCTTTACCCCAAGGTATTTTATGTTGTTTGTGGCAATTGTTAAGGGTGATGTTTCTCTGATTTCTTTTTCAGCCCTTTTATCATCTGTATATAGTAGGGCTACTGATTTTCTTGAGTTGATTTTGTAGCCTGCCACTTTGCTGAAGGTGTTACTCAGCTGTAAGAGTTCCCTGGTAGAGTTCTTTGGGTCATTGATGTAAACTATCATATCATCTGCAAACAGTGACAGTTTGACCTCTTCCTTCCCAATTTATGTCCCCTTGATCCCCCTTTGTTGTCGTATGGCAATGGCTAGACCTTCAAGTACCATGTTGAAAAGGTATGGAGAGAGTGGACAGCCTAGTCTTGTTCCTGATTTTAGAGGAATTGCGTTGAGTTTCTGTCCATTTAGTTTGATGGTGGCTGTTGGTTTACTGTATATAGCTTTTATTATGTTTAAGTATGTCCCTGTTATCCCAGATCTCTCCAAGACCTTTATCATGAAGGGGTGTTGGATTTTGTCAAAAGCTTTTTCAGCATCTAGTGAGATGATCATGTGATTTTTGTTTTTCAGCTTGTTTATATGGTGGATTGCATTGATGGATTTTTGTATGTTGAACCATCCCTGCATCCCTGGGATGAAACCTACTTGATCATGGTGAATGATTGTTTTGATGTGTTCTTGGATCTGATTTGCCAGTATTTTATTGAGTATATTTGCATCAATGTTCATGAGGGATATTGGTCTGAAGTTCTCTTTCTTAGTTGTATCCTTGTGTGGATTGTGGATGAAGGTTATTGAAGCCTCATAGAAAGAGTTTGGCAAAGGCCCTTCTGCTTCTAATGTGTGGAATACTTTGAGAAGAATTGGTATAAGCTGCTCTTTGAATTTCTGGTAGAATTCTGCACTGAGGCCATCTGGACCTGGACTTTTTTTGGTTGGGAGACTTTTGATGACTGCTTCTATTTCCATAGGGGTTATAGGTGTATTTAAATTGCTTATCTGTTCTTGATTTAGTTTTGGCAAGTGATAGCTATCCAGGAAGTCATCCATTTCCTTTAAATTTTCGAATTTTGTGGAGTACAGGTTTTCAAAGTATGACCTGATGATTCTCTGGATTTCCTCAAAGTCCGTTGTTATGTCCCCCTTTTCATTTCTGATTTGGTTAATTTGCATGTTCACTCTCTGCTGTTTGGTAAGTTTGGATAAAGGTTTGTCTATCTTGTTGATTTTCTCAAAGAACCAACTCTTCGTTGCATTGATTCTTTGTATTGTTTTCCTAGTTTCTACTTTATTGATTTCAGCCCTCAACTTGATTTTTTCCTGGCATCTACTCCTCCTGGGGGAGTTTGCTTCTTTGTGTTCTAGAGCTTTCAGTGTTTAAGTATGTTCCTGTTATCCCCGATCTCTCCAAGACAATGGGAGATGGTGATACTTAATTCAGTGCTTTTAATGAAGTCGATGTTCCCTGTTTAATTTTTTGTTTGTTTTTATTAATTTCTCAATTTAAATAAAAAACAAACTTATTTTATATACCAATCCCAGCTCTTTCTCCCTCCTATCCTCCCACACCCCCACCCATTTCCCCATTCCACCTCCTAACCACTCCTCAGAGAGGGTGAGGCTTCCAATGGGGGATCATCAAAGTTTGTCACATCATTTGGGCCAGGACTGAGGCCCTCTACCCTGTATGTAGGCTGAGAGAGTAACCTTCTATAGGGAATGGGCTCCAAAAACCAGGGAGATTTTATGGGCTTAAGGTGAAACCTGGCACTAGGGAAACTCCCAGGAATCCACAATAGTGGATAGGCCACCTTAAATGTCATTCCCTTATAATGAGATTGATGACTATCTTATATGCTGTTCTAGAACCTTCATCCAATAGCTGATGGAAACAGAAGCAGAGATTCACAGCTAAGCACTGAGCTGGACTCCATGAATCCAGTTCTAGAGAGGGAGGATTGATGAGCCAGGTATCACTATTTTATTTTTATAAATATGACTAATCATACAAATTAATGAGTTTCATGTTGACTCAGCTCTTGGCCTGAAGTTTTCTAGGTAGATGTTCTAAGGATCTGGTATATTCTATTATCCTTCACTTTCCAGCTTCAAGCAGTAGTTCACTGGAGGAGTCTCTTTTTAGGGAGAGATACTGTCACATAATCCCTGGTTTGAACTGGTTTCTGGACTCTTTGCCCTTGCTTTCATGACTCTCTCTCTCTGTCCCTCTTCCTCTCCCCCCTCTCTCTCCTCTGTCTTATTGATTTTTTTTTGTGGATTTCACATCATGCATTCTGATCCCACTTATCTTCTCCTTCCCTTGCATTTGCCTTCTGTCCTTGCAATTTCCCCCAAACAAAACCAAATTTAAAAGACAAACAAGAAACCCAAACGAAACACAGAACCAAGACCAAAAAAAAAAAAACCCAACCAAACAAATAAAGACTCTTGTAGAAGCTGTTGCATGACCCATTGGTCTGGTTGGAGTCCTCTGGTTTCTGTTACCCTATTTATAATGGGCTTTCAAGGGCCTCCGCTTGGATATCCAGTTGTTATCCTGTATCATGGAGATCCTGCTGTTTTGGATCTGTAGATTTGTCCCCTTCTCCAACAGTTCACAGATGGGTAGATGTTGGAGTGGGCCAACTCATAGTCCTGGTGGTAGCTAGGTTGGTCAGTTCACTAGCTTTCCCTCATTGTCCCTACCAAGATGAGCTCTCCAGCATTGCCTTGGCTAGTTCAGCCAAATGCAGCCTATAGTATGGAGCAGGGCCAGGTCTCCTGCTCTTGGGTGCTCAGATCTGGGTCCCCCTCACTCATAGATGTAGGTCCAGCTTTACTATTCTGCCAAGGCAAGGTGCAGGTCATCTTTCCTGATTGCTGTAGGGGGCATACAAGGGGAGAGGGCCAGCTCTCCTGCTCTCAAGTCCTCAGGGCTGGTTCACCTACATCTTGACAACAGGGTCAGCTCTAGTGAGCTGCCCAGATGGGAAGTAGAGGCTGTTTTTTCCTGCACTGCAGCTGGTGAGGATCATGGCTAGTTCTCCTACTCATGTGACACTAGGGCAAGCTCTCTTACCTGATGCCGGTGGTGATGGGTAGGGAGAAGGACATCTTTGTCTCACCCACGCCACCACATGGCAGATGGGGAGGGCAGAGTCAACTTTCCTGTTCTCAAGCCTTCAGGGATAGCTTACTTGTATCCCTTTCCACAGAGTTAACTCTAATATGCTTCCCAGGTGAGGGGTGGGGTCATCTTTCCTGGGTTTGGTGGGGGAGCAGGGAGGTGAGTTCTCCTCTGAGGGGTAGGACTAGCCATCCCAAGGTCAGTGAAGGGAGGAGTTGGCTCAGCACAACATGTTTCAATGATCTCAGAGCTAACACTGTCCATGGAGACCCACACTCTCTGGCATCTCTCATGTCTGCCAAACTAGTACCAGACAGGTGATAATGTCAGGTTCTTCCTCAAGTGCCTTTTGGATCAAGAATACAGCGGTTCCTGACTTTAGACTTCATAGAAACATTTTCCTAGACTATTGTCTTTGAGCTGACTTTAGACTTCATGGAAACATTCCCTAGACTATCACCTTGGAGCTGACTTTAGACTTCATAGAAATATTTCCCTAGACTCTTGCCTTGGAGTTGACTTTAGATTTGATAGAAACATTTCCCTAGACTATCGCCTTGGAGCTGGCAACTCTTGTTGTGGCATTCTCAGTTCTGATTTTCTGCTTTCAAATGACTTTGCATTTTTATGAATTAGAGCCCTAAATGGGTTGGGTGTTGTCCTCAGGCAACCTTATCTATTGTTTCAGAGCAGAGCATAAGATGACTTTTAATGTCATTAATCTCTTCCACAGCCACAGGGGCATTGTCTGTACCCCTTTTGTCTGCTTTGCTAGACTCCCTGGTGCTCCTGTTCCACATGTTTTCTCTCACTATGGACCTTGATAAGAAGTGTGATCAGTAACCATGATGAAGCTTACATGCCATCCTGTCTTGAAGTTTCTTCCACCAAGCAAACTAGTCCATTGCAAATAACCCAACCTCACACAAATTCTTAGAACACAGATGCTCTGCTCAATGTGACATGAATGGCTTTAGGCCATTTCTAACAGAGCTCTTGAAACTTCCAAAAGGATAGCATATCGAACTCTGCCTAATGGCCATTAGAGCATCACTAACCTATAGCTACAAACTCTTTCATGTTCCTCCCACAAGGCAATTCCTAAGAAGCATATGCTGAGATTTATCATAGGAAATGACCTACTTCTCCATATCAGTTTCCTATACAAGTTAATTTTCTTGTTCTTACAACCAAATATTTGTCAAGAACAAACTTAAAGACTTGGGTTTTGAAAGAATATGGTGTTAGGGTAGAGATAGCAAGGTATTAGGTGTCTCCCTTGAGGCTGGAGAGTGTAGCTGAGACCCCTCACATTCTCCCATCATGATGGAACGGGAAGAAGGGAGCAGATGAGAAGTGGGTGCAGACTACAAAACTTGAAGGACTACTTCCAGCCACTACCTACCTAGTCCCAGGTGAGGGGTGTCTATGGGGACTCTCCTTGATTATGTCAGATTTCTTAACTCCCAGAGTAGTTTAATTCCTATAATGAGAACTTGTCTGCTAAGATAGCTGTGGGTTAGAGTGTTTATTGTGAGACACATGAAGATTTTTGATAAAATTTTCTGATCACGAAGGCTGCTTGGCATCTGTTTATTTAAGATATTTTGTCTGTATTGTGCAGTTTTCAGTACAAAGTTATGTCTCTTTTTCTTCACCTATATCATTTTGAGGTAGGAGTCCCTTCCTTATCCAGGTGTTGGTCCTGGGGACAGTGGTACTCTGCTTATATTTCTTTTATTCTCTGTATTCAGCTTTTCTACTTCCCAAGCCCCACCAAGGTCACTCATGGTCACTGGCAGTTACTCATGTCTTCCTTGGTTTTCATCCTGTGGATGAGATGTCTTGTGTTCAGTGTTGCTACTCCACCATCTTTAAATTATTATCTAAATATTTTAATGTTATATTTTCCAATATTAAATATGAAAAAAGTCTCCACCTTTTCTTGATTTATCCACCTTTTCTTCATTTTTCCATCCTTCCAATTATTTATCAAATAATTATGATACCATCTAGGGGTATAGGAAAGGATTTGATGTCTTTGCCAACTTAAAGGATTAAAGGCACAAAAGACATAGTGACACCATTTAACCACATTTGTTGAAAGGGAAAACCCACATACACCATACAATGGAACACAGAAAGAAACCAACTCCCTGCATGGGGAGGGGAACCTGAGTCAGCCTGAAGGGTCTGGATTCTTATATGATTGGAGCATGGGATGGATTACCTTTCTCTAAACCAGAATATGCTGGTTTAGGCCACATTGGGGGATTGAATAACTTGTACAAAGACAGGAAAGTTAAGTAGAAGTTCTACCAAAGAGGTGTGTTGGCAAGGGATTTGAAAGTCTACCCAAACAGTTTTGCAAATGGGTAAGAGCCTGCCAATTCTTCGCCTTGGATAAGAAGAACTCAGAAGTTCACCTTCTTAAGTGGAAGTACATTCATCTACCTAGGATCTCTTTACTTTATTTGTCTGCTTCCTGGGGAGATGTCTGAGTATGAAAGTCTTTGATACGAATTCTTTAGATATTGTCTTTCTTGCTTACAGGAAAACGCATTTGTGTAGGAGAGGGCCTGGCCCGAATGGAGCTATTTTTATTCCTGACCACCATTTTGCAGAACTTTCATCTGAAATCTCCAGTTGACCCAAAAGACCTTGATATCACCCCAGTTGCCAATGGCCTTATTTCTGTACCACCCAAGTTCCAGATTTGCTTCATCCCCGTCTGAATGAACAACATGTGCTTCTTTCTGTGGCTTCTTCCTCCAGGCATAGTTGATCTCTTTTATTAGGCCTGTCTCTCTGATCTCAAGATCCAGAGAATGTATATCTTCCATTCTGGCTAATTTTCAGGGTCACCCCCAAACACATCTGTGATTTCCCATGCTGTGCAATGATTTCTGTCTCTAGCATTGTTAACTTTTATCTAATGCCAAATTATTAATATATTATTACTGTAAAGCTAAAATTGAAAAATGATTCTAATGTGAGGTGAAGTTCAGCACCACCTAGCCTTTGTGTGTTTTAAATAAAAGCATTATAATTCTGGTCAGTTTTTAAAGTTTCCTTCTCTTTTTGATATGGTCTGATGGTGTTCAGGCTGGACTCAAACTCTATGCAGCTGTACATGACCTTAAATTTCACATCTTTCTGCTTCTACCTACCACATTCCAGGTATGTTCCATCACACCCTGATTACCTGCCCTTCTTTTGTTCATAAGGCAGATAAAAATGGATTAAGATAATGTTCCAAGGTAGCTTTGTTTCTTCATCATTATATGTACTGAGTAAGAGTAAGAGACGGAGGCTCTTTAGCTGGGTGTCACCAATAATTATTTCAGGTTTGGATATGATTGAGAAAAATTTTGTTCAAAAGGGAAATAAAATATCAAACATTAGGAGGATTCTGCATTGATATGACTCCTTTCCCTTTGCTAATGTTACCGTGAACATGGCACTTGGGAATGCCTCTTATGAAAAATACTTCTTTGGTGACTCCACAAAATCAGACATTAAAAAATTTCTTCCTGAATCTTGGATCCATTTATTTTATATAAAAGAACTTGGGGGCTATGTTACTACATAATTAACTTGAATTTATTCAGATACATTCATAAACAATCTTATGAATGACTCAAATTTTTCTTAGGATGACTTTGAGGAAACAAAAACTTTTCCTGTATATTCTCAGTAACAAGCCTTTTTTATGTTTTGTCTTAGTTTCAATCTATTATTATCAGGCACAATGCAGATAAGAGGGAAATAGAGTCCCCAAAGTACATGCAAGTGTACCTGATGATCAGCATAGTGACCATGAGGAGGAGGAGACAGAAAGCCTCCCGTATTCAGTGTTACCTAGTGTTAAAGGAGGCATAGATTTGAAGCAGAGAAGATCTGAGGCGCAGCTCCAGCCTTTAGAGGTAGAATATAAGGGTCAGTAAGAAGGGAGAATTGGCATTAAGGTTGGAACTCATGTCCCAGTTTTGTTATTACTGAGAACAACAACAAAATTGTATTTGAAATATTCCTAGTCCTCAACTTAGATGCAAGTACAAATTTATGCTATCAGATCAACAGTCTTATGCTCTTAACATTATTCTCCTCTTACAACACAGCGTGCTCTTTCTTCTTATGCTTCTACTTTCCACATGTTTCACACATAATATAAATGTGATAGGAATTTGATGCCATGTGCCATTACCCTCATTTCTTCATCAGAATGCATGTAATTAAAGATTTAACACACATTAATAAATGCATTAAATGGGACGTGATATTCTTATTACCTTTCTGATCTTGTCTTCCAGGTAGGCTCTTTGTCAGCAATTTTAAGCTTAGATATTGTGCTCTCATGCACATTTGCATCTGCACATACATGAGTATAAAGCTCTTCCTTCACACATATGCAATATATGACTATGTGTGGGATGTAGTATGTTTCATTACAAAATTAAACTTCAAGTGCATGTTGGCTTTGACTGTGACCTGAAACTGTGGTAGGACAGTACCTGAGTCACACTCTTTAAGAACTCAAGAGTGTTAGTTCCTGTCTTGGCTTGGTAGGCAATCCTGAAGCTAAATTACATTGTCTGATAGGTCTAATTAAAACAAGTTAAATGTTCTAAGAATTTCTCTTTGTGAACTGCAAGTTGGATTGATGAGGGATATTGCTTAGATTTCTGAATGGTGGAGAACAAAAAGAAGCAAACTCACCCGGGAGGAGTAGATGCCAGGAAATAATCAAACTGAGGGCTGAAATCAATAAAATAGAAACAAGGAAAATAATACAAAGAATCAATGTAACAAAGAGTTGGTTCTTCAAGAAAATCAGCAAGATAGGCAAACATTTATCCAAACTTACCAAAAGGTAGATAAAGAACATGGAAATTAACAAAATCAGAAATGAAAAAGGGGATATGACAACAGACACCTACGAAATCCAGAGAATCATCAGGTCATACTTTGAAAACCTGTACTTCACAAAATTTGAAAATTTAAAGGAAATGGACAATATTATAGATAGATGTCACCAAAATTAAATCAAGAACAGATAAGCAATTTAAATAGACCTATAACCCCTAATGAAATAGAAGCTCTCATCAAATGTCTTGCAATTAAAAAAAGCCCAGGGCCAGATGGTTTCAGTGCAGAATTCTACCAGAAATTCAAACAACAGCTAATACCAATTCTCAAAGTGTTACACTCAATAGAAACAGAAGGGTCATTGCCAAACTTTTTTCATGAGGCTGCAATTACCTTGGTACCCAAGCCCCACAAAGATACAACTAAGAAAGGGAACTATAGACCTATATCCCTTATGAACATTGATGCAAAAATACTCAATAAAATACTGGCAAATCAAATCCAAGAATATATCAGAAAAATCATCCACCTTGAGCAAATAGGTTTCATCCCAGGGATTCAGGGATGGTTCAACATATGTAAATCCACCAACATAATCCACCATATAAACAATCTGAAAAAGGAAAACCACGTGGTCAGCTTACTAGGTGCTGTGAAAATCTTGGACATAATCCAACATCCCTTCGTGATAAAGGTCTTGGTGAGATCAGGGATAACAGGAGTATACATAAACATAATAAAAGCAATATACAATAGATCAATAACCAACATCAAACTAAATGGAGAGAAACTCAGTGTGATTCTCTAAGGCTGTTCACTCTCTCCATATCTCTTCAATATTGTACTTGAAGTTCTAGCTAGAGCAATAAGAAGAGAAAAGGAGATCAAGGGGATACAAATTGGAAAAGAAGTCAAACTTTTACTATTTGCAGATGATATGATAGTTTACATAAGTGACCAAAAAATTGTACCAGGGAACTCCTACAACTGATAAACACCTTCAGCAAAGTGTCAGGATACAAAGCTAACAAAAAAAAAATCAGTGCCCCTACTATATACAGTCGAAAAATGGGCTGAGAAAGAAATTAGAGAAACATCACCATTTACAACAGCCACAAAGAACATAAAATATCTTAGGGTAATGCTAATCAAACAAGTGAAAGACCTGTTTGGCAAGAACTTTGAATCATTAAAGAAATTAAAGAAGATGCCAGAAAGTGGGAAGATATCCCATGCTCTTGGATAGGTAGGACCAACATAGTAAAAATTGCAATCTTGCCAAAAGTAATCTGCAGATACAATGTAATTCCCAGCACAATTCTTCACAGACCTTGAAAGAACAATACTCAACATTATATGGGAAAACAAAAGACCCAGGATAGACAAAACAACCCTGTATTTTACAAGGAGGACCCTAAGAGAGACATACATGGTCCCCCAGAAAAGGAGAAAGGGACCAGATCTCATGAGCAAATTTGGAGCATGGGGGGAGGGGAGTGGGAGCTAGGGGAAAGAGAAAGGAAGAAGAGGAAGGGAGAGGAGGACATGAGGGAGCAGATAGTTTGAGTCAGGGGAAGAATAGAGGAGAGCCAAAAAAGAGATACCATAATAGAGGGAGACATTATAGGTTTAAAGAGAAATCTGGCACTAGGGAAATGCCCACAGATATACAAAGATGACCCCAACTAAGAATCTAAAAAATAGTCAAGAGTCTGCCTTAAATGGCCTTCCCTGATAATGAGATTGATGATTACCTTATATGCCATCCAGAGCCTTCATTCAATAGTTGATGGAAGCAGAAACAGACATCCACAGCTAAACACTGAGTTGAACTCCTGGAATCCAGTTGCAGAGAGGGAGGAATGTTGAGCAAAGGGGTCAAGACCAGGCTGGAGAAACCCACAGAAACAGCTGACCTGAATGGGAGGAGCTTGTGGACCCCAGACTGATAGCTGGGAAGCCAGCATAGGACCAACCCAGAACCCCTGAATGTGGGTGTCAGTTTGAAGGCCGGGGCAATCAATTGGCCCTGTGGTAGTG
Source organism: Mesocricetus auratus (assembly GCF_017639785.1). Classification (NCBI taxonomy): domain Eukaryota; kingdom Metazoa; phylum Chordata; class Mammalia; order Rodentia; family Cricetidae; genus Mesocricetus; species Mesocricetus auratus. The sequence goes on along the minus strand of NW_024429182.1, from coordinate 21,885,288 downwards.
GATCAGTATTTATCCCTACTATATGAATAAACTTTAGGAACCCGTTCCATATTGAGGAATACTCTCTCAGCCTAGACACATGGGGGAGGACCTAGGCCCTGCTCCAACTGATATGACAGACTTTGAAGATACCCTATGGAAGGCCTCACCCTCCCTGGGGAGCAGAAAGTGGATGGGATAGGGGGCCAGTGGGGGGTAGGGGAAGAGGGAAGGGAAAGGGAACTGGGACTGACATGTAAAACAAACTTATTTCTAATTTAAATAAAAAATCCCCCTTTGGTTCATCTACTTAACATTCCTAATTAAAATTAAACACCCTATCCTAACATGGGGTTTCCCCTTTTACCTTTATAAACTACCATTTTTTTATGGGCTAAATTTGTTTCCTCTTCATCCTGAGGCAGTCCTTCGTTTCCATGGGACAAATACTGCTTCCCCATCTCCTTGTTCCTTTTCTTTTCTCCCTTGTCTTCTATCTCCTGCCTTTCTCTCTTACTGCCTGCCCTTTGTCCTTCTGGGGCAAATAAATCTTTGTGTTGAGAACTTGGTCTTGGGGGTCCTGAATTGATACTGTTCCTACTTATATGGTTTCATGATTCAGATCAACCTTCAGGACCACTCCCTCCCTTAGCCAGTTCTCAAATATTCAGATCTTCAAGTACCAGCTTTCTCCATCCAACAGTGGCTAATTGGTGATTTTTCCCCTAAGCCCACTGAATTCCTGAACTTTTGGTAAGCACATTCTGTTCAGTTTGGTGTGATACCAAGCTTTCCTTTCACTTTTTGTGGCTTACTGCTGGAACCTAGTATCTGCTTTAACTGGAAACCTGGTCAATATGTGTAAGGTTCTTTCTTGGACTCAAAGGGGTGCTTCTCTTGGTGATGGAGTCTGGGTGACGACTCCTCTGTCCCAGATATCTCTGTTTTTGACCTTTTAAGAGATTTGGGGATGCTGGTCTCTTGACTTTGGCTCGCTGACTTTCACTGGCTATGGAAATGCTCTCTCCATCTGAAAAACTCATATTAAGGGTACACTTTAGCACCTAACAATAACTTTTGCACCTGAGCATGTCTCTGCTTTCTTTTCTGTCTGCTCCAAGCCATCTGTGTAACTCTTACACTCTCTGAACTTTCCTACATGCTGTTGTAACCGTATTGTCATGTCCTATCTAGCCCTCTGAAGGCTGACGGAAATCTGACTGCCAGGCACTCTGTTCCTACCTGCTGACACACTGTCCATGCAGCCAGCCCTGACCCCGTGCTGTACAGCTCATGCTGTTGTGGGGCCCATCCAAACTCTCACAGCTTCAGTCTCAGCATGGATACCACAGGTCATGGCCCTCGGGCCTCTGCTACAGCCCCCACTTCCTGCAGCTGCCAGAGTCCCCTTCCTTGCAGCCTGCCTGAGCTCCTTTAACACTCCAACAGGCCCCTCCTCCTCCCCACCCATCTGACACAGAGACTCACTCACTCCTGTGTTAACCCTGTCCATTCTGCATGGCTCAGTTCAACCTGGTCTGCCAGGGAGTTTATGCTCACTCACAGAGCACTAGCAAAACCAAATCATCCTCTCCAATGCTCCTTAACAGGTAACCTAAACAAACAACATCTTCTGTGCTCTTCCCAAAAACTACAGCATTCTTAGGCCACAACAATCCTTTCAATGATTGTTTCTTAAATACCTCCCCAAAAAGAGTGGTCTGTTAAGTCCAGCAACTTCTTTAGGTCCTTCTGAGCCTCTGTGATGTCCCTCTGGTACGTTAGCTTCCTCCTAGAAGTTCTGCAGGTTTCTTTAGATCCATGTCTGGGCTACTGAGATCCTTTCCTTTTCCTCTTCCACCACGGGTCTTGGAGCTTTTTCCAGACATACTGCTTACTTCTCACCTGCATCACTCCAAAAATCCCCATCCTTTTAGCTGGATGTCTACCTCCTGTTCCAAAACCAAATTCCTTGCCACCCCTGCTCCCGTGATAGCTCCACCTCTGCTTTTATACTGTTATAGCAGCTCCCTATAATTTATAACCTTGGCCTTGTTATATCATGTCTTCCTCTGCCAAGGCCCTTGCCACTTTCCCACCTTAACAATTTCCTGTCCTTTCACTGCCTACAGCATAAACTGAGTCATAGAAAAAGAACTGTAATATCCTGTTATGATAAAAGCTTACTACACTTATGGTTTGTTTACATGCAGAAAGATCCCCAATTAAATCTTCAACTCAGGCTTTAAGGCTCAAAGTTAACAGGGATAAAGCTGCTAGTTCTAATATTATAAAGCAATATTAGCTCATTATAAACTATTAAAAACAATGAAAGCATACAAGTTAATAACCAATTACCTTATAAATAATCAAATTCTATCAGTTACTGGATGAAGGTTCTATGATGACAGGGTAATCACCAATATGATTACAGGATAAGGCTATTCAGGCACTCTCTCTTCTATTGCTGTGGGTTTTAACTGGGGTCATCCTTGCGGATTCCTGAGAATTTCCCAGGCACCAGGTTTCTCTCTAACCCCATAATGACTCTCTCTATCAAGATATCTCTTTCATTGCTCTCCCTCTCCATCTGGTCATGAATTTGAGTATCTCATTCCCCTGTGTTCTCATACTCCTCCTCTCCTCTACTCCCCTCTTCAGTCCCCAGTTTACCCAGGAGATTTCACCTATTTCACTTTCTCAGGGTGATCCATGAATCCCTCTTAGTGTCCTCCTTGTTACATAGCTTCCCTGGAGCTGTGGATTGTAGCCTGGTTATCCTTTCCTTTACATCTAATATCTGTTTTTGAGTGAATACACACCGTGTTTGTCTTTATGGGTCTGGGTTATCTCAATCAGGATTATTTTCTAGTTCCATCCATTTGTGTCTGCAAATTTCATGATGTTATTGTGTTTTACAGCTGAGTAGTACTCCATTGTGCAAATGCACCCCCACATTTTCTTTATCCATTCTTCAGTTGAGGGGCATCTGGGTTGTTTACAGGTTCTGGCTATTACAAATAATATTGATATGAACATAGCTGAACAAACGTCCTTTTGGTATGATTGAACATCCTTTGGGTATATGCCCAAGAGTGATAATGCTGTGTCTTGAGGGAGACTGATGCTCAATTTTCTGAGAAATCACCATACTGATTTCTAAATTGGTTGTATAAGTTTGCACTCCTACCAGCAGTAGAGGAATATTCTCTTACTTCACATCCTCTCCAACATAAACTGTCATTAGTGTTTTTGATCTTAGCCATTCTGATAGGTGTAGGATGGCATTTCAGAGTTGTTTTTTTCTTTATTATTTTTTCCTCAATATATGCTTTTATTTAAATTAGAAACATGAATGTTTCACATGTCAATCCCAGCTCCCTCTCCCACCTCTCCTCCCTTGTTCCTCCACCAGCCCCCTTCCAGCCCCCCACCCAATCCCCATATCATTCCCCAGGAGGGTGAGGTCCTCCTTGGGGGGAACTCCGAAGTCTGTCATTTCATCCAGGGCAGGACCTAGGCTCTTCCCCCATGTGTCAAGGCTGAGAAAGCATCCCTCCATATGGGCTCCCAAAGTTCATTCATATGCCATGGTAAACACTGTTCTACTACCCAAGGCCCCAGAGATTTCTGAGGTCTCCTTACTGACACTACATTCATGGAGTCTGGATCAGTCCTCTAATGGCCTCTCAGCCACCGGTCTGGGGTTCAAGAGTTCCCCGTTATCTGGTCAGCTGTCTTGGTGGGTTTCACCAGCACGGTCTTGACCCCTTTTCTCATCACTCCTCCTTCTCGGTCACTGGGTTCCAGGAGTTCAGTTCAGTGTTTAGCTGTGGGTATCTGTCTCTGCTTCCATCAGTCACTGGATGAAGGTTCTAGGATGGCATACAAGGTAGTCATCAACCTTATCATCAAGGAGGGGCTATTAGTGTAGTCGCTCCACTATTTCTTAGTTTGCCAGTTGGTGTTATCATTGTAGATCTCTGGAGATCTCACTAGTGTCAACTCTCTATTCAAGCCTATAATGACTCCATCTATTATGTTATCTCTCATCCTGCACTCTTCTATTCTAACCTCGACTCAACCTTCCTGCTCCCCCATACCTTCTTCTCCCCTCCTCTTATCCCCCTCTCTTTTTCTTGGTTCCCTCTCCCTTCCCCCGATGTTCCCAATCTGCTCAGGAGATCTTACCTCATTCCACTTCTCTGAGGTATCATGCATCTCTCTTGGGAAATTTCCTTTTTCCCAGACTCACTGGCACTGTGATTGTCGGCTGACACTCCCCTGATCCATGTCTAAAATCCATATATGAGTGAGTACATACCATGTTTGTCTTTTTGTGACTAGGTTACCTTACTCAGGATGGTTTCTTCTAGTGTCATCCATTTGCCTGCGAATTTCAGTATTTCATTGTTTTTTCCCTGCTGAGTAGCACTCCATTGTGTAAATGTACCACATTTTCTCTATCCACTCTTCAGTTGTGGGACATCTAGGCTGCTTCCAGGATCTAGCTATTACATGCTGCTATGAGCACAGTGGAACAGACATCCTTGTTGTGTGAATGGGCATCTTTTGGATATATGCCTAAGAGTGGGATTGCTTGGTCTTGTGGTAGACTGATTTTCATTTTCCTGAGGAATCTCCATACAGATTTCCAAAGTGGCTGTACAAGTTTGCACTCCCACCAGCAATGGACGAGTGTTCCCCTTTTACCACACCCTCTCCAGCATAAACTGTCATTGGTGTTTTTGGTTTTAGACATTCTGACAGGAGTAGGATGATATCTCAGAGTTGTTTTGATTTATATTTCCCTAATGGCTAAGGATGTTGAGCACTTCCTTAAGTGTCTCTCAGCCATTTTAGACTCCTCTATTGAGAATTCTCTACTTAGTTCATTCCCCCACTTTTTAATTGGATCCTTTGGTGTTTTGGAGACTTGCTTCTTGAGTTCTTTGTAAATTTTGGAGATCAGCCCTCTGTTAGATCTGGGGTTAGTGAATATCTTTTCCCAATCTGTGGGTTGCCTTTTTGTCTTGCTGACTGTGTCCTTTGCCTTACAGAAGCTACTCAGTTTCAGGAGTTCCCATTTATTGGTTGTTGTCCTCAGAGTCAATGCTACTGGTGTTATATTTAGGAAGTGTTCTCCTGTGCCTATGACTTCAAGGATACTTCCCATTTTCAAATAATCCAATTAAAATGGAATATAGATCCAAACAAAGAATTTTTAACATAGGAAACCAAAATGGTTGGGAAACTTAAATAAATGTTCAACATCCTTAGCCACCAGGGAAATGCTAATTAAAACTAGTTCTAGATTCCATCTTACACTTGTAGGAATGGCTAATATCAAAAGTACAATTGACAGCACATGCTCTTGACGATGTGGCACGGGGAACACTCCTCCACTGCTGGTGGGAATGCAAACTTGTACAGTCACTTTTGTAATCAATATGGCAGTTTTTCAGAAAATTGGGAACATAACTACTTCAAGACCCAGCTCTATTTTTCTTGGGCTTATACCCAAAGGATACTCCATCCTATCATCACAAAGACACTGTCCAGCTATTCATTATGGCTTGACTCATAAGTCAGAAACCGAAAACAGCCTAAATGTCTCTCAACTGAAGAATGGAAAAGAAAATGTGGTAGATTTACACAACGGTGTATCACTCAGATATTAAAAACAATGACATCATGAAATTTGTAGGCAAATGGATGAAACTACTAAAAAGCATCCTGAGTAAGGTAACCCAGACCCAGAAAGACAAACATGGTATGTATTCACTTATAAGTGGATATTAGCTATAAAGCAAAAGATAATCATGCTGTAATCCACAGACCTAGAGAGGCTAAGTAACAAGGAGGGCTTAAGTGGGGTGGGGGTGCAAATATCTCCCTGGATAGACTGAGTGTGGGTGGGGTTGTAAACAGGAGGGATCAAGTGGGGGTCGGTGGGAAGGTGAAAATACTGAGAGAAATAGCTGGAATTGGGGGTATTTCAGGGGTGAGATGGAAACCTAGAGCTATGGAAACTCCATGGAATTTGTGAGAGTAACCTTAGCAAAGACTTCCAGTAATGGGAAACATACACCGTGAAATAACCATCTTCTATAACCAGGAAAGGCCTCAAGTGGAGGGATTTGGACATCAACTTAGCCACAAAACCTACACAAAACCTTTGATCTATAGTTTTCCCTGTATAAAGAGAGTTCTGGAATTGGAACCTGAAAGAATTGCCATGAAAGAGACCCAGAGACACTTCATTCAGCAGCTGATGGGAATAGTTTCAGAGCCCAACATCAAACATTAGGTGGAGTTCAGGGAGTCCTGCAGAGAAGTGGAGGGAGGATGGGAGAAACCAGAGGGGACAGGGACACCATGACAATACAGTCTGTAAGATCAACTGACTGAGACTCTTGAGATCTCACAGAGGTCAGGGAGCCTCTACTCTGATCTGGATCCTGTACATATTTGTTTAGGTTGAATAGTTTAGCATTTTCCTTTTGTGGGAGTCCTAACAGTGAAAGAGGGGATTATCTCTGATCCTCTTGTCTGCTTTTGGGACCCTTTCCTTCTATTGTGTTGTCTCATCCAGCCTTGATATAATGATATGTGTCTGGTCTTACTGTAGTCTATTATCCTATTATGCCGTGTTTGGCTGATGTCCCTTGGAGGCCTGCTCTTTTCTGAGAGAAGAAGAGGGAGAACAAACTGGTTGGGTTGTAATAAATGAGAGAAAAATAAATAAAAATAAAAGTACAGGTCTGAAGCTATGACAATCCCAAAAATGTGTTAAGGTCTGAAGATGTGAAAGCTTAAGTAAGTCATAAAGGTCTGTGAAAGTCACATATGGATCTAAAAAATGATTTAATGTATATTCCAAATTGTTTCAGATTTCTTTCCTTTTCTCTATTCTGTTTGGGTCCCACTCACCCCTCTACTTCACCTATAGTCAAAATATACTTCTGTGTCCTTTCTCTTCCTTTCCTCGGCTTCCATTTGTATGCTCTCTCATTCTCTCAAATCCCAAATCCCCTCTTGTCCTCTACCTACTACTTTAGTTAACCTTACTTTGTGGGATCCCACCTTCCTTTCTCTCACTGCACATCATACTCAGGGACGCTGCTGCCTACATTTCCAAAACCCAATATGCCCTACCCTTAACCACCCTCTGCCTAAGCCTCAAACCTATCATTTCTATGCTCCACCTCTTCACCCTACAATACTCCCATATTAACAATCAAAAACCTAATGGAACTCTCCACCTAGTCCAAGACCTTTGCTCCATTGATAGTGCTGTTGTTCCCTTTACAGCCTTAAGTCTCTAGCCATTAGGCTATTCTTCCCATTATCCCTGACAATACCACTTGCTTTTCAATCCTAATCCTTAAAGATACTTTTGTCCTCAATATCCCTAGGTACTGATTTTCAAGATCTTTTTGCCTTTACTTGGACAGATCCTGAGACTCAATAGTTTTGACAACTGACTTGGACTGTTTTTCCCTAGGAATTCAAAGAGAGTCCCAATATTTTCCACCAGGACTTGTTATGGACTTGGCCTGCATTTTCCTTTTTTCCTCCTGTTTATTTCAGTACATAGATGACCCCTCCTTTGCAGTCCTTCCCTTTCTGATAGACAACTTGATACTGCCTCAATCCTTAGTTTCCTCAGCTCTTCTTTCAAATCTGAACTCTCTTCTCCCCAAGTCAACTAAATTCTCTGTTACACCAGCCCATAGACACCCCACTTTAAACCGTCTTGGTCATCCCTGTTCCTTATCTCTGCCCTCATGAACGTTCATGTGTCTTTGGGTACCCAAACTTTGTATTTTCCCTATACCAAGATCCTCCTTCCTTCCATCCACAAACAATTCTTTAAACTTAAAATGTTCCACAACTGGTGTTCCTTTCAACAACCCTTGCCACAGTCCCTCTGATTGACTCTAAATTAACAAACTCTGGGATCCCCTCTCACAACCTATTGATCCCCTCTCACAATCTATTCCCACCATTCTATCTCCCTCAACTCCTAATTTCCAAAGGACTTCAATGTTCCTACTGCTTCAGATTCTGTCTCTCTAATTCTCTTATCAAAAACTTACCACTCACATTTCTTACCCGTACTCCCCTCAGTCCCTCCATACTTAACCCTTTACCCCAACGACATCCCCCAGATCTTCACACCTGCCCAAAACCTCTAACTCTATCTCTCTCATACACAAGTAATTCTCTAATTACTTCTGCGTACACATTCTATACTGTTACAGCTCCTTCCTGTCAGCTGGCTTCACCAGACTGACTCCTCCACTATCACTAAAGACAATAACTGTGCTGATATGACATCCTGTCAAGCCACCCTTTCACCCTACTTTTATGACTCACCTTGCTTTTTATCACTCATTCTACTTCCTTCCACATGACCCTGTTGCATAACCCAGATAACCACATATTGAACCTTCCTTCAGCGCAGGATACCTTCCTCACCTTCACTTTGCATATCCATTCTCACCCTCTGCTGTCTGTTCCCTCATGGATACCCATCCCCCCAAATCTCATCTCTTTTCTCACACTCATACTTTCCCTCTGCCCAAATGAGTGCCAAACCTCCATCACCAACTGATTCCCTAAATCTTATACTCCCAATTACAAGACACAACTACATCCAAGCAATTGTCTCTCCAAAATCTACACACTTTTATGTCCAAGCCCTCCCTTGGGTCAAGGCCATCCAACAAACTCTCTCCTGAACTTCACCAACACTTCCTTCAATGCCTTCCACTGCTTTCTTTGCACCTGTCCTCAAAGCCCCCCACTATTAACTGCAGTCCCTTCTGCTGCTGACATCTCAGCGGCCAATGCCCCACCTCATAACTGATTGCTTATCCCCTAGATAATTCAAGTCCTCCTTGGAGAACCAAAGTCAAGTTCTCTCAACCTTTGCACACCAACCTCCAAAACCTGTTATAGATCGTTCTTCCTCCCCAGTCATCCACGTTCTTAAAAGATTTCAATTGCAGAACCTATGTAAGCACTGCAGAAAAGACTATTCTGATACAACAAAGCCTCTCAAATTGTGTTCTTCCCAACACAACCAGATCCTGCTTTCAGACAATTGTTCCACAATTAACCTTATATAGCCAATCTAACTATTCTCAAGAACTCTCAGCAGACTCTAGAAAAGTGCTGCTGTCAACCAATAGTCTAAATTTTCCTGCCTTTGACTATTCCTAAGGGTGGGATCTCCTCCACTCAATTTCCCAGTCTTGGGATTCCTCTTCCCAACTGCCAGGATCATACATGAAAAGTTTCAATGTAAACCCAAAAGGCGATTTCTTTTCTAAACTCCTTAACTTTACCTGTCTCTAGATTATCTGTCCCAACAGATTTTTATAGCAACTACAGACTACTTTAGCAACTCTAGCATCAGCCCCAGCGGTTTCCTATGAATCTACACCCAGGTCCAGCCACAAAGACTACACTTTCCTAGCCTCAGATTGTACTGCAGAACCTGGACATTGACTGAAACAGCCTGCTCTTCCTGACCTTAACCACCAACTCACCTTCCTTGGGTGTCAACTTTTTAGTTAATCTATGCAGATATCGTCTTCTGGACCTGGGATCTGAGGACCTGAGAGAATGGGGTGGACTATAGTCTAAATTGGGGTAGACAATCTTACTTCAGTTTCAGTGTACTTTACACATGAATGAAACAAAGAAAGCAATGATTTAAGGAAGGTTTATTGAGCTCAGAAAAAATGATGGGGAAAACATGTAAATACACATACTAAATATTAGGAGAGCATCCCCTACACAGAACTTTCTTAGGATAGACCAATTTAACTGCAATTTCCTGGCATATATTTTGTATTGCATCTGGAAAAGCATGAAAGCAAGACAGAAGACCATACTCAGGGAATGCTGACCAGATTGGGTTCTATAGCTATACTCTAACACACAGCAAAATTAAACATGTCTTATAAATTAAATGTAAATGTTTGACACAGGAGGCACAAAATCATATCCAATAATAATCCAGTAAGTGAAATGCCCCTGAGGTAAAAGGTCCTCTGACTTTCTTGTGGAGCCTCTCTCAAAGTTCCTCAAGATGTTGTTCACCATGCATCAGTCTTTTCACCGTATTCTGACACTTGTGTCTCCTAACGATGGTGCCCCAGTGTCAGCAGGAAGCAGCCAGAGAGAATGATGCCCACTTATCCAATACCTAGTGACCCAGTAACAAAACAAAAAGATGGGAATAAATGAATTCCAGCCAGCGCAAGTGTGGAAAACATGGTTCTGGCAGCTTTGCCCTTCTCCTTCATTCCCTGTGCTTTTCTAAAAACCATTATATTACATTCCTAAAGCTAGCCACCAAGGGTCATTCCCTTGTTTGGGCTCTTCCTTCTCCTGAGGCTGACTACCAAGGACCAGCTATAAAAGTATTGAAGTCCAGCAGTCAGAAACCCCCTTTAGATCACATAATTAACATGCCCAGCTGAAATTAAACACAGAATCCTTTATAAACCACCATTTTCATATGGACCACATCTTTATTCTCTTTATACAGAGTCAATCCTTTGTCTTTCCTGTTATGATATATGACACGAGGGGGATCTTGGCACATCCCATGGTGGGATGAACATGCCAGACAGGCAGAGGTTACTTGGGAAGCTTTATTGGGAAAGGAAATGGAGGAAGGGAAGGGAAGAGAGAGAGAAATAGATAGATAGATAGATAGATAGATAGATAGATAGAGAGAGAGAGAGAGAGAGAGAGAGAGAGAGAGAGAGAGAGAGCTTCTCAGAGACAGACAGACAGAGAGGCTTCCTTCTTCAGAGAAACGGCAGAAAGAGTGGGGGAGTAGGGAGTAGGTGGAACTCGTCTCTAAAGGGGCCTTTTGCTCCTGTGTAGAGTCAGGGTACTGCTTGCCACATCCTCTCCCCAGGCAAAAGCCCATTCCTCTTTTCCCCTTCTTTTTCTCCCTCATCCTGTGTCTCCTGTCATTGTCTCTTATTCTCTGCTCTTGGTCGCTCTGGGGGAAATACATCTTCTGTGGGCTGAGGATTTGGTCTTGGGGCTTTTGAGCCAATACTATTCCCTTCAAACACCAGAAACCTGAGTAAGGGATCTGTTTTCCTTTTCATGTCTTTCATTTCTGAGCCTCCTTAACCATCCGCCTTCATAGTCTGCCTCATTAGGGTTTCCACCCTGCTGTCTCATGTTTTCTGTACTCACTTGCTAACCTAGTTATGCTCTTAGTTTATCCATATTCGCAAAGACCAGGATTGAAGTTGTGAATTGTTCTGAATTTGTGTGTGTGTTGCTTTTCTGCTTATCCATGCTGTTTATAGTTTTCTAGTCACCCCTTTCTTAGTTTCTTACTGCTCTTTCTCCCCCTAGAAGGTAGTTTTGCCTTTTTGTCTTGGAACTTGTCACTCAGAGTGGCTTGAAAGTGTCTTCCATTCTATCGCATTGCCTTCTAAGTCTACCCATGCAATGCTAATGCATAGCATGAAATGATATATTGTATGCTAGCTGAACATTAATAACATAGCATGGCTCATACTAACACCAAAACATGAAATTCTTTTTTTTTTCAGTTTTTCGAGACAGGGTTTCTCTGTGGCTTTGGAGGCTGTCCTGGAACTCGCTTGGTAGTCCAGGCTGGTCTCGAATTTACAGAGATCCGCCTGCCTCTGCCTCCCGAGTGCTGGGATTAAAGGCGTGCGCCACCAATGCCCGGCTAAAACATGAAATTCTTAGTCTTCACCCTTAGTTATACCTCAAAATATATGCAAAATAACTTAGTAAATACAATAAAAGTTTAAAGAAGATGTATAAGGTGTAGATTAACAAAAGATTTCCTTTCATGTGAATAAAAAGGCTCATTTTTATTGCCACTATTTCTTTATTTTATTTTTTATTATTTTAATTTTAAATAGCTTGTTTTACATGTCAATCCAGTTCCCTCTCCCTTCCCTCCTCCTGCACCCCCTCACCATCCCCCCAACCTCCCACCCTATCACCATTTCCTTCCACATAGGGGATATCTAGAGTCTGTCATTTCACTCAGGGCAGGGGCCAGGCACTCCCTTAAGAGTACAGGCTAAGAGAGCATCCCTCTTTGTGTTATGGACACATGAAGTTCGTTTGTATGCCAGGGATAAACACTGATCCACTGCCCAGGGCCTCATAGGTTGCCCAGGCCTCCTCACTGACTCTCACATTCAGGGTGTCTGGATCAGTCCCATGCTGGCCTCCCAGCTGTTGGTCTGGGCTCTAGGAACTCTCCCCTGTTCAGATTACCTATCTCTGCTGGTTTTGCCAGCCCATTCTTTGCCAATTTGCTCATCACTCCTCTCTGTCTGTCACTGGGTTCCTTGGGTTCAGTTCAGTGTTTAACTGTGGGTGTTGCCTCTGCTTCTATCAGTCACTGGATGAAGTCTCCAGGATGGTTATGGATGTCAAGTTCATTATCAGGACTGGGCATTCGAGGGATCTCTCCACTATTGCTTAACTTGCCACTGGGTGCCATCCCTTTAGATCACTAGAGGTCACACTGGTGCCTGATCTGTCTTCTAACCTATGATTCCCTCTTCTCCCTATCCTACCCCCCCCCAGTCAACCTTCCTGTTCCTCCACGACCTACTCTCTCTTCCTCTTCCCCCCCTCTTCTTCCCAACTCCCACTCCCCCCACCCCTTGCCATGTTCCCCATCTGTTCAGAGGATCTTGCCTCATTCCTCTTCTCTGGGGTACCATGCCTATCTCTTAGGTTCTTTCCTGTTTCCCAGACTCTCTGTCAGTGGAAGTGCAGACTAGCACTATCCTGATCCATGTCATAATCCATATATGAGTGAGTACATACTATGTTGGTCTTTTTGTGACTGGGTTACCTCACTCAGGAGGATGGTTTCTTCTAGTGCCATCCATTTACCTGAAAATTTCAAGATTCCATTGTTTTTCTCTGCTGAATAGTACTCCATTATGTAAATGTACTGCATTTTCTCTATCCACTCTTCAGTTGAGGGGCATCTAGGTTGCTTCCAGGTTCTGGCTATTACAAATAATCCTGCTATGAACATAGTGGAGCAGATGCCCTTGTTGTATGAATTTGCCTCTTTTGGATATATGGCTAAGAGTGAAATTGCTGGGTCTTGTGGTAGATTGATTCGCATTTTCCTGAGGAATCTCCATACTGATTTCCAAAGTGGTTGTACGCGTTGGCACTCCCACCAGCAGTGGAGGAGTGTTCCCCTCTCTCCACATCCTCTCCAGCATAAATTGTCTTCGGTGTTTTTGATTTTAGCCATTCTGACAGGAGAAAGATGGTATCTCAGAGTTGTTTTGATTTGCATTTCCCTGATAGCTAGGAATTGTTAAATCTATTTAGATATGGACATTTAAAAAGTATCGATCGCTTCTCATGAACACAGAATATGTTTTTACTTCTTCCTTCTTCAATTTATTTCCTAAGTGCTTTATAAAATTAATCATGGAAATAACCTTCTTTGGTTAAGTTGATTCCCAAGTATTTTGATCATTGCACTGCATTATGAATTGCTCATTCCTTAATTTCAGATGAAATTTTGGGCTAGTTGTTCTGGGACCTGTTCTATCTTCAGGTTATTTCTGATTCTGTCATTTTACCAGAGGTGACAGCCAGGCTGAAGCCTCACCCAGGTGGAAATGCAGAGGAAAGAGAAGCATCTCTGAAGAAATAAAATTATTACTTTTAAAACGTTGCAGAGTAAGATACGGACATTCTTTAAAAGTTTAGAGCTCTGTGAAGGGTGAGACCTGGAGATCATCTACCCCACCTATGCTGGAATTTTGTAGGTCTTATGTGAGCAACCACAAATGCTGTCAGTTCATGAGTGTACTATCGATATCATGTCCAGAAGGCAGCTTTCCACAGCTCTCCTCTCCAACTTCCACAATGCTTCCTAAGTCTTGGGGAAGAGGTTGACATGGATGTTTTATTTGAGGCTAAGCACTCACTTTCTCCACTGGTTGCTGCTCCATGCAAAAGGAAACTGCTCTGACCAAGGCTGAGACTCTCATGTCTCTTCTTCTTTGAGGATGTAGTCATTGGTTTGATTCCCAAGTTCTAGTGGAAGACCTCATAATCATGCACATATGGGTAACACTAATTGGATTTAGTGGGTTATATACATTAAAAAACACCCTTCAAGTTGGGAGAATGATTCCTTTAGTAGAACATGATGGAATTAGAGGGGGAAATGAAGGCTAATATAATGGTATTTTATTGTATACATGTATTAAAGTTCAAATGAAAATTCAAAGAAGAATTTCTTGCTATGTGAGTCATGTAGCAAATTTTTGCCTTTCTCTGCTGTGCATAAAGCTTTCACCAAAATGCAGATGCAATCAAATTCTTAATGTCATTCACTCCTATCAACCAACATGTGCTATAAACTTATCTAGCATTTACATTCAAAGACAATGTGATGAAAAATAAATAATTATGGTTCACAATGAATATTACTGAATCCATCAAAGTGAATGACTTGCTAAAAGGAAAGGTTGGAAGACTGAGATGATATTATATTTTACTCACATCTATCATGAGAATCAGTGTGTCATCAACCAAAAGACTGAATCTCTGAGGTCTTATTCATAAACCCTAAAATGGCAATAGTTTTATTTTAGGAAATGGTAATTAGGAGAATCCTACATATTATTATATGTGTGAAATTTCCCTTTAAATTTTCAGAATCCCCATTAATTACTAAATCATTTATATCTTCATCTTGACAAGATTTAATTTTTATTTTTTAAAGTATGAATTGAGGGCTTGGAAATAAATGAATTGATCGATGTGTTCCACATCTAATAATATCTTTATAAAATAAGCATTGTTATTGGTGATGTGGAAATTTGTTTCAGAGAGATGCTGAGATGATGTCCACTATGTAGTTCCCTTCACCTGTATGTGAATATTATGGTGACTCCAAGCTTCTGTCCAGTGAATAATTTACTTACTTTCTCATTGTATTGCCTACTTTTCTTGGTGTGTGATTAAATATCTAACAAGAAGCCACCTAAGGGAGGTGGGGCTTATTTTGAGTTACAGTTTGAGAGAACCATGTTCATCATGGAAGGGAGAGCATGAGCATCCCCATATCTTGGTAGAACAGGAAGCATAGAGCAGACAGGACATAAGGGCGAGGCACAAAATCCCAACATTTCAGCTAACCCTCAATTCTCTATTTCTTTCTGGAAGGTTCTACCTCTTCCCACAGAATTATAAACCAGTGCTACAAGCTATGGACAAGGGTTCAAACCTATGAAAGCCCTTTCACATTCAAACCACAACATTTCCTACCACGGTCCTACAATGAGAGTCCCTCGGTTGTCTCATAATTCAAAATGCATTCATTGCAACTCAAACAGTTCCCATAGATTTCAATAGTCCATACACTACTAAATAGTACAAAGTCTAAAATTCCTTCTGAGTGTTAAGGCAATCTGTTAACAGAAACTCTGTGAGATAAAAACCTAGTTACCACCTCTGATATGGAATGGAGTAAATATTTCCACTCTAAAAGGGAGAAATGGAATCAGAGAAAGGAAAGAGCAAAACAAAGCAAGAATGAAATCCAGCAGAGAATAAAAACCCCTGCAACGCAGTCTCCAGCATCTGGGCCTCATAATGAAACCAGTTAAGTTCTGATACCTTAGGGTAGCTTCAACCCTTGATGTCTGTCCTCCACAGTTTATGTGACCACTCTTTTGACTCAGCTACATCCTATGTCTAGAGCCTTCTTCAGAAATTCTCCCACCGTGCTGGCATTTCCAGCAGCATGGGGTCTTCCTTGCTACATATGGTTCACCCCCTCAGCTTCATGTAATGGCCTCTTAGCTATTTCTTGTATGGAATTCCATCCCAACACACAATTCCTTGGTCTCAGAAGTTGTTTGGAGGTTTGGGGCCAGCCTTCATGACTCCTTAAGTATGTCTTTTATGCCTACAAGGCTAGTACCATGTAGACAATGCTACCAGGATCTACTCCAGATCAAGATAAATTATAGGCCTCATTGGGCCACATATGCAGTGGCCTCAGTGTTCTTTTGAGCTTCACCACAGGTAAATTTCAAAGGCAAGGTTTTTTGAGATTAAAACTCTTGTGACATTCTCACTTTAGGTTTTCTCCTTTAAAATGAACTGATTCTTATAAATCACAACCTACCATGGATGGGGTCTTGTTGCCAGAGAATAACGAATTGTTTCAATGCTGACCTCATTTCTAATTTGTGGTGGTAATATCTTTCCCAATTACAACTTTTTTTAGTACCTTCATCCATCAAATACAGGCTCCATTAGTCATCCTTTTCTTATGAAACTATGTTTTCATATAGTTATACTTTTGTTGTTCCTTCTCATACCCTGGATAAGGGCAGCGATCAGCAAGCGTGTCACAACTAAAATGTTACCTTGTGTTGACTTTTCCTCTAATAAACAGATTCATTACTTTGGAATCCAGACTTTCTCAGGTTCTCATGACAGAATGCAGCCAAATTCTTTGTCCAAATGAAGCAGGAATAACCTCCAGTCCAGTTCCTAAACAGCAGTTTCCTATTAGAAACCTTGGAAGTAGTCTTTCACAGTCCACATTCCATTGGTGTTGAGTGTAGCCTTTTCCTTGCCAGCTGCTTTGGTTTTTCCTCACCAGTCGCCTAGGCTCTGCCACGTTGTAGTCCCCAAATAACACACAAGGCGCTGTATTAATTTTGAAGCTGTTGGCCATTTGTTTGTTTCTTACTGGATAGCTCTGACTTAAGTATTTACTTCATAATTGTTAATCTAAGCATCTCTCTTACCGTAGAAAAGGGTCCAGACTTCTTACCCCTATGGCAGCTACATGATGACTCTCTGTGTTTCTCCTTCCCAGAATACTCCTTGACTCCTAGTCCCACCTATCTTGCTTCCCTATTGGCCAACAGTGCTTTATTGACATATACACAGGACTTCCCCATCACATTGGTATCTTTGTCCTCCAAACTCCTGAAACAATTCCCCATTAAGCTCTACTATAACACTCTAAACAGTCCTAGTTCACATGTCTAAACTCCTACAAAATTGTATAGCAGATTAGTTCCAAAGCTCAGTAGTTTCATGGGTGAATCAGAATGGCTCCACTTTTCTGTATGAATTTTCTGTATTGGTTACTTTTCTAGTTGCTGTGACCAATATCTGACAGGAAGCAATTTGAGGGTTTAAGAGTTTATTTTTGCTCATAGTTTGAGGTGCTACAGTTTACATGTGGATTCAGGGTGTAAAACCCAACCATCCACAAGTATCCCAAAGAAATTAACCTCTTCTTTGGACAAAGTTCTATTTCTTACAGAATCCATATTCTTTCAAAACTATGCCTCCAAGTGTTCAAGCAAATGAGCCAATGGGGGTCATTTCATATTTGAAGTACAACACTCATCTTCTATTGCACCCAATTGTTCTGCTTATAAGTTTGCTTTCTTATTGTGTATTTTTAAATTTTATTTGTGAAAATGACAGAATGAAAATATCTTAATAACGTTTTGAAGATGACAATTTTCCAAGTTGTCATCAACAAATTCTCTGAGATTCAGTCTTTCTTAGTTATGGAGAGCAAGATTCATTTTTATTTTCTGTCTGTGAGAATATCCTACTGAATTATCCTTAAAGTCAAATGAGGTATTTTTATTTAATCTGAAACTTGTGACTTTACAACAAGAGCAGAGGAAGTATAAAAGGTAATTCCTATTGTGAGATATTTTTTGTTTGATGGAATTATTCTGAGTTGTAAGCAATGGTGAATAACAGTGATTATCAGATCTAATTTTAAATATACTTGACATATAGGAGATGTGTTAGAATGACAGGTTTCCTGACAGAAGAGTTCTGTTCCACATTTAAAATATAAAATGTTATCATCTATGTTTCCACTTCAGAATTTATCTCATAGTTAAAATTAAACACATTAGTTTAATAAAAAACTTGATGTGTTGTCATTCAAAATATATTATGTTTGATATTTTACATTGTTTCTTTGGAACATTAATATATTATTAGACACACAATATATTGGGGAATGAGATTTAGTTTATATAACATAGCATTTTCTATAATAACATTTCTATTTATTTGCAGCTTATATAAAATATTAAATTTATATACTATTATAAGTTCAAATGGTCATTAACTTGAGAATCCATAATTTTGCACAACTTTCCAATTTTCTATTGGGAAATAACTTCATTTTTTCTTTTTTAGTCGTGGTTACATATAAGAAAACCTTCACCCACATTCTTGGAACCCAGCCCATTACAATTAATCCACAATCTGCTATGTTATGAATGAGAGCAAAGGACTCAGTATTTTACTTTAATCACTATGTTGGAACAAAGTCCACTGGGAAGGAAGATTAAGTCTTTTCCCTGGTTGGTCTGTTTTGTATCAGAGACTCATGGGTGGATTAGCAGACCTCATTATATAAGCCTTGTGTTGTAAGCATGCATTCATGTCAGTAAGAAGAGAAGGCAGCTATGGTCCTAGGTGTGTTTCTGGGGCTTGTTCTCTCATGTCTGCTTCTCCTTTCACTATGGAGGCAGAGCTCTCAGAGAAGAACACTTCCTCCTGGTCCCACTCCTCTCCCAATCATTGGAAATATTCTTCAGGTGGATCTGAAGAACATTAGCAAATCACTGAGGGATGTAAGTACATGTTTGGGTTTCTGAAAGGCAAGCAAAGGGGCATGCTCTATGTAATACACAATTTTACATTTGTCACCTAAGCTTGAGGTACCAGCTGCATTTTCCATTATATAATTGTCAAAATCATTGATTGAGGTAATGTGGTGCAATTAGTTAAACATTAGAGGGTGCTTAGTAGAATAAATTCAACGTGGCATTAGTTGTAAATGTTTTTTCCCCTTGTTAAAACCTTTGGCTGCTGGCTGCAGGTAAAACAAGGGAAGTAATTAGACAGAGATTTCCTTCATGTATCTTAGCCATGCATTGTATGTGGAATGGCCAAACAAATAGAACTTCTGGAACAAATTTAACCTCTGTTCAATGTCCAGGAAAGTTATGGGTATGACTAACCTAAGAAATGATAGGAATAAGTAGTCAGCCAGGACCCAGCAGTTGCTATTAGAATTGTTCTGAGTCTGAACATGCCCTTTTTCTAAGGACAAGAATGTGGCATGAGGTCAGAACATGTTTCTTGAAAATGCTGTACCTTCTTTTTTTTTTGGGTGGTAATGTTTGTAGAAAGCAAAGCAGCTTGGGTGATGAACACATTTTAATGTCGTTTGAAAATACAAAGTATTCTAGCTAATGCTGGAGGTCTTAATTCAGGACCTCTGTGAAGAGAGCTTGTAGGTTATGCTGAAGCAGTCCCCTGGGCATTAATTTCAAGGTGAGCATCAGCAGATGATAAATTAATTGCTCAAGTATGAAATACAGAATATACAAGGGTGTTTAAAATTTTTATTTCTGTAGTCTTAAATTTGGGAGACTGGAAGGTAAATTGTGATATTTCTGCTTTTTTATTGTAATATGGAATATATGCAAATGCTAAATATGTTGATTTAAGTTAACTGAAATCTGTTTACCAATTGGGTAGGCAATTATAGTCCATTTATAAATGAAAGTTATTACTATTATTCAAATATTTATGAATAAAATTAAAATATTGATGTAACATGTGGAAATATAAAATTATAATGATATCTGGATCTGATATCATTCTATTTATAGCTGAAGTAAATCTTTGTTAAAAAATCAGGGGAGAGCCGGGCATTGGTGGCACACGCCTTTAATACCAGCACTCGGGAGGCAGAGGCAGGCAGATCTCTGTGAGTTCGAGGCCAGCCTGGTCTACAGAGCGAGTTCCAGGACAGCCTCCAAAGCCACAGAGAAACCCTGTCTGGAAAAACCAAAAACAACAACAACAACAACAACAACAACAACAAACAAAAACAAAAAAAGCATCAGGGGAGGCTTATTTTGGGCCTAGTATAATTTTAGTAAATGACTCAGATCACTTTCCAGATTCTTCAACTTTGTTCCAAGCATTCAAAGCTGCTAACTGACATAGGGCCAAGTTGTGATCATCAAATCTAGACTGTCTGTGGAAATCAGCATATCCACCTTTTTTTTTCTCTTTTTTTCTTTTTTTCTTTTTTTTTTTTTGGGCGGTGGTGGTGCATGCCCTCACTGAGAAACTCGTCTTGGAAAGTTCAATACCTCTAGCCCTATTTCACTGTTTTATCGCCCTAGTTTCCTCCCTCCATCGTAATTTTCATTGTAATTGAGGGCCAGATTTCAATATTGCTTTAGCTAAAATTTTCCAGTCTTGTGGAATAATTCTGTTTCTAGTTGTCAGTGCATTTACCATCTGCTTCACAATGGGTGAATGCATATAATATGAAATGATCACTTCCTTAAATATCTTAAAATCTAACATTTCTACAGGATCCTAGGAAACTTCTGCATAGCTTTGGGTTACCTATCATCTGGTCATTGTTCTTGTATAGTAACTGTATAAATTTTTTTTTTCGAGACAGGGTTTCTCTGTGACTTTGGAGCCTGTCCTGGAACTAGCTCTTGTAGACCAGGCTGGCCTTGAACTCACAGAGATCCACCTGCCTCTGTCTCCTGAGTGCTGGGATTAAAGGCATGTGTCACCACTGCTCAGCGTAACTGTATAAATTAAGTTGTTTTTTTAAAATAATCCTTGGCTGCTTCTCTCCAGTTTCATAATGCAATGGTGTGGTAGATTCTGCTCTAAACTCCTCTGTCTGTGTCTGAGTAACTTCATTAGCAGGCCGTTCTAAGGCTGGTATCTTATCAGTAGTAGGTTCTTCTAAGACTTGTACCTTATCAGTTACTTTTTCTTATTTTCATCAGTAAGACTTTCTAAGGCCTGTATCTTACCAATCAAACTATCATTTGGCATAGTTATCAAACCACCTTTTCAGGACAAAATATGAATTACCAAATTCATTGTTCATTACAGCTAAGATGTTTCTCCTTTTATTTGTTTTTCCCATTTGTAAGCCATCCATATAGTAGTAAACAGGTGCCTAACTCCTTGTATTGTGATATTTCCTAATCTTAACAAGGGTGCCATCCTCTCCACCTTAAAAAAAAAAGAATTCCCCATTTAAACATTCCCAAGTGTCTTACCACTGATGTTGATAGCACAGGCAGAGATGTGCAGGGGTGGGGATAGGTATCCAGCTCTAGTAGCAGTGCTTTAGGGGGTGCAGTGGAGGGTGCAGGTAGCCAGTCTAGCACAGCAGGTCCTAAGGTCACAGTGGGTTGCTGCTGTGCTACACAGGCCTGTATGAAGGCACCAGCAGTTACGTGCATGTATTCAGTGGGGTGCCCTGAGTCATGCTAATTGCATGCTTGGGCTGGGGGCCAGTGTGGCTCTGCTCATATGATGTGTGGGAAGGGGGTGAGCTGTCTTAAGGGCCAATGTAAGGAAACTGGTGGGAGAAATACACAGCTATGATTCATTGAGGGATAGGACTGGCCTGCCTGCTTTTGCTGCAGCACGGGAGAAAACCAAGCTGCCTTTTGGGAGTGGCATGGATTGGGAGTGTACTCTATTGTCTATTGCTGCACAGCAAGACTGGCGTCCAGGGAAGACAGAGCCAGTTGGTGGGGCAGAGGTGGGGGAGTGTGGTGTGAGTGGTAGCTTTGCTACCTGGGGCATGATCTAAAGTCCTGAGTTGGATGCCAGATGTAGCAAGTCTTTGTATCACCAGCCCCCAAATCATAACACAAAGACTTACTATTAATTATGAAACTTTGGTCTTAGCTTAGGTTTGGCCTTAGCTTAAGCTTTTTTTGTTCATTTGTTTTGTTTCGTTTTTCGAGACAGGGTTTCTTTGTTTTGCTTTGGAGGCTGTCCTGGAACTTACTCTGTAGATCAGGCTGGCCTTGAATTCACAGAGATTCACCTACCTCTGCCTCCCAAGTGCTGGGACTAAAGGCCTACGCCACCACTGCCTGGCTAACTTAAGCATTTATAACTTAAATTAACCCATTTCTATTAATCTAAGTGTTGACACGAGTTTCATGGCTTTTATCTCTCTTCCTGAATGCCCTGCATCCTCTGCATCTGCCTGGGAACTCCCCCTTTCATCTTCCCAGAGCTCTCTCTCTGGAAGTCCTGCCTATACCTCCTGCCTAGCTATTGGCCATTTAGCTTTTATTAAATCAATCACAATGACATATGTTTACACAGTACAATAAAATATCTTGCATCATTGCTGCTTCAGTCTCTGTGAGCCCAAATAAGCCCTGACTAATTGACTCTGTGGGCCATGTTCTCTCTGTGTCGTTCATTCCCTGATTCTTACAGTCTTTACTCCACCTCTTCCATGGGGTTTGATCTCTGAGGGGAGTTGTTTAGATGATTTTGTGGTTGAGTACCTGAGTGTGCTATGACTCGTGTGCTTAAGAGGCTATCAGGGCTGAAGACAAGATGCCCATCATTGCCTAGAGAAAGACCACTGAGTGTGTCCAGCCCAAGTCAGGCTTAAAAGATGAAGAGAAATCATGGTAAAATTAGCTTGTCTCTACAGTGTTAACTGAAGGACCAGTGTCAACAGAAGGCTCAGGGATATGAGTGGAGAGACTGTGGATGAGATAGTTTTCTTATACACTTAGAACTTAGACCTTGCATCATTTATCAGAATCACAGATAGTTATTATTGAGAACAATCATAGCAAAGCATGTTTCTTTAGTGGAAAGTTACATCTGAAACATGTTTATCCTTTAATATGAACTCTGTGATCAAGTTAAACCTGTTTGCTTTTTTTTTTAAACAAAAGACCTAGCAGCTTTAACTAACTAATGAACTACCAAGGTGGTTGCAGCCTTGAGGAAGGGAGGGAGGAATTGATAAAGTTACAGTTAACTTAGCTGCCAATGGGATCAGAGAATTGAGGACAGACCAAAATGAGAGAGATTAATCCATAGTTGTTTACTTGGACAGTCATCCCAGCTCCTGTGGTCTCCATGGCTTTGGACACAGGGGTGCAAGAACAGCAACTTTGGCTGCCAGGCTCAGAAGCTTTTCTGTGGAAGAATCAGGGAGGGATTGACTTTACCTTGTCTAGGCAAAGTGAGGCAATCAATTCTCCAGTGCCCTATTTGTTTACAATTTGAGCTGAGCCCTGGCAGGTGAGGTATTGGGGCATCCTTGTTCATTGTTTAGCATTATCACAGTCCAGGTTTAGTCATCCATTGCTGTGTCCATAGTCTTTCTGGAGACCTTGGGGTTCACTGCTAGGATCTAGGAGTCTCTGTCTGTCATATAAGTTTAAGTATCTTAAATTCCATATTCAGCAAATCTTTGACAGTTTGAGGACCATTATCTATCAAGTATAGTACCAAACATCTCAAGGCTTAATTCTTAATCACCTTTAAAAATTTATAATACAGGTAACAATTGATGTGGGGTGCCCTTCTGTATGCTTCGAATATGTGTCGTTGGTTGATGAATAAAGCTGTTTTGTCCTATATAGCTAGGACAAATATAGAGTACAGCTAGGCAGGAAATCCAAGCAGAGATACAGGAAAAAGAAGGCGGAGTCTGAGAAATACCAGCAGCCACCAGGGAAGCAAGGTATGAGGTAACATGCCATGAGCCTTGTGGTAAAATATAGAATAATAGAACTGGGTTAATTTAAGTTGTAAGAACTAGTTAATAAGCCTGAGCTAATAGGCCAAACAGTTTGTAGTTAATGTTAAGCCTCTGAGTGATTGTTTTATAAGTGACTACGGGGATCAGAAACTGGTCCAGTGGGACTGAGTGGGACAGAGAAAAGCTTCCAGTTACAAACAATTTTTGACTTGACACTCTCAGTAAGTAAGACTTAAAAACAAAGCACACTGGATGAAGGCTCCCGGATGGTTATAGACATCAAATTCATTATCAGGAATGGGCATTCGAGGTGGTCTCTCCACTATTGCTTAGCTTGCCAATTGGTGTTATCACTTTAGATCACTTGAGGTCACTCTGGTGCCTGATCTGTCTTCTAACCTATGATTCCCTGTTCCCCTTATTCTACCCCTACCCACTCAACTTCCTGTTCCCCCATGACCTACTCTCTCTTCCTCTTCTCCCCCTCTCTTCTTCCCAGCTCCCACTCAACACACAATTAAGCACTGAACTGAACCCAAGGAACCCAGTGACAGAGAGAGGAGTGATGAGCAAATTGGCAAAGAATGGGCTGGCAAAACCAGCAGAGACAGCTGATCTGAACAGGGGAGAGCTCTTGGACACCAGACTGACAGTGGGGAGGCCAGCATGGGACTGATCTGGACCCTCCCAAATGTGAGTGTCAGAGAGAAGGCCTGGGCAACCTATGGGGCCCTGAGCTGTGGATCAGTGTCTATCCCTGGAATATAAACAGTCATCATGTGCCCATAGCACAAAGAGGGATGCTCTCTCAGCCTGGACTCTTAGGGGAGTGCCTGGACCCTACCCAGAGTGAAATGACAGACTCTAGATATCCCCCATGTGGAAGGAATTGGCAATAGGGTGGGAGGCTGGGGGGGGAAGGGGAGTTCGGGAGGAGGGGAGGGAGAGGGAACTGGGATTGACATATAAAACAAGCTATTTAAAATTAAAATAAAAAATGATAAAAGAAAAAAACAAAAAAAAAAAACAAAGCACACAAGAAGTTGGGAACTTTTTTTGATACTTACATAGTGTACCATTATAGTTCCCTGCATAACTTAGTTTACCAAATTAGCTACAGCTTAACAATGCTAGCAAAAACAAGGAGGTTAGTTATTTATATGTAGTTTAAGTTCTCTTAGCTTGAATAGATCTTAAGTAGGGAGAGAGACTCTGTAAGCCAGTGGTTCCAAGTTTTTTGTTTCACACTGCTTTGGTTACCAATTTACTGTATCATAAGTTAGGAATATCTTAGTCTCTGGTGCCTATCAGTGGTCCTAACTTTTAGCCTTTTATTTTTATTTTATTTTTGTTTTTATATTTTAGCCTTTTATTTATTTATCAAATAAATAAGTACATATTAACAAAAGCACTATAATAAAATATCTTGTAAAATTTAACATGTCACATAGCTTCATAAATTTGAACACTTTAAAAATTGTTTCTTGAGAGGAGCCAGGGAGACTAGGGGAGCAGCTGTTCTGGTGGCAGCATCAGCTTCTGGGCCTGTGCTCCAGTGCCTGGGGTTTGCCCGGGAACTGCACAGAGCTTCCAATCCCGGCGGGAGCCAAGCACCCCAGACTCCAGGCCTTCTCTCCCACCAATGAGACCAGGAAACCAGAGGAGTCCGGGAGTCCAGGGAAGCAGCTGTTCCGGTGGCAGCATCAGGTAAACAGGCCAGCTTCTGGGCCTGTGTTCCAGTGCCTGCGGATCGCCTGGGAACTGCACAGAGCTTCCAATCCCGGCAGGAGCCAAGCACCCCAGACTCCAGGTCTTCTCTCCCACCAACAAGACCAGGAAACTAGAGGAGCCAGGGAGATCAGGGGAGCAGCTATTCCAGCTGCAGGATCAGAACAAGGACTAGGAATAGAAGAACCACCAGATTATTGGACTTGCTAGCACCCACCAAAAGGGAACTCTGGTCCCCAGACCAGTAAGGGGCTCTTTCTGCACCCACTAGAAGAAGAGATGGGAAAGAGACAAAACAAAAACACACTCAGTAAGAGAAAAACAAATATGACACCACCATATTCTAGAGACTCCACACCAGTAAGACTCCAGCATTCCAATACGAACGAAGCAGAAGAGAACGATCTTAAAACCATTTTCATGAAAATGATAGAGGCCCTAAAAGAGGATATAGGAAAATCCCTCAAAGAAATGGAAGAGAAAACAAACCAAAAAAATGCAAGAAATGGAAGAAACTGCAAGAATTGGAAGAAAAAACAAACCAAAAAAAGCAGGAAATGGAAGAAGAAATGAAGCAAAAAATACAAGAAATGGAAGAAAAACAAAGCAAAAAATGCAAGAAATGGAAGAAAAAACAAAGCAAAAAATGCAATAATTGGAAGAAGAAACATACCAAAAAATGCAAGAAATGGAAGAAAGAACAAACCAAAAAATTCATAAAAAGCAACAAAAGGACGAAAAGATAAACCGAAAATTGCAAGAAGTAATGCAAACACTGCAAGGGTTGAAAACTGAAATAGAGACAATAAAAAACACAATCTGAAGAAAGGCAGGAAATAGAAAAGCTGGGCAAACAGTCAGGTAATATTGATACAAGCATTATCAACAGAATAGAAGAGATAGAAGAGAGAATCTCAAGTGTTGAAGATACACTAGGAGAAATAGATTCATCAACCAAAGAAAACCTTAAGTCCAACAAATCCTTAACACAAAACATCCAGAAAATATGGGACACCATGAAAAGACCAAACCTAAGAATAATAGGTATAGAAGAAGGAGAAGAAAACCACCTCAAAGGGGCAGAAGACATATTCAACAAAATCATAGAAGAAAACTTTCACAACCTTAAGAAAGACATGCCAATGAAGGTACAAGAAGCTTACAGAACACCAAATAGAGTGGACCACAAAAAAATCCCCTCGCCACATAATAATCAAAACCCAAATATACAAAATAAAGAATATTAAGAGCAGCTAAGGAAAAAGGTCAAGTAACATATAAAGGCAGACCTATCAGAATTACACCTGATTTCTCCATGGAAACGCTGAAAGCCAGAAGGTCCTGGATAGTTATTGTACCAACACTAAGAGACCATGGATGCCAGCCGAGACTACTATACCCGGCAAAGCTCTCAATCACTATAGATGGAGAAAACAAGATATTCCATGACAAAACTAGAATCAAGCAATACGTATCCACTAACCCAGCCCTACAGAAAATTTTGGAAGGAAAACTCCAACCCAAGGAAACTAACTACAACCAGAAAAACATAGGCATTAGAGAATCCCTCTCTATCAACAGCCAAAAGAACAAAGGGGTGAAATTCCACACATAATTCCACCACCAACAACCATCCCAAATCAAAGAAGAATGAGCAATCAATACTAATGGCCTTAACTCACCCATAAAAAGACACAGGCTAGCAGAATGGATTCGAAGACAGAACCCTTCCTTCTGCTGCATACAAGAAACACACCTCATCCTCAAAGACAGACATTACCTAAGAGTTAAAGGTTGGGAAAAAATCTTTCAATCAAATGGACCCAAGAAACAAGCAGGCGTAGCAATCCTAATATCTAACAAACTAGACTTTAAAATAAAATCAATCAAAAGAGATGAAGGAGGTCATTTCATACTCATCACGGGTGAAACCCACCAAGATGAAGTGTCTATCCTGAACAACTATGCCCCAAATACAAAGACATCCAAATTCGTAAAAGAAACATTATTAGAACTTAAATCACATCTAAAGCCCCATACAGTTATAGTGGGAGATTTCAACACCCCACTCTCACCACTAGACAGGAATACCAGACAGAAACTCAACAAAGAAGCAAAGGGTCTAATAGAAGTAATGACCCAACTGGGATTAACAGACATCTATAGAACATTTCATCCACATAAAAAAGAATATACCTTCTTCTCACCACCACATGGAACCTTCTCAAAAATCAACCACATACTTGGCAACATATCAAACCTCAGCAGCTACAAAAAATTGGAATAACTCCATGCATCTTATCAGACCACCATGCTTTAAAATTAGAATTCAACAACAACACAAATTGCAGAAAACCTACAAACTCATGGAAACTGAATAATGCTCAATCGCACCATCCCTGGGTCAAAGAAGAAATAAAAAAAGAAATTAAAGACTTCCTCGAATTCAATGAGAATGAAGACACAACATACCCAAACCTATGGGACACTTTGAAAGCAGTGCTACGGGGGAAGTTCATAGCACTAAGCGCCCATATGAAGAAACTGGAGAACAGTTATACTAGAGAATTAACAGCACAGCTGAAAGCTCTAGAACACAAAGAAGCAAACTCCCCCAGGAGGAGTAGACGCCAGGAAAAAATCAAGTTGAGGGCTGAAATCAATAAAGTAGAAACTAGGAAAACAATACAAAGAATCAATGCAACAAAGAGTTGGTTCTTTGAGAAAATCAGCAAGATAGACAAACCTTTATCCAAACTTACCAAACAGCAGAGAGTGAACATGCAAATTAACCAAATCAGAAATGAAAAGGGGGACATAACAACGGACTTTGAGGAAATCCAGAGAATCATCAGGTCATACTTTGAAAACCTGTACTCCACAAAATTCGAAAATTTAAAGGAAATGGATGACTTCCTGGATAGCTATCACTTGCCAAAACTAAATCAAGAACAGATAAGCAATTTAAATACACCTATAACCCCTATGGAAATAGAAGCAGTCATCAAAAGTCTCCCAACCAAAAAAAGTCCAGGTCCAGATGGCCTCAGTGCAGAATTCTACCAGAAATTCAAAGAACAGCTTATACCAATTCTTCTCAAAGTATTCCACACATTAGAAGCAGAAGGGCCTTTGCCAAACTCTTTCTATGAGGCTTCAATAACCTTCATCCACAATCCACACAAGGATACAACTAAGAAAGAGAACTTCAGACCAATATCCCTCATGAACATTGGTGCAAATATACTCAATAAAATACTGGCAAATCAGATCCAAGAACACATCAAAACAATCATTCACCATGATCAAGTAGGTTTCATCCCAGGGATGCAGGGATGGTTCAACATACGAAAATCCATCAATGCAATCCACCATATAAACAAGCTGAAAAACAAAAATCACATGATCATCTCACTAGATGCTGAAAAAGCTTTTGACAAAATCCAACACCCCTTCATGATAAAGGTCTTGGAGAGATCTGGGATAACAGGGACATACTTAAACATAATAAAAGTTATATACAGTAAACCAACAGCCACCATCAAACTAAATGGACAGAAACTCAACACAATTCCTCTAAAATCAGGAACAAGACTAGGCTGTCCACTCTCTCCATACCTTTTCAACATGGTACTTGAAGGTCTAGCCATTGCCATACGACAACAAAGGGGGATCAAGGGGACATAAATTGGGAAGGAAGAGGTCAAACTGTCACTGTTTGCAGATGATATGATAGTTTACATCAATGACCCAAAGAACTCTACCAGGGAACTCTTACAGCTGATTAACACCTTCAGCAAAGTGGCAGGCTACAAGATCAACTCAAGAAAATCAGTAGCCCTACTATATACAGATGATAAAAGGGCTGAAAAAGAAATCAGAGAAACATCACCCTTAACAATTGCCACAAACAACATAAAATACCTTGGGGTAACGCTAACCAAACAAGTGAAAGACCTGTATCGCATGAACTTTGAGTCTTTAAAGAAAGAAATTAAAGAAGCCCTCAGAAAATGGAAAGACCTCCCATGCTCTTGGATAGGTAGGATCAATGTAGTAAAAATGGCAATCCTGCCAAAAGCAATCTACAGATTCAATGCAATCCCCATTAAAATCCCAGCACAATTCTTCACAGAGCTTGAAAGAACAATAATCAATTTTGTATGGAAAAACAAAAGACCCAGGATAGTCAAAACAACCCTGTTCAACAAGGCAACGTCTGGAGGCATCACCATCCCTGACCTCAAGCTCTGTTATAGAGCTATAGTCCTGAAAACAGCTTAGTATTGGCACAAAAATAGACAGGTAGACCAATGGAATCGAATTGAAAACCCGGATATTAACCCACACACGTATGAACATCTGATATTTGACAAAGAAGCTAAAAATATACAATGGAAAAAAGAAAGCATCTTCAACAAATGGTGCTGGCATAACTGGAGGCTGGCATGTAGAAGAATGCGGATCGATCCATATTTATCGCCATGCACAAAATGTAAGTCCGAATGGATCAAAGACCTCAACATAAATCCAGCCACACTGAACCTCTTAGAAGAGAAAGTGGGTGGTACCCTTGAACGAATTGGTACAGGACACAGCTTCCTGAACATAACACCACTAGCACAGACAGTGAGATCAACAATTAATAAATGCGACCTCCTGAAACTGAGAAGCTTCTGTAAGGCAAAGGACACAGTCAGCAAGACAAAAAGGCAGCCCACAGAATGGGAAAAAATATTCACTAATCCCACATCTGACAGAGGGTTGATCTCCAAGAAGCAGACTCCAAAACATCCAAGGACCCAATTAAAATGTGGGCTGCAGAACTAAATGGAGAATTGTCAATAGAGGAGTCTAAAATGGCTGAGAGGCACTTGAGAAAGTGCTCAACATCCTTAGCCATCCGGGAAATGAAAATCAAAACAACTTTGAGATAGCTTCTTACTTCTGTCAGAATGGCTAAAATCAAAAATACCAATGACAGTTTATGCTGGAGAGGATATGGTGAAAGGGGAACACTCCTCCACTGCTGGTAGGAGTGCCAACTCCTGCAGCCACTTTGGAAATCAGTATGAAGATTCCTCAGAAATATGGGAATAAGCCTACCAGAAGACCCAGCAATTCCACTCTTAGGCATATATCCAAAAGATGCATATTCATACAACAAAGACCTCTGTTCCATTATGTTCATAGCAGCATTATTTGTAATAGCCAGAACTTGGAAGCAACCTAGATGCCCCTCAACTGAAGAGTGGATAGAGAAAATGTGGTACATTCAGCAGAAAATGGAGTACTATTCAGCAGGAAAAAATGCAATGGAATCCTGAAATTTGCAGGCAAATAGATGGCACTAGAAGAAACCATCCTGAGTAAGGTAACCCAGTCACAAAAAGAGAAACATGGCATGTACTCTCACATATATGGATTTTAGATACTGATCTGGGGAGTGCCAGCCTACAATCCCACGGCCAGAGAGTCTGGGGAACAGAACCTTCATCTAATGGCTGATGGAAGCAGAGGCAGACTCCCACAGCTAAATACTGAGCTGAACTCAAGGAACCCAGTGACAGAGAGGGAGGACTGATGAACAAAGACTGGGCTGGTTTAACCCCCAGAAACAGCTGACCTGACAATGGTTAGCTCTTGAATCCCAGACTGATGGCTGGGAATACATCATGGTAATGATCAACACCCCCTGAATGTGGGTGTCAGTGAGGAGGCCTAGGCAATCTATTGGGCCTTGGGTAGTAGATCAGTATTTATCCCTGGCATACAAATGGACTTTGGGTGCCCATCCAACAATGAGAGATGCACTCTTACCCTGGACTCTTGGAGGGAGGGTCTAGGCCCTGTCCTGGATGAAATGACAGACTATGGACACCCCCATGGAGGGCCTCACCTTCCCTGGAGAAATGAGGAGGTATTGAGGGGGTTGGTGGGAGGGCATGGGAGGAGAGGAGGGAAAGGGAGAGGGACCTGGAATTGATATGTGAAGCAACCTTGTTTCTAATTTAAATTTAAATTTAAAAATAAAAAAATAATAATCCAGTGTTTCTAAAACCAATACCTTGTGGATTACTCTTACTTTATAAGTTTGGCTGCCTGCAATATATGTTATATGAACACATGGTGATGCAGCTTTAACACCCTATTAAACAAGCATTATTTTAAATACTACCTTTTATAAACCTGGCTTTTAAGGCAGAATAGGAATTAGACAAAATCTTATCTCAATTTAAAAGTATCCTTGGAGATATGTTGTCTCCTTGACTGGCCTACTCCATGTGACTGCCCTCAGTCAAGGTGTCAGTGAAGCCATGTCATCTACCTTATCCAAACCTAATCAAAAAGTCAACTTCCCAGGTGGCTGAGTTTAGTTAAGATGGTAGCAAACCACATGTTTCTCTTAACTCCAAGTTAAGAGTTTTAAGTTAATCTTGTTACATATATTTAGATTTGTAACCATACCCAAATCATTTATAAGCCAATAATCCCTTAGTTGGTCAACTCTTATTCTTTCTTGCTAGTGTGTTTTGACCTCAGACACAGAGACTTTAAAACCCTGCCTGGGTCTGAAAAATCCTGAGCCATAAGCCAATTCCAGACACAGCTTTTTAACAAAGTAGAACAGCATAAAGCAACTTTAATATTACTTATACCCAAATGACATGTGAATTCCTGTTATTACAATAGGTTCAGTGGCCAGAAAGCCCAGAAGTAAACTCTGAGCCCAGGCACCTAGTTGTAACTGAAACAGTTGATGTATCACCTGGACCATAGTAAACTTATACATTTAAGACCAGGGAAACAAACATGTAATATCCGTATACTTTTATTTATTTAACTGAGTTTGATGCAGTTCTGTACTGCTCCATGTTTGTAACAAAATTTACAGGCACAGATCCATTTTTACATACAAAATAGAATAGACAAAACTTCCTACCCCCTCTAGTGTTGGAATTTCAGGGGAGAAGTAACTTGTGAGCAATTGAATTTAATTTTTGTGGGCCCAGAGGTGTTGCAGCAGGAATACCTGCAGGCTTCCCTACTGGAGAAAGCTGTCCATTGGCCCCATACACTGTATTTCTTGAATCCTATCCTCCAAAAGCTTTACCATTCCCATCACTTTTTTTTTTTTGAGACAGGGTTTCTCTGTATTGTTTTGGAGGCTGTCCTGGAACTCGCTTTGTGTTGGGGAAGTCTTATGCCAATAAAGCACTGTCTGGCCAATAGGGAATCTAGATAGGAGGGACTAGGAGTCCAGGAGGATTCTGGGAAGGAGAAACACAGAGAGTCAAGATGTAACGCCATTGGGGTAGGAAGCCCAGAAACCTCTCCGGTAAGAGACATACTTAGATTAACAATTATGGGGTAATTACTTAAGTCAGAGCTAGCCAGTAAGAAGCAAGCAAGGCCAACAGCTTCATAATTAATACAGCATCTTGTGTGTTTATTTGGGACTGATGCGGATCTGGAACCAGGCGGGCGGGAAGGCTCCTCTCAAGGAAAGCTTCTCTTAACAGCTCTGTAGAGTAGGCTGGCTTCGAACTCACAGAGATCCGCCTGCCTCTGCCTCCCAAGGGCTGGGATTAGAGGCGTGTGCCACCAACGCCCAGCTGCCATCGTTTTTTGAATTGGGATAGATTCTGGAGGGAGAAAGGGTCATGAAGCCGGGCAACTGGGGGCAGGGGGGGCAGAGGAGAACAGGGATGTCCAGGATCCTGTGTGAAAAGCCATAGGGGAGGTCTCATGGGGAGTAGGCCAGTGTACGGATGGGGACCAGGATATAGGTTGTGGCTTTGTAGAAGTGGAAGCAGGCAGAGAAGGCAAGGAGATGGGAGGAAGATGGGGAGGAGGAGGATATAGGGGATGAGGCTGACTATTAGGTGGAGCTTGTGTTGGTAGTGAGGGCTGAAAGGCGGTAGGAAGAGGGTGAAGAGGGAAAGGTGGTGGGGGCTGGGGAGGTTGGTATTTGTCGTGGAGAGGGAGAAGAAAGGGGAGTATAAAGATGAGAAGGCTGGCCACTAGGTGGAGCAGTGAAGAAGGGGAAGGGGGAGGCGGGGTTGGGGAAAATCATGGAGCCCCTGGATGAAAGGGTATGTAGGAGTGCCATAACCCTGACCAATAAGGTTTGTGCTTTTGTGCACTGGCTATAAAGGGAGGGGCGGGAGCTCAGACCATTTGTCCATGTTCCTATAGTTTTCAAGACCACGGAGGATGTTAAAATCAAGAGTGCCCTCTGGTGACCATTTAGACTGGTTGTGTTTTTTTGCATGAAGTCTCAGACACCCCCAATTTGGATAAATTTTATAGCAGGCACCCCAGAGTCGACTGAGGATCAAGTTTAGATCTGGTGTTGTCCATTCCTAAGCCTGTGCTGGAAACCGGAGACTGGAATGAAGGGTCCCCTGCAGTAGCCTGGGGTCAAGCAGTGCAGGTTGTGTAGCCTTGGGAGGAACACAATCCGGCAAGGCTCTCCTGAACAGAGACGATCTCTGTTCCAGAATAGGCTTGCACTGATGTAGCTGCGACTTTTGGCAGGGGGGCTCAAGATCTTTAACCAGATGAGGTACCTAGTACTTCTTAGGCACTGGCTGGAAAAGGGCCAGTGACCCCAAATCAAAAGTTGATTGAGTCAGGCAGAGAATGGGGGAAAGGAGGTGTTCCCCAAGAAGCCTGGGGCCCGGCCCTCCAGCTGGGGGCTCAACTTCTCCTGTGTTTTTGGTAGCAGATGATAGGTTTCTACCAGTGCAAAAGGTCAGATCGGGCCAGATAAGAAACAGATATGCAGGTTTATTTGGTGTCATTCTTGGCAGGTACACTGACTGGTCTCAAACAATGAAGTCGAAGAAGTTGCACACCGGCTGAGGCAGGGAGGTTTTATAGACCTTAGTTGAGGAGTGAGTCAGCCAGGAACTGGGCTGTGCACAAGTATTGTTAAAAGCTAATCTCCTGGCAGGCACTTGGGTGGGCTGGCCATGTCAGAAAGGCGGTTTGTGTTGGCTGCTGGAATTTGGATCTGGGCTTTTGGTGCCATTCCTTTGTTAAGAGTTTTCTCAAATTGGCCGGGTTTGGGAGAAGTAGGACACACAGGGTTTGCTAGCTTGTGCAGGGTTCCAAAAGAAAGAGCATGGGCTCGATCTCATGGAGTGGGCCTCAAGTTAAACCAAATATTGGTTGGCCTCTCCTACAAATTCTGTGCCACCATTGCCCTAGTATATCTTGCTGGCAGGGCAGATTGTAGGTCGAGGGTTTGGTGGCTGGGTTGGTATCCAGTTTTCTCTTTCTGTAGTGTGTAGAGTACCTTCTCACACCAAATAAACTAGAATGCAGGGGTGAAGGATCCATGCCCACACCAGCTCGGCCTCTCTGCATTCAATGAGCTGTGTGGATGTTGTCCTTAGCAGTGGGACCCTGCTCTCAGTTTTTTCAGAAAGGGACCTTCAGCCTGAGATGTGTAGAGATTTCCACAAGATCCTGTCAGGTAACAGCTTAACAAAATTCAACTCAGCCCCACCACTGGGAAGCCTTGCCTGGTTATAGCAGATGTCCTGGTTAGGCTCTGTGTCCTCCATTACTAGGAGTCCTCACTAGGGTCATCCTCATAGATTCCAGGAAGTTTCCACTTTCCTAGTTTCCCACTACCCCCATAATCCCCAATTTCAGCTGTCTATTCCTACACTCTCTCCCTCCATTACTTTACCTCCCCACATAAGCCTTTTCTGCTCCCATTCCTATTCACTCACAGCCAACCCACAAAATTTATTCTATTTCCTCTTACCAAGGAGGTCCATGCATCTCCCCTACAGTCTTCCTTTTTATCTAACCTCTCATGATCTGTGGATTGCAGACTGGTTGTCATTTACTTAAACACTAATATCCACTTATAAATGAATACATACCACACTTTTTTCTGTGTTACCTTACTCAGGAAGATTTTTTCTAGTTCCATCTATTTGTCTAAAAATTTCATGATGTCATATTTTTTTAACAGCTGAGTATTTCTTCATTGTGTAAATAAGTATCACATTTTCTTTATCCATTCTCTAAGTCAGGAATATCTAAGTTGTTTCCAGTTTCTGGCTAGTATGAATAAAGCTTCTATGGACATAGTTGAGCAAGAGTAATTGAGGTATGATGGAGAATCCTTTGGATATATGCCAAAGGCTGGCAAAGCTGCATCCTGAGATAGATTGATTCCCAGTTTTCTGAGGGACCATCGCATTGATTTCCATAGTGGCTGTACAAGTTTACTCCCACCAACAATGGAGGAGTGTTCCCTAATCAGCATGAGCTGTCACTTGTGTTATTGATCTTAGCCATTCTGACATATGTGAGATGGAATCTAGAAGTAGTGATGATTAGCATTTCCCTGATAGCTAAGGACAATGATCATTTCTTTAAGTGTTCCTCAGCCCTTTGAGATTCATCTGTTGAGAATTCTGTTTAGATTTGCATCCCATTTTAAAAGCTGGATTATTTGACTTCTTGCTATCTAATTTCCTGAGTTCCTAATACATTTTGGATATTAGGGCTCTATCAGACTTGGAGTTGGTAAAAACCTCTTCCCATCCTATAGGCTGCTGTTTTGTCCTATTGATGGTATCCTTTGCATTACAGAAGCTTTTCAGTTTCACGAGGTCCATTTTTTTTTAATTGTTGACTCTAGTGATTGTGTTATCAGTATTCTGTTCAGGATGTTGTCTCCTGCTCCCATGTGTTTAAGGGTCTTCTCCACTTTCTTTTCTGTCAGATTCACTGTATCTGGTTTTATGTTGCGGTCTGTGATCCATTTGGACTTGAGTTTTGTGTAGGCTGATAGCTTTGGATCTACTTGCATTCTTCTATATGCTGACATCCAGTTTCAGCAGCACCATTTGTTGAAGATGTTTTATTTTTTCCATTGTATATTTCTGGCTTTACCAAAAATCAGGTATCCATATGTATGTAGATTTATGTCCGTGTTGTCAGTTTGATTCCATTGATCAATGTGTAAGTTTTTATGTCAGTCTCATTTACCTTTTATTACTATAGTTTTGAAATAAGCGATGGCGATACCTCCAGCAGTTCTTTCATTGTTAAAGATTGTTTTAGCTATCCTGGGTTTTTATTTTTCCATATAAAATCGAGAATTACCATTTCAATGTCTGTATAGAATTGTGTTGGAATTTTGATAGGGATTGTATTGAATTTATAGAATTGCTTTTGGTAGGATGGCAATTTTTACTATGTTAATCTTACTGATTCATGAGCATGGGAGATCATTCCATCTTTTGATAGCTTTTTCAGTTGCTTTCTTCAAAGACTTGACGTTTTTATCATACAAGTCCTTCAGTTGCTTGGTTAGAGTTACTTCAAGATATTTCATATTATTTGAGATTATTGTGAAGGGTGTTATTTACATGAATTCTTTCTTAGCCTGTTTTTCATTTGTATATAGGAGGGCTACTGATATTTTTGAGTTAATCTTATATCTAGCCACTTTGCTGAAGGAGTTTGTTAGCTGTAGGTGTTCCCTAATGAAATTCTTTTTTAATTTTTATTTTTAAATTTAAATCTAAATTAGAGACAAGGTTGCTTCACATATCAATTCCAGGTCCCTCTCCCTGTCCCTCCTCCCCTCCCATACCCTGCCACCCTCCCAATATTCCCTCATTTCCCCCGGGAGGGTGAGGCCCTCCATGGGGGTGTCCATAGTCTGTCATTCCATCCAGGGCAGGGCCTAGACCCTCCCCCAAGAGTCCAGGGTGAGAGTGCATCTATTATTGTTGGATGGGCACCCAAAGTCCATTTGTTTACCTGGGATAAATACTGATCTACTACCCAAGGCCCAATAGATTACCTATGTCTCCTCACTGACACCCACATTCCTGGGGTCTTGATCAGTCCCATGCTGGAATCCCAGTCATCAGTCTGGGATTCAAGAGCTAACACTCCTCAGGTCAGCTGTATCTGGGAGTTAAACTAGCCGAGTCTTTAATCTTTTGCTCATCAGTCCTCCCTCTCTGTCACTGGGTTCCTTGAGTTCAGCCCAGTGTTTAGCTGTGAAAGTCTGCCTCTGCTTCCATCAGCCAGTGAATGAAGGTTCTGTTTCCCAGACTCTCTGGTCATGGGATTGTAGGCTGGTACTCCCCAGATCTATGTCTAAAATCCATATATGAGAGAGTACATGCCATGTTTCTCTTTTTGTGAGTGGGTTACCTTACTCAGGATGGTTTCTTCTAGTGCCATCTATTTGCCTGCAAATTTCAGGATTCCATTGATTTTTTTTTCTGCCGAATAGTACTCCATTACATAAATGTACCACATTTTCTCTATCCACTCTTCGGTTGAGGGGCATCTTGGTTGCTTCCAAGTTCTGGCTATTACAAATAATGCTGCTATGAACATAGGAGAACAGATGTCCTTGTGTCAATGTGCATCTTTTGGATATATGCGTAAGAGTGGAGTTGCTGGGTCTTCTGATAGGCTTATTCCCATTTTTCTGAGGAATCTCCATACTGATTTCCAAAGTGGCTATACAAGTTGGCATTCCCACCAGCAGTGGAGGAGTGTTCCCCTTTTACCACAACCTCTCCAGCATAAATTGTCCTTGGTGTTTTTGATTTTAGTCATTCTGACAGCACGAAGATGGTATCTCAGAGTTGTTTTGATTTGTATTTCCTGGATGGCTAAGGATGTTGAGCACTTTCTCAAGTGTCTATCAGCCATTTTAGACTCCTCTATTGAGAATTCTCTATGTAGTTCTATAGCCCATTTTTAATTGGATCCTTTGGTATTTTGGAGACTTGCTTCTTGTGCTCTTTGTAAATTTTGGAGATCAGCCCTCTGTCAGATGTAGGGTTATTGAATATCTTTTCCCATTCTAGGGCTGCCTTTTTGTCTTGCTGACTGTGTTCTTTGCCTTACAGAGGCTTCTCAGTTTCACGAGGTCCCATTTATTAATTATTGACCTCACTGTCTGTGCTAGTGGTGTTATGTTTAGGAAGCTATCTCCAGTACCAATTCGTTCAAGGGTACCACTCACTTTCTCTTCTAAGAGGTTCAGTGTGGCTGGATTTATGTTAAGGTCTTTGATCCATTTGAACTTAAGTTTTTTTGCATGGCGATAGACATGGATCTATCCACATTCTTCTATATGCCAACATCCAGTTATGCCAGCACCATTTGTTGAAGATGGTTTCTTTTTTCCATTGTATATTTTTAGCTTCTTTGTCGAAGATCAGATGTTCATAAATGTATGGGTTAATACCAGGGTGTTCAATTTGATTCCATTGCTCTACCTATCTATTTTTGTGCCAATACCAAACTGTTTTCAGGACTACAGCTCTATAATAGAGCTTGAGGTCAGGGATGGTGATGCCTCCAGATGTTGCTTTGTTGAGTAAAGTTGTTTTGGCTATCCTGGGTCTTTTGTTTTTCCATGCAAATTGATTATTGTTCTTTCAAGGTCTGTGAAAAATTGTGCTGGGATTTTAATGCAGATTGCATTGAATCTATAGATTGCTTTTGGCAGAATTGCCATTTTTACTACATTGATCCTACCTATCCAAGAGCATGGAAGATCTTTCCATTTTCTAAGGGCTCCTTTAATTACTTTCTTTAAAGACTCAATGTTCTTGATATACAGGTCTTTCACTTGTTTGGCTAACGTTACTACAAGGTATTTTATGTTGTTTGTGGCAATCGTAAGGGGTGATGTTTCTCTGATTTCTTTCTCAGCCCTCTTATCATTTGTATATAGTAGGGCTACTGATATTCTTGAGTTGATCTTGTAGCCTGCCACTTTGCTGAAGGTGTTATTCAGCTGTAAGACTTCCCTGGGGGAGTTCTTTAGGTCATTTATGTAAACTGTCATATCATCTGCAAATAGTGGAAGTTTGACCTATTCCTTTCCAATTTGTATCTCTTTGAACTCCTTTTGTTGTCGTATGGCTCTAGCTAGAACTTCAAGTACAATATTGACAAGGTATGGAGAGAGTGGACAGCCTTGTCTTGTTCCTGATTTTAGCAGAATCGCGTTGAGTTTCTGTCCATTTAGTTTGATGCTAGCTGTTGGTTTGCTGTAGATAGCTTTCATTATGTTTAGGTATGTTCCTGTTATCCCAGATCTCTCTGAGACTTTTATCATGAAGGGGTGTTGGTCAAAGGCTTTTATTGTATCTAGTGAGATGATCATGTGATTTTTGTTTTTCAGCTTGTTTATATGGTGGATTACATTGATGGATTTTCATATGTTGTACCATCCCTGCATCCCTGGGGTGAAACATACTTGATCATGGTGAATGATTGTTTTGATGTGTTCTTGGATCCGTTTTGCCAGTATGTTATTGAGTATTTTTGCATCAATGTTCATGATGGATATTGGTCTGAAGTTCTCTTTCTTAGTTGTGTCTTTGTGTGGCTTGGGGTCAAAGTTATTGAAGCCTTGTAGAAAGAGTTTGTCAAAGACCCTTCTACTTCTATTACATTGAATAGTTTGAGAACAATTGGTATAAGCTGCTCTTTGAATTTCTGGTAGAATCCTGCACTGAGGCCATCTGGACCTGGACTTTTTTTGGTTGGGAGACTTTTGATGACTGCTTCTATTTCCATTGGGGTTATAGGTCTATTTAAATTGCTTATCTGTTCTTGATTTAATTTTGGCAAGTGATAGCTATCCAGGATGTCATCCATTTCCTTTAAATTTTTTAATTTTGTGGAATACAGGTTTTCAAAGTATGACCTGATGATTCTTTGAATTTCCTCGGAGTCCATTGTGATGTCCCTCTTTTCATTGCACTGATTTTGTTAATTTGCATGTTCACACTCTGCTGTTTGGGAAGTTTGGACAAAGGTTTGCCTATCTTGTTGATTTTCTCAAAGAACCAACTCTTCATTGCATTGATTCTTTGTATTGTTTTCCTAGTTTCTATTTTATCGATTTCAGCCCTCAGTTTGATTATTTCCTGTTATCTACAGGGGAGTTTGCTTGTTTGTGTTCTAGACTTTCAGCTGTGCTGTTAATTCTCTAGTATAACTATTCTCCAGTTTCTTCATGTGGGCACTTAGTACTATGAACTTCCCCCGTAGCGCTGCTTTCAAAGTGTCCCATAGGTTTGGGTATGTTGTATCTTCATTCTCATTGAATTCTAGGAAGTCTTTAATTTCTTTTTTATTACCTCTTTGACCCAGGAATGGTGCAATTGTTCCATTTCCATGCATTTGTACGGTTTCTGCAATTTTTGTTGTTGTTGAATTCTAATTTTAACACATGGTGGTCTGATAAGAAGCATTGAATAATTCCAATTCTTTTGTATCTGCTGATGTTTGATATGTTCCCAAGTTTGTCGTCGTTTTTTCAGAAGGTTCCATGTGGTCATGAGAAGAAGGTATATTCTTTTTTATGTGGATGGAATGTTCTATAGATGTCTGTTAATCTCAACTGGGTCATAACTTCTATTAGTCCCTTTGCTTCTTTGTTATGTTTCTGTCTGGTATTCCTGTCTAGTGGTGAGAGTGGGGTGTTGAAGTCTCCCACTACAAGTGTGTGGGGCTTTATATGTGATTTGAGTTTTAGTAATGTTTCTTTTACGATCGTGTATGCCTTTGTATTTGGAGCATAGATGTTCAGAATTGAAAGTTCATCTTGGTGGATTTCGCCTGCGATGAGCATGTAATGATCTCCTTCATCTCTTTTGATTACTTTTATTTTAAGGTATACCTCTGTTTGTTTCTTGGGTCCATTTGATTGGAAAATCTTTTCCCAACCTTTAACTCTCAGGTAATGTCTGTCTTTGAGGGTGAGGTGTGTTTCTTGTATGAAGCAGAAGGATGGGTTTTTTCTTCGAATCCATTCTGTTAGCCTGTGTCTTTTTATGGGTGAGTTAAGGCCATTAGTATTGATTGCTCATTCTTCTTTGATTTGGAATGGTTGTTGTTGGTGGAATTATGTGTGGAATTTCACCCCTTTGTTCTTTTGGCTGTTGGTAGAGAGGGATTCTCTAATGCCTATGCTTTTCTGGTTGTTAATTTCCTTGGGTTGGAGTTTTCCTTCCAAAACTTTCTGTAGGGCTGGGTTAGTGGATATGTATTGCTTGAATCGAGTTTTGTCATGGAATTTTTTTTTTCTCCATCTATAGTGATTGAGAGCTTTGCTGGGTATAGTAACTGGGCTGGCATCCACGGTCTCTCAGTGTTGGTAGAATATCTATCCAGGAACTTCTGGCTTTCAGAGTTTCCATGGAGAAGTCAGGTGTAATTCTGATAGGTTTGCCTTTATATGTTACTTGGCCTTTTTCCTCAGCTGCTCTTAATATTCTTTCTTTATTCTGTATATTTGGGGTCTTGATTATTATGTGGTGAGAGGACTTTTTTTCGTGGTCCACTCTATTTGCTGTTCTGTAAACTCCTTGTACCTTCACTGGCATGTCTTTCTTTAGGTTGTGAAAGTTTTCTTCTATGATTTTGTTGAATATGTTTTCTGCTCCTTTGCGGTGGTTTTCTTCACCTTCTTCTATACCTATTATTCTTAGGTTTGGTCTTTTCATGGTGTCCCACATTTCCTGGATGTTTTGTGTTAGGGATTTGTTGGACTTAAGATTTTCTTTGGTTGATGAATCAATGTCTCCTAGTATATCTTCAACACTTGAGATTCTCTCTTCCATCTCTTGTATTCTGTTGGTTTTGCTTGTATCTGTAGTACCTGACTGTTTGTCCAGCTTTTCTATTTCCAGCCTTCCTTCAGATTGTGTTTTTTTTTTTTAGTTTTCAACCCTTGCACTGTCTGAATTGTTTCTTGCAATTTTTGCTTTGTCTTTTCATCCATTTGTTGCATTTTATGAATTTTTTGTTTGTTTTTCTTCCTTTTCTTGCATTTTTGGTTTGTTTTTCTTCTATTTCTTGCAGTTTTTGGTTTGTGTTTTCATCCATTTCTTTGAGGGATTTTCCTATATCCTCTTTTAGGGCCTCTATCATTTCATGAAGGTGTATTGAAGGTCATTCTCTTCTGGTTCATTTGCTTTGGAATGTTGGAGTCTTGCTGGTGTGGAGTCTCTATTATCTGGCAGTTTCATATTTGGTTTTTTTGTTGTTGTTGCTGAGTGTGTTTTTATTTTTTCTCTTTCCCATCTCTTCTTCTACTAGGTGCCGAAAGAGCCCCTAACTGGTCTTCTGTTTAGGGGACCAGAGTTCCCTTTTGGTGGATACAAGCAAGTCCAATACTCTGGTAGTTCTAGCCCTGGCTCTGTGGTTGGAGAAGAAACCCAGGAATCTGGGATGCCTTGTCTCCCTCCTGGTCCCCTGGTCCCATGGTGGAGGAGAAATCCTGGGATCTGGGGTGCTTGGCTCCTGCTGAGATGGGAAGCTCTGTGGCAGATCCCCAGGCACTGGAGTGAAGGTCTGGATGTGTCAGTCCCCAGGCAACCCCAGTCACTGGAGCACAGGCCCGGATACAGGGCCTTGTTTTCCTGGACCTGCTGGTCCCTGGTCTTGTTGGTGGAAGAGAAGACCTGGGAATTGTGTACCTGGCTCCTGCTGGGATGGGAAGCACTGTGGCAGACCCCAGGCAATCCCAGGCACTCCCCTAATGGAATTCTTAGAGTCATGAGTATATACTAGTACATCATCTGCAAATAATGACACTTCGATTTCTTCCCTTCCTAATTATATTCTCTTGATATCTTTAAGTTGTCTTATTGCTCTATGTGGAACTCAAGAACTAAATTGAATAAATATGGAGAGAATGCACAGCCTTGTCTTGTTCCTGATTTTGGTCAAATTGCTCTGATTTTCTGTCCATTTAATCTGATGTCGACTCCAGGCTTGCTGTAAATTGCCTTTATTATGTTTAAGAGTGTATCTTGTATCCCTAATCTCTCCAGTGTTTTGTTTGTTTTTTTTAATCTTGAAGGAGTGTTGGATTTAGTAAAAGGCTTTTCTTTTTTGTCATCTGTTGAGATGATCATGTGTTTTTTCTTTCAGTTTATTTATATGGCATCTCTATTGACAAATTTTTGTATATCGAACCATCTTTGCATCTTTGGGATAAAGCCTACTTCATCATGGGGGATGATATTTTTGATTGTTCTTGAGTTCTGTTTGTCAATATTATATTGGTCTCGTAGAATTCTGTAGCAAAACCACCTGGTCCTCTTTTTTGTTTGGGACACTTTTAATGACTGCTTCTATTTCACTAGGGTTTATAGGTCTATTTAAATTAGACCTTGATTTAACTTTGGTAAGCGATATCTATTGAGAAAATTATCAATTTCTTTTACATTTTCCAATTTGGTTTCTAAAGTATGACCTAATGATTCTCTGAATTTCCTGCTATGTCCCCCTTTTCATTTCTGTTGTTGATATCCACCTTTAACCTGTGGTGGTCTGATAGGATGCAGGGAGTAATTTTAATTTTCTTGCATCCATTGAGACTTGTTGTATCTATTGAGACTTGCTTTGTGTCTAGGCACGAAGCCAGTTTTGGAGAAAGTCCCCTTAGGTGCTGAAAAGAAAGTATATATTTTTTGATTTTTTAAAAATTAAATTAGAAATAAGCTTGTTTGACATGTCAATGCCAGTCCCTCTCCATCTGCTCTTTTCCTGTCCCCCTCCAACGTTCCCAATCCTCACCCAATCCCTAGTTGGTGAGGGCCTCCATTGGGATCTCCAGAGTCTGTCATTTCATCTCGGGCAGGGCCTAGGCCCTCCCTCATGTGTCCAGGCTGAGAGAGCATCCCTCCATGTGGAATGGGCTCCCAAAGTCCATTCGTATGCCAGGGATAAATACTGATTTAGTACTCGAGTCACCATAGATTGCTAAGACCTCCTCACTGACACCCAAATTTAGGGGTTTGGATAAATCCCATGCTGGACTCTCAGCCATCAGTCTGTGGTCCATGAACTCTCCCTTGTTCAGGTCAGCTCTTTCTGTGGGTTTCACCAGCCTGGTTTTTACCCATTTGAAGGCA
Organism: Mesocricetus auratus; assembly: GCF_017639785.1. Classification (NCBI taxonomy): domain Eukaryota; kingdom Metazoa; phylum Chordata; class Mammalia; order Rodentia; family Cricetidae; genus Mesocricetus; species Mesocricetus auratus. The sequence goes on along the minus strand of NW_024429182.1, from coordinate 21,840,966 downwards.
TTTTTTGGTGCTTGTGTGGAATATTCTTTATATATCTGTTGTTTATTTGGTTTATAATATAAGTTAGCTCCAGCATTTCTCTGTTCAGTTTTATCTGGTGAGAGTGGAGTATTGAAATCTCCCACTATCAGTGTGTGAGGATCAATGTGTGATTTAAGTTGTAATAGTGTTTCTTTTACAAAAGTGAGTGCCCTTGTGTTTGGAGCATAGATGTTAAAAATTCAAATCCATCTAGGTGGATTTTCCTTCGATGAAATTGTAGCATTCCTCCCCATCTCTTTTGATTAATTTTGGTTTGAAGTCTATTTTGGTAGATATTAAAATGGCTATACCAGTTTGCTTTTTAAGTCCATTTGCTTGGAATATCTTTATCTAACCCTTTATCCTGAGGTAATATTTATCCTTGATGTTGAGGTGTTTTTATTGGATGAGGCAAGAGGATGTTAATCTGTGTCTTCTTATTGGAGAATTGAAGTCATTGATATAGAGAGATATCAACCACCAATGATTAATTTCTGTTTTCTTTTTCTTTTTTTGTTGGCGGTGGTGGTAGTGGTTTTCTTTTTTTCATTTTTTCTATTTTTTAATTTCATTTTACATTCCAACCACAGTTCTCCCAAGCACCCCTTTTTTCTTTGTGTGTGTGTGTGTGTGTGTGTGTGTGTGTGTGTGTGTGTGTGTGGTTATATGTGTTTTCCTTATTTGGCTACTGGCCAATCAGCTTTTATTAATCAATGAGAGTAACACATATTCATAGTGTACAAAGGATTGTTCTACAGCATCCCCTTTTGTTGTCTAATTAAAAAAGAAGGTTTTAACCTTAACATAGTAAAACTATATATAACAAAACACTCATCAATTAAGAATTACATTTACAATATCCAATCCATTTGTATTTGGCAAAATTAGAGAAAATACTCAATTATCTATCTTATTTTGGTGAGTCTAAAATTTTAAATCTAATTTACTTTCTATTATATTTGGAACACTATAACTATTTAGTCTTCAACTCTGTCAAGGATCACAGAAGGATGAAATGTTTCTTAATGGCAGGGACATCAGGCTGTCTGGACAGTCACCCAAATTCCTCTGCAACACTGGGGCATCCAACTCTGGATGCTTAGCTCTGTAGAGGCCTAGCATATCTTACAGACTTTCCTGTGAAGCAGGGAATTCTGAAGGATTGTCCTATCTTCTCTTGCCAAAGTTTGGCAGTCACCTCTTTTGTCTCTTGCTAGTTTAGTTTGGATAATATACCATCAACAATTGAGGCAAGGACAGTTATTTTTTGCCCACAAATTTAAGGTGTTTTTTACCCTTTTTTATTATGATCTAGAAATATTGTCCTGGCTGTTATTGATTATGTTCTTACACTAGCATCTAGGCATCTTGGTTTGGGGGTGATTATAGGTTTTGGTGCTAATTTTTGAATTTATCTTGGTTGGATGGGTGCTTTGTTCCTTGTTTTCTGTTCATACTCCATATTTTTAGAGTGTGTTGGCTCTTTACCTTGCTTGTTCATCTGGTGTAGTAATTGGAATGCTTGCTGGTATTGGAGGTTGGTGAAAGGGGAGGCCAAGATGAATTAGTCTGCTGCAGTGCTAGGCTTGAATCTGAGTATTGGTTCTGGGTAACAGTGAGAGTAGGGTAGGTCCATGAGCATCCTACCTTACCTGCTGGCAGGTGTGGCCTGTGATCAAGGTGGGGTATGGGATACAGAAAAGAGGCAGGGAAGGAAGGATGGTGTGATATGGTCTATGAGATCCATAGGAGGTGTGGATGGGGCAGGGGAGCTGCAGCTGGTGTTCTGCTGTAACACTAGGAGCAACCATGAGAAGTGGATCTAGAGTAAAAGAAAGAGTGGGGAAGATCACTGGGCAGCCTACCTGGTCATCTGGTAGGCATGACCTCTCAACCACTTATATATATATACATATATAAAATCAATTATATATTAATAAATGTTAATTTTGTTCCATTTTAAATTACTTTTTATTTTCCAGCTTTCAAAAGTCTACGGTCCTGTGTTCACCCTGTACTTGGGCAGGAAGCCTGCTGTGGTGTTACATGGGTATGAAGCTGTGAAAGAAGCCATGATTGATCATGGGGAGGAGTTTGCTGGAAGAGGGAGCTTTCCGGTGGCTGATAAGATTGGCCAAGGCTTTGGTAAGTGTCCATGTGCCAACATGTCCACCCATCTACATGTCCATGCACCTATGTGTTCATGTACACATGTTGGGCTGTGGTCATAGGGAATGGAATCTTGAAAACTCCTTCGGACCCAGCTTATCTTCTGTGTGGCAGCTGCCCATCAGTCTCCCTTCCTTACTTAGTATCTTCCTACTCATTTCTGCTCTTTTAGGCATTGTTTTCAGCAGCGGTAAGATCTGGAAAGAGATGAGGCGCTTCTCACTCATGACTCTGCGGAACTTTGGGATGGGGAAGAGGAGCATTGAGGACCGTGTTCAAGAGGAAGCTTGCTGTCTTGTGGAGGAATTGAGGAAAACCAATGGTGAGTGTTAGACATCATAGATTTATGTCTTGTTATTAGGTCCTTGAGAAGTTTTGAGGATGGCCAGAACTTTCAATCTGTGTTCTGGGTGAGTTTTCATGTGGAAAGTGTGATTTTAAACAAAAAAAGTATGAGAGCTTTTGTGTCTGTGAATTTTGTTGTATGGTGGGATCCTGTCTGTTGCAGAGGATCTAAACCATCATTTACTTTAGATATTTTCCAAATGTTTTCTTTTCAAAAAAAAATGACTATATGAATTTAGGTTTTGAGCTTATTTTCTGAAAATTTAAGGAACAGTAATTTCCCTCAGAATACATACTTGTTTGCGACTATGGTAGCACTCACTGTATCACACTTGTATAGAACTGGAACAAGATGTTATAATTGTATTTAATTGGACTACATTGCATAACTCACATATCTCAGGTCCATGCTTGATATTCTGGTAGATGTTGCTGTGGAACACATTTTTTACTTGGCTATAGCTTAATAAAGATTTATCAGTTCATTCTCTTCTAAAAGAATAGCATAATTTATATAAGACAGAATAAATTATTAATAATCTTTTATGCTGTTGATTTATATTTTTGAATAAGTATATGTTATTACAGGACTCTTCAAAATGAATGCTCAGTTTTCAGTAATGTATACAACTAGGCTTCCCTATTGGCTCCATCTCCATTTATTTATCTCATCTCCCTCTGTTGAATTTGTTTCACACATTTGTGACAATAATTGTCTTCTTTCACTCTCAAGTTTACAAACACTTGAAATACTTGTCATTGTGTAACACAACCTTGTTTTTAAATGCTGTCTTTCAAATTAAGTGAAAGAAAATGAAAAGAAGGACTTCTTTGAGTCTATCTATCTATCTATCTATCTATCTATCTATCTATCTATCTATTTATCTGTCTCTTTCTCACACACACATTCCTAGCCACTTACCCATACTCATGAACACAATACACTCCTTAAATAAATTTCTTCCTCCTTTGACATAATAATATATGTATTGATATACCATTTCCATGAATGCTACAGCATTTAAAAGCATGTGTCATTAAAACAACTAACTCAATTTCTTATTGTCAAATGTCCTAGTATTTTTCCAAAATACTTTGGATTCAAGTTATTTTTACTTTAGGGTCTATGGATTTGAATTTTGTGAGCGCTTTATATATAAAGTGTAATCATTTGATTTTAGTAATTTGATTATAGAGAGCACCTCAAAGAATACACAAATGTGAAAGGGTAAGGAATTTAGGGGATGATAGACAGCATGTAAGTTACTTTTCCCGTTGCTGTAATAAAATACCTGACAAATCAGCTGAAGGAAGGGAGGGATTATTTGGGCTTCTAATTTTTGGTTTTAATCTACCATGATAGGATGTCACAGAAGGGGACCTTGAATCACCTCCTGCTCACCCTGTAAGCTCAATGGAAAGAAGAGGTTGAGAATTCTACTGCTTGGCCAGCTTCCTCCCATTTCTGCAGTCCAATGCCCAAGCCTAGGGAGCGGTGCCTCCCTCAGTTAGACTGGATCTTCTTACCCCCCTGACATGTCCACAAGCCACTATCCCTGGTGATGCGAGAGCCTGTAAAGTTGACAATTTGATATTAATCACCAAATACATTTACTTCCTTTTAAAGTGGGGAAATCAGAGGGCTTTTTAAACAGAAATGAGAAAACAACTTTAGTTATTTCCTACTTTTGTTTGCTTTCTTTTTGGAACATATTTCAAATAAAGGTCCTCATCTTAATTTTATCTCAAGAAATCCTTTATATATTTAATGTTTATTTATATGACTTTCATTTCACATAATATAGATGTGTTTCCTTTTCATGTTAGTTTAATGAATTCATAAAATTAATACAATCTCTCTGTTTATTATACCCTACTGTCTAGAGACATGAGCCTTTCAACTCCAATATATAAATTTTCCAAGTTCCTATAACTCTTCCCATTTCTTCTTTTTCTCCTTCTCCTTCTCCTTCTCCTTCTCCTTCTCCTCCTTCTCCTTCTCCTTCTCCTTCTCCTTCTCCTTCTCCTTCTCCTTCTTCTTCTTCTTCTTCTTCTTCTTCTTCTTCTTCTTCTTCTTCTTCTTCTTCTATTTTTTTTGGTGGGGAGATGCTTTTTCCCCTTCATTTTCCCTTGTTCATTGAGAAGCTTGTACAGTATATTTTGATCATATTTATACCCCCACCTCTTCCCAGATCCTCCCTGCCTTTCATCTCCATGCATCTTTGTATCATGTTTAGAGACTTCACAAACAGACTTGGAACTACCAATAAGTCTTGGATTACTGAAGATTTAAAAAGTCTTTCCCCCCTTCCCAAACAAGCAGACTACTGGTATGAAAGGCTAGTCCATAAAGTACAAGATGAAAACTGAGTATACTTAATTTCATGATTTGGATAGATAGCCAGATCAGTGAAATATTAATAAATATAAAATGATACACAAATGTAATGCATATTGTTATGTCTACCAGGTCATGTGTGGGTAAGATGTATTTAAATTGTCATAAGTTCCCTTACCTGTCAAGAGATACAGTGTTTTACACACACATATATTTCAGTGGCATTTTCAATTGTTCCCCTCTCTTCAGGCTCACCCTGTGATCCCACCTTCATCCTGGGCTGTGGTCCCTGCAATGTCATCTGCTCCATTGTTTTCCAGAATCGTTTTGATTATAAAGATAAGGAATTTCTTAACTTCATGGATATCTTAAATGAAAACGTAGAGATTTTGAGTTCCCCTTGGCTGCAGGTGAGTCAAGCTTCTTTCTTTAAAAAAGAAATCAACAAAACCCCTAAACCACTTAGAGGTATGTGCTCCTTGAAATTTCAAATATTCTTTAGAAAAATAAAGGCTTAACTGTGGGCTGTTAAAACTCTGTTCATCCACACCCAGGGCAGAGGGCAGAGATGAGCGCGGGTCCCCATCTTAGACCCAAATTCCTCTCACTCGCCCTCTCTCAGATCCCCTGGCTTGGGAACTGCAGCCAGGCCAACTCTCCCCCTGACAGACGACTAAGCGACCAGGAGCCTGAGAGAGAGCTGATTCACTTGTACCCATACTCAGGGCAGAGGCCAGAGGCCAGAGAGTATTGGATTTGTTTGCACACACTAAAAGGGAACCCTAGTCACCTACCCACCAGGAGAGGAAGAGACTCTTTCTACACCCACTGGAAGAAGTGATGGGGAAGAAGCAATATAAGAACTCAGCAACAGAAAAACAAATATGACACCACCAGAGTCTAGAGATTCTACAGCATTAAGACCTGAACAGACCAAAGTGGATGAAGCACAAGGAATGACCTTAAAAACCACCTTCATGAAAATGATAGAGGCATTCAAAGAGGATGTGAGAAAATTCCTTAAAGAAATGGAAGAAAAAACAAACCAAAAAAATCCAACAAATTCAGGAAAGGGAGGAAAACATGAAGCAAAAATTACAAGAAACAATTCAAACAGTGCAATGATTGAAAGCTAACATGGAGACAATAAAAATAAACACAATTTGAAGGAATGCTGGAAATAGAAAAACTGGGGAAATGGTCAGGTACTACAGATGCAAGCATAACCAACAGAATACAAGAGATGGAAGAGAGAATCTCAGGTGTTGAAGACATACTAGGAGAAATAGTTTTATGGACCAAAGAAAATCTGAAGTCCAACAAATCCCTATTACAAAATATCCAGGAAATATGGGACACTGTGAAAAGACCAAACCTAAGGTATAGAAGAAGGTGAAGAAACCCACCTCAAAGTGGGAGAAAACATATTCAACAAAATCATAGAAGAAAACTTTCCCAACCTAAAGAAAGACATGCTAATAAAGGTAAAAAAAAGCTTACAGAACACCAAATAGAGTGGACCACAAAAAAGTCCCTTGCCACATAATTATCAAGACGCCAAGCATACAGAATAAAGAAAGAATACTTAGAGAAGCTAAGGAAAAATGTCAAATAACATATAAAGACAAACCTATCAGAATTACACCTGACTTCTCCATGGAAACTCTGAAATCCAGAAGGCCCTGGACAGATTGTCTATCGACACTAAGAGAACATGGAAGCCAGCCCAGACTACTATACCTGGCAAAGCTTTCAATCACTATAGATGGAGAAAACAAGCTATTCTATGACAAAACCAGATTTAAACAATACATATCCACTAACCCAGCCAAACAGAAAGTTCTGGAAGGAAAACTCCAGTCCAAGGAAGTTAACTACAACCAGAAAAACATAGGCAATAGATAAACACACCTTACCAACACCCAAAAGAGAAAAGGGGTGGAAATCCACATACAATTCCACCAAGAACAACCATTCCAAAATAAATGAGAAAGAGCAACAAAAGGTCATTGATATCACTCAATATTAATGGTCTTAACTCGCCCATAAAAAGGTACAGGCTAATAGAATGGATTCGAAGACAGAACCCATCCTTCTGCTGCATACAAGAAACACACTTCATCCTCAAAGGCAGACATTACCTCAGAGTTAAGGGTTGGGAAAAGATTTTCCAATCAAATGGACCCAAGAAACAAGCAGGGGTAGCAATCTTAATATATTACAAACTAGACTTTAAACTGAAAGAGGTCATTTCATATTCATCACAGGAAAAATCCACCAAGATGAAGTCTCGATTCTGAACATCTATGCCCCAAATACAAATGCATCCACATTCGTAAAAGAAATATTACTAAAACTCAAACCACACATAAAGCCTCACACACTTATAGTGGGAGACTTCAACACCCCAATGTCACCACTAGACAGGACTACCAGACAGAAACTTAACAAAGAAACAAAGGAACTAATGGAAGTTATGACCCAATTGGGTTTGAAAGACATCTTTAGAACATTTCATCCAAACACAAAAGAATATACCTTCTTCTCAGCACCACATGGAACCTTCTCAAAAATTGACCACATACTTGACAACATAGCAAACCTCAAAAGGTACAAAAAATTGGAATAACTCCATGTATCTTATCAGACCACCATGCTTTAAAATTAGAGTTCAACAACAAGACAAATTGCAGAAGCCCTACAAACTCATGGAAATTGAATAATGTGCAATTGCACCACTCCTGGGTCAAAGAAGAAATAAAAAATTAAAGACTTCCTAGAATTCAATGAGAATGAAGATACAACATATCCAAACGTGTAGGACACTTTGAAAGCAGTGCTACCGGGGAAGTTCATACCACTAAGTGCCCATATGAAGAAACTGGAGAATAGTTATACTAGAGAATTAACAGCACAGCTGAAAGCTCTAGAACACAAAGAGGCAAACTCCCCCAGGAGGAGTAGACGCCAGGAAATAATCAAATTGAGGGCTGAAATCAATAAAACAGAAGCTAGGAAAACAATACTAAGAATCAATGTAACAAAGAGTTGGTTCTTTGAGAAAATCAACAAGATAGACAAACCTTTATCCAAACTCACTAAATGGCAGAATGTCAACATGCAAATTAACAAAATCAGTGCAATGAAAAGGGGGACATAACAATGGACTCTGAGGAAATCCAGAGAATCCATAATTTGAAAACCTGTGCTCCACAAAATTTGAAAATTTAAAGGAAATGGACAACTTCCTGGATAGATATCACCTGCCAAAATTGAATCAAGAACAGATAAGCAATTTAAATAGACCTATAACACCTAAGGAAATAGAAGCAGTCATCAAAATCTCCCAACCAAAAAAAGCCCAGGGCAGATGGCTTCAGTACAGAATTTTACCAGAAATCCAAAGAACAGCTTATACCAATTCTCAAACTAGTCAATGCAATAGAAGCAGAATGGTCTTTGCCAAACTCTTTTAGGAAGCTTCAATAACATTGATACCCAAGCCACCCAAAGACACAACTAAGAAAGAGAACTTCAGACCAATTTCTCTCATGAACATTGATGCAAAATACTCAATAAAATACTGGCACATCGGATCCAAGAACACATTGGAAAACTCATCCACCATGATCAAGTAGGCTTCATTCCAGGGATGCATGGATGTTTCAACATATGAAAATCTATCAATGTAATCTACAATATAAACAAGCTGAGAAACAAAAACCACATCATCATCTCCCTAGATGCTGAAAAAGCCTTTGACAAAATCCAACACCCATTCATGATAAAGGTCTTGGGGAGATCTGGGATAACAGGAACATACCTAAATATAAAAGCTATATACAGCAAACCAACAGCCAACATCAAACTGAATGGAGAGAAACTCAAGGCAATTCCTCTAAAATCAGGAACAAGACAAGGCTGTCCCCTCTCCCCATACCTCGTCAATATTGTACTCAAAGTTCTAGCTAGAGCAATAAGACAACAAAAGGAGATCAAGGGGATACAAATTAGGAAGGAAAAGGTCAAACTTTCACTATTTGTAGATGATATGATAGTTTACATAAGTGACCCAAAGAACTCTTCCAGGGAACTCTTACAGCTGATCAACACCTTCAGCAAAGTGGCAGGCTACAAGATCAATTCATGAAAATCAGTAGCCCTACAATATACAGATGATAAAAGGGCTGAGAAAGAAATCAGAGAAACATAACCCTTCTCAATTGCCACAAACAACATAAAATACCTTGCGGTAATGCTAACCAAACAAGTGAAAGACCTGTATCACAAAAACTTTGAGTCTTTAAAGAAAGAAATTAAAGAAGACACCAGAAAATGGAAAGATCTCCCATGCTCTTGGATAGGTAGGATCAATGTAGTAAAAATGGCAATCCTGCCAAAAACAATCTACAGACTTTATGCAATCCCCATCAAAATTCCAGCACAATTCTTCACAGACATTGAAAGAACAATTTTCAACTTTATATGGAAAAACAAAAAACCCAGGATAGCCAAGATAACCCTGCTCAAAAAAGCAACATCTGGAGGCATCACCATTCCTGACTTCAAGCTGTATTAAAGTGCTATAGTCCTGAAAACAGCTTGGTATTGGCACAAAAATAGAGAGGCAGACCAATGGAATCAAATTGAACACTCTGAGATTAATTATGAACAGCTGATTTTCCACAAAGAAGCTAAAACTTTCTCTATAAATTGTCAGGCCATTGCTCAGAAGATACCTGCATAACTCAGTGGATATATACTTCATTTTTGAAATGTTATCAATAAGCTTTATGCTCCATTAAATACTTTAGAGATCTTGTCCTCAAACACTTAGGAGAAATATCATAATTTGCAATGAGAATATTTTCTTCAAGTAGGGACAGTGTTTGGAATGATTGAAACTGCTGGTATTCCTGGAGTATGGCAATGGTTATTAAATGATAAACAGTTGACATCCTAAGTAGCAAAATATCTCTCATGGGGTGACAAAATGTTTGAATAGTGTCTGGATTCCATCAAAGTTTTCCATGTGCGGATCTGAGCTACATAATTTGTCTAAACGATCTTGAAGAAGTCTGCACCGGTTCACAGTTGTACTTCAATAATTCTTATGACTCTCACTGATAAAATTTTTTTTCTGTGTCTGAGTGAGAGTGGCTGAGAGAAATTAAAGTAGCAAGGATGATGTCTATGCTTCCAGTCAGGATAATCCAAGTCCCATCATCTCTGTTGCTGTCTACAAAATGTAAATCAGATCAATTCATGCCATTTTATATTCAGGGTTGTAGTGAAGATGTTGTGTAGAAAATTAATAAGCTGGTGTAAAATTTATATATGGAATAAAGATTGCATGAGAGTTTAAACAGTAAGTATCACATTTGAGCTAGTTCATTATGTTATTCTATTGACATCTCTACAAGCAAAGAAAATTTCTTTATACATAATAAAAATGACTCACCAAAATTGATAACATATATTATTTATTTCTGGTCAAGATCCACTGGAAGATATACACATATAAAACCTATGTTTTAAACTTTTATCATTTTCTTTTGTAGATCTGCAACAATTTTCCCTCTATAATTGATTATCTACCTGGAAAACACAGAAAATTACTTAAAAATTTCACTTTTTTAAAAGATTACTTTTTGGCAAAAGTAAAAGAGCACCAAGAATCACTGGATGTTAATAATCCTCGGGATTTTATTGATTGTTTCCTGATCAAAATGGAGCAGGTAAATGTTAATAAAACTTCATTTCAGCTATCTGATTGCTTGAGCATCTTTTGTTCCATGAATAGTCTCTATTTTACAGGGATATTTAAATTGTTAAGACCAGTAATGTTTTATAGCACTGTGTGCCTAATATGTACACGAATTTGCAGGAAGTAGCCCAGACAATATAAAGTTAAATAATTTGAATATATTGACCCTATTTTTTAGACAAAATTATTTAGCTGAAGAGTTTATATAATGCAATGGTCCCATGGGATGGAAACATCTCCAAAACTCTCAGAAAAAATATCATGACATAATATAAAATGAATATTGTATTTGCCGATAAGTATGGAATCTTAGAAAAGCAGCTCAAGCTAGGCACACTTTCCACAGCATCTTCAGGTTGAACGAAATCTTAAAATAGTAGCTGTGGACAGGTGAGGGAATTTCAGATGAATTATATGGTGTGGGTTGTGGTATGAAAAGGAATTAGTGCCACGGATGAAAGGCGCCTTAAGTGAATGTAACTTCAAGTGGATTGACATGGGCATGGGATTAAAGATTGATGTCTATCAGTCATCTACAAGAATAAATGCTTCTGTCATGGCTCTGTTTGTTGAAATTTATTTTCACTGAATACTGTTGGCACTCATTGTAAACGTAAGGTGTTTGTTTTGTGAGCTCTCCATTCTGATCCAATGAACTTTACACTTATGCTAGCTTCGTCTGGGATTATTTAAGCAGTATACATCACTCACAAGTGTCAGGACCTTCCTTTATTCTTTTTTTTTTTGGTTTTTCTAGACAGGGTTTCTCTGTGGCTTTGGAGGCTATCCTGGAACTAGCTCTTGTAGACCAGGCTGGCCTCGAACTCACAGAGATCCGCCTGCCTCTGCCTCCCAAGTGCTGGGATTAAAGGCGTGCGCCACCAACGCCGGCCCCTTCCTTTATTCTTTACCACACTAACAATTGGGACCTTCATCTTCATGACTAGCCCTCACATCACATGCTGTCTACCTTTTCTCTTTATGTGTGCTTTTGAGTCAAACATTGAAACAAAGGAAATAGGGTATCAATTCTTTTGTTTACACCTCTTTGGGAAGATGGAACATTGCGTGACTTACCTGACTGAGGAGTCTCATGCAGGACTTTTCCAGACAAGATACTGGGTGTAGGAGGTGAAGACGGGTCAGAGGGTCTCCATGTCTCTTGAACACATGTCAGTTCCTTCCCCTGCTGCACTTTTCAAGATCTGTCAGGTTAAACATCACATGTGAGTCATTTTATTCACTGTAATAAGTATGTTGGCAAATAAGTTGCTGGCTAACACAGTCAAACCATTCCTAGGAAAAGAACAACCCAAAGACAGAGTTTATTTGTGAAAACTTGGTCTTCTCATCATCTGATCTGTTTGCTGCTGGGACAGAGACAACAAGCACAACGCTGAGGTACTCGCTGCTGCTCCTGCTCAAGCACCCAGGAGTCACAGGTAAGGACACAGGTGGGAAGCCAAGTGAGTTTCAGAAAGGAATTGGAAGGCACCCCTAGAGTCCCTGATTTTGTTTGTCTTAAGGAAGCCTCAAATTTTAACTTTCTGTGCCATTACAATCTGTTGCATTTATTAGGACTGAAGTGAGATGTCTCGGCCCATAGCAGAAGAGTATGCTTCATAGAAGTGAAGACAGAGGTCAGGAGGAAAGATCAATAACACACCCTTCTAGGGCCAGGATTCCATGGGTCGTGATTGTTTCCACACAACTTGCTTTTAAAATGCAAATTAGTTTAAATAGAAAAAAGTCATATTGAATGAAAGATGTATTCTTGAGGATATTTTTCCTTATTCTGACAATTCTTTTGTTGGAACAGAAACTCTCCTTACAGAAGAAGAATTGTCAATTCTAGAATTTAGTGAGACATAATCCAGGAAATTATTCTAAAAGACATTTTCTTTAAGGCAGAATTTCTAAAGGCATTTTATTTATTATTCTAGAACTAAGTTTCCATAAAGTACTATTTAACATAGGACAGATCAGTGGGGGAGTGTTCTTTAATTTTATCTTAAATTAAAAGATATTCTATGTATATGAGTATTTTGTCTGCATTTATGTGTGTGTACCAGGTATATACCTGGTGCCCACAGAGAAGAGGAGAAGGCATCAAATACCTAGAATTGAAATTTTCAGGTGGTTATGAGCCACCATATGAATCCTGGGAATTGAACACAGGCCTTCATGTGATAAGATGTAATGGACTGCAGGAATTCAGAGAGCTCATGGGAAGGATAACACTGTCAGAGAGGCTACTCAGCATCACACTTAGAAAATATCCAGTTTAGAATGGACCAATAGACGATGAAGGTATGAGGAGAGAATCAAGGACAAAAGGAAAATAAATAGTTGATAGTATGAGACTACCCCATAACTGGACAGTATTGCCAGGACTTTGAAACATCTATCTGAATATTTAAAAATAATTCCATTAAAATGAAAAAAATAAACTGATGATGAGAAATAGTTCAAGATAGGCCAACAGTGACAATAGCATCAACAAAACTAAGTCATTGTTTTCTTACTAGGGAATAGATTTTATGTAGTCACAAAGATTTAACTAATGGATACAACCAAAGTTGCCCTATGAGGATTGGATTGAGGGAAATGTTTATATTTAATACATCTAGAGAATATGAAAACATTTCCACGTGAAGAAGAATTTAATTTCTCCAGTGATGGATAAGAATGAAATAGTAATTACATATAAGTATAAACATAAATGTTAGGAGAAATGGTTAGTATGTGACTATATTTGGAAAGTAAGAGGGTATTACATACCTTTTGAAACTACATACAAACATTCATGCAGAAACATAATTTATTTTTAAATGCACTGCATTATTTTGATATAAATAATGCTTGATCAATAGTTTCCTGTAAGAGCTGATTTTCTTGACCTGATGTTGTTCTGTTTGTCAATTGAAAGTGATAGTTAATGTTGACTTTTAAGTATGCTAATTGATTTATAAGGGCTATGTATTGCAACATCTAGTATATATAATATTAGTATTTACATCATAGCAACTGCCACTTAATTAACATATGTTTTGTTTTCATAATGCTGCTAGGCATATTTGTCTTTCCACAAGTAACCCTGGGTTGTGACCAATGTCCCACTTACTTCTTTTTTCTGTCAAACCAGCCAAAGTCCAGAAAGAGATTGACCAGGTAATTGGTAGACACAGAAGCCCCTGCATGCAGGACAGGAGTCACATGCCATACACTGATGCTGTGTTGCATGAGATTCAGAGATACATTGACCTGCTTCCCACCAGCCTGCCCCATGCAGTGACCTGTGACATTAAGTTCAGAAACTATCTCATTCCCAAGGTAAATTTACTTTGTCTACACTGTACCTTTATGATCTTTATCTCAAATCAGTGAGTGAAATTAAATCATAAACCCAAGGTATTGGGTCTTGCAATTTCAGGTTACCAATGCTGAAGAGAGCGTTATAAAAACCTTCAGGGAGATTAAGCTAACCAAGCTGCATAATAGTACATTCACAAGCAGACTGTGATTGGTCCCAATTTTCTGTCTCCACAAGATAGGAGAAATACAAACACTTTAAATCTAGAAGCTGGATGGATTTCATGCTATTTCCAGTAAGCGATAATACAATTATAGAACAAATCTTTGTTTGTGAAACTGTATGTCTTCCAAATCTACTTTCCATTTAAAACCACTTGACTGTTTACACTTTCAAATGAAACATAAAGTTCAGATTGCCGACCTTTGCAAAGACTCTTCTAGGACTTCATCAGGATGCTAAGAAGTATATAGGCACAGTTAGAGAATTTATACATTGACCCATTAAATATTTCAGTCCATGGTATTATGTACTCAGTTTCAGGGTTGGTTTGTGTCATTGTTCTCTAGCAGTTTACTTCCATTTATAACACTGGAAGAAATAATGGACAAAGGATAATTGATAGGACTCATGTATTGTAAGACAGATTGACATATGTTAACTATATTGTTAGTGGATATGGTTACCTCTTTCTGTCTTAAGATGATATTCAGATATCTCCATTGTAGAGACTCTGCTTTTCTGTAATCAATAAAATATATGGCATGACCCATTGGTGTCTTAAGAATATCCTGCTTGGTGAGTCATCTGATCAGTTTCTCAGTTTCAATATTTATTCTCAAGTAAACTGATAACCCTGACTGGAATTCTTACAAAACCAGTAAACTTCCAAGTTTGTCATCCTTTTACTTTTTTTCAAGTAGTCCTAAATGTAATAAATACCTCATCCACATTTTAAAATTAAGGCAAATACACTGTGTGTTGGGGGAAAAATAGAATAATGTTTTACTTGGTTTTGGCTGTGTTATTCCAGAAGACATTGCTACTTTTATCAGACATGTATATGCAACATTTCTATGAGCAAATACTTCTGTTATTACACATAAAAACTTGCATTTGAATCCACATTCCACACACGCACAATGCAAAAGCAGCGGTGGTAAAGTAGAGCAGTAGGTGGTGATACAACACTAGTGTTGATAAATGGACATCCCATTACATAGTACTTCTAAAGTTATTGGAGGACACTGTATCAAAATCACTTCCATTGGATCCCAATTTATCCTTGTTTGTTACATGATAGGTCTCTGGACATATGCCTCTGCTCTTGTTTGGATGTGATTTCCTCAGAAGCGTTGACTATGCCATGCCCATTGTTTCTCTTCTGTTACATTTATGTAACTTGGATTGTCTATGCCTCTTGTTTACAATGCCATGCCCATTGTTTCTCTTACTTCTGTTACATTTGTGTAACTTGGATTGTCTATGCCTCTTGTTTACAGGGTACCACTGTCATAGCATCTCTGTCGTCTGTGCTACATGATGACAAAGAATTCCCCAACCCAGAGAAGTTTGATCCTGGTCACTTTCTGGATGAGAATGACAGGTTTAAGAAAAGTGACTACTTTTTTCCTTTCTCAACAGGTAATCAAAATTATTTCCTGGTCTTTCAGATCTTACAATCCACCTCCATCTTCCTCCTTCCTGCCTTAGCTGCAGAAGTTGTATTGTAGATGTATCCACTGGAGTTAGGCACCCAGTGATAAATTGTTCTCTGCATTTTGATCAGTTGTGGTTTTCTATAATGGTCTCTCTTTGTTGCAAAGAGTTTCTTCAATGAATATGAGAGCTATACTTATCAATGGATATAAAGATAAGTAGATCTACGATCTCATTAGCCCAGGAAAGTTTGGGAAGATTTCTAGTACCAGGCAACATTTCCTTCCCGTTTAGGGGACTTTAAAGCCAATTAGACAGTCATTGGTTGCCAATAAGATTTGTGTGTATCTATTGAACCCTTAGGGATATTTTATATTATGGCAGTGACTGTGGATCATAGGTGTCACAATTAGACTGGCTATATTGGTTGCTTCCTTCTCCTCTGAAATTATGTCTCCTAGAAATGAAAGGGAAACAACTACAACACCAGTAAGTATGCTAAAACAGAAGCGGAAAATGTCATGGTGCTCTTTCCTTAAACAAAGAATAACAGACAACTAAGGAATCCTGAGTAAGAGAAATCTTCACCCCCATTGATGAGCCTCCTAATTGACTTTATAATTCTAATTGGTCAGCTTTGAAATCATATACATATAAGTAACACTAATGGACTCAGAAGGTTGCATTTTTATATCTACATATATGGATTTATATATACATTTAATGATATATACCTATATATAACTACATGTTACATTTATATGTAGCAATAACAAAAAATAGGAGACAACGATTTGAGAGTAAGTGAGGGGACATATGAAAAAGGTTACAGAAAGGAAGAGGAAAGGGGAAATGACATAATTATATTAGAATTTCAAAAGCTTTATCTCTAAGGTAACAAGGAAGCCTCTAGGTATTCCTTGAACATTACAAGTTGTTTTCTCTTAGGATGGTAGATTATATCTGATATGATCACCATTCATGATGTGTAACTTGTAGTCTTCCTGCCAGTTGCTAGGGCCCTGTTGCAGTTAGCCTCTGGGGTCCCACTACTGTCCCAGCCCCCAAATAGCACACAGGATGCTATATTAATTATAAACTGTTGGCCATTTGCTTTGTTTCTTAGTGACTAGCTCTGACTTAAGTATTTAACCCATAATTGCTAATCTGAGTATTTCCGTGTGGTCTTTGATTATTGGAGGAAGGGTCCACATGTTGCTTCTCCTGCGTCCTACATTGTGACTCCCTGTGCCTCTCACTCCCAGAATCCTTCTGGACTTCTAGTCCCACATATCTTGCTTTCCTATTGGCCAACAGTGCTTTATTCAACAACCAATAAAAGATACAGATTTACAGAATGACATCTCCCATCACTGATATCCATGAATTTTTCTGAAATGAAATATTATATCTGCAGAGCCATATTAGTGATACTCTAGAGTGTTGACCTATGCTTTTCAAATTCACCATGTTAGACCACAATGTGGTGGTATTGTGTTTAT
The DNA here is from genome assembly GCF_017639785.1 of Mesocricetus auratus. Taxonomy (NCBI): domain Eukaryota; kingdom Metazoa; phylum Chordata; class Mammalia; order Rodentia; family Cricetidae; genus Mesocricetus; species Mesocricetus auratus. Next base: position 21,823,852 of record NW_024429182.1, on the reverse strand, counting down.
ACACATATATCATTGAGCTACTATTGAATCCTTTCTACACAACTGGGAACCATGTATTTAAATAATGAGCCAATGAAGGACATACCATATTCAGTACATGTCAAAGATTCTTTTCTAAGCAACTGTCTCTGGTGGTCACTGCATATACATTTATAGCTGTGGGCTACCCATGGGGACTCTGTGATGATGTAATGTTTCCAATCCCAAGAATAGTTTAATTTCTATGACCTAGGACCATTCTCAAGATGATTGCTGGCTTTAGTACTTTAAGTGCTTGCTGAGAGATATGTGAAGGTTTCCTTTAAAGCTTCTAGTCTGGAAAGGATCCTGGTTATCTGCTTATTTAAGCTACTTCTGTTTCTATGGGATGGAACCTTGTCTATGCTATGACACTTTCTCTTTTGCCGTTCTCCTTTCAGTGGGAGTCTTTTCCATTATTCTGGTATTTTGTTCCAAAGCAGTGTATTCTACCTTTTGTTGTATTCTATATATTTTCTGGAGTACATCAGCTTTATTTTTGTGGGCCATTAAATTCCAAGCCTCAGCATAGCCACTGTGAGCAGTTAAATGAGTGTTTCTTTGTCTTTATTCTGTGGATGAGAATTCTAGTATTCACTGTCACTATTCCACCCTCTAAATCTTTGTTTCCAAGTGTTTTAATACTATGTTTCCTAATATTAGACATGGAAAAATGTGTCTGTCTTTTTTCCATTTGTCTATCCAACTGTCTGTCCATCCATCCATCCATCCATCCATCCATCCATCCATCCATCCATCTATCCATCCACACACCCATCCAGTCTATTAAAGAGTTACACAAGTTCTCTTTTATTGTAATTGCAAACACAGTGCTTGTCTCAGCCAAACACAAGGAGTTAATTATATTCTTTTTTATGTGCAGGAAAACGGATTTGTGTGGGAGAAGGCCTGGCCCGAATGGAGTTATTTTTATTCCTGACCACCATTTTACAGAACTTTAACCTGAAATCTCCAGTTGACCCGAAAGATCTTGATATCACTCCAGTTGCCAATGGATTTGTTTCTGTGCCACCTGAGTTCCAGATCTGTTTCATTCCAATCTGAATGTACTTCCTCCCTGTAGCCCCTTCCTCTAGGGCACAGCTGACGTCCTTTGTCAGGCATGTCTCTTTGGCCTCCCATCTCACATTACCTTATCTCATCAATTCCAGGGAATGCCTATCTTCTACTTTGGGGCAATTTTCAGGGTCACTGCAAAAACATATTTATAATTCCCTATGCTGTCCAATGATTTATTGACTTCAGCATTGCAAATTCTTATCTAATGCTGAATTGTTAATAAATTCTTACTGTAAAACTGACAAATGTGACAGTTCAGCATCACCTAGCCTAGTGTGTTTTAAATAAAAGCATTATAATTCTGGTCTGTTTTCAAAGTTTCCTTTTTTCTTTTATCTTTTGATATGATCTCATGTAGTTCAGGGTGTCTCTAAACTCACTGAGCAGCTGAACGTAACTTAAAATCTTCCTGTCCCACCACTTGAGTTCTGGAATTCTATATATATATACCTGTACAACCTGATCCATTGTCATTTTTTGATCATAAGGCAAGTAGTAATAAACCAATGTCCTAAGATGCTTTTGTTTCTTCATCATAATATATGCAAAGAAAGTAAGAATGAGTGGTAGAAAGGGTCTTTAGCTGAACCTCACTGATAATGACTACAAGTTTGGATCTGAATGAGAAAAATGATGCTGTAAAAGGAAATACAGAAAGGACTAGACATAGGTAGGATTCCATATTAAGTGTTATGATTCCTGCCTCTGAGTTGGTGTGACTGTGAAAATAAACACTTGGCATAATCTTTCCAGTTTATGATTCTTACTGAGAACAAAATATGAATCCATGTTTTCACACTGGAAATCTCGTGTTCTATATATTATCTTTCTCTCCCAAACAAGACCACAGTTCTTCTGTGAAGAATGATATTCTAAAGGACTGTTCTGCCATGTCTTCCTAAAATATGTTTGACCTTGAAAACATACCTTACGCGACTACAAGTCGATTATAGTAGTTGAATAATTACTAACCTACACTTCCTTATTATCTTGTATTGTTGGTAATAATAACTTTCAAAGACTAAAAATTTGCATTACATTGATAAATGAGCTGTATAGGTATAATACCTTGAACAATATTAGAAACATATAGTCAGTATTTTTTTAACAAAATTAATCTCAAAGTTGTATCAATATATAATATTTGTATATAATACACAGAAGTCTAGTCCAATGTACAGTATCTAAAACTAGTAGGTACTTTTTAAAAATAAATGCAATAATCTACCTTTTAATCTTATTATAAGTATACTTTGTAGAAATAGATTCAATAATATACCCTTTTGTCATATCTATATCCTCCCCTTTTTTCTTTTCAGAGTAGATTAAAAAAACTGCCCTTTTTATCTTATCTATATACATTTTTTCTTTTCAAAACAAAAACCTTGAATCTAATCCCCTTTGTTCAACTTTCTTCCTGACTTTAATGAGCAACATTTTGTAACCAATTCCCCCAAACAATGTCAAATGTCCATAACCCAATGAGTGACCAAAAACTGCTCACCCACCTTTAAGTGTGTTCTGTGTTCTTAAATTTACTTCCTGTTATCTGGGGGTGATGGCATCTTTAGGGGGTCCTGAAAAGAAAAATTTGGATGAATTGTTTTGATGTATCATTTTTGTCTGTTCTCTGAATAATGGGGAAATGCAGGACTTGTCTCAAGTCCTGGCTGTAGTGGTCTGTGAGACTGTATCATCTCACCTGGCCTCCTTGAAATTCTTCTAAGCAGCTTGTAATCCAAAGATTAACTTTAGGTGGTATTGTTTAGCTTAATGGTGTGTCATAGTCCTGGTGAAATTGTTGTGGTGTTCCATCTTCTTCTTTCTTTGTTTTGTTTCTCTAGACAGATTTTCTTTGGGTTAACAGTCCTGACTGTCCTGAAACTCACTTTGTAGACCATGCTGGCCTCAAACTCACTGAGATCCACCTGCCTTCACCTCCCAAGTGGAAGGATTAAAGGCATGCATGACCTTCTCCCAGCTTGGAATCAATCTTCATTTTTGAGATTTCAGGATCACATGAGATCAGGTTATTTCTTTTCTTGGTAATTTTTTCCAGATAGTTCTCACTTTTTGTTTTGATGCTTATTCATCTTAAGGTTTTTAAATTTCTTAAGATGTTTGTTTCTATTTTCCTGAAAAGATAAAAGTAAAACCTTTCCCCAATTCTAACTTTGGAAAGTTCCTAATCTAATCTTTATCAATATCAATTTATGGTTTCTTCTGAAATTTTTGTTTTATCTACTAAACCTCTTCTTTCATCCAGAGCAGTATGTTTTCTTATAATAGGCATTAGGTTCTTTAATTGCTCTGAGAAGAAGTTTTCTCCACAGTTACAGGAAATGACTGAACAGAATTTGACATGGAGGCTTTTGGGAGGCCCCTAAAGGCATTTCCTGACAGCCAAGTATTGCCTTGAAAATGTCTTGTTGACCTACATTCCTTTGTCCAATGTCAGCATTTGCCACACCTTTTGCATAATTAAGAAGGGAGGAGATTTCTTTTGGATTATATTTATAAAAGGCATTGTTTCTAGAAATGCCCTTTTTACAATCCATTTTTAGGTGATCTTGTGTGCCACAATTAAAACATTTGACATTTTGATTTTTCTTCAAAACTCTTTAAATCACCTTTCCTATCCAGGTAACATTATCATGGTCATAAGCTTCAATATTAATTGTATCTCAGATCCAATCCTCCAAAGGTGCTGACCTTGCTTTTAAAGGTCTAATTATTCTTTTGCATTGAGAAATAGCATTTTCAAAAGCCATAGTTTTAATTATTATTTTTCTACCTTCTGTGTCTGATATCACTCTGTTTACTGTTGATGACAGTTTTTGTAAGAAATTTGTGAATGTTTCCTTTGGGTACTGTATAGCTTTTGTAAATGATTCAATGTTCTTTCCTATTTCTCCAGTTCTGTCCCAAGAATTCAAAGATACTGCATGGCATAAACCCAAAAAGTGATCATTATATACAAACTGCCTTTCTTTCCCCTCCTTTTTAATTAAAATTAGAAACAAGCTTGTTTCATATGTTAATCCCAGCTCCCTCTCCCTCCCCTTCTCCCCTGATCTCCCCACCAGGACCCCCAGTCCCCCACCCAATTTCCACTCTGATCCCCAGGGAAGGTGAGGCCCTCCATGATAGATCTCCAGAGTCTGTCATTTCATTTCAGGCAGGGTTTAGGCCCTCCCCTATGTATCCAGGCTGAGAGAGCATCCCTCTATGTGGAATGGGCTCCCAATATTCATTTGTATGCCATAGATTACTGAGGCCTTCTCCTTGACACCTACATTTCGGGCATCTGGATAAGTCCCGTGCTGGCCTCTCAGCCATCAGTCTGGGGTCCATGAGTTCCCCCTTATTCAGGTCGGCAGTTTCTGTGGGATTCACCAGCCCAATCTTGACCCCTTTGCTCATCACTCCTCCCTCTCTGAAGCTGGGTTCCAGGAGTTCAATTCAGTCTCTAGCTGTGGGTGTCTGTCTCTGCTTCTGTCAGTTACTGGATGAAGGCTCTTGGATGGCATATAAGATAGTATCTCTTCCTTCCTTCCTTCCTTCCTTTATTTTTTTCTTCTCTCTTTCTTTGTTTCTTTGAGATTTTAGGTCAACATGAGTCAGACAATAAATTCTGCGTACTTTGCTTAAGTAACAGGGCAAAAGACTTTGTGTCACTAAAGTTCTAAAGATTATGAAAATCAAACTTTTGTGAACTCTATGTCAAAAAATGATTATGTAATTATTAACTTGGTCCTAAAGATCATTAAAATCAGACTTTTCTGACCTCCATATAAAAAAAGATCATTTAATTATTAACTAGATCTAAGGATCTTTAAACTTTTCTGACCCCCATACCAAAAATTATTTTTGAAAACTATTTTATTAATTTAACTGTTTTAGTAATTATTACATAACTCTTGTTTGCTTTGATTGTCACTGCATAAGGTTGATATTCTTATTTTCCAGAATTGTTTTGATTATAATGATGAAATTTTCTTACTTTGATGGAAAAATAAAATGATAATTTCAAGATTCTGAGCTCCCTCTGGACACAGGTGAAGCCAAATTCCTTTCCTTCTGAAAACACACTTATGGTCATTCTTTCTCACTGCTCAAATCTTTATGGACTAATGGTGAGATACATTTCCCACACCCTGCCTAGAGTATTATGGAAAGGACATCTGGAAGACAGGTCTAAGCTCTTTCCTAAACAAATAGGAAAGCACAGAGAAAATGCCAGGTTGTCTCAAACTGCTCAGCTCCCTCTCAGTTGATTGTCTCATTGACTACTTAGAATTCCAGGATAGCAGTGGATGTAACAGATTGTAATGGGCATCAAGTTGTTCTATTTATGAGCACACATGAGTGTAGCTTTAATCATTGCTTGTCATGTTTGATACCTTAAGATGATTTGGAAAGGGTTATTATCAGATGAAATATATTTCCTCTGATATTTTACTTTGATGTGATTATTGATCAAGAAAATATATACCTGATTTTCAGATACATTTTCTGAAACCTTTTCCATGATTCTATATATTGACTATATTTTCATCATTGAGTGTACATATTATAACCACATGTATACATTTAGATTTTCTTGGCCACACATTGTTCATGACTTCTCTATTGTATTTAAGAGGTTTCCTTCTTTTTTAAAATTTAAAATTCATACATGTGTACAATGAATCATGATTATATCAAACCCTCTGTCCTCACTTTCACTCTCTCCTAATCATGTCTTACATTTTTTATTTAGTCCAGTCCAGTTAGCATTAGCCATATGCACATGGGTGCATTGAGCTATGGGGAACCTATCAATCGCCACACATAATTGCCTCTTTTTGTAGAGGTGAGGTCTTATGAGCCAATTCACCATCCATGTGAAATTTTTGGTTGGCTTAATCTTGTGAGGACTTTGTGTACATAAGCATAGTTGCTATGAGCTCAAGTGTGTAACACCTGTGCCATGTCTAGACAACATACTTTACAGCATTTTTCATTTGGTTCTCACTGTCTTTCAGCCCATTTTTTCTTGATGTTCCCTGAAGATTGAGAACAGGGGTTAGCATGCATGTCTTACCTCCTTTTCCCCCATCTCCCTATCCATGCTTAAACCTTTAGCTCCCAGTATCCTCTTTCTGTTCTTTAATGTCACACATGTTCTACTACCCATTTACTCAAAATTTCTACTAACATAAAATTAAAAAAAATTTGAGATTGGAATCTAATTACATCATTTCCCTCTTTCCTTTCCTCTCTGTAAACCCTTCCATGTATGTCCATGGCAAAACACTTGCTTTCTTTCAACTTTAAACTGTAATTACTGGGGAGAGTAGATTTGGAACTTATGTTTGGCTTCCTTCCTTCAGCAAAACAATTTCCACTTCCATCCAAGCATGAGTAAGATAGAATTTGAATGACAGCATATGACTATCATATGCATGCTCTATAATTTTGTTATCTGTCAGTAGTAGTTGAACTTTTAAACCTCTTGCATGCCTGCTCTATAGTGAAATATGTCACAATACACACAGGAGTGTAGAGTCTGTTCCATACACCTATTCTATTATCTGTGGTACATAATAGTATTGGAGCTGTTGATGACAGAGTTGTTCTGGCTTTCATTTTTGAGGAATTTCAAGGTTGTTCTCCATGGTGACACTGATAGTTATCATTAACAGTTTATTCTTTATCCTTATTCTCCATATCTTCACCAACACTTGTTCTCTGCCATCTTTTTAAGACTAGACAACAGTACTCCGAGGAAGTAATATCTCACTGTGGTTTTAATAAGCTTTTCCTGAAGACTTTCGACTTCTATTTCAGAATTATGGAAGCATACCTCAGTTCAGATTTTCTGACAGTCCTATATTGTATGCATTTACTATTTTACTAGTAGTTGATGACCAGAACCAGATTTTTCTAAGTCCATAGGTAGCATGTGGTTCAGCATGACCTGGGAGAGTATATATAGAGGACAGACTGTCTTCTAGCATTCCCACAAAGGATGTTTGTATTAAATTGTGCTTCTTGGCTTTGGGGCCTAATGGTGTTGGAAGTCTTGTGGAGAGTCTATTCCCCACCAAGATTACATTCAGATATATTGTGGTTTTATAGTCACCAAAAAGCTCCCAGTGATGTAAGCTATGTCTGTGCCATGGTTGCACAGATTCCCATATAATTCAATGGCAGTTCTAGAGGCTCCATCTGTAACCTTTGACTTAAGCATAGGGATATCAGTCCCTGCCTGTGAAAACTCACTGAATTGTAGCAAACAGTGAGATCAATTCAGTTTTGTGTACTGGCTCAACCCCACAGGTGCAGCCTTAATCTCTCTTCACATCAGACGGAGTGTGGGAGGGTGGTGGTCACAGTTCATGACTGGTAGGGTAATGTCATTCCAAAAGGTCAATACGCAGACACGCAAAGGGAATGGGGCAATGAAGTGTTATCATGACTGGTTCAATACTGGTTTAGAGTCCATGGCATTGACTTTCCCTTCTTCCAAATGTATCCACTGCTCCTGACTAACTACAGGGAAATAGATTTGACAGAGACAATCCTTGATTCTGACATTCTTGACTGTTGTGTTTCTATTATTCTAAGTTTGGACATTATAGATTCTGCCTTGGATGGTCTAAGAATACTGACTCAAATAGTGTGTCTGTGGGAATATGACCACTGGAGAACCTCATTTATTACTCTTTGAAAAGCTGTCTGAATAAGTTAAAAGAATAACCAATCTTAGTAGCATAGATCTACGAAATGATAAATGTATTACAACATGAAAACGCATCTATTTCAAATCATACCCGTAAAATATTTGAACAAGTCTTTTCATTAGTTCTATTATTCCCTCCTCATTGTTACAATATTGGATTGAAATTTCTTTATGGTTTAAAGCAAGGTACATACTTAAGACATCAGCAATTTTCTTCATTTACTGGTCAGAGGTCACCATTTCAAAAAGACATCTCTTTAGAGGCTTCTGCCTGTGAATTCTACTTCCTTGAAAGAAGAGGTAAGCATGAAGGCCAACAAACTGGTTAAAATGACACATTCCCATCAAATTTTCCTTGCCAACCTCACAGCCTTGATTTCCTCTACACTCTGTAATTTAAGGGTGGCAGAGAGGTTTAATTTTGTTTGTTTGTAATATGTATCATTACCTGTAACATAGGAGAAGTGGGCAAGAGCCTTGGTAGCCCTCCTAGTCCTCCTCCTGGTCCTTAGAGGTCAGGTTCAACCCATCTTGGCAATGACCTCAGTTCTCCTCAAATTAGGGAGAGTCATCATATAACTTCATGTGGTAACAGATGCCATATGTATTGTTCAGATACTCTCCTGGCCCCCTCCTTCTGAGCACCTGATGATTTATCAGGTGGAATAAAAAAGCTGTTTTTCCCCCCAATTTTTCTAGTCCTGTTGCACAATTGAAAAAACAAATACCAGCTGGGTGGTGGTGGCACAGCCAGGCGGTGGTAGTGCATGCCTTTAATCCCAGCACTCAGGAGATCAAGGCAGGCAGATCTCTGTGAGTTTGAGAGCAGCCTGGTATACAAGAGCTAGTTCCAGAACATCCTCCAAAGCCACAAAGAAATCCTGTCTCAAAACAAGCAAACAAACAAACAAAAACAGAAAACACTGTTTTTTTGTTTATAACTATTTATATCTAATATATTTGCTCTAGGAAAGATTTTCTTCATTTTAATTTATAGAATAATAACACTGAGTCCAGGTTTATTTAATAAATGATTGCATGTTTTTTAAAAAAGTACTTTGGTGTTGTGAAGAAGCTAGAATTTTAGAAGTTCATAATCAAGTGACCTCAGACCATCTTAGTTTCCTTTATAGTAATTTTTTCCAAATCTTTATATGACCTATCTTCTTTGTGAGTATTAGGCAATCTTTTTGAATACATAAATAGATCCCTATCCTCTACCAACCAAAATGCTAAAAGTGTCAGAAAGCATCTGAGTCCTGTACCTGAAATTTCTCCACATTTCATAATCACCTTACCTAAGCCTTCCATTGATAAATTTGACAAATGTCTTTGTGTTTTATTTTTTTGAAATTGTGCTCATGATGGAACAAGGTGTGGGGGGTAAACATTGTTCTGGTTTTCTCAGTCACTGTGCCTCATATTTGGCTCCAGAATAAACTATTTCTTTTTATTCCTTTGAGAGAGAGCTATTTCATAGACACAGAAGAGTGACTACTTCAGATGTGAAAGATTAATGGGAAAATCAGAATGAGTGAGAACTAATATGGAAAAGAAAGGATGCATATAATGTCAAAGTCATGATATACTTGAATAAAAATGGCACTATGAAATCTATTCAATTATGTAATGAATATGAACTCATACTTTTTTCATAAAAGTACCAAAATAATTTTTAAATTTATGTGATGCTGATGAGAAATGAGAGAAGCTAACAGACAAAATTTCAGATTTCTTGATTCCGGTGCCCTGTTGGAGCCTCTTGAGGCCTGAGGACTGCACACTGGGGAACCCATCCAGGTAGACCAGTCTACCAAGTATCTGCCAGCATCCTACTCCTGCTTCTATCCACAGGAAGAGCTAAGCATGGCCCTGTTTCCAACCTACCTTCTGGTGCCTTCTCAGAGTCTCCTAAGGCTTGGCACCTGCACATAGGAAACTTGTGTCGGTGGAACAACCCATCCTGTTACTAGTCCCATCTCCATCCACGGGAAGAGGAGAGACATCTGTGTATTGGACTTGCTTGCACCAACTAGCATAGAACCTTAGATCTGTACCCACCAGGAGAGGAAGAGACTCCACCTGCACCCTCTGGAAGAAGGGATGGGAAGAAGACAATATAAAAACACATTCAACAATAGAAAAACCAATATTATACAATCGGAGTCTAGGGACTCTACATCTACAAGACCTGAACATACCAATACAAATGAAGCAGAAGAGAATGACTTTAAAAACAACTTTATGAAAATGGTAGAGGCCCTCAAAGAAGACATGAGAAGAAGGCGAAGAAACCCACCTCAAAGGTGCAGAAAGCATATTCAACAAAATCATAGAAGAAAACTTTCCCAACCTAAAGAAAGACATGCCAATGAAAGTACAAGAAGCTTATAGAACACCAAATAGAGTGGACCACAAAAAGTGTCCCCTCGCCACATAATAATCAAAACCCCAAATGTGCAGAATAAAGAAAGACTATTAAGAGCAGCAAAGAAAAAATGCCAAGTAACTTATAAAGGCAAACATATCAGAATTACACCTGGTTTCTCATGGAAACTCTGAAAGTCAGAAGGTCCTGGATACATATTCTACCAACACTAAGAGATCATGGATGCCAGTCCAGACTACTATACCCAGCAAAGCTTTCAATCACTATAGATGGATAAAACAAGATATTTCATGACAATACCAGGTCCAGGTTTAAACAATACATATCCACTAACCCAGCTCTACAGAAAGTTCTGGAAGGAAAACACAAGAAAGTTAACTATAGCCAGAAACACATAGGCAATAGATAATCTCACTTTGCCAACAGCCCAAAGAAATAACGGGTGGAAATCCATGCATACAACCACCATCTCCACTACCACCAAATGAAAGCAAACAAGAATGAACGTTCAATTGTCCTTAATCTCCCTCAATATTAATAGTCTTAATTTGCCTATAAAAAGACACAGACTAATAGAATGGATACGAAGACAGAATCCATTATTCTACTGCATACTTCACCTCAACTTCAAAGACAGATGGTACCTTAGAGTTAAGGGGTTTGGAAAAGATTTTCCAATCAAATAGACCCAAGAAACAAGCAGGTGTAGCAATCCTAATCTAGCAAATTGGACTTTAAACTAAAATCAATCAAAAGAGTTGAAGGAGGTCATTTCATATTCACCACAGGAAAAATCCATCAATATGTTGTTTCAATTCTGAACATCTATGCCACAACACAAAGACATCCATATTCATAAAAGAAACATTACTAAAACTCATATCACACATAAAACCTCACACACTTATAGCAAAATATTTCAATACCCCACTTTCACCACTAGACCGGACCACCAGACAGAAACTTAACAGGGAAACAAAGGAACTAATAGATGTTATGACCCAATTGTGTTTTATAGACATCTATAGAACATTCCATCCAAACACAAAAGAATATAACTTCTTCTCAGCGCCATGTGGAACCTTCTTTGAAATCAACAACATACTCTGCAATCCAGCAAACCTCAATAGGTACAAAAAATTGGAATAAGCCCCTGTATCTTATCAGACCACCATGCTTTACAGTTAGTATTCAACAACAATACAAATTTCAGAAACCCTACAAACTCATGTGTAGATGCACAGATTATGGGATTGGGAAGAAGTAAGTTAGTTTTATTGAAGAGAAAATCACTTACATGTGAAACTGGTAACCCAGCGTCAGCACTTTGAGCAAGCAGTCTCAGCTCTCTCTGAGACCTAACCAGAACCCGAGAGAGAGAGAGAGAGAGAGAGAGAGAGAGAGACAGACAGACAGACAGAGAGAGAGAGAGAGACAGAGAGTGTGTTAGAAGTTAGAGAGAGAGAGAAAGAGAGTGAGAACTGTTTCTCCCAGGTCTTTATCCCACACCCCATGTATGCACCTGTGACCATGCAAAAATGGGTGTGGTCAGCGCCTCAGGTGCCTAGTAAGATCTCTCCCTACAATTCCCCTTTTAGTCTAAAGAAAAGACTCAGGTTTTATACAAAGCTATATACAAAGATGGCAAAATTAAAGTGTGTGCTAGGAAAAGGAGAAGTACAAACACACTCCCTCAAGATCTAAAGCCAGTAAACAACAAGAGCAAATGGTAAGAACTGGATATCCAGTCCTAGGGTAAAGACATCACAGAGATTACCATAGGGCTGTACTAAGCTGGAAAGTTTAATATAGTACCTCATATTTCTTTTTTTGTTTTTTTAAAATTACTTTAATTTTAAATAGCTTGCTTCACATGTCAATCCCAGTTCCCTCTCCCTCCCCTCCTCATGTACCTCCCCACTATCCCCTCTAGCCTCCCACCCTATCCCCACTTCCTTCCACATAGAGGATATCCAGAGTCAGTGGTTGAAGTGTGGCAGTTCTTTGCCCGAGAGGACGGACTCCAGAAGGAGTGACATCAGTGCCCAACATTTTCTCAGGAAGCTTCGTGCTGTCAGGAGCAAATGTGTCTCATGTCAACAGAGCACTAATTAAATATTTGAATGCCATTTTCTGCAGGTCTATGAAGTGTTTGAAGGTCAAAATCTATGTCTGACTGATCTCCTAGAAATAAGAATGTGAGTGAAAATATCTGTAATTCTTGGGAACCTAGTTGTACAATAGTTTAAGCTTCCTAAAATAATTTAGCAAGGACAAAGATGACAGCAATATAATTATATACACACTTTTATGTGAACCTCTAAAACAGAGGTAGAGTTGAAGCATCTTAATCAGAGGTAGAATTGTATAGTGCAATAAGATATAAAAATACTAAATTATATCAATATACAAAATATCTTAAACACATGTAAAGGCATATATACATAGAATGTGATAAGGATATTTGTGTACCAAACACTGAAAATGGAAAGAAGACCTTACACATCATGACACTATGCAATATACAAATTATATAAGAAAAGAATACAACTTGATCATACATAAGTTACAACATACAAGAATCTATAACAATGTAATTTGTTTATAGCTAATAATTACTGAGGTAAATCACAAGACAATTATTAATCTATCTACATCCCATCCTAGCCATATCTTTCCAAACCATGCCCTAAGCTTATCTAAAAGAGATACCAGAGTCTTCACACCTCCTTCCATACCCAACCCTAAACAACTGAAAACCAACCCTAAACATGTGTAAATTATTCCTTAATGTCAACAGTAGAGAAGGGGGGCACTGTATTCTAAAAATTACTTCCTGCTGAAATGTGACAATGATAATGCCATGGGATCCTGGAGGAAGAAAATTTTTAGAGTACGGAAAGTCTCAAGTGGACTGGGTGTAACATTTGTACTTAGTCTCCCATTGGTGGGAGATGCTTGACCGAAGTTCTTATCTGAAGCTCTGGCCTGAATGTAATAAGAAGGTGCACCATTTCAGCTAGCTAGTCTAGAGTTGTCTAGAGCAATACAGTCCTAAAACGGTTTTAGGGTGTCAGCTAGGGCAGCGCTGGGACCCTGGAGCAGCCAGAGAACAAGGAAACTGAGGCTGTGCTGAGAGGGAGAATGGGGCTGAATGAGAAATATTGGTTTGGGATGCTGCAGCCCATAGAGGAAACCTAGGGACCTTATAGTCCCTGGGAGCACTGGTCATGGTGGCAGCGGAGGTGGGGCAGCGTGTAGGAGAGCATGACTGAGTTGGGAAACCCTGGGTAACTCAGGGACTGCATGGGGCACAGGGGTGGGCAAGACAGGGGCTGGAGCAGGCAGTTACTGCACGCTTGCCTAGCCAAGGAGGGCGGGGTGAACTTAGCTTCCCAAGTCCCTTGAGTTTCCAATTCCTGACACCAGATGTAGATGCACAAATCAGGGTACATAGGACTGGGATGAAGTAAGTTCATTTTATTGAAGAGAATATTACTTACATGAGAAAAGGTAGCCCAGGGTCAGCGCTCTGAGCATTCATTCTCAGCTCTCTCTGAGACCTGACTGGAACACACACACACACACACACACACACACACACACACACACACACACACAGAGAGAGAGAGAGAGAGAGAGAGAGAGAGAGAGAGAGAGAGAGAGAGAGAGAGAGATGCCTCTCCCCAGGCCTTTATCCCACACCCCACACATGAAAAATCGGCATAGTCAGTGCCACAGGTGCCTAGTAAGATCTCTCCCTACTCTCATGATAATTGAACAGTGCTTATTTTCACCATTTATGGCTCAAGGAAGAAGTGAAAAAAGAAATTAAAGACTTCCTAGAATTCAATGAGAATGAAGACCCAACATACCCAAACTTATGGGACACTTTGAAAGCAGTGCTAAGAGGAAAGTTCATAGCACTAAGTGCCCACATGAACAAACTGGAGAATAGTCACACTAGAGAATTAACAGCACAACTGAAAGCTCTAGAATAAAAACAAGCAAACTCACCTAGGAGGAGTAGACAGGAGGGCTGAAAACAATGAGGTAGAAACTAGGAAAACAATACAAAGATTCAAATGTAACAATGAAGCAAAGACTTGTTTCTTTGACAAAATCAATGACAAATTTTCATCCAAAGTAACCAAAATACAAAGAAAGAAAATGCAAATTAACAAAATCAGAAATGAAAATGAGGAATCCAGAGGATCATCAGGTCATTTTTTGAAAATGTTTACTCCACAAAATTTGAAAATCTAATGGAAATAAACAATTTTCTGGATATGTATCATTTATCAAAATTAAATCATGAGCAGTTAAGTAATTTAAATAGATCTATAACCCCTAATGAAATAGAAGGAGTCATCAAAAGTCTCCCAACCCAAAAAAGCCCAGGGCCAAATGGTTTCAGGGCAGAATTCTGCCAGAAATTCAAAGAACAGATAATTCCAATTGTCCTTGAAGTGTTTCACTTAATAAAAGCAGAAAGGCCATTGCCAAACTCTTTTTATGAGGCTACAAGTACATTGGTACCCAAACCACATAAAGACACAACTAAGAAAAAGAACTACAGACCAATATCCCTCATGAACATTGATGCAAAAATACTCAATAAAATACTGGCAATTTTTTTTTATTTTTTATTTTTTATTTATTTTAAATAGCTTGTTTTACATGTCAATCCCAGTTCCCTCTCCCTCCCCTCCTCCCGCACTCCCCTTTCCCCCCACCCTCCCACCCCATTGCCAATTCCTTCCACATAGGGGATATCAGAGTCTGTCATCTTACTCTGGGTAGGGTCCAGGCACTCCCCAAAGAGTCCAGGCTGAGAGAGCATCCCTCTTTGTGCTACAGGCACACGAAGGCTGCCTGCATACCAGGGATAGACACGGATCCACAGCCCAGGGCCCTATAGGTTGCCCAGGCCTTCTCACTGACACTCACATTTGGGGAGTACAGATCAGTCCCATGCTGGCCTCCCCACTGTCAGTCAGGGATCCAAGAGCTCTCCCCTGTTCAGATCAGCTGTCTCTGCTGGTTTTGCCAGCCCATTCTTTGCCAATTTGCTCATCACTCCTCTCTCTCTGTCACTGGGTTCCCCGGGTTCAGTTCAGCGATTAATTGTGTGTTTGCCTCTGCTTCCATCAGTCACAGGATGAAGGCTCCCGGATGGCTATAGACACCAAGTTCATTATCAGGAATGGGCATTCGAGGTGGTCTCTCCACTATTGCTTAGCTTGCCAATTGGTGGTATCCCTTTAGATCACTCGAGGTCGCTCTGGTGCCTGATCTGTATTCGATCCTATGATTCCCTCTTCCCCCTATTTTACCACCACCCCCTCAACTTCCTTTTCCCCCATGACCAACTCTCTTCCTCTTCACCCCCTCTCTTCTTCCCAGGTCCCACTCCCCCCCCCACTCCTCGCCGTGTTCCCCATACATTCAGGGGATCTTGTCTCCATCCTCTTCTCTTGGGTACTATGCATATATGCATATCTTTTAGGTTCTTTCCTGTTTCCCAGACTCTCTATCAGTGGAAGTGCAAACTGGCACTATCCTGATCCATGTCTAAAATCCATATATGAGTGAGTATATACCATGTTTGTCTTTTTGCGACTGGGTTACCTCACTCAGGATGGTTTCTTCCAGTGCTATCCATTTCGCTGCGAATTTCAAGATTCCATTATTTTTTTCTGCTGAGTAATACTCCATTGTGTAAATGTACCACATTTTCTCTATCCACTCTTCAGTTGAGGGGCATCTAGGTTGCTTCCAGGTTCTGGCTATTACAAATAATGCTTCTATGAACATAGTGGAGCAGATGCCCTTGTTGTATGAACTTGCCTCATTTGGATATATGCCTAAGAGTGGAATTGCTGGGTCTAGTGGTATATTAATTCCCATTTTCCTGAGGAATCTCCATACTGATTTCCAAAGAGGCTGTATGAGTCAGCACTCCCACCAGCAGTGGAGGAGTGTTCCTCTCTCTCCACATCCTCTCCAGCATAAATTGTCTTCGGTGTTTTTGATTTTAGCCATTCTGACAGGAGTAAGATGGTATCTCAGAGTTGTTTTGATTTGCATTTCCCTGATGGCTAAGGATGTTGAGCACTTTCTTAAGTGTCTCTTGGCCATTTTAGCCTCCTCTACTGAGAATTCTCTATTTAGCTCTGTACCCCACCTTTTAATTGGATCCTTTGGTGTTTTGTAGACTTGTTTCTTGAGTTCTTTGTAAATTTTGGAGATTAGCCCTCTGCCAGATGTAGAGTTAGTGAATATCTTTTCCCATTCTGTGGCCTGCCTTTTTGTCTTTTTGTCTGTGTCCTTTGCCTTACAGAAGCTTTTTAGTTTCAGAAGGTCCCATTTGTTAATTGTTGATCTCAGTGCCTGTGCCACTGGTGTTATGTTTAGGAAGTGGTCTCCTGTACCAACTCGTTGAATAGTATCTCCCACTTTCTCTTCTAAAAGTTTCAGTGTGGCTGGATTTATGTTGAGATCTTTGATCCATTTGGACTTAAGTTTTGTACAAGGCGATAAACATGGATCTATCTGCAGTCTTCTGCATACCAGTACCCAGTTACTCCAGCACCATTTGTTGAAGATGCTTTCTTTTTTCCATTGTACAGTTTTAGCTTCTTTGTCAAAAATCAAGTGTTCATAGGTGTGTGGGTTAAAATTAGAGCTTTCAATTCGGTTCCATTGGTCTACCTGCCTATTTTTGTACCAATACTAAGCTGTTTTCAGGACTATAGCTCTATAATAGAGCTTGAAGTCAGGTATGGTGATGCCTCCTGAAGTTCCTTTATTGTATAGGGATGTTTTAGAAAATACTGGCAAATTGAAACCAAGAATACATCAGAAAAACCATCCATTGTGATCATGTAGGCTTCATCCTAAGGGTGCAGGCCTGGTTCAACTTAACAAACATTCATCAATGTAATCCCCCATATAAACAAATTGATAAGGAAAAATCACATGATCATCTTACTAGATTCTGAAAAGGCCTTTGACAAAATCCAATACTCCTTCATGATAAAGGTTTTGGAGAGATCAGGGATAACAGGAACATACATAAACACAATATAAACAATATACAGCAAATGAACAGCCAACATCACATTAAATGTAAAGAAACTCAATTCGATTCCTCTAAAATCAGGAACAAGATAAGGCTGTCCACTCTCTCCATATCTCTTCCATATTGTACTTGAAGTTCTAGCTAGGGCAATAAGAAGATAAAAGAAGATCAAAGGAATACGAATTGGAAAGGAAGAGGTCAAACTTTCATGCTTTGCAGATATTATAGTTTACATAAGTGATGCAGAAAATTCTACTAGGAAACTCCTACAGCTGATAAATACCTTCAGCAAAGAGGCAGGACAGAAGATTAACTAAAAAAAACCAGTAGCCTACTATATACAGATAATAAATGGGCTAAGGAAGCAATCAGAGAAACATCACCCTTTACAGTTGTCACAAACAACATAAAATCCCTTTGGGTAAGCTTAATCAAACACGTGGAAGATCTAAATAACAAGAACTTTGAGTATTTAAAGAAAGAAGTTAAAGAAGACACCAGAAAATGTAAAGATTTCCCATGCTCTTGGATCAACATAGTAAAAACAGCAACCTTGCTGAAAACAATCCACAGATTCAATACAATTCTTCACAGACCTTGAAAGAACAATGCTCAACTGTGTATGGAAAAAAACAAAAGACTGAGGATAGCCAAAACAACCCTGTACAATAAAAGAACTTCTGCAGCCATCATCACCCCTGACTTCAAGCTCTATTATAGAGCTATAGTCCTGAAAGCAGCTTGGTATTGCCACAAAAATAGACATGTAGACCCTGGAATCAAATTGAAAATCCTGATATGGACCCACACACCTGATTTTTGACTAAGAAAATAAAATTATACAATGGAAACGAGAAAACACCTTCAACGAATGGTGCTGGAATAACTGGATGCTTGCATGTAGAAGACTGCAGATAGATCCATGTCTATCACCATGCACAAAACTTAAGTCCAAATGGATCAAAGACCTCAACATAAATCCAGCCACACTGAACCTTTTAGAAGAGAAAGTGGGGGGTACCATTGAACCAACTGGTACAGGAGACAGCTTCCTGAACATAACATCAGTAGCACAGACAGTGAGATCGACAATTAATAAATGGAACCTCAAAACCGAGAGAAGCTTCCATAAGGAAAGGACACAGTCAGCAAGACAAAATGGCAGCCCACAGAATGGGAAAAGATATTCATCAACCCATATCTGACAGAGGACTGACTTCCAAAATATACAAAGAACTCAAGAACTAGTAACCAAAGCACCAAATTGTCTAATTAAAATTGGGGTATAGAACTAAATAGAAAATTCTCAACAAAGTAACCTAAAATGGTTGAAAGATACTTACGAAAGTGCTCAACATCCTTAATCATCAGGGAAATGCAAATCAAAACAACTCTGAGATAGGATGTTACTCCTGTCAGAATGGCTAAAATAAAAAACACAATGATGGTGTATACTGGAGAGGATGGTGTATACTGGAGGAACACTCCTCCACTGCTGGTGGGAGCACAAACTTATTCAGCCACTTTGGAAACCAGTATGGTGGGCTTTCAGGAAAATGGGAATCAGTCTACCACAAGATCCAGCAATTCCACTCTTAGGCATATACCCAAAAGATGCACATTTGTACAACAAGGACATCTGTCCAGCTATGTTCATAGCAGCATTATTTGTAATAGCCAAAACCTGGAAACAACTGAAGAATGGATATAAAAAATGTGGTACATTAAAACAATGCAGCACTACTACTCAGCGGGGGGGGGGGGGATGGAATCTTGACATTCACAAGCAAATGGATGGACCTGGAGGAAACCATCCTGAGTGAGGTAACTCAGTCATAAAAAGACAAACATGGTATGTACTGCCTCATTTTATACATAGAGCAAAGGACTACCAGCATACAATCAACACAGTCAGCTAGAAAACAAGGAGTACCCTAATAGTGACATACATGGTCTCCCAGAGAAGGGAAAGAGACAAGATTCCCTGATCTAATTGCAAGCAGGGGGAGAGGAGAGGGAGCTAGGAGAAAGAGAAGGGGAGAAGAGGAGAGGAGTGGAGGACATGAGGGAGCAGGAAGATTAAGTCAGGAGTAGCAAAATGTCCAGAGATCTACAAGAATGACCCCGCCTGATAATCTAGGCAATAGTGGAGAGAGAGGCTACCTTAAATGTCCTTCCCTGATAAAGAGATTGATGACTACCTTATATGCCATCCTAGAGCCTTCTTCGAGTATAAGCAGAAGCAGACACTCACAGCTAAACACTGAGTCGAACTCCTGGAATCCATTTGCAGAGACGGAGGAGTGATGAGCAAAGGGGTCAAGACCAGGCCAGGGAAACCCACAGAAACAGCTGACCTGAACAAGGGGGGAGCTCCTGGACCCCAGACTAATAGCTGCAAAACCAGCATAGGACTGATCCCAACCCCAGAATGTGGTGTCAGTTAGGAGGTCTGAGCAATCTATCAGACCTCTGGTATTGGATCAGTATTTATGTAGTATATGAGCCCACTCCACGGAGAGGGATACTCCCTCAACCTAGAAACACGGGGGAAGGCCTTGCCCTGATCCAAATGATAGGACAGACTTTGAAGTTCCCCCATGGGAAGGCTTCACCCTCCCTGGGTGATTGGATAGGGGGCCAATGGGGGCCAGTGAGATGGGGAGGAAGAGGTAACTGGGATTTTCAAGTAAAACTAGCTTGATTCTAATTTAAATAAAAAATGTAACAAAGAAAAAAAAACCGATTTCTCAAGAGTCAATTCATCTTCGATTGAGCTACAGTGATTGGTTATGCTCCATGTATTAAAATCAGCTCTTTCCTTAAAAAACAAAGCAAAATGCAGACAAGTTGAGCTCAGAGGCCCATCTCTTTTAAAATGTTCTTTGGTTCTCATATTCTATAAAAGAAAACTTCACCCAAAGCATCATGCTGACTTACAAATGTGCCAGACCAAGTATTACCCCAGGTATGAAAACCTATTCTTTGGGATTTTAGAGCAATATGATTTTGGCAACAAATTATTGCTTACTTTGATGTAGATAATGAGGATAACTATGACTCTGGGTTATTGAAATTTATTTAGCCCCCTTTGTATCTATTTTTTGTAATCTTTGAGCAAAATAACAAAACTTGAGCAAGCTTTCTGACTTCTATGTTAAAATAATGATGACATAATTATTAACAAGATTCATGCCTGTTGGTGATTATGATCACTATAGTGCCATAGTTTACAATTAAGAAATTATGATGGATATAGTTGAATTGTATGACTTTATGCAGGGAAGGGGGTAAAATGCAAGAATTGTGGGTTAAATTATAAATGCCACCTTTGGCTCCGACATTTTAACACTTGGTACCCACTTGGAGGTGCTGTTTGTAGGGTGGTTAGGTTATATCAATTATTGTTACAGACTCTATAGACTATTGTGCCAGTCCAGTTTTACATCTGCACTGCTGGGACTAGGAGAATTCAAATAACTTCCTTAAAAATCTATGATAAAGCTAGGGGAGTAAGTATGCCACTTAGCTAGTCACTTTGATTTCTCTTCTGTCTATGAGCTGTGAGACACTGTCCCATCTCCTTCAGAAAAAAATGGTCTTTCATGATTGAAATGTACAACATTGGAAAACAAAAATCTTTCTTTAGTAAAAAGCTAAATATATATTTTTTGATTCAAGGTGTGTCAGTCATAGATACGTTTTGTTATCTTAGTTTTACAAATGGCCAAATAGTGAAATAAAGAGCTATAAGGCTTACATTGATGAACCAAATATGTCCAAATGTTTAATATAACAAAGAATTAATTAAAATATGCATGATCGTGGTGGTGCACAATTTTATTTCTAGCCATTGGGACAATGTAGCAGAAGAACTGTCAGTTTGAGGCCAACCTAAGCTATATAGTAAGACTTTGTTAAAAAAAGAAATATATTTCATAAAATATACAAACTCTTCATAAGTCATAATCTCTTCCCTGATCACTAACCTGACAACACAAATGCTGAGTAGTTTTCTTAAATCTCAAAATTAATCCATTGTTTCTCAAGAGTAGTTGCACATTATAAATATATTTGTTTACTTTAAATAGCACTATTTGGACAATAATCATACTGTTAAACCAGAAATTCAAATGGGTACCCTGTAAAGAAGGACAAGTGTAAAGAACATCTTATTTTTACCTCTATCAAAAGGACAAAGTCTGCTTGAAAGAGAGATTAAAGGTTATCTGACTTATCAATCAATGATGTTTCAAGAGGAACTTTTTGACCCAGCAGTTAGTGTTATAAAAGCTCCATGCTGACTGATCACAGCTGTGTCAGTGAGAAGGGTCTCCATGGATGCATTTGTGGTGTTGGTGTTTATTCTCTCCTGTCTGTTTCTCCTCTCACTCTGGAGACAGAGCTCTGAGAGAGGGAAGCTCCCTCCTGGCCCTACTCCTCTCCCAATTATTGGCAATTTCCTCCAAATTGATGTGAAGGACATCAGTGGATCCTTGACCAATGTAAGTATTCCTTGTGCTCCACCAATATGTTGATAAAGAAGATACATTGAAAGCTGATTTTAGTGAAAATCCAATATCAGAGGCAGTATTGGTGTAAATAACCATGAAGTCAAAATACTTTCAAAGTATTGTAAACTTTATGTCTTTTACAGCTGGCTTTTGCAGCAATTCAGTAAAGGGAGAAGTTTCAGGTGAAAGGAAATCCCGGATGGTTATAGACATCAAGTTCATTATCAGGAATGGGCATTCGAGGTGGCTTAGCTTGCCAATTGGTGTCATCCTTTTAGAACACTAGAGGTCACACTGGTGCCTGATCTGTCTTCTAACCTATGATTCCCTCTTCCCCCTATTCTACCTCCCCCACTCAACCTTCCTGTTCTCCCATGACCTACTCTCTCTTCCCCTCCCCCCCTCTTCTTCCCAGCTCCCAATCCCCCCCCACACACACACACAGGCCTCGCCGGGTTCCCCATCTCTTCAGAGGATCTTGCCTCATTCCTCTTCTCTTGGGTACTAAGCATATCTTTTAGGTTCTTTCCTGTTTCCCAGACTCTCTGTCAGTGGAAGTGAAGACTAGCACTATCCTGATCCATGTCTAAAATCCGTATATAAGTGAGTACATACCATGTTTGTCTTTTTGAGACTGGGTTACCTCACTCAGGATGATTTCTTCCAGTGCTATCCATTTCCCTGCGAATTTCAAGATTCCATTGTTTTTTTCTGCTGAGTAATACTCCATTATGTAAATGTACCACATTTTCTCTATCCACTGTACAGTTGAGGGGTATCTAGGTTGCTTCCAGGTTCTGGCTATTACAAATAATGCTGCTATGAACATAGTGGAGCAGATGCCCTTGTTGTATGAATTTGCCTCATTTGGATATTCCACTCTTAGACTATGTCCTATCTTAAAAAACAGTTTTACCATTATTGAAGATCAACAGCCAGTAATAGATTAGTCGTTAATCAGGTAGAATTTTAGATATCCATTTTTAAATAAGAATTGTGAGTATTTATTAAAAACCCTTTTATTTTTAAAAAGAGGATTGTCATCCATTTTTACTGAGGTTATCTACATGATGCTGGACTCTAAAAGAACTAACTGATGCCTAATTTAACTAAATATCAGTGGTCATGGAATAACACAAGAAATTTGAGAAATAAGTCAAGTTTCTGGCATATTTGGTGATATATGCATTTTTCATAATTGTAATACCTATGTCTTGAGCTAAGAATGCTGCCAGAGAAGGAACTGTTTTTCCAGGAAATATTTCATGATCATGTGCAGTGTGTGTGGTGCCAACTCTCTATGTTTGTAGTAGTATATTGCCAAATCTAGACTGCTCAACAGAATCATTTGTGCTGATTTACAAATTTTCATCTCACATCTAAGTGGGCCTGACGTTGTTGCTTTATTTCGGCATCATTTCATCTGTTTCTTTGGTCTACTTGTCTATTTTTGTTAGTACCAGACTGCTTATATCACTATAGCTCCATAATGTAATTTGAGGTCAGGTATTGTCATACCTTGAACAGCATTTTAGTTCTTAGGAGTCCCTTGACTACTCTTTGTTCTTTGTGGTCCCATATGAAGTCCTCTGTTGTTTTTCTAAACTGTAAATATGGCATCAGGAGTCTGATGCATAGTAGTCAATCTATAAATACAGAAGTATGGTTTAGTAGTAAGGGTGTTTTGTTTCTTGGTTTTTGCTTCTTCTCTGGTCTTCTGGCTAGAGTGTTTGAGTAGAGCATCTCCACACCTGTGGGCTGGATTTCCACATGACAGAGTGGAGTGGCCTTTGTTCAAATAGGGCATTTATACCCAATCTGGGGGACTGGAACATGTGGGTAAGACGGGAGGGTTGATTGTGTAGGGTGGGCAGGCACTGAGAGAGTGGGGCACTCAGCAGACAGGTAGAATTTTGGTGGCCAGCTTCTCATTGGCCATTTTGATGTGAAAATTCCTTGTAATTTTTGTGTAATAAGTAACTGAGCTTTCAGCATTTAGATGGTTCACTGTAGGTGATTGATAATTGATAATCAACATAATGTGACATAAATATGCTTCAGAACCATTTGAAGCCGATTTTTGCCTGAATAAAAATATTAAAATACAGTGAATGATCATGTTTGTGTGAACGAGGCTGACTCCATGGAGACTAAACTGACTTTTTTGCTACTATTTCCATTTTTCTTTCCGATTTCCAGTTCTCAAAAGTCTATGGCCCTGTGTTCACCCTGTACTTGGGCATGAAGCCCACTGTGGTGTTGCATGGGTATGAAGCAGTGAAGGAGGCTCTGATTGACCATGGGGAGGAGTTTGCAGGAAGAGGAAGCTTCCCAGTGGCTGAAAGAGTTAATAAAGGCCTTGGTAAGTAAGTGTTCATGTGAGTGCTGAATAGTGTTAGCTGTGAAAGTGGAGACTGAAACGAGGAGCTGGACTTCTTCCTGAGGTACAGGTTGGACCTCTCTGTGGTTTTCACCTATCAGATCTCATCTATTCACAGAATCTATTTCTAGTGTTTTACTATTTCTTCAGGCATTGTTTTTAGCAATGGAAGCAGATGGAAAGAGACAAGGCGCTTCTCACTCATGACTCTGCGAAATCTGGGCATGGGCAAAAGGAGCATCGAGGACCGTGTACAAGAGGAAGCACAGTGCCTTGTGGAGGAACTGAGGAAAACCAATGGTAAGTGCAGGTTTATACATTTACATTTTTCTTGAATCACGTGGTTTGAGAAAATCAACTGAGAAGGTCAGGAATTCTTCTTGGCCCATGTTTCCAGACCAGGGAAACAATGATGTTATTTATAGTTTTCCTTTCTTAGTTGAGTGTAATAGAATTTTCATCAATGACAGTGTCTTCTATAGAGTGATATCAAATTGTATTGTCATTTGTTTAAAGATTATTTACTACATTGAGAATGTTACACAATGTGTTTTGATTGTGATGCCCCACCGACTCTTCTGAGATACTCCCCCAAATATCCCACTTTTTGTATTCCACAAACCTGATTTGTGCTTGACATATATCATTTTTAAAGAAAATTTCATTAGTACTTTTACAATTTTGTACTTGTTTAAAAATATGTTTTAATTGAAATAGAATTATATAATTCCTCCCCTTTCCCATTCAATTCCTTTCCTGATGGCCTCCTTTTCCCCCTTTTCATTCTTTTCCCATTCTTCAATTTTTATCCACTTTTCTTTATTACTGTGTATATGCATGTACATAGACACATATGTACACAACTTCCAGCCCTGGCAAAGATCAAGTCACAAAACTCTCACCCACATTGAGAGGGTCTAGTTTTGTCCCATGCAGGTTCCCAAGCTGAGAGTTCATAGTGTGTAAGCTCCCACTAGTTCAGGTCAGCAGTCTCTGTGGTTTTCCACATCATGTTCTTGACTCCCTTTGTTCATACGATTCCTCCTCCCTCCAACAGCTGAACTCCAGGAGCTCAGCCCAGTGCTTGTCTATGGATCACTGCATCTTTTTCCATCTTACTGGATATACGTATATGATGATAATTAGAGTAGTCACTAATCTGATTAAAGGGGAAGGCCCTGTCAGACATCCTCTACACACTGCTAGGAGTCTTAGCTGGTGTCATCCTTGTGGATTCATGAGAATTTCTCTAACATCAGGTTTCTCCCTGACCCCATAATGGCTCCCTCTATGGAGATATCTCTTTCATTGTTCTCACCCTTGACCCCTCCCACAACTATGTCTTCTTGATCCCTGATGTTCCCATCCCACTCCTTTGCTTTCTACCAGCTTTCCCAGTATACCCAGGAGATCTTAACTATTTTTCCTTTCTGGGGCCCTCAATCTGTGTCCCTTTTAGGGTCCCCCCTTTACCTGTCTTCTTTGAGGTTGTGTACTGTAGTCTGGTTATCTTTCCCTTTACATGTAATATTCACTTATGAGTGAGTTATTGCCATTTTTGTCTTTCTGGGTCTCACTCAGGATTCTTTTCCTAGTTCCATCCATTTGCCTGTGAATATTGAGATGTCACTTTTTTTTTACAGCTGAGTAATACTCCACTGTGTAAATGTACCACATTTTCTTTATCCATTGTTTGGGTGTGGGGCATCTAGCTGTTACAAGTGATGCTGCTATGAACAAAGTTGCACACATGTTTTGTGGTATGATTGTGCATCCTTTTGGTATATACCCAAGGGTGGTATTGGTGAGTCTTGAGATAGATTGATTCTCAATTTTCTGAGAAAGCCTGAGTATTCTCCTCCTCCACTGTCCTCAGTGTTTTGGATCTTAGGTATTCTGATATTCTGATAGTTGTAAGATGGTATCTCAGAATTGTTTTGATTTGTATTTCTCTGATTGCTATGAATGTGGAGCAATTCCTTAAATGTCTTTTGACCATTTCAGTTTCTTATGTTGAGAATTCTCTGTTTAGATCTGTACTTGATTGGATTATTTTGTGTTTTGGTGTCTAGTTTCTTGTGTTCTTTGTATATTGTGGAGTTCAGTCCCATATCAGATGTAGGGTTGGTGAAGATATTTTCCC
The DNA here is from genome assembly GCF_017639785.1 of Mesocricetus auratus. Lineage (NCBI taxonomy): Eukaryota > Metazoa > Chordata > Mammalia > Rodentia > Cricetidae > Mesocricetus > Mesocricetus auratus. The sequence goes on along the minus strand of NW_024429182.1, from coordinate 21,797,517 downwards.
ATTCTGTAGGCTGCTGTTTAGTCTTGTTGACTGTTTCCTTTGCTTTAGAGAAGCTTCTCAGTTTCAGAAGGTCCCATTTATTCATTGCTGCTCTCATAGTCTGTGCTAGTGCTATTATATTTAGGAAGTGATTTCCTGTGTCCATGTGTTCAGGACTACTTCCGTTTTTCCCTTCTCTCTGGTTCAGTGTAACTGGATATAAGTTGAGGGGTTTGATTCACTTGGAGTTGAATTTTGTGCATGGCAACAGATATGGATCTATTTGCATTCTTCTGCGTGTGAACAACCAGTTATTCCAGCAACATTTGTTGAAGTTGTTTTCTCTCTTTCCATCTTACAATTTTGGTTTCTTTGTTAAAAAATCAGGTGATCATAGGAGTGTGGATAAGTATTCAAGTCTTTGATTAAATTCCTTTGATCCACGTGTCTGTTTTAATGCCAATGCCAAGTTGTTTTTATACTGTAGCTCTATAGCAGAGCTTGAGGTCACGGATGGTGACCCTGAGTTTTTTGTTTTTCCATAAAAAGTTGAGTATTGTTCTTTCAAGGTCTGTGAAGAATTGTTTTGGCATTTTAATGGGAATTGCATTGAATGTGCAGATTACTTTTGGTAGATTGCCATCTTCACTATGTATATCGCAACTACCCGAGAGCGTGGGAGATAGTTCCATTTTTTTTTTTTTAGATCTCCTTCAATTTCTTTTTCAAAGACTTAAAGTTCTTATAATACTGTGTTTTTCACTTGTTTGGTTGCTGTTTCCCTAGATATTTCATGTTATTTGTGGTTATTTTGAAGGGTCATGTTTCTCAGATTTATTTCTCATCCCTTTTAGCATTTCTATATATGAGGGCTACTGATTTTTTTTTAGTTAATCTTGTATCCTGCCACATTACTGAAGGTGTTTATCAGTTCTAGGAGTTTCCTGGTACAGTATTTGGCATCACTTAGGTATACTATCATATCTGTAAATGGACAAATAATATCATAAAAAGTTGATTAAAAGACATTTAAGTGTGCTTGTACATGCTCTTAATTCTAGTACTCAGGAGTCAGAGACAGGTAGATATCTGTGAGTTCAAGGCCAGCTTGGTGTACATAATAAATTACTAGACAACCAAGGCTATTCTTTTCTTAAAAACAAAACATTAACAAAAAATACAATCAGGAAGAAATAAAAATTCAAGGCTGACATTAATTAACAATGTAAAAACTCACAAACAAAAATGTAGAGAATCAATGAAGAGTTGTTCTTTGAAAAATTAATGAGATTAAAAAATAGTTCAGTAAAATTAACCAAAAGAGAGATATGGCCCAAATTTCTAAAACTGCATATGAAGTAGGAGACATTACAACACACACTTTGTAGTTCTGGTTGTCCTGGAACTTACTCTGCATACCATCCTGACCTCAAAGTCACATATCTACCACCCTAGTGCTGGGATTTAAGGTATGTGCCACTACTGCCTACCCAGAAATTCAGACAATCTTTTTAATTATTTTTTATTTATTTAGAATCATTCTTATTTTACAGATAAATCCCAGTTTCTTCGCACTCCCAATCTCACATGCCCACCATTGACCCCCCATGCCATCCCCTTTCTGTTCCCCAGGAAAGGTGAGACTTTCCATGGGGGATTATCAAAGTCTGTCACATCATTTGGGGCAGGGCCTCGCTCGTCCCCTGTGTGTCTAGGCTGAGAGAATACCCCTCTATGGGAAATGGGCTCCCAATGTACATTCATAAACTAGAGACAAATACTGATCCTCAACTAGATGCCCCATAGACTTCCCAGGCCTCATAACTGACATCCAGTTCAGGGGGCCTGGTTCTGTCTTATGTTGGTTTCCCAGCTGTCAATCTGGAGCCCATAAGGCCCCTCCCTTGTTCAGGTCAGCTATTTCTATGAGTTTCCCTGCCTGTTCTTGACCCCCTTGCTCATCACTCCTCCGTCTCTACAACTGAATTCCAGGAGTTCAACTCAGTGCTTAGTTGTGAGTCTGCTTCTGCTTTATCAGTCTCATTATAGGGGAAGATCATTTAAGGTAGCTTCCCTACTATTGCTTAGATTGTTAGTTGGTGTCATCCTTGTAGATCTCTGGACATTTCTCTAGTGCCAGATTTCTCTTTACACCTATAGTAGGTACCTCTATTATGGTATCTCTTTTCTTGCTCTCTACTCTTCCCCAGACTCAATCTTCCTGCTCCCTCATGTCCTCCTCCCCCTCCTCTTCTCCCCTTTCCTTTCTCCTAATTCCCTAATCTCTTCCCCTGCCCTGTGATCGCAATTTGCTCAGGAGATTTTACCCCTTCTCCGAGGAGCCATACATGTTTCTCCTTGTTGCCTAACTTCTCTGGTGGTGTGGATTGTAGGCTGGTAACCCTTTGCTCTATGACTAATATCCATATATGTGTGAGTACAAACCAAATTTGTCTTTTTGTGACTGGGTTATCTCACTCAAATTTCAATATTCCACTGTTTTTCCCAGTTAGTAGTACTCCCTTGCGTAAATGTACCACATTTTCTTTATCCATTCTTCAGTAGAGAGGCATCTAGGTTGCTCCCAGGTTCTGGCTATTACAAATAATGCTGCTATGAACATAGCTGAACAGATGTTCTTGATGTATGAAAGTGCATGCTCTGTGTATATGCCTAAGAGTAGAATTGCTGGATCTTAGGTAGACTGATTTCCATTTTCCTGAGGAACTATCATACTAATTTTCAAAATGACTGCTCACGTTTGCAAAGTGTTTTCTTTGTGTATTTTAATGATATTTCTCTAATTGTCTCTAATTCTTCAGGCTCACCCTGTGATCCCACGTTCATCTTGGGCTGTGCTCCATGCAATGTGATATGCTCCATTATTTTCCAGAATCGTTTTGATTATAAAGATAAGGATTTTCTTACCTTCATGAAAAAACTAAATGAAAATGCCAGGATTCTGAGCTCGCCCTGGTTTCAGGTGAAGTAAAGATCTTTTCTTTCTGGAAACACCTTTATAGCCTTTCATTCTCACAGGTCAAATTCAATATGGACCAAGAAGTGAGGTGAGCAGACACCATGGTTCTGAATAAGATATTATGGAAAGAATACCTGGAAGGCAGGTCTAAGCCCTTTTGCTATATAAATAGCAAAGCTGAAGGGCAAATTCCAGGTAGCTCAAACCGGCTAGTTCCCTATCCATTTCCAATAGATGTTCACAGAACTGTATGTATATAAGACTGCACTCAAATCTAAAAGAGCTGCCAGCTGTTCACAGGACATTATTCTATGAATAGTTCTTATCCTCTTTTCTGTTATTAAACATATATATCTTGAACATATTGCTAGGCAGGAATATTTCAGTTTAGAAAGAATATTCTCTTAAAGGATAAAGAATATTAATGGCAATGAAATCTGCCAGGAAATACTGAGTAGTTTCAGTGCTTTGATGTGTCAGCTGGAATCATAGTTGACAAACAGGTAGAAAGAAGATGAGTAATTTAATACTGTGTGGCCCACACCCATCTTCTCAGAGTTGTCCTAGGCACACGTGGCACCTTCTGTACTCTTCATAAAGAATGGCTGTGATCCGGGAACTCAGGGCAACAAGGCACCATGCAGTCAGACACGACTATGCCAAGCAAATGCATGGTGTGGTATGGGAAAGACAGAGAGTTAAAATGGTTCATGTCCTGTGGAGAGAGACACAACTCAAGAGATGAAGCGGTGCAGAAAGGGCTGAGGTGGATGTCTTAATTGCCATCCAGGGAGGGCCATGGTGATGTCTGGGTCTCGGCTGCTTCCAGGACCCACATCTGGGTTCATCGCCCTGTTGCAGGGGTGGTCTGTGTTGATGTCCATAGCTCCTGATAGCACTGAAGGCCAAGATGGAAGGACTGCACAGGCCCAAAGAATGTGCACCTGGGAGATCTGACTCCACCCCTCATCTGCCATATGGTGACTTGGGTGGGGGAGAACTGATCTCCCTCTCCACTGCTTGTGGCAGGTGAGACAGTTAGCAGGAGAGCTGCTCTTGCAGACACTGCTGCAGAATGCAGGGAGCAGACCATGACCTTGCCTGGGCTGCACAGCAGAGCTGACAGTGTCCGCAGGGGTGCAGGCGACTCAGCCGTGAAGTTATCAGTGTGGGAGAGCTGGTCTCACTGCTTGTCTGTCATGGATGGTGTGGTTGGGGAGAGATGTTCCCTTTACCCTCAGCCCCTCACCACCTGAGGCAGATGAGTGAGCTGACCCTTCCCCTTACCAGTCCTAGCCTGGGAAGCAAAGTAGAGCTGACCCTGTTGGCAGAGGCACAGGTGAGCTGGCTCAGAGCATGTGAGAATGGAAATGCTGACCATACCTCTTCATCTGCCATGTGGTGGTAAGGGTGAGGCAAACATGCCTTCCTCACCCTGCTTCTGCCCCCTGTGGTGGGTGAGGTTCCTGACCTTCCTCCTTACCAGCTTCAGCACCTGGGAAAGTGGGCCCTGTGCCTCCCCTGGGCAGTACAGCAGAGCTGACCCTATTGACCCTATTGATTGGGGTGTGGGCTAAGTGAACCAGCCTAGAGAATGTGAACATGGCAGATCTGGTCTCTCCCTTCATCTGTTTTCTGGTGGTATCGATTGGGGAGAGAGTCCCTTCCCTCCCTTGCAACCTGTGCCATGTGGGAGGGCTGGCCCTGGGGTCATCAGAGTAGGAGAGTTGTTCCTGCCCTTCACCAGCTCCAGCATTTGGAAGAGTGGCCCCTGAGTCGATCAGCCCCTGATATCTTGTGGAAGAGCCAATTCTGAGGGCATGAAAGAAGCCCATTGCTTTAACGGGTGAACTAGCCAGGGCAACACCATAGATCTCACCTGGTCATGAGAGAAGGGGGGGGGGGAGTTGGAGGGATGGCCATCACTGCAACTCCCCAGACCCAGAACTAGGGTTATGATTAGATCACCTCAACATCTACCCCTTCTGTGATCTGCTGGAGCACAGGAATGGCTGGTCCTGCGGGCCCACAGCTAAAAAACATATTCACAGTGCTGGGCAACAACAGGATATCCAAGTAAACTCCCAGTAAGGGGCCTGGTATTTATAGTGTAATAGAAACCAGAGACCTCAAGCCAGACCAATGGCTCCTTGCAGTGAACACATGCAATTAAAGATATATGGATAAAGGGGTTTATTATGTGACTCCTGTCACACTGCAGTTTCCATGATGAGATATTTTTCTCTTTAATTTATTTTATTTGAGGAGGTTGCAAGGGCTGCGGGTAGATGTGAGGGGATGCAGAGGTAGATGGGATCAAGATGCACAGTGTGACAGACACAAAGAATAAATACAAAGCAAGTTAAAACAGAATGGCTGTGATCATAGAGAAATCCCCAAGGGCTGTGCTGCACTTTTTTTCAAATTCTCTTGGAGCCTCACCCGCTTCCTTTCATGTCATGGGTCAGTTTACAAGAGTTCAAAATGCATGTGTTACTTTTTTTTTATACAAATCAAGGTGCCTGTATCTCTTCATTGCTTCTGCCATCTAAGACCTGTAAATGATGATGATTTACATCATATACTATTTCAGACTTGAGGGAATAAGTGGAACAATCCATCAGTCAATTCACATAAATATCTTTTATAATGAAAATGATCTGTGAATGTGGAAACTTAATTACGATCTTTGATCATTTGGTCATATTTCTACTATCACAGAGAATAGTTACACACATGAAAAAACACCTCCTTTTTGTGGGACACTATTTTTTTATTCATGTCACAATCTATAAACCTGACTTGATCTTGCTATATATTATGGATATGTGTATTTCCTCATATCTGTTTCTTTAATAAGTTTTTTGGCAAGGATTAGAGAGATGGATCAGTACGAAGGAGTGTGTGCTAATATTCCTATTCTTCCAAAGGACCTGAGTACAATTTTTATATCTTTGGCCTCCAAGGCACCCACACATACATGGTACACACATGTATACATGCATACACATGCCACATACACCACTAAAATAAAACAGTACATCTTATCAAAAATATCTTTGATTTTGTAGGTCTGCAATAATTTTCCTTTATTAATTGACTACTGTCCAGGAAGTCATCACAGAATAACAAAAAATATCAATTATATTAGAAGTTACCTTTCGGAGAAAATGAAAGAACATCAGGAATCATTGGATGTTGCAAACCCTCGGGACTTTATTGATTACTACCTGATTAAACTAAAGCAGGTAAAATGTTAATATAAATTTATTTTATTGTTTGAGCATTTTGTGGTTTGTTGAGCACCAAAATCTTTATCAGAGATGTTTTAAATCAGTTGTAAAATAAAAAGTAAAAACCAGAGACTGTTACTGAGTTTCAAACTTCAGGAGGAATATCAGAAATGCAAAGCAGCCAGGCACTAGTATCTTACCTCTACTTCAGGGTGAATGGGCTGATCCTATCTCCATTAGCTGAAACAGATTTATTCATCAACCAAAAAGAGAAACATACATGAACAGCATGCAGAAGGACATACCCAATCATCTCCTTTTTCTGTCTAAATAAAAAGTAAGCTTTTAATTTTAACATAGTAAAACTACATATGACAAACTGATATAAAGCAAGAATTATAGTTACAATATTTAGTCCACTAATACTTGACAAAATTTAAGGAAAATATTCTATCATCTATCCTATATTTGTGAGTCTAAACTTTTATATGTAACATATTTTATCATAACTAAGGAAAACCATAATGGTAACTATCTGTCTTCAGCTCCATCAAATACTCCAGAAGGATAATATTAAACTCTAGAATGAAGTGGTTTGGAGAGAACTATGCCCACATTCTCACATAGTGTTTATGAATGTTTTTCTTCATTTAAATGGAGTTGGTTATAAATGGCTAATTATCACAGTCGATCTCTTTCTAAAGAGAAAAGGAATATGTTGTAGAAAGGAATACTTTTCATTGGTATTGATTTTGCATTATTGACAAAATTTAAAGTCATTTTTGTTATCTGTTTATTTCTACTCTTGTTTTTGTGTTTATACAGCTTTTTCAAAATGAAACATGTACTAAAATACAGATTATAGTTACTCAAATATTTATGTTAGTTAGGTTTTCTATATATACAGTGATACACTTCAAATGATTAGGTGTTCTTCAAATCCTTTCAAAGACTTACAGTATGTGGCATTTAAAATGGTTTATTAGGGTTTTTCACAACAATGAGACACAAGTGTTCCTGCCACACCGCCTTGCTGCAAAGGAAGGATGTAGTACTCCCTTCTTGCATTTACATAAAATCTTGGCCATTCATCTAAATTCATGTTGTTTCAGTACTTCCTCCATTCTTTGCAGCAAAATTCATTTCACAATTTAATAGCACAATGCACTTATTCCTTATAGATGGTCATTTGTGTTATTTCTACCTGTGGCTCTTCATATGTATGGACATGTTTCTTCAAAGCTTATTTTCACTTCCTCTGTCTATATCCCCAGGACTTGGGTTTCTGATTCAACTGATAATACCTATCTCTCTTGACCAACTGCTAAAATAGTCACATTAATATACTATTTTGTATCTATGAGATCCAAACAACTGCCAAAAGTCATAACTTTGAAACTTTATTATTAACATCAATTCAGTGAGTCTGAAGTGAAACCTCAGGGCAGATTTTATTTTTTTAAATAAACAGTGAAAATGGACATATTTTTAGGTGCTGTTTTGCCTTTCTGTGTCTACAGAGAATTTTTATTCAAATATTTTTTTCCAGTGGATTGCTTGCTGTGTGGAACTATAGAATTGTGTGTGTATCTAGATACCAATCTTTCAATATAAAAGACATGGAAACATGTTTACATCCTGTATGTTGTCCTTTCCACATTCTTATTTATGTCCTGAATGTATTATCTTTTGTCATAGATGAAGTCCATGTGTTTTTGGTATTTTTTGTGAAATCTATGAGTACAAATAATAAGGAACGAGGCTTATCCCTATTTCACTCTTGTAGCATGCTTCTCTTCATGTAGTTATATTGCTATTCTGCCTTCACTTGCTAAATACCCTTCCTTTACATGGCACAATCTTGGAACTCAGGTGTAAAAATCTTGGCCATAGATGTTTGGGTTAACTCCTGGCTATCAAAGTTCTGTAACACTTGAGTAAGATCTTTTAAACAATTGTTTTATGTTTGATACATATGTTTTATTTATTTTGTAATATGTTGTTTATTTTTTGAAAATCTCATATGATGCAATTTGAACACAACCCTCAACTTTCATTATTCTCCTCTCCATCCTCTCATCTCTTCCTATCAACCATTGTGTTTTCTTTTTTTCCCCTTTTTTCCCCATTGAGTTCAGTTTCTGCTCCTCACCTATACTCAGTCCTGATACATGATCAACCTACCAGGGGTCACATAATTGAAGTAAATTGACTTTCCCATTCCCAGAAACTAATCTGCTAGTGGATTTCATATTTCCTCTCACCAGTTTTGCTTGGTTTCTATTGGGTGAAGCATACACAGTTTTTGTGCAGGCTGACACAGTCACTTCAAGTTCATCTGTCCTTTTGTGTCCAGAAAACACTGCTTCCTTGATGTTATTGGTCACTGATGTCTCAACATTTCTGTCCCGTCTTCTACAAAGATACTACAATCTTCTGGAGAGGAGTGTGTCATGATTTAGGAGTGAGCAGGTTGCAATACTTTATTCTCTGTACATAGAGCAGTTAGGTTTCTCTGTATTAATTGCCATCTTCTGTAAGGAGAAGTTTCTCTGATGAAAAAGTAAGAGAGTTGTCATCTATGGATATAGTAGTTCATCAGTAGGGAACATTTTACCACTATGCTCATTAGTCCATTGGACTAAGAGAGTTGACCACCAATTACAACCCCCTTTAAACTGTGGCAGATATGTGTCCTACCTAAAAAAGTGGACCTTAGATCCAATCAGAAAGTTACTGTTTGCTCCCATGAGTTTGGTGTAACTATTGCACTAGTGGGCACTACTTATCAGCCAAGGCACTGTTGTAACTTGTAGGTTCACAGCTGGTGACTTTGAGAATTACTTTTCTCCCCTACTTACACACATATCACATTCCAGCACCACAAATACTAGCCAATAGGGATGAAGTTTCTTGATGAGTAACAGATTGATTTCTTTGTTTTCTGAGGCTGAAATATATCATGTCAGCAAATAGGGTTTTCTTGTCAAGTTTTGGAGAGTAAGCAAGAATATTGCCAATTACCTGTGACACTTAATGATATATGTGGCTCTATTGACAAATGACTCAAAAGGATGTAATCTTTTACTGGTCCTGAGGCATGTATCCCAAGATTAGACCTACCACACATTCTTCTTCATATGGTTTTGCTGGGAGAAATAGAAAATGAATAAATGTTTCTTTGATGTTTTTAAGGCATAGAATTATAAACCTGTATACACTTATGTGTGGATAATTGTCGCACCTGCTGTGCGGCCTGCATCCGAGAATGTAGCGAGGTGGTCGGGATAGATGACACAGAGACCGGTTGGTTGCTTTAAGAAAACTTTATGCTTCCCAAGTCAGCTTAGGAGGAGATTTCAAGTCCGCTTAGGAGAGAGAAGTCTCAGGAGTAGTCTCTCCAAGAAAAAAAGAGCTTCCCTTTTTAAGGACTTTTGCCATCCATTTACATACCATTCTTTCCACTTCTCACCCTCCTGGCTGGTGGTTTAATCTCTGGCCCCAGAATCGGGGAGACACCACAGGGGGCGGGGGACAGGAAGAGGCATCTAGCTGTAGGGGGTGTGACAGTCATGGTATCTCAGTGAGCGAGCCCTTATCTGAGCCCTATCAAGAGCTTTAAAGCACTGAATTGTTACACAGATGCCTGCTCCCAGGCCGAAGGGGAAGTGGGTTTCTGCTCAAGGTCTGGTGTCCCCACAGATAATCATATCAATACAAGAGTTAGGCTAGTAAGGAATTAGGGTGATATTGAAAGTTATAAAACCTGTGCCGTATTCTTTGAAATCATATATTAATTTCTGCTCTACTCTACATCCCATATTTGTTGGCAACAATATAAAACAAAATTGTGTAGAAGTCTTATTATAAAAATCTTGTACATAAATAAAACATCATGTCTAATTAACTAGACCCAAGGTATATACAATTCAGTAAACTTCTTCTATACATGTAGAATAACCATTTGACATGGAAGCTATGGAATTTTACTTTAAATTTTACACTTTCTATAACAAATATATAAGCTTATGTAAAATCGTAGAGTCATTGTAATCAGATGGGCTAATAAATAATTTGCCAAATTATCACATCCAATTATTCTTAGGGAAACTACAATCAACAATCAGAATTTTCACCTGAAAATCTGGCAACCACTGTGAGTGATCTGTTTGCTGCTGGGACAGAGACAACAAGCACAACGCTGAGATATGCTCTCCTGCTCCTGCTGAAGCACCCACACGTCACAGGTAAGGACCCACAGTGCTCCTTTATGATGATGGAAAGACTCTTCTCTGGAAGGTATAATGCTACAGGCATGGCCAGTGTACATTGTCCTGTGGATACATGTTCTTCTATTCTAAAATGTCATGTCTTTAATAGGTTCAATGTAGCTGGATTTACCTTTGATCCATTTGGATTTGAGTTTCTGCATGGTGATAGAGATGGATCTATCTGCAATCTCTACATATCCACATTCAGTTATGCCAGCACCATTTGTTGAAGATGCTTTCTTTTTTCCATTGTATAACTTTAGCTTGTTTGTCAAAAATCAGTTGTTTGTAGGTGTGTGGGTTAATGTGCATTTTGAGAAGTATCCAAAATATTTGGATTCTTTAAAAGCATTTTCCATTGATGTAGAAAATGAAAATTAAGATAGTTTATCACTTCAGAAGTCCATTTCCTTAATATCTGTTGAACAATGATTCATTTCAACTGTAACAATAGTGTTTCCTTTTATATTGTTCTTTAAAACAACTCCCATGTTTCAGCATATATGAAAAACATCCTTCTTCCTGTATCTAATATATACTGCATGATAAAAGTATAAATATGAATCAAAATTTGTATTTTAGGATAGGAAGAGATAACAATAAGCAGCCAAGTAGTCTTCACTAAATTACTGAAACAACAGTGTAACGAATAGGAAAAAATAGAACAGGAAATGTGATGTTGAAACATAAATGTTAGATGTCTTCTTCCACAGAAATAAAAGTTTAATAGAGAACAATATTGTATACTGGATGCTGGCCTTGTTGAAGTTCCCTCCCTAATTCCATTCAGCAGGTGACCCCTCTCCCAGATATAAATTATTATAAGAAACTAATTCAAAGAAGCCCTTTACCTGACACGTTGATGATTGACAGGGAATGAGCAATGTATACGGATGACTGGTGAATTTGGGAAAATTTGATTTATATATTTTGGATATTTGTCCTCTATTGGATGTGCAGCTTGTTAAAATCTTTTTCCATTCTGCAGCCTGCAGTTTTGTCCTAATGATGGTATCTTTTGACATACAGAAGCCTTTCAGTTTCACTAGGTCCCAATATGTTATTGGTAATGAAGTGAGACAAAAGGGGAAAGGTGTATGTCTTTTGCATGCATTTGTTCATATAGATGATGTAGATACAAGTGAAGAATCCATTTCCCATATCTGATAGTCATAAATGTTGTACATATATGGGCATATAAGACAGTCATTTTACAAATATAAGTATATTTCAGAAGTAGGTGAAGAGGTTGATCTTCTTCAATATGGGGTGTGAACAAAATAGAAGAGTTGTTTTAAATTGCATACATGGGACACACACACACACACTTGTTCTTAAATACATATAAATTAGAATTTGACTGTAAGAGAATATTGTATTTAGACAGAGATGTAGTATTTGATTTCTTATGTGCTTTACCACAGAGGAAAGCATTGTCACTACATTGTTTTACTTGATACTTTTAAATACTTTTACTTTGTAGCCATTATAGCTAGTAATTAGTAATTATATGCTGATCTATCATAATATCTATATAGAAAGACAGTGATATAAACCTGAAACACAGCATTTCTGTATGAATATATGTATAAATGCTTTTACCCCTAAAGGAAATAATGAATATTTATAATTCCATGGAACACCTACATTATGCTGTGTATGGCCTGACACCTTGACAACATGTCACGTTTCTATTCCCTCATTTCTCACTGTGATCAACCAGCTAAAGTCCAGGAAGAGATTGATCAAGTGGTTGGCAGACACCGCAACCCCTGCATGCAGGACAGGAGCCACATGCCCTACACAGATGCCATGATTCATGAGGTCCAGAGATTCATCGACCTCATCCCCACCAACCTGCCCCATGCGGTGACCTGTGACATTAAATTCAGGGACTACTTCATTCCCAAGGTAAGTTTGTCTCTTTTCTGCTGCATCTCTGTCCTCTTGATGTTCCCAGGTTCACAGTGTTGTTCCAGTCCTCTGAGCCACTCAGGGCTGCTGTGGTTTGTACTGCTCCATGATCAGGAGGGCAGCGCTACTACAGGTACAGAGATATCTGGTAACGATTCTTCCACATTTGTTCTCTCTTCCAAACACTGTTGGACAACGCTTAGGTATTTCTGTTTGAATGTTCAAACATTTTGTCAAATTTGCAAAAGTCTTTTCTAGATTTTATCATTATAAGAAAAGAAATCTTCTAATCAGAAAGAATCAATATCCTGAATTCTTCAACTTCCTTAATAAGGCTATATCATTCAATCATTTATTTATATTGATTTCTTTTCCATAATGTAGCCTGAAAATAACTTCTTAGAGATATCCTGAATTATTAATGTCTGTTATTATTTTTCTAGTGCCTCTGCTATTCTTTGCATCTGCTTAAAGAAGACATGTTTATGTAATCATTTTGTTGGTCTTATTTTTATCTGAAAATGAATTTTATTATTTCTAATGATGTGTCTGTAAACATATGTGTGATTTGAAGATGTTATGTATACTAGTAGTTTTCAATGTACTTTTTGTATCCCTGTATTCTTAGTTTCTCTTCTGTGAGATGAATTTCAGGATAGGGATGAACAGGCATGGTTGCAGTAGGCATCACTGTAGGCTGAGTTTTCCTGCCATTACTGCCTGATCCCAGATCACCAGCAACCACTTCCCAAATAAGTGACTTGGAGATATAATACTAATTGTAAATGCTTCGGTAATATCTCAGCCTTTCTACTACTTAACTCTTCCAATTAATTTAACCCACATTGCTTATCTATGCTTTGCCACGTGGCTCATGGCTTGATATCTCATTTTTCTACATATTGTGCTTCTTCAGTGACCAGCAGACATGTCCTGTGACTCTGCCCTACTTTTCCCCATCATTCTTCTAATTTGGTTGTCACACCTATAATTTCTATTTGCTACTGGACAATCAATCAGAGTGACAAATCTTCACACTATGCAAATGGATTATTTCACAGCACATCAACTGTCACATTTCTGATAAGAATGACAACTGTAACTCTAATATCTCCATATCAAGTTTGATGTTTTAGGGACACACTGATAGTTGTGAAGATCAGATAAAAATTTTGGGTATGATTTACTTAAGGATGTAAGAGATACTTTATTCTGGAGCCAATTATGTATGGTCATGGCCCAGGAACACAGATTTTTTACTTTGAGATAAATATTATTTCAAAAGTTTGTCTCTTTTCTAAATTGTTCTCTGAACCCATTTTATGGGTCTATGTATTATTTCCTCTTTGAAGACAATATAAAACTTCTTATTGAGTACCAGATTCTACAGATGAATAATTCAGAATTTTTATATGAAAATCTTCATCCAGAAAGGATCAAGTTCTTTCTTCTGGAGAGTCTTGTAGTTTTTCAAGGTGGGGTGGTACAAAAAGATATTGATAAGGTTTCAGTTACTAACATCATGTAGAGATTATGGAACTAATTTTTCATGTGACATGGAGTTTTGTGTTGTGATAACAGATTTAGTATATGGGTTAGGTGGCCAGAGTGCTCTGTTTGACTAAAGGACACTCCTGAGGTAAGATCGTTGTGGGGTCTATGGCTAATATGCAAAACTTGTTTATGTCATAAAATAAGTGGTAAATAGAACAAAGGACAAATTAGAACAGTATATCTCCTTGTAGCTTCTTTGGGTGTAAGGTCCAGTTTGAGGAGAGAGTTGCCTAAACTCAACTTATATCTCATTTTCCCTTTGTGGTTGGATGATGTTATGACTGGTCTCTTTGTGGTCCACTCAAGTAGAATATAACATTCTTTTATTTTATAAAACAACCTGGCTATTTCACAGCTGATTCTCCCATTTGACAAATAGGACAAGTGGCTACTTTGATCAGAATGGAGCCACTCATCTCAGCAGAACTAATGGTTTAAGAAGGAACCAGTGATCTTTGCCATAACTGTCTGGTAGATATCAGGTTTTCTAGTTCATAAAAACTTTGCTGTCCCTTTAGAGACATTGTCATTATAGCAGAGAAACAGTCACAGACAATGTATACACAAATGCTTATGAATATCAAACATTCAAGTCCTATTGATACTAGAAATTAATTTTCACATAATTTATATATGTAAATAATAGGCCTTTTAGTTTACAAAATATAACCATATTCTAATTTTGTGTGGCAATGCTGTGAAAGCTTTTAGACCACATACCTAGAAATTTTGATAAAATATAAGGTTAGTTTGTGTTCTAGTTGAAGAGACCTTTCCAGCTCCATCTCCCAGCAATTAATGGATATCTTCAGAAGCTCTATTGATTTAGCTGTCATCAGATCATGACATTATACCTTACCATTAATCTTATTTAGATTTTATTTTCTCCCTCTCCTCCCCATTCTATTACTTCCTTTCTTTCTCCCAAACAGTCTTCATGTGGTTTTCTGACACATATACATATGTACATTTCTGTGTTTGTGTCTGTACATTCATATGGATAACTGTGTATGTGACTGCACACCTCTACTCGGGTACATAGCCCTACATTTATTTTCTTATCATATATATACTGTAAACAGGGAAAAAAGAGTGGTATTTTTCTTTCCAGATTTTCACTATTGTTCTTAATGAATAGTCTCCTATTTCATTCAAAACACTCAATGAACTATTCCATCTGGAACCTGATTCACATGTGACATGTGTAGACAGATGTGATGCTCTATAGCAAACAGTGGTCAGAGAAGATTGAGTCTAATCTGAAGGAAAGGAAGAGACTCAATATTTTTAGTTCAAGTACTCATGTGAAATGTCACTGAAGGCACTTTAGTCACACCACTGTGCCCGGCCTCAAACTCCTCCCTGCTCCTAATGTGCTCTGTGTGTTGAAACTTCTTTACTGTTCTTTTAACATTACACCCACTATGGAGCTGAAGGTGAACAAGGTTATTTTCTTACAGTGTTTTAGCTTTATGATGTATTTTTTTTGTAACTTGATTTCTCTCTGTGGGTTGTTATAGGGAACAACGATAATAACATCACTGTCATCAGTGTTGCATGACAGCAAGGAATTCCCCAACCCAGAGGTATTTGACCCAGGCCATTTTCTAGATAAAAATGGAAACTTTAAGAAAAGTGACTACTTTATGCCCTTTTCAACAGGTAAGTGAAATTAATTTCCATGGACCAGTGTCAGGAGAATTTGTGGAGGCTTACATACTGGCTCCCTAATTGGCTTTAGACTTTCAATGATCAGGGGTACCAGTTTCAAGGTTCAAGTGCTGTCATAAAAAAGAGATTTCTTCCCTGTCAGGATATGTTCAATATTGAGAAAGCTAGAATGTAGTCTATTTGTTTTCTTCCTTTAGCTACATCAGAGAAATACTAAAGTAAGGAAAATTCGTTTACAATTTTCTCACTCACCATGAAAATGGAGACACCGTAATTTACATTCATGTATTTTTTGCTGTGTCAATTACCTCTTTACTCTACTATGTAATCACAAGTCTCCAAAAAAAAACAATCAATTCTTGAAAGCCTCAAGTGCCTTTGGTAAACACCTGAAGGAACAATACTTATCAAATACCAGTTGGAATAGGGCAAGGAGAGAGTCTCCCAGATCTCTGGGCTATTAGGGATAAATCATCACATTAATCTCTCAAATCTTATGTATTTATTAATGGCAAAAATGGAGCAAAATTCCAATACACGATATCTTTGCTGCCTCACAATGCATGGGTAATGGAGAAGTATAACTATAAAAAGGTCATGAACCATTAGAATACAGCATTTTTCACAGTTCAGAATGCCAGAAGCTTCGAGAGCATCATGAGAAGATGGAGACCTTGTCCTTGTGGCAGGACACTCTGCCCAGATGATTGAGAACCCTCTTCCTTCTCATTCAGGGTTAGAGTCATTGACAATGATTCAACATCTTCAGTGTGCATGCTGCCTTTGAATGTGCAGCTTCTGTCCTTGGCTTTGTTATTTTTCATAATAAACACTGAACCCCTCTTCCACCATCTCCCAGGCCATCTGATTATAGATTTTAACAACCACACCAAGCTAAAAATATTTTTGAACAATGTAATTCTTAATTGTGTAGGTTAATTGAGCAACAAATTTGTTCTACATTTTTCTATTTTCCTAATTCTGTCCTGTCATGCAGCCATCCTTCTACCAACCCATCCAATAATGTTCTCTGCATTCATAGCTTCTTGTGTCAGTTAAAACCATTGTGATTCTCACATTTACAAATGAGCATAATAATCTTTTTATTTTTCCCCCCTAGGAAAACGGATGTGTGCAGGGGAGGGCCTGGCACGCATGGAACTGTTTCTATTCCTGACCACCATTTTACAGAACTTTAAGCTGAAATCTCTGGTTCACCCTAAGGACATTGATACAACCCCAGTACTGAATGGATTTGCCTCTCTGCCACCCTCCTATCAGCTCTGCTTCATTCCTGTCTAAAGAAGATACGACTTTCTGGCCTAGGATGTGTTGTTTTCTCCAATCCCCTCTAGACCTTCAATCCATCAGGGACAAAGTGTCCTCCCTACCCTCTCATGTATTCCCATTCAATGAAGTCCCAAGAAACACCTGTCAATCATTTTGCAATATCTGGAATCACTGCATAAATGTATTTCTATTTGTTATTCTTTGTAACAGTGTTACTATTCCTTGTGCTAATATGTATCTTTTCCTGAGAAAAACTACAAATTTACTGTTATATTACTAATATAATAAGATAATTCATTGTCATTTTTCTTCCTCATGTTTTCAGTAATAAATGTATTTGATTTGTGAACTTTTTCTGAGACTAGCTTACAATTCAGGTAAGAAATGAAAGAAAATACAGTTCTCAACACATCATGCTGTTCCACATACTGTGAAGGATAGAGAATACAAGGGTGAGTGCTAGAGACCTATATCTAAACTCTGGTATGTGTATAATGGCCAGCCATGGTGCTGTGTGCTTGTTATACCAACACTGGGGAGACAGAATAAGAGATTCTTCAATCTTGCTGGACCATCAACCACAACTAATTAATTGACCCCCATTTCCCTATCTCAAAAAACAAACTTGTCATCTCTCAAGTAACAATATGCAATGATCACATCTGACTTCCACATATATGTATGTACACATACACACATTCTCTCACATATATGTATCTGATTATGCACACATATCCACACACCCACACAGACATGCAAAACAGGATTTGAAGGGTAAGTTACAAAAGCTCTTTGACTGAACATCACTTAGAATTACTAGCGTATTTGGTGTTTGTTTTTTATTAAATTTATTTATTTAATTTAGAAACAATCTTATTTTACATATCAATTACAGTTCCCTCTCCCTCCCATCCTCCCATGCTCCCTGCTGCTGCATCCATCAAACAACACACCCACTTCTCAAGAGGGTGAGGCCTTCCACGGGCCATCATTCAAGTGTGTCACATCATTTGGTGGAGGATCTAAGATCTCCTCTGTATTTCT
Organism: Mesocricetus auratus; assembly: GCF_017639785.1. Taxonomy (NCBI): domain Eukaryota; kingdom Metazoa; phylum Chordata; class Mammalia; order Rodentia; family Cricetidae; genus Mesocricetus; species Mesocricetus auratus. The sequence goes on along the minus strand of NW_024429182.1, from coordinate 21,779,581 downwards.
GGGCTGAGAGTTTATCCCTCCTTGGGGAATGGGCTCCCAAAGTCCATTTGTACACTATCGATAAACACTGGTTCCACTGTAAGAGGTCCCATAAACTGCCCAGGCCTCCTAACTTGCATCCACATTCAGAAGGCTTGGTTTGATCCAATGCTGGTTCCCCAAATTTGTAACTGGGGTCCATGCACTCTCACTTAGTCAGTTCAGCTATTTCTGTGGGTTTCTCCAGCATGGTCTTGACTCCTTTGCTCATCCCTCCTCCTTCTCTACAAATGGATTCCAGGAGGTTGGTGCAGTGCTTAGGTGTGGGTGTCCTCTTCTGCTTTAATCAGCTACTGGATGAAGTCTCTAGGTTGTCAATTAGGGCAGTCATCAACCTCATTATAGGGGAAGAGCATTCAAGGTAACCTTTCCATTATGGCTTAGATTTTTAATTGGTGTCATCTTTGTGGGTGTCTGGACTTTTCCCTTGTGCCAGATTTCTCCATAAATATATAATGACTCCTACTATTATTGTATATATTTTCTTTCTCTCCTTTGCTGTTCCCCCAACTCAGTTTCCCTGATTCCTCATGTTCTCCTCTCCCCCTTCTACTCTTCTCTTTTTTCCTACCTTTCTCCTCTATACCCCAGTGCTCCCAATTTACTCAGGAGCTCTTATCACTTCCCCCTTCTACAGGAGACCATGTATGTTTCTCTTAGGGTTCTCCCTGCTTCCTAGCTTCTCTGGAGGTGGGGATTGTAGTCTAGCAGTCCTTTGCTCTATGTATAAAATCCATATGTGAGTAAGTACATACCATGTATGTCTTTTAGTGACTGGGTTACCTTACTTAGGATGGTTGGTTTCTTCCATTTCCATCCATTTGCCTGAGAATTTCAAGATTTCATTGTGTTTTCCACTGAGTAATTCTCCATTGTGTAAATGTACCACATATTCTTTACCCACTCTTCAGTTGAGGGGCATATATGTTGCTTCCAGTTTGTAGCTATTACAAACAATGCTGCTATGAACAAAGTTGAATAGATGTCCTTGTTGTATGAATGTGAATCTTTTGGGTATATGCCCAAGAATGGAATTGTTGCATCTTGAAGTAAACTGATTCCCATTTTCCTGAGTAACCAGCATACTGATTTCCAAAGTAACCACACAGTTTTTTATTCCAACCAGCAGTGGGGGAGTGTTCCACATTCTCCCCATCAGAGACTGTCATTGGTGGTTTTGATTTTAGCTATTCTGGTAGGTATATTGTAGTATCTAAGAATTGTATTGTTGTGCATTTCCCTGATGGCTAAAGATGGTCCTCAATTTCTTAAAGTGTCTTTCAGCAATTTTAAGTTCCTTTTTTCTGAAGTCACTAGTTTTGGTGACTAGCTTCTTGAGTTCTTTGTATATTTTGAAAATTAGTCCCCTCTCAGATGTGAGGTTGTTGAAGATTGTTTCCCCTGTGGGCTGCTATTTGTCTTGTAGATTGAATCCTTTGCCTTACAGAAGTTCTCAGTTTCTGGAAGTCCTGTTTATTAATTGTTGATACCAGTGTCTATGATACTGGAGTTATGTTCATGAAGTGATCTCTTGTACTAATTCATTCATGGGTACCTTTCACTAAGAGGTTCAGTGTGGCTGGATTTATGTTGAGGTTTGATCCACTTCAACTTAAGTTTTGTGCATGGCAATAGACATGGATCTATTTGCAGTCTTCTACATGCCAGCATCAAGTTATGCCAGCACCCTTTGTTTAAGATGCTTTCTCTTTTCTGTTGTATAGTTTTAGCTTCTCTCAAAACATCAGGTGTTCATAGGTATGTGAATTAATATCAGGGTTTCTATCTTCATTCCATTGGTCTACCTCTCCGTTTTTGTGTCAATACCAAGCTGTTTTCAACACTATAGCTGTAAAGTAGAACTTGAATTCAGGGATGGCGATACCTCCCAAAGTTCTTTTATTGAACAGGGTTATTTTGACTATCCTGGGTTTTTTATTTTTCCATATAATGTTGAGTATTGTTCTTTCAAGTTCTGATATGAATTGTGCTTGGATTTTGAAGACAGTTGCATTGAATCTGTAAATTGCTTTTGGTAAGATTGCCATTTTCACTATGTTGATCCTACCTATCCAAGAGCATGGAAGATCTTTCCATTTCCTGACATCTTATTTGATTTCTTTCTTTATAGACTCAAAGTTCTTGTCATACCCAATCAGGTTTAACAGACATCTATAGAATATTCCATCAAGACACAAAAGAATATACCTTTTTCTCAGTTCCACATGGCATGTTCTCCAAAATCAAACACATACTCAGTAACAAAACAAACCTCAACAGATAGAAAAATTGGAATAACTCCCTGTATCTTAATATATCACCATGGTGTAAAGCTAGAATTCAACACAAATTGCAGAAAGTCTAAAAACTGATGGCAATTGACAGTTCTCAATTTCATCACTCCTGTGTCAAGGAGTAAATAAAAAGAAAAATTAAAGTGTTCCTAAAGTTCAATGAAAATGAAGACACAACATCCCCAAACTTATGAGACACTATGAAAGCCGTACTAGGGGGAAATTTCATAGCACTAAGTGCCCCCTTGAAGAAACTGGAGAATAGTCACACTAGAGACTTAACACTACACCAGAATGCTCTAGAACAAAAAGAAGCAAACTCACCCAGGAGAGTATAAACCAGGAAAAAAATCAAATTGAAGGCTGAAATCACTAAAATAGAAACAAAGAAAACAATACAAAGAATCAATGAAACAAAGAGTTCATTCTTCAAGAATATAAAAAAGATAGGCAAGAGCAGATCCAGGGAGATCAGGGGACCAGCTGTTCCTGAGGGACCAGGTAAAACAGGCCCAGCATCCAGGCCTGCATTCCAGTGCCTGGGGATAGCCTGGGAACTGCACAGAACTTCCAATCCTGGCTGGAGCCAAGCAGTCCAGATTCCAGGTCTTCTCTCCCATCAACAAGACCAGGAAACCAAAAGATCCAGGGAGACCAGGGGACCAGGTACAACAGGCCCTGAATCTGGGCCTGCTTTCTAGTGCTGGGGGATTGCCTGGGAACTGCACAGAGCTTCCATTCCCAGAAGGACACAAGCACCCCAGATTCCAGGTCTTCTCTATCACCAACGAAACCAGGAAACCACCAGATCCAGGGAGACCAGTGGACCAGTGGTTCCAGCAGGACCAGGTAAAACAGACCCTGCATCCTGGCCTGCTTTCCAGTACCTGGGGATTGCCTAGGAACTGCAAAGAGCTTCCAATCCAGGTGGGAGCCAAGCACCCCAGATTAAAGGTCTTCTCTTCCACCAATGAGACCAGGAAACCAGCAGATCCAGCAAAGGGACCACAGGACCAGGTAGGAGGCTAAGCACCCCAGATTCCTGGTCTTCTCCACCCACAGGAACAGAATGAGGACAAGGATAGAACTACCAGATTATTGGACTTGCTAGCACCCACCAAAAGGGAACTCTGGTCCCCTAACCACCAGACAAGTAAGAGGCGATTTCTGCACCCACTAGAAGAAGAGATGGGAAAGAGACAATACAAAAACACACTTAGCAACAGAAAAACAAATATGACACCACCAGATTCTAGAGACTCCACACCAGCAAAATTCCAACATTCCAATGCAAATGAACCAGAAGAGAATGACCTTCAATACACATTCATGAAATGATAGAGGCCCTAGAAGAGGATATAGGAAAATTTTTCAAAGAAATGGAAGAAAAAACAAAGCAAAAAAAAGCAAGAAATGGAAGAAAAAACAAAGCAAAAAATGCAAGAAATGGAAGAAAAACCAAACTAAAAAAGGCAGGAAATGGAAGAAAAAACAAACCAAAAAATACAAGAACTGGAAGAAAAAACAACCCAAAAAATACAAGAACTGGAAGAAAAAACAAACCAAAAATACAAGAACTGGAAGAAAAAGCAAACTAAAAAATGCAAGAAATGGAAGAAAAAGCAAACCAAAAATGCAAGAACTGGAAGAAAAAGCAAACCATAAATTGCAAGAAATAGAAGAAAGAACAAACCAAAAAATTCATAAAATGCAACAAATGGGCGAAAAGATAAACCAAAAATTTCAAGAAACAATGCAAAGAGTGCAAGGGTTGAAAACTGAAATAGAGACAATAAAAAAACCCACAATCTGAAGAGAGCCTGGAAATAGAAAAGCTGGGCAAACAGTCAGGTACTACTGAGAAAAGCATTACCAATGGAATACAAGAGATAGAAGAGAGAATCTCAGGTGTGAAGATACATTAGGAGAAATGGACTCAATAACCAAAGAAAATCTTAAGGCCAACAAATCCTTAACACAAAACATCCAGGAAATATGGGACACCATGAAAAGAACAAACATAAGACTAATAGGTATAGAAGAAGGAGAAGAAAACCACATCAAAGGGGCAGAAAACATATTCAAAAAATCATAGAAGAAAACTTTCCCAACCTTAAGGAAGACATGCCAATGAAGGTACAAGAAGCTTACAGAACACCAAATAGAGTGGATCACCAAAAAAGTCCCCTCGCCACATAATAATCAAGACCCCAAATTTACAGAATAAAGAAAGAATATTAAGAGCAGCTAAGGAAAAAGGCCAAGTAATATATAAAGGCAAACCTATCAGAATTACACCTGACTTCTCCATGGAAACTCTGAAAGCCAGAAGGTCCTGGATAGATATTCTACCAACACAAAGAGACCATGGATGCCAGCCGAGACTACTATAGGCGGCAAAGCTCTTAATCACTATAGATGAAGAAAACAAGATATTCCATGACAAAACTAGATTCAAGCAATACATACCTACTAACCCAGGCCTACAGAAAGTTTGGAAGAAAACTCCAACCCAAAGAAGTTAACTACAACCAGAAAAACATAGGCATTAGAGAATCCCTCACTGCCAACAGCCAAAAGAACAAAGGGGTCAAATTCTACCCATAATTCCACCACCACCAACCATTCCAAATTAAAGAAGAATGAGAAATCAATGGTCCTTAATATCCCTCAACATTAATGGCCTTAACCTACCCATAAAAAGACACAGGCTAGCAGAATGGATTGGAAGACAGAACCCATCCTTCTGCTGCATACAAGAAACACACCTCACCCTCAAAGACAGACATTACCTGAGAGTTAAAGGTTGGGAAAAGATTTTCCAATCAAATGGACCCAAGAAACAAGCAGGATTAGCAATCCTAATATCTAACAAATTAGACTTTAAAATAAAATCAATCAAAAGAGATGAAGGAGGTCATTACAAACTCGTCACAGGCAGGCAACATACATCAAGATAAAGTGTCTATCCTGAACATCTATGCCCCAAATACAAAGCCATCCACATTCGTAAAAGAAACATTACTAAAACTTAATTCACATATAAAGCCCCCCACACTTATAGTGGCAGATTTCAACACACCACTCTCATCACTAGACAGGAATACCAGACAGAAGCTCAACAAAGAAACAAAGGGTCTAATAGAAATAATGACCTAACTGGGATTAAAAGATATCTATAGAGCATTTCATCCACATAAAAAAGAATATACCTTCTTCTTACCACCACATGGAACCTTCTCAAAAATCGACCACATACTTGGCAACATATCAAACCTCAGCAGCTACAAAAAATTGGAATAACTCCATCCATCTTATCAGACCACCATGCTTTAAAATTAGAACTCAACAACAACACAAATTGCAGAAAACCTACAAACTCATGGAAATTGAATAATGCACAACTGCACCATTCCTGGGTCAAAGAAGAAATACAAAAATAAATTAAAAACTTCCTAGAATTCAATGAGAATGAAAACACAACATACCCAAACCTATGGGACACTTTGAAAGCAGTGCTAAGGGAGAAGTTGATAGCACTAAGTGCCCACATGAAGAAACTGGAGAATAGTTATACTAGAGAATTAACAGCACAGCTGAAAGCTCTAGAACACAAAGAAGCAAACTCCCCCAGGAGGAGTAGATGCCAGGAAATAATCAAATTGAGGGCTGAAATCAATAAAGTAGAAACTAGGAAAACAATACAAAGAATCAATGCAATGAAGAGTTGGTTCTTTGAGAAAATCAACAAGATAGACAAACTTTTGTCCAAACTTACCAAACAGCAGAGTGTGAACATGCAAATTAACAAAATCAGAAATGAAAAGGGGACATAACAACAGACTCTGAGGAAATTCAGAGAATCATCAGGTCATAATTTGAAAACCTGTACTCCACAAAATTAGAAAATTTAAGGAAAATGGACTACTTCCTGGATAGCTATCACTTGCCAAAATTAAATCAAGAACAGATAAGCAATTAAAATAGACCTATAACCCCTATGGAAATAGAAGCAATCATCAAATGCTCCCAACCAAAAAAAGCCCAGGTCCAGATGGCCTCAGTGCAGAATTCTACCAGAAATTCAAAGAGCAGCTTATACCAATTCTTCTCAAAGTATTCCATACATTAGAAGCAGAAGGGTCTTTGCCAAACTCTCTCTACGAGGCTCCAATAACTTTGACCCCAAGCCACACAAAGACACAACTAAGAAAGAGAACTTCAGACCAATATCCCTCATGAACATTGATGCAAATATACTCAATAAAATACTGGAAAATTGGATCCAAGAATACAGGAAAACATCATTCACCACGATCAAGCAGGTTTCATCCCAGGGATGCAAGGATGGTTCAACATATGAAAATCCATCAATGTAATCCACCATATAAACGAGCTGAAAAACAAAAATCACACGATCATCTCACTAGATGCTGAAAAAGCCTTAGACAAAATCCAACACCCCTTCATGATAAAGGTCTTGGAGAGATCTGGGATAACAGGAACATACCTAAACATAATAAAAACTATATGCAGGAAACCAACAGCCAACATCAAACTACATGGACAGAAACTCAACACGATTCCTCTAAAATCAGGAACAAGATAAGGCAGTCCACTTTCTCCATACCTTTTCAACATTGTACTTGAAGTTCTAGCTAGAGCCATAAGACAACAAAAGGGGATCAAGGGGATACAAATTGGGAAGGAAGAGGTCACGCTTTCACTATTTGCAGATGATATGATAGTTTACATAAATGCCCCAAAGAACTCTACCAGGGAACTCTTACAGCTGATTAACACCTTCAGCAAAGTGGCAGGCTACAAGATCAACTCAAGAAAATCAGTAGTCCTACTATATACCGATGATAAAAGGGCTGAGAAAGTAATCAGAGAAACATCACCCTTTACAATTGCCACAAACAACATAAAATACCTTGGGTTAACGCTAACCAAACAAGTGAAAGACCTGTATTGCAAAAATTTGAATCTTTAAAGAAAGAAATTAAAGAAGCCCTCAGAAAATGGAAAGACCTCCCATGCTCTTAGACAGGTAGGATTAATGTAGTAAAATTGGCAATCCTGCCAAAAACAATCTACAGATTCAATTCAATCCCCATTAAAATCCCAGCACAATTCTTCACAGACCTTGAAAGAACAATAATCAATTTTGTATGGAAAAACAACTGACCCAGGATAGCCAATACCACACCCTGTTCAACAAGGCAACATCTGGAGGCATCACCATCCCTGACTTCAAGCTCTATTATAGAGCTATAATCCTGAAAACTGCATGGTATTGTCACAAAAATAGTCAGGTAGAACAATGGAATTATTGAAAACCCTGATATTAACCCACACATGTATGAACATCTGATCTTTGACAAAAAGCTAAAAATATACAATGGAAAAAAAGAAAGCATCTTCAACAAATTGTGCTGGCATAACTGGAGGCTAGCATGTAGAAGAATGCAGATCGATCCATGTCTATTGCCATGCACAAAACTTAAGTCCAAATGGATCAAAGACCTCAACATAAATCCAGCCACACTGAACCTCTTAGAAGAGAAAGTGAGTGGTACCCTTGAACAAATTGGTACAGGAGACAGCTTCCTGAACATAACACCAGTAGCACAGACAGTGAGACCCACAATTAATAAATAGGACCTCCTGAAACTGAGAATCTTCTGTAAGGCAAAGGACACAGTCAGCAAGACAAAAAGACAGCCCACAGAATGGGAAAAAATATTCACTAGCCCCACATCTGACAGAGGGCTGATCTCCAAAATTTAAAAAGAACTCAAGAAGCAAGTCTCCAAAACACCAAAGTATCCAATTAAAAAGTGGGCTACAGAACTCAATAGAGAATTTTCAATAGAGGAGTCTAAAATGGCTGAGAGGCACTTGAGAAAGTGCTCAACATCCTTAGCCATCCGGGAAATGCAAATCAAAACAATTCTGAGATACCATCTCACTCCTGATAGAATGGCTAAAATCAAAAACACCGATGACAATTTATGCTGGAGAGGATGTGGTAAAAGGCAAACACTCTTCCATTGGTGGTGGGAGTGCCAACTTGTTCAGCCACTTTGGAAATCAGTAAGGAGATTCCTCATAAAAATGGGAATAAACCTACCACAAGACCCAGCAACTCCACGCTTAGGCATATATCCAAAATATGCCCAGTCATATAACAATGATGTCTGTTCTGCTATGTTCATAGCAGCATTATGTGTAATAGCCAGAACTTGGAAGCAACCTAGATGCCCCTCAACCAAAGAGGAGATAGAGAAAATGTGGTACATTTACACAATGGAGTACTATTCAGCAGAAAAAACAATGGGATCCTGAGATTTCCAGGCAAATGCATGGCACAAGAAGAAACCATCCTGAGTCAGGTAACCCAGTCACAAAAAGAAAAACATGGCATGTACTCTCTCACATATGGATTTTAGACATAGATCTGGGAAGTGCCAACCTACAGTCTCATGGCCAGAGAGTCTGGGAAACAGAACCTTCATTCAGTGGCTGATGGAAGAAGAGGCAGACTCCCACGCCTAAGCACTGAGCTGAACTCAAGAAATCCAGTGACAGAGAGGGAGGCCTGAAGACCACAGGCATTAAGACTGTGCTGGTTTAACCCCCAGAAACAGCTGACCTGACAAGGGTTAGCTCTTGAATCCCAGGCTGATGCCTGGGAATCCAGCATGGGACTGATCAAGACCCCCTGAATGGGGGTGTCAGTGTGGAATCCTAGGTAATCTACTGAGCCTTGGGCAGTAGATCAGTATTTATCCCGGGTATACAAATGGACTTTGGACTCCCATCCAATAATGTGAGATGCACTCTCACCCTGAACTCTTGGGGGAGGGTCTAGGCCCTGCCCTGGATGGAATGACAGACTATGGACACCCCCATGGAGGCCCACAACCTCCCTGGGGAAATGAGGGGATATTGGGGGGAATTGAGGGGAGTGAACGGGAGGAATGGAGGGAAATGGAGAGGGACCTGGAACTGACTTGTGAAGCAAGCTTGTTTCTAATTTAAATTTAAATTTAAAAATACAAAAACAAAAAACTAAAACAAACAAATAAACAAAAAAAGATAGGCAAACCATTATGCAAACTAGCCAAAAGGCAGAGAAAGAACATGCAATTTAACAAAATCAGAAATGAAATGGTGGGGAGGGGATACAACAACAGACATTGAAGAAATCTAGAGAATCATTAGGTCATTCTTTGAAAACCTGTTCTTCACAAATTGTAAAATTTAAAGGTAATGGACAATTTTTTGGATAAATATCACTTACAAAAGCTAAAAATCAAGAACATATAAGGCATTTAAAATAACCCCTAATGAAATAGAAACAGTCATCAAAAGTCTCCCAACCAAAAGCCCAGGATCAGATGACTTCTTTGCTGTATTCTATCAGAAATTCAAAGAAGAGCTAATGCCAATACTCCTGAAAGTGTTCAACACAATAGGAACTGAGGGGTCATTGCCAAACTGTTTTTACAATGTTACAATTACCTTTGTACCAAAATCACTCCAAGACACAAAGTAGAAAGAGAACTACATACCAATATTCCTCATGAACACTGATGCAAAAATACTCAGTAAAATACTGGCAAATCGAAATCAAGAATCTATTAGAAAATCCATCCACCATGATCAAGTAGGATTCTTCCCAAGGATGCAGGGATGGTTCTACACATGAAAATCCATCAATGTAATCCACCATATAAACAAACAGAAAAAAGGTATCGTGATAATCTATCTCACTACATTCTGAAAAAGCCTTTGACAAAATCCAACACTCCTTGGTGATAAAGGTCTTGGAGAGTTCAGGGATAGCATGGACATACCTAAACATAAAAAAAGCAGTATACAGTCAACATCAAACTAAAGGGAGAGTGACTCAACCTGATTCCTCTAAAATCAGGGACAAGACAAGGCTGTCCACTCTTTCCATATCTTTTCAATATTGTATATGATGTTCTAGCTACAGCAAATGAAGACAACAAATTGAGATCAAAGGGATACATATTAGAAAGGAAGAAGTAAAACTTTCACTATTTGCAGATGATATGATACTTTTCATAAGTGACCCCAAAAATTCTACCAAGGAACTCCTACAGTTGATAAACACTTTCAGCAAAGTTACAGGATACAAGACTGACTAAAAATAATCAGTATCCTTCCTAGATACAGATGACAAACCACGTCCAGGAGTACCTCCACCCTATAGAGCACAAGTAACAGGGATGGGTCCATGTGTAGGCCCAGGCCATGCCCTCCTTTGCTGTTATTGTCAAAGAAAGGTAAAAACAAAGGGGTCAAGACCAGCTTGGGGAAACCTTCAGAAATAGCTGACTTGAACAAGGAGGATCTCTTGGACCCCAGACTGATTGCGGAGAAACCAACATAAGACTCTTCCAGACCTCCTGAATGTGGATGTCAGTTTGGAGGTCTGGTTAAACTACGTGGCCTCTGGAAGTGGATCAGTATTTATCCCTAGTACACAAATGGATTTTGGGAGGCCACTACACATAGAGGGATACTCTCTCAGCCTAGACACAAGTAGAAGGGTAAAGGCCCTGCTCCAAATGATGTGGCATACTTTGGAGATCCCCTATGGAAGGCCTCACCCTCCCTGGGGAGGAGAAAGGGAATGAGATATGGTGTTGCTGGGACGGGGGAGGGGATTAGGGGAAGTAGTGGGAACTGGGATTGACATGTAAAACAAGCTTGTTTCTAATATAAATAAAAAAGGAAAAAGAAGGTAAAAAATTTAAACATGCCTTTGTCTTGATGTTCTCAGGTTAGAATTAAACATGCATTTTGCTTTCCTATTGCTAACCATATGCTGCATATGCCTCACTTCTCTTTCCAAAATAAGTTTGGTACTAGGAAGTGTCACATTGGTATAATTTCTAGATGCTACATTCCCTTCCCACTGCATTACAAATAATCTAATGAGAAATGACATTACTGACTATCCCTTCCTGTCTTAGTGTCAAAGGAGCCACTTTGTCTGGTATTGCTAAGTTCCTACCTTGGGGCCGACTGCAGAGATACATCTCCACATGCTATTCAATCTATTTATAGGTTGTTGTGGTACAAAATCTTTGTCAAAAGGGTCTAGAATACTAATATTTTATATACAGTTATATATTTCTAGTAAAGATATGCTACACAAATTACTCCACTGCTCAGAGGCCTTTCTACTTGAATTGAGATATGACACCTGTTTTCCGGAGTATCCCTATTACAGTCAGATTACAGAAAAAATTCTCAATTCTAACACAGTGTGAACCAATTGATTTGATAAATAAACTCTCATTTATCTTTCATGTATATGCCTATCTGTCTAGCTATCTATGCATCTATCTATTTATGACCTATGTACCTATGTATCTATGTATCTATGTATCTATCTATCTATATCTCTTTCTCTCTCTCATATATCTATGTTTTGTCTCTCCTCCCAATGTATGTCTGTCTATTAGTCAAGGCTTCTACTTATCTACCATATTAGTTCTGTATCTAAGAAACCTGTGAAATTGAAGAAGTAATTTTCTTTTTTTAATTAAAAAAGGATTTTTAAAAAATTTAATTAAATTTAAAACAATCCTATTTTCCATACCAATCCCAGTTCCCTCTCTGTCCTGATGTCTCATGACTCGCACCATTCCCCCATCCCACCCCTTGTTCTACTCCCCAGGGAGGGTGATGCCTCCCATGGGGGAATCATCAAAATCAATCACATAATTTGGGGCAGGGACTAGGCCCCCCACTATACTAGACTGAGAATGTATCCCTCCATAAGGAATGAACTCCCAAAATCCGTGAACTAATGATAAACACTGGTTCCACTGCCAGACATACCATAGACATCTGGCCTCCCAACTGGCATCTACATTTAGGGGATCTGTTAGTTCCCCAGCTGTCATACTGGGGTACCAGTGCTCCCTCTTGCTCAAGTAAGCTGTTTCTGTTGGCTCCCTCACCCTGGTCTTGACCCCTTTGCTCATTATTCCTCCCTCTCTACAACTGGATTCCAGGAGTTGGCTCAGTGCTTAGCTGTTGATCTCTTTTCTGCTTCCATTAGCTACTGGGTGAAGGCTCTAAGATGGCATATAAGGTAGTCACCAATCGCATTATACAGTAAGGGCATTTAAGGTAGCCTCTCCATTATTACTTAGATTCTTAGTTGGTGTCATCCTTGTTGATACCTGGACATTCCCCCTGCACTAGGGGAATGTCCTTTAAACCTATAATGGCTCCCTCTATTAAGGTATCTCTTGGTTTGCTCTCTTTCTCTATTCTTCCCTCACATCTGATCCCCCATGTACTCCTCTGACCCTCCCCTTCCTCTTTATACCCTCCCTTTCCATGCATGCCCCCAATTTACTCAGGAGATCTTGCTCCTTTCCTCTTCTCTGAGAGTCCGTATGTCTCTCTTAGTGTCCTCCTTGCTTCCTTGAGTCTCTGGGGTTGTGTACTGTAGGCTGGCTATCCTGTGCTCTATCTCTAATATCCATATATGAGTGGGCACATACCATGTTTTTCTTTCTGGGACTAAGTTACCTCACTCAGTATGGTTTCTTCTAGGTCTATCCATTTGTCTGCGAATTTCAAGATTTCATTGTTTTTTTTCCACTGAGTAGTATGCCATTGTATAAATATGCCACATTTTCTTCATCCATTTTTCAGTTGAGGGACATCTAGGTTGGAGTACCCACCCCCTGTACCCTATTGGACCACCATGGTTTAAAGTTAGACTTGAACAACAGCACAAATTGCAGAAAGACTTTAAACTCATGGAAACTGAAGAAATAATTTTCTTGACAATGTTTTTGTTATTTATCTTGATGTTTGCTGACATATACTTCTAGAGTATGAATGATTTATTTTGGTATTCTGCAGGCATTTTAAAAATGAATCATATGAGCCATAGTCCTGGAATCCAGTCATAGAGAGGGAGGAGGGATGAGCAAAAGGGTCGAGTCTGTGTTGGAGAAACTCATAGTAACAACTCATTTGACCAAATGAGAGTACAGGGACCCCAGTCGTAAAGCTGTGGTACCAGATTTAGAGTGAACCAAGCCCTCTTTATGTGTGTGCCAGTTAAGAGGCCTTGGTAGACTATGGGACCTCTGACAGTGGAACCAGTATTTATCCCCAGTGCACAAATGGAATTTGGGAACCCATTCCCCATGGAGGGATACTCTCTCAGCCCAGATATGTGCCCCAAATGATATGACAGGCTTTGATGATCCCCCATGAAGGCCTCAACCTCCTTCAGAAGTGGGTGGGGGTTTGGTGGGGTACATGGACAGATGGGAGGGAGAGGGCCCTAGAGTTGATATGTAAAATAATATTATTTCTAAATTAAATAAATACATATAATAAAAAATAAGCTATAGTGTGCTTGTTGCATTTAGGGAATTAGATTAACTACTGACTTTGAGTCTTCATTTTCAATATTGTTTTGTCTTATATATCTTAAAATATCTTTTCCCCACATGTTTGACAAGAAATTTCATTGCAATATTCTTAATTTACTGGTAATGAGCTTCTTCAGATACATAACATATTCCTTTATTAAAGATAAACCTACTGAATATTTTGTGGGCCTCAACTATTATTTCATGTTTTGTCTCTGACCTGTGTATCTGTATTTATTATGCATATGTGGTACTTCTAGACTGGTTTTCACAATGTTTATTTTTCTATTCCTTTTATATACCATGTATTTATGTATAAATTTTGTCATAGTTATTCTGTGTCTTTTGATAATTTACCGATTTTTATACAACTTTATATTCTTAACTTTTGTGAATTTTTTGATTGTTTTACTGACTAGGTAGACAGTTCAGCAGGTGAAAGCTCTTATGGCACAAGAAGGAAGGTTTGAGTTCAGATTTCCAACACTCACTTGAAATCTTGGCATGTCTGCACACTTCTGGAACCTGGTACCCTGATTTAGTATTGTCACTTCTGCTTTTGTGAATCCAAACTTCCCGGCACTGGCCAGGGCACACCCTCCAACTGTCCTCAACTCACAGGCCCCTTGTGCCACTTTCTAACCTCTATGTTCAACCGTATGCTGTGTATCTCTCCCCAGGGTTGAACAAGCTGATTCAGCCTGATTGTCTCCTCTATCTACTCAACCCCAGATCTATCCCTTAACATCAAACTTGAATCAGGACATTTCCTTCACATCAGCCAATCTCTATGTATCCATCTGACTTCATTGCATATAAACCCTTTAGGCCCAACCTACTCCACACATCCTGTATTCAATCCCAATCTGATCTGTTGGTACCAGATATAGAATTGACAAAAGGAAATGGGCCCTGCACCTTGCCTTCACCACAGTAGTGTGGTGATATATTATTTATGATCCAAGAAAGCTTGTCTGAAGATCAGAATGCAAAGCTAGTTTCAGCCATAGAGGCCAGGCACTGGTGGCACACACCTTTAATCCCAGCACCACACAAGTTGCCCATAGACGCTGGGTGGTGGCAGCACATACCTTTACCCCTGCACTAGAGATGTATGTAAGGCAGCAGCAGGGTTTCAGAGCAGGTATTCAGTTTGGGAGACTAGTCTTAAACTACGTTTAGGACAGGATTGCCCCAGCCTTTGTGGCGGTTAGAGCTCTCTGGTGGTTTGACTACTTTTCTTTTCTCACCTTCATCTTGAACCCCAATATCTGTCTATGGTTTTATAGTATTTGAGCTACACAGTAGAGCTGACCCTATTGATAGGGGTGCAGGTGAACCGGCACTGAGAATGTGAGCATGGGAGACCTTGTCTTGCCCCTCATCTGCCATATGGTAGTGTGAACAGAGAGAGATGACCTATCAATTCCTGCCTTCCTACACAGCCTGTGGCAAGTGGGGGAATTCACCCAAGATAATAAGAGTGGGAGAGCTGTCCATGCTTAAGCATTTGGCAGAGTGGCCCCTGTACCTCACCTGGACAGCACAGTGGAGTTGGCCCTGATGGTGTAATTGTGAGAGCTGATCTTGAGGGTATGAAATCAAAATAGCTGACCATACCCCTGCTCATTTTTGCAAGGAGTGAAGGAGCCTGAACAATGCTGGAGAGGGCAGAGCTTGGGGGATGACCAATCCTGCAACTACCCTGGCCCAGAAAATGGTTTATGAGTTGGCCCACACAACATCCAGACCATCTGTGATCTGCTGGAGCATGTGACGGGGCTGGTCCTACAGACCCAAAGCTGCAGGATCTCTATGACACAGAGTAACAATAGGATTTCCAAGAGGTGTCTCAGTCAGGGCCCAGCATTGATAGTGTATCTGTGACCAGGAGACTAGCACCAGACCAATGACTCTTGGCAAGGAGCACTTATAAGTAAAGATACATGGACAGTTATCCTTTGCTCTATGTCTAATAACCACTTATGAGTTAGTACATACCATGTTTGTCTTTCTGTGTCTGGGTTACCTCACTCAGAATGATTTCTTCTAGTTCCATCCATTTGCCTGTGAATTTGAAGCCCTCCCCCCACCGCCCCCGCACCTGGCTGACTAGTATGCCATTGTGTAAGTGTACCACATTTTCTTTATTCAGTCTTTGGTTAGATTTATTCCTAGTGCACTAATGGGTTTTTGGAGCCCATTCACTATGGAGGGATACTCTCTTAGCCTAGAGACGAGGGAGAGGGCCTAGGCCCTGCCCTAAATGATGTGTCAGACTTTGATTATCCCTCATAGGAGGCCTCACCATCCCTGGGGAGTGGATGGAGAGGTGGGATGGAGGTTGTTGGGGGGCATGGGAGGATGGAAGGGAGAGAGAACTGGGATGTATATATAAAATAAGATTGTTTTTAATTTAAATGAAAATTAAAAAGATTCATAACAAAAGAAAAAATATATATGGAGAGAAAGGTTTATTGTATGACTCGATGTGTCACACTAAAGCTTCCATTGAAGATGAAACAATGCAATGGGGAAACAAGGATAGTTATTAACAGGAGTATAACGATATTCGATGCTATATAGGGAAAACAATATATTTATTTACCAGAGAGAGAGAGAGAGAGGGAGAGAGTCACACAGACCAGGAGTTAGAAGCGTGGCTGGCTTCCAGGAGAAAAAGGGAAGCCCCTTTTCCTTTCACTTCCTTTTATCTCTACCTTGTACCTGCCCTGATGGGTGGATAGCTTTGTGGGGCTCACTCCTACAATTCCCCTTTTAGTCTAAATAGAAGATTTAAATTTGAAACAAACTCAAACATATACAACATATATACGTAGAGGGTGATAATTAAGTTATAATCTACTTATCCTAAACTAAACATATCCATTCCACCTAAATTCTAAACTTGTCTGAAAGGGATGCCTAAGTCTGAACACCTCCTTCCAATCCCAACCCTAAAATAATTGCAAATTAACACTAACAGGTCTAAACTATCCTCTAATGTCAATAGTAGGGAGACGGGACATGGAATTCTCAAATTTACTTCCTGCTGAAGTGGGACGATGACAATCATGGGGACCTGTGGGAAGAAATTGTTAGTGTAACAAGAGTCTTAAGTAGGTCAGTTAGTCTCTGCTTTGCAGGAGAGGCTTGACTGAAGTTCCGGATTAGATTTCTGATTTTGATTGAAGCTCTTGCCTGAAGCTCTGATCAGATTGTAGAAGATGCACTGTATCAGTTCCTTGGCCTGACGATGTGTCGAGTGATACGGTTCCAAGCTGGTTTCAGGATGGTGCTTGTCAGGTGGGGTCGATGATGTGGGGCAGTTTAGATGTATCCAGTCGGATCAGGTGGAGTCGGGGAAGTGAGTCCACATTCTCTTTCCGAAGCAGTTGAAGATCACTGTCAAGAAATCCTTTTGTCTCTGGAAAACTGAAATATTAATGTTAGCACAGAAATTCTTAACTTTTATGTGTATGAATACTGGGAAAGGCGACCCTAAGGAAGATAATACACATGAAGGAGATTAGAGTTTTAGAAAAGAATCAAATATACACAGATGACAGTCCCCATATATCTATCTATATATCTGTCTGTCTGTCTATCTATCTATCTATCTTTTTTTTTGTTGTTGTTGTTGTTTTTGTCTTATATCAATGGCACTTTGATATAATACAGAAAGTCTGAATTGCATTTTAACAATATGCTTGGGTTTAAAGCAGGAGCCCTAACTCCAAAGCCAGCATTAATTAGATGAATTGGGACTCAGGCATATTAAGAAGTGGAAGAAATAGAAATTATAATAACAAAATAGAGAGATTTAGACATTGATAACACATTGTATTATTGTATGTTTGGTGGTCCTCTGAGTAGCTATCATTTCTTCTTTAGGTATCCATATACCTAGGGTTTTTCACTGTTCAGAACTAATTTTCCTGTAAAGACACAAACAGAATACTTCTCTTTCCTTTAATGAGGTCTCCTTATACATAGCAGACCCTGTAGATGAGCCGTCATCCTTCCTCCTCCTGAGACGTTTTCTGTTCTGATCGAATCTTAATTAATTTAGATGGGGCCCAAAGCCTTTCTTCTCCTGTGGAAACAAAAGCATAACCCATTCCCCAACGTAACACATATCCTGGTTTCCAGACTGAGGTCATAACATCCTTAAAATACACTGGTTGTTTCAGTTCAGAAGTCTTCTCTGTAGTCCAGTGTCTTTCTGCTGCAGTTTGTCCTTTTTCATCAGCATTAAGAAAATTCAATGTTAGTAAATCATTATGTAACCTGTGTTTAGGGGCCTTTGTTCTCCCTGGCTGTTTATGAAGCATCTCTTTTAAGGTTTGGTTAGATCTTTCAATCACTGCTTGTCCTGTGGTATTGTAAGATATACCAGTTACATGTTTTATATTATAATATTTGAAAAATTGTTCCAATTTACTGGAGACATGCTGGAGCATTGTCAGTTCTTATTGTTTTAGGTATAACCATAACAGCCATCACCTCTAAGAGGTGTGTAATAACAGAGTCAGCCTTTTCAGAGCTGAGGGCAGTAGCCCATTGGAATCCTGAGAATGTGTCTATGGTATGGTGTACATATTTTAAACTGCAAAATTCTGGGAAGTGAAATACATCCATTTGCAAAAGTTCATTACTGTGAGTAGCTTTAGGATTACAACCTGCTGGCAATGGAGTTTGTTTGTAGAATGAGCAACTGGGGCAATTTTTTACTATTTCTTTGGCTTGTTGCCGGGTGATAGAAAAATCCTTCTTTAAGCCTTTGCTGTTAACATGGTGTTTCTTATGAAATTCTGAAGCTTCCAACACATTACCTACTAACAAACAATCAATTTCATCATTGCCTTGTGCCAGAGGACCTGGTAGACCTGTATGGGATCTGATGTGTGTTATATATATAGGATGAGTCCTGTTTCTGATGGTTTCCTGTAATTGTAAAAATAATGAGGTTAATTCTGTACTATCAGGAACAAATTCTGCAGTCTCAATGTGCAAGACAACTCTTTCTGCATACTGAGAATCCGTGACTATATTGAGAGGCTCTGTAAAGTCTTTAAGTACCATGAGAATGGCATATAGCTCTGCCTTTTGTATGGAGTTGTAAGGGCTTTGAACTACTTTACTTATATTTCCTGATTTATACCCTGCCTTACCTGATTTGTTTGCATCCATGTAGAAGGTAAGAACTCCAGAATTAGGTGTTTGTTTAATGATACATGGAAGAATCCAAATTGTTTTCTTTATGAATTTGATTCTCTCTGTTTTGGGATAGTTATTACTAATAGTTTCCAAAAAGTCACTGCAAGCTATTTGCCAATACTCATTATCCTTCCATAAGGAGGAAATTTCATCATTTGTTAAAGGTACAATAATTTCAGCTGGGTCTTTCCCAGTCAGTTGACAAAGCCTTAACTTAGCTTTTAATATCAAATCAGAGATCTTTTCTATATACGTTTTCAATTTTTTATTCTGTTTATGTGGCAGAAATACCCATTCTAGTATGATGTCTTCCCTCTGCATTAATATTCCTGAGGGGTATTCTCTAGATGGCAAAATAACCAGAATACAGTCCAGTTTTGGATCCACACGGTCTACATGTGCTTCTAATATTCTCTTTTCTACCCATTCTAATTCTTTTTCAGCCTCAGCTGATAGTACTCATGGGCTGTTTAGGTCTTTATCTCCGTTTAAAGCCATTTTTAGGTGTTTTAATTCATGCCCTTCTACACTGATAATTGTCTATAATTGAGAGATTTCTCCTAATAGTTTTTGAAGATCATTAAGAGTCCGGTAACGATCTCTTCTGATCTGTACTTTCTGCGGTCTAATTTTCTGAGCATCTATTTTATAACCTAAATAGTTAATAGAATCTCCTCTTTGTATTTTTTCTGGGGCAATTTATAATCCCCAGCGAGGCAAAATTTCCTTTACTGCTTCAAACATCTTTTCCAAACTATCTTTATTTGAATCAGACAATAATATGTCATCCATATAATGATATATTAATGAATGTGGAAATTTTTTACGAATTATTTCTAGAGGTATATTCACAAAACATTGACACAAAGTTGGGCTGTTTAACATACCTTGAGGTAGTACCTTCCACTGGAATCTCTGTACCGAATGGGAATTATTATAGGTAAGTACCGTGAAGGCGAACTTTCTCCGTCGTTTTCTTGTAACGGTATGGAGAAGAAGCAATCTTTTAAATCTCTAACTATAATTGGCAAATCCTTAGGAATTAGAGAAGGTAACAGCACCCCAGGTTGTAGAGACCCCATAGGCTGAATTACCTTGTTGATGGCTCTAAGATCAGTAACCATTCTCCACTTACCAGACTTCTTCTTGACAACAAAAACAGGTGAATTCCATGCACTAGTTGATTCCTCAATATGTCCAGCATCTAGCTGTTCCTGAGCTAACTTCTCCAAAGCCACTAACTTCTCAGATGTCATAGGCCATTGACCCACCCAGATGCGTTCATCTGTCAGCAATTTTAAGGGTAGAGCTTTTGATTGCTCTGTTGGTTTGGCACTAGCATCCTGCTTCTGTACAGCCTGTACATTTGGCATCTGTTTTCTGTACTGCCTTACTATATTCTTTGTACCACTAAGAGCTTGTCTGTAATTCCCCGCTGATACACGAGGAATGTTAATCTGCGTATTCCATTGCTGGAGTAGATCACGACCCCAGAGGTTTATAGCAATATCTGCAACATATGGCTTTAACCCTCCTCTCTGTCCTTCTAGCCCAATAAAGTCAATCCATGTAATGCTCTGTTTAACTTCAGATAGGGTTCCAATCCCTAAGAATTGAACATTAACCTCTTTTAAAGCCCACTTGGAGGGGCCAGGACTTCTGATTAATGACAGTCACGTCACTTCCGATGTCTAAAATGCCATTAATCACCATATTATTTACCTTAACTGGTAACTTGGGTCTGTGATATTTTATAGAACTTTGCCAAAATATATGTTTTGTATCTCCTCCTGATATAATTGATTCATCCTCTGGAGCTAATGTATTATCCAGTGCCATATTATTTACAATGGGCAGTGGATCTTCTAATTGTCCTGGGAGAGGCTGTCCTCCACTGTCACTGGGAATGACCGGATAATCTTTCTTTCTGGGGGCTCGCTTGAGTCCCTGATCCCTGTTTCCCGGCTTTAAAGATCTACCTTGTCTATCTCTTGTGGACCAGCATTCGTCATTCCAGTGTCAGCCCTTTCCACACCTCCTGCAGAGACCAGGAGGCTGAGGCCTTCTGTTTGATGCATTCCTGTTAGAAGCATTATTCCTAGGAATGCGTTGTCTACAGTTCCTACTCAGATGTCCTATTTTACCACAATTAAAACATCTAAAGTTTTGATGTCTTTTGAAACTTCTAAAGATTGTTTCCCCAACCCAATTTGGTATCTCCTCTTGGGTAGGCCATATTTCATCCTGATTGCTCCTAAATCCTTTAGAAATGGCTTCTCCTATCCAGGTTCCTGCCTCTGGATTGTCATACTCAACATTAGTTGTATATAAGCACTCACCTTGGGATGCCGATTTCAGGCGGTTACCTGCCACTAAGGTGTGGGCTTCTGGTACCAGATATAACGATATTTGATGCTATATAGGGAAAACAATACATTTATTTACCAGAGAGAGAGAGACCAGGAGTTCGAAGCGTGGCTGGCTTCTAGGAGAAAAGGGAAGCCCCTTTTCCTTTCACTTCCTTTTATCTCTACCTTGTCCCTGCCCTGATGGGCAGATAGCTTTGTGGGGTTCACTCCTACACAGGAGAAATCACTTATGTGAGAAGCTGGGAAGACTAGAAGCTCTCATAAACGTGGCCTGCATCAAGAGAGAGATTTATTTTCTCTTTTCCTTTTCTCTCACCTGTCCCATATTCCCTTGCCCCTGTCCCAGTATCTTGGGCATGTGACCTTTCCCCTACATTCCATGATGGAATTTTTCAATATTTCCTCTTACATTTTATTTTATATTATTTTGTCAGGGGCAGGGGAGAGGTTGCTAGGGGAAATGGGAGAAACAAAGGGGTACAGAAATGAATGGAATCAAGATGCTTTATATGAAAGACACAAAGTTTAAATTAAAAAAATAAAATAACACTTGAGAATTTTGAAGGAATTACCTAATAAAAAGAAGTCACTTTCTGTAGTTTAAATTCATCTCAAATATTTAACACAGATTTATCATGAAAAAATTCAAAATTCTTTCCCTTGCTTTTGGGAATACAGAGTACATTTTAAGTAGTAGTATTTATTCTAAAATAGCACAATAGAATTTGTACTTCTATGAAACTATTACTACCAATTGATTAACTTTTGCTCATCTTCTATTTTCATCAAACTCTGATGAACAGCAGTCTATTCCCAATTTCTATTAGAAAACCTTTTAAAATACATATGCCACATAGGTGAGAAATTGTCAATAACTGCTGTGCTGTTCCCCACATACTTTCACCTAACATAAGGATGTCCAATCCATTCATGTCACAAATAGGATTGCGATTTCCTTTGTTGAATAGTTAGTTGTTTTGTCTAAACACTCTCTCCTGAATGGTAAGTTTAAGAAAGGAATGAAACATGGCAAATTGAGAAAGTAAATAAGAAATATAAAACATAGACAGGCCTTGAAAGTTACAAGATTCACAATGTCTTCCACATTATCAAATAAATTGTAGCAGTAGTTGAGATGTGATTTTGTAATGGGTCCATCTGCCTTTAGAAGTTGTGCAGTCAATTCTAGGAATGTAGCTTTGGAGAGTAGTCACTGAGGCTGGCTGTTTGGTGGTACAGCTACTTTGAGTCACACTTGCTCCTCTGAACAACACTGTGCCAGGTATTGGTTCCGTCTTGTGAAGGGGCCTTCAATCCATTCACAAAGTTGATACTCACATAACATCGGTGCCACTGTTGAACCAGTAGGCAATCTTGCCAAACAGTCATTCTTCTAGCTCACATCATACACAGTTGAGGAAGACTGATGATTAGTTTTCTCCTCTTGTTACATGCATAGCATGGTCAACAACAGTGATGAAATTTCAAGATCAATAGTCCATTGATTTCTCCATGTTCTACAGCTCAACCATATGATGTCTTCAGAACTTCAGTGATAGTCATACCTCCAGCATTCCCACCTTGCTCTACCATCTCTCACAGTAATAGTAATCTTTTGCCTGGTTCATGTATCTCTACCTCTTTAAGTATTTCAGTTCTTGCTGAAAAATACACCCCTTAAGCAATTGGACAAACTGGCTTTAGATCACCCTCTACTGATGAGATGGAGACACTTCATTGTAGAGGTCTGTCTTGTGTCAAACCTAAATTCAAGGTACTGGATACTGCAAGATAACAATGTAAACATGCAGGCAAGTACTCATCAAAACCACAATGTGTTACATTAACTATTCATAGTAATATTGCTTACTATTGAAAAGACAATGAATTTCTACCATTCTTCTAGTCCCAAGTAAACCCACACCCTGAATCTCAGGCCCAACATTCTGTAGTCCTCATATGTTCCAGTACTGCAGGTGAGCGGTCTTCAGAACCACACACCAAGCCCCACATTGCTGCCCTCCCCTAAGATCAGCACTGACAGGTCAAGTTCCCCCAAGCTTTCACCACCTCTATCCCCACATTTCCATCCACCCTGCTAACACCAGATAAGCAAGTCTCAGTACAAAACCAAAACCACACAAAAAAGTCAACATGTTGAGTCACAGGTTGTGAAATGTCCTTTGGACATGACCTATCACCTACATTCCTAGCCACAGGTGAAGACCCTGGCTTACACAGACAAATGTAAATCATTTTCCTGTATAGTAGTCCTCACATCCGATCAGGAAGTAGTTAGTTGCGCCCGTAATAGTTGCTTCATTATTATATCAATTGGCGCATCTTCCTGGTAAGGTAGGGGAGACCCTTATGGGGTTCAAAACTGAATAGGACTATTGAGGACATGTTTCCACTAGGATCCTGTGTGGTATCTTCAAGTGGTATAAAATCTGTCCAGAAAAGAGGAAATTTCCAGCTCACCTCCAGTCAGATTTTTCCACATCCTGTACCAAAAATGTGAGATGTTTTCATATAGGGTCTTACTATCTAGCATGCAGCCAACAACAATGGAAAAAAACTTTATGGTTAGGGGATTTCAAATATTTCTTTAGCCAAAGTTTTTTGTGTAAGCAACATAACTTAATGTACCTGTGACCTTGGGAAGTTACCTTATAGCCTTATGGCTCCTGAGGGTTCTGCTTCAATTCATGCATGATTTCCTTATATAAACTCTACAACTACTGTTTTTTTCTGTTCTAAACTTTTTACAAATCTACAAGGCATTCAGAACTTACCCTCTTGTGCCCAAGATTTGAAGACTCTCAGAGACCACCAAGGAAACAGACTCACAGAACTGCAAATGCAGGACTTTATTGTTTAATCCTATTGGTAGGGGGTCTAGCAAGTTGATGCAGCAGTCTCCAGAGGAAGTGAGTTCCCTTGCCTATTGCCAGAATTTAAAGGAAAAATCATAGGATTATATCAATAGATATGGGATGGGCACAGGTCAGATCCAGATTGCTTGATATTTGGGGAACAATTAAAGCAATTTTCCACAGTCAGGGCAACTGGTTTGTTAACATTTTTGATTAGTTGGAACATTAGGTGGTTTTTATGACTTTGTCTGTCTCTTGGAGGTGGTTTGTTGTTAAACACAATTTCTAGGCACTAGATAAGTCTAAGAAGAAGGTTGTCTTGGAGCTTTTGCTCACAACACAAGAACTAGAGTCTAAGGGACTGGATTTGTTCTGAAGGCTTTTCTACAAACTTTACATTTATATAGTTTCTCTCTAGTCTGAATAATAAGAGTTGAATGGGAAATTAAGATTTTGCTACATTCATACAATTTTTCCCCAGTGTGGCTTATAACTTAAGTTTACCTCTTTCAACTCTATGTTAAAAAATCCATTTAACATATTTCTGAAGACCTACTCTGTACACTGTAAGAAAACACCAATTGGTCTTAGTCAGCTAAGTGGTGAAGTTTAAAAGAAACATTAACAAAAATATAAGGAAACTGTCCCATAATTTGTATCCATTTCTCAGTCAAAAAAGCAATGATTGGTTTAGCAATATGGAGGGGGCCTTTATCTTATTGTATTCTCCATGATCTACAATATTTCTCCAAGATCAGCCCAGCAGGAACTGCTGGGCTAAAAAGCTCAAGTTACAAAATGGCGCCTGGACTTGGGGCACAAATTTCCACTTAAAACCTGACAAAAACTTATAAAGGAATTTTAAAAACAAAAGAATAGAAGATGCAAGCATGGCTTCTTTGTAGCAGCATTTTTTCGGGTGGGCTCTGTTTTGCTAGAGATAAGCAGACTCATGTGGCTCCTTTAAGGGAGGTTTCCTGACTAGGCATAAGCAGCAAAAAGTCTCAGGGCTCTTTTAAGAGGCCCTGCTAACAGATGAATGGTATACAAGCAGCTGGCAGTGGCAGTGACCACATTTTCAAGCTGGCAGCATGGTACTTAATGGCATCATAGACCAAGGAGGGTGAGCACAGCTCCCAGTGCAGCATACCCCTGCCATCTTGGAAAGACAGCAGCTAAAACAGCCATAACTTTAAATTAACAATGTTGTTTAGCACATAAAAGACTCCTGGCTAGAAAAAGGTAGAGAGTTACAGTAAAGATAGATTCAGATGAAGTAAAACCTCTACAGGGTTTACAGTGTGTGTGTGTGTCTGTTTTTTAAATGTATAAGCTTGGGAGAGAACAGAAACAGGATAAAGTGATTAATAAAAAGAAAGAAATAGAAGAGCTGAGTTGTGGTGGCACACGCCTTTAATATCAGTACTTGGGAGGCAGAGGCAAGCAAATTTCTACAATTTCAAGGCCAGCCTGGTGTACAGAGTTAATTCCAGGACAAACAAAAGTACACAGAGAATCTCTGTCTCAGAAAATGAAAAAAAAACAAAAGGAAAAGAAATAGAGTAACAAAAAAGCCAGGCAAAGATGGAAAGTACACAGGGAGTCTGGATACTGTATATTATGGTGTTGTCTTTGAATTATTTGACTGCTAAGGAAATAGCTACAGTTTCTAACAGACATTTGTTTGTGAATGCTGCTATTCCCTTAGAAACACCATCCCAACCCATACCATGATGCCTTACCTTCAAGTAATCCCAACATAACCCTTTTGTCTGGTCTGTTCTTTTCTCATTACCCCCCCTTTGGTTTTGCTTTTGCACTTTAGAAATACACTTTACCTGACAGTTTAACCCCTTCAGATCTGTTAGGGCCTCTCCTACCACATAAAGATCTCACCTACCATGGACACAGCAAGCCAACAAAGCCCTGTACTAGTTCAAAGGTTTTTCCTGGGTGAAAAATATTTTAATTCTCTTACTATCTGGCTCAGTAACCTGGGCACCAAACATGATTTTCTCACACCCAAATCTCTTGCAGTGCCTGTCTTTCCTTTGTTGTCTGCTGGAAATTTTATTTCTATTGCTATAGTAAACAGAATGGCCATTGGAATTTTGAGGAGGAAAGGGTCAGACTGTGACAGGTTATTTCATTCTTTGAAGGTTCCTCCTAGTTCAAGCAGTTCATATGTGTTTAGGCCAGGAAAGACCAGTTGGCATCCAGGCCCTTTGTGCCTGGACAAATATTCTGCAACTATCTACCTCATCCTTCCATTTTCAGCTTTTCCTGACAAATTAGAGACTCACATAGCAGATAAGACCTCAATGCCTTTCCCTATCATACTCCTCCCTGATGTAGGTAACGTTTTCAAGGCATGAGAGCTCCTCATGTGCATGGCTTATCATCTCCAGCAAAAGCCTGGTGATAATGCAATTTTCTCACATATACTACACATTGCAATATATTTCTCTTACCAGTCAGTAAGGTATATCCTATATATCAAGCCATGCCACTGGGGTTCTTCCCAAAGATACTACTCATCTGGTTTGGACTTGGTGTCATGTCTCATAACCCACCACAGGAAATGTGCAATCACTGCCAAAGCTAAGAGGCATGCCTTCCAGTACCACTCAAGAAATGGTAGCTCTATTGGTTTTTGCCCCAATGGAACAATCCACCCTCACAAGATTTAATCTCAGCTGCAAGATTCAACCTTCTTTAGGGGTAATGGAACAACTCTCCAAACATAACACAATCAACCTCCAGTTGTTTTGTGTGACTTTTTCTTGAGGGAATATAAACAAAAGTCTTAGCCATTAGGTAAATGTAAATCAAAACAACTCCGAGACAACATCTTGCTACAGTCAGAATGACTAAACTCAAAAACACCAGTGGCAGTTTATGCTGGAGAGGATGTGGAGAATGGGGAACAGTCTTCCATTGGAGATGGTAATGCAAACTTCTACAGTCACTTTGGAAATCAATATGGTGGTTTCTCAGCAAAATTGGAATCAATCTACCTCAAGATCCAGCAATTCTACTCTTAGGCAAATACACAATGGATGCACAATCATACCTCAAGGACATCCGTTCAACTATATTCATAGAAACATTATTTGTAATACTCAGAACCTAGAACGAAAGTAGATACTCCTCAAGAAGAATGAATAAAGAAAATGTGGGAGCATTTACACAGTGGAGTACTGCTCAGCAGAAAAAAAAACAATGGAATCTTGAAATTCGCAGGCAAATGGAGTGAGGTAACCCAGACATAGAAAGATAAACATGGTATATAGTTACTTGTAAGTAGGTAGTAGGCATAGAGAAAAGCATAATTAGCCTACAATCCACAAACTCAGAGAAGCTAGGAAGCAAGGAGGACCCTACGAGATACACACATGAACTCCCAAGAAAGGCTCAAGATCTTCTGAGTTAAATTGGAGTATGGGGGAAGGGAAGGGAGGTAGGAAAAACAGGAGGAGAAAAGCGAGTGGGGAGAACATGAGGCATGAGGAAGGTCAAGTTGGAGGAAGGACAGAGGAGAGCAAGAAAAGAGATACCTTAATAGAAGGAGCCATTATGGGTTTAACAAGAAATCTGGCACTAGGGAAATGTCCAGGGATCCACACGGATGATCCCAAATAAAAGTCTAAGCAATAGTGGGGAGGGTACCTTAAATGCTCTTCCTCAATAATAAGATTGATAACTACCTTAAATGCTACCATGGAGTCTTCATCCAGTAGCTGATGGAAGCAGAAGCAGAAATTCACACCTAAACAGTGAGCCAAACTCATGGAATCAATTGTAGAGAGGGAGGAGTGATATGCAAAGGTGTGAAGACCATGCTGGGGAAACCCACAGAAGTAGCAGACCTGAGCAAGTGGGAGCTCATGGACCCCAGTCTGGTAGCTGGGGAAGCAGCATAAGTCTGAACCAGGCCCCCTGAATGTGGGTGTCAGTTGGGTGGCTTGGGCAGTCTATGGGGCCTCTAGCAGTGGAACCCTATTGTAAGACTGAGCTTTGGGAGCCCATTCCCTATGGAGGGATACTCTCTCTGCCTAGATACATGGGAGAGGCCATAGGTTCTGTCCCAAATGATGTGTCAGACTATGATGATCCCCTATGGGAGGCCTCACCCTACCTGAGGAGTGGATGTGTGGTCAGTTGGGGTTGGTGGAGGCTTTAGGAATGCAGGAGGGAGAGGGAACTGGGATTCATATGTAAAATAAGATTTTTATATTTAAATAAAAGTTAATTATAACAAAGCTGTATTATGGGTTGATAGACTTCAGTTACAAAAACATTCAGCATGAAGTGGAACTATAGGAGCCAAAAAACAAAGTTAGTGCATTCAGAGACTTTCCCAGAACTTATCTTTGATGGATTAGGCCATTGTTTTCATTTTGGCATGTGGTACTGTCTATGTGCTGAGTTTTATGGTCTAAATGGTACTGGAATTAAAGTCGGTCATGCCAAGGTTTGGGGCCTATTACAGTTATGGCTGCTCCCTTCATGCTTATTGTGTCTGTTACCAGGCAAAATCACACAGTGTCTGACCACATATTGGTGATAATTCCAACGCAAAAAACAGAGTCCCCTTTTTAAAAAATATTTTAAATTTTCATACATAATTGGGTGAGATTCACCATCTTTCCCATCGTCTCCTAGATCTGATTTTTATTCCAAACACATCCAGTTTTATGTCCTCAGTTATGTTGTTTGTTTTTTTTTTTAACACATAGGATTCTATTAGTGCTGTGTATATAGGCTAGGTTGTATTACACTTACAGGGGCTACACATTTAAAGAAAGTTTTCCCTCTTCCAGAAGCTATCAGTTACTAATGGCTTCTTATCTAGGGGTGGGGCTTTATACTCATTTTGCACACCTCTGTCATTCTTGCCTTGTGCTCTTGTTGTTACTTGCTTTAGATCTTGAGGGAGAATGTTTGTAATTCTCAAGTACATACTTGCATTTTGCCACCTTTGCATATAGTTTTGTATAAAGTCTGTATCTTTTCTTTGGACTCAAAGGGAGATTGTAGTGAGGGATATTACTAGGCACCTGAAGCACTGACTACGCCCATTTTTTAAATATTATGACATAAAGCACATAACTGGTATACTACGCAATCCTACAGGACAAGCAGTGGTTGAGAGGTCTAATCACGCTTTAACAAAATGCTCTATAAACAGGGAGGGAGAACAAAGACCCCCAAGCACAGATTGCATAATGCTTTATTAACACTAAACTTTCTTAGTGCTAATGAAAAAGGAAAAACAGTTGCAGAAAGCCACTGGACAACAGAAAAAACTTCTGAACTAAATCAGCCAGTGTACTTCAAGGATGTATTGGCCTCAGTATGGAAACCAGGATATGTGTTACATTGGGGTAGGAGTTTTGCCCTTGTTTCCACAGGAGATGAAAAACTTTGGATGCCCTCAAAGTTGTTCAAGATTTGGTTTGAACAGGAGAGACCTCTTGATGAGGAAAAATGACAGTTCATCCATCAAGATATATCCCACGAGTTGCATGGAGACCTCACAAAGGAAAGGGGAATGCTTTGTTCTTGCATTAACAGGAAAACCCATCTCCAAAAGTAAAAAGATACTGAATGTGTAGATGCCTAAAGAAGAGAGGATAGCTATCCAAAAAGAGCCATCAAGCAAAGGAGAATCTGACTTGTGGTAAAGCCCAGAACTATTTCTACACAAAAACCTACTTCTCTTTACTTCCTACCACTGATTTAGTCCCAATTCACTCAAACCAATGCTGACTTTAGAGTTGTATTTGGCTTCTCTCCTCTAATTCCAAGCATGTTGTAAATACATATATGATACAGAGCCAATTGATGTAAGACAGAAGAAAATAAAATCTAGTGACTGTCATTTGTCTAAACTCGGTTCTTTCTCTGAAAGATTAATTTTCCTCTTATTTATTATCTTCCTTATTGCTGCCTTTCCCAGTATGCATACCTATAAAAGTTAAAATTTCTGTGTTGATATTAATGTTTAAGTCCTCCACAGCGAACAAAGAATTTCCTAACAGCAGTCTTTCTCCTTTGCAGATCTTAATATTCTTTCTTTATTTTGTATGTTTCTTGTTTTAATTATTATATGGCAAGGGGACCTTTTGTTTGGTGCAGTGTATTTGGTGTTCTGTGTGCTCCTTTTATTTTCATAGATATGTCCTTCTGTAGGTTGGGGAAATTTTCTACGATTTTGTTTAATATATTTTCTGTACCTTTGAGTTTGGGTTATTTTCCTTCCTCTATCCCATTCATTCTTAGATTTGTTCTTTTTGTTGTGTCCCAGATTTCCTCCAGGTTTTGTATGAAGGATTTGTTGGGTTTAATTTTTTCTATGATCAATTAATCTATTTCCTTCAAATTATCTTCAATGCCTGAAATTCTCTCTTCCATATCTTGTATTTTGTTCTTTATGCTTACATTTGTTGTTCCTGATATTTATCCAGATTTTCTATTTCCAAAGTTCCCTTGGTTTGTATTTTTGTTATTGCCTCTATTTCAAATTTCATGTCTTGAATCATTTCCTTTACTTGTGTGATTGCTTTTTCTTGGATTTCTTTAAGGTGTTTGTTGATATGTTCCTATTCTTTGTCTTTTCCTTGTTTTCTTTGAGAGTATTTTTCATTTTCCCTTGAATGGGCTCAATTATTCTCGTAAAATTAGTTTTTACATGCTATTCTTCTGCTTGATCTGTGTCTTGCTGCTGTAGCACCACTAGTTTCCAGTGGTGCCATACTGCTCTTTATATTGTGGAGAATATTCTTACCTTGTTGTCTGTGCATCTCTTCCTCTAATCAGGTCAGGTTCAACTTGTGCTTCAGTGGTTCTCTCTTTCTCCAATTGGTGTGCCTGGGGGCTGTGACTCTGTTGACCACTCCTTTAGGCAGAAGTAGAGTAGAACTTCCACTGAAAGCTCATCCTGGTGAAAGTGAGACCAATGCTCAAGTGGTCACTCCTTTATGAGCAGTTAGGGCTACAGCTCTGGTGGATACTCCTCCCATTGAAGGAGTAGATAAGGCTGAGAATCCAGTGGTCAATGTAGTAGCAGAGTGTCTCCCACCTGTGAAATGGCAGTGGATGCTGGCTGGGACACAGGTGCTCTTTCCCAGAGGAATTTTTGCGATAGTTTTTGGAAGCTGCTTCTGGAAACCACTGCTGTCCTTTCACCCAGTGATCATTCCTTTCTCCTGGGCCTGAGGCTGTGCCTCCCTCTAACATTGCTCCTAGGTCTGGGGCTCCTGGCTCCCTTGATGCTGCTTGGAGCCTGAAGTTCAAACCTCCCTCTGATGCTGCTCCTGATTCTGAGGCTCATGGCTCCATTGATGCTGTTCTGTGTCTGAAGTTCAGGCCTCCTTTTGACGCTGCTGCTCCAGGCCTGAAGCTCTGGCCCTGAGACTCTGTCCTCCCTCTGATGCTGTTTGTGACCTTACACTCAAACCTACCTCTGACACTGCCCCTAGGTCTGAGGCTCCTGGCTCCCTTGATACTCCACTGGGCGTGAAGCCCCGGTGTCCCTCTGACAGTGCTAGGGACCTCCTTTATACTGAATGTTTTGTATTTTGATTATTATGTAGTGAGGGGACAGTTTTTTTGAGCCAGTCAATTTGGTGTTCTGTAAACTTCTTGTACTTTCATAGGCATGTCATTCTTTAGGCTGGGAAAGTTTTCTTCTATAATTTTGTTGAATATGTTTTCTGTACATTTGAGCTGGGTTCGTTTGCCTTCTTGTCTACCTATTTAGTCTTTTCCTAGTATCTCACACTTCCTGGATATTTTGTGTTAAAGATTTATTGGATTTATCTATTTCTTTGGACAATGGATCTATTTCCTCTAGAGTATCTTCAACACCTGTGATTCTCTCTTCCATCTCTTGTATTCTGTTGGTTATGCTTGCATCTGTAGTTCCTGATCATTTACCCAGATTTTCTTATTCCAGCATTCCCTCAGTTTGCATTTCCTTTAATGCCTCTATTGTTTCTTTCACCTTTTTTATTGTTTTTCCCCCCTAGGGTTTCCTTGTTTTCTTTAAGAGATTAGTTTTTTCAATTTTTATTTGGTTTGTCTTTTTTTCATTTCCTCCATTTATTGTTTGTCCTTTCTTCCATTTTTAGGAGATTTTCTCATATCCCCTTTAAGGACCTCTCTTATCTTCATAAAGTTGTTTTTAAGGTCTTTTTCATGAGCTTCTTCTGCATTGGGATGTCAGGTCTTGCTGGTGTAGAACCTCTAGAACCTAGTGGTGTCATAGTACTCTTTTTGTTGTTGAATGTGTTCTTATACTGCTGTCTTCCTTCTCTTCTTCCAGTGGGTGAAGGTGGCACCTCTCCCAGTGGGTGAGGGCCAAGGCTTCAATGACTGCAGCTCTCCCAGTGGGTGTGGGGCTGCCCCCAGGTCTCTGTGGATTCTTTGGGTGTGATGGGGCTACATGTCCCAGTCAAGAGCCTCCAAAGAGGGTTGTAAGGAGGCCAGGAAAAGGCTCAGTTCTCATGTCTTTAGGTGGGCAAAGGGCCAAGTCTCCAGTGGAGGCAGATGCTGGATGATTTGAATGTCTCTGGGGATTTGGTGGCTGGGACCAAATATTGCTTTTGTTCTTTTTGTTTTTAATTTTTAATTTAAATTAGAAACAAGCTTGCTTCACATGTCAATTCCAATTCCCTCTCCCTCTCCTCTTCCCTTGCTCCTCCAACAGGCCCCAGTCCCCAACCAATCCCCACACCATTCCCTAGCGAGGGTTAGGCCCTCCACGGGGCATCTCCAGAGTATGTCATTTCATCCAGGGCAGGGCCTAGGCCATCCCCCATGTGTCCAAGCTGAGAGAGCATCCCTCTATGTGGAATGGGCTCCCAAAGTTCTTTCTGACACTATGGTAAATATTGATCTACTACCCAAGGCACTAGAGATTGCCAAGGCCTCCTCACTGACACCACATTCAGGGGGTCTGGGTCAGTCCCATGCTGGCCTCTCAACAATCAGTCTGGGGTTCAAGAGCTCAACATTGTTCAGGTCAGCTGTCTCTGTGGGTTTCACCAGCTTGGTCTTGACCACTTTGCTCATCACTTCTCCCTTTCTGTCACTGGGTTCCAGGAGTTCAGTTCAGTGTTTACCTTTGTGTGTCTGTCTCTGCTTCCCTCAATTGCTGGATAAAGATTTGGCAGTGGGATTGTAGGCTGGAACTTATCTGACCCAAGTCTAAAATCTATATATGAGTGAGTACATACCATGTTTGTCTTTTTGTGACTGGGTTACCTCACTCAGGATGGTTTCTTCTAGTGTCATTTAGTTGCCTGCAAATTTCAAGATAACATTGTTTTTTTTCTGCTGAGTATTACTTCATTGTGTATATGTACCACATTTTCTCTATCCACTCTTCAGTTGAGGGGCATCTAGGTTGCTTCCAGGATCTGGCTATTACAAGTAATACTGCTATGAACATAGTGGAACAGACATCCTTGTATGAATGTGCATCTTTTAGTTATATGCCTAAGAGTGGAATTGCTGAGTCTTGTGGTAGATTGATTCCCATTTTCCTGAGGAATCTCCATAGTGACTTGCAAAGTGGCTGTACAAGTTGATACTCCCACCAGCAGTGGAGGAGTGTTCCCCTCTCTCCACATCCTCTCCAGCATAAACTGTCGTTGGTGTTTTTGATTTTAGCCATTCTGACAGGAGTAAGATGGTATCTCAGAGTTGTTTTGATTTGCATTTCCCTGATGGCTAGGGATGTTGAGCTCTATCTCAAGTGCCTCTCAGCCATTTTAGCCTCCTCTATTTAGAATTCTCTATTTAGTTCTGCACCCCACTTTTTTATTTTTAAATTTAAATTTAAATTAGAAACAAGGTTGCTTCACATGTCAATTCCAGTTCCCTCTCCCTTTCCATCTCCTCCTCTCACACCCTCCCACCAACCCCTCCAATATCCCCTCATTTCCCCAGGGAGGGTGAGGCCCTCCATGGGGCTGTTGATAGTCTATCATTTCATCCAGGGCAGGGCTTAGACCCTCCCCTGAGAGTCCAGGGTGAGAGTGCATCTCTCATTGTTGGATGGGCACCCAAAGCCCATTTGTATACCCAGGATAAATACTGATCTACTACCCAAGGCTCAATAGATTACCTAGGCCTCCTCACTGACACCCATGTTCAGGAAGTCTTGGTCAGTCCCATGCTGGATTCCCAGCCATCAGTCTGGGAGTCAAGAACTAACCCTTGTCAGATCAGTTGTTTCTGGGGGTTAAACCAGCCCAGTTTTAATGCCTTTAGTCATCAGTCCTCCCTCTTTGTTCCTGGATTCCTTGAGTTCAGCTGAGTATTTAGCTGTGGATGTTTGCCTCTGGTTCCATCAGCCAATGGATTTTAGACACAGATCTGGGGAGTGCCAGCCTACAATCCCATGGCCAGAGAATCTGGGAAACAGAACCCTCATTCATTGGCTGATGTACCCCACTTTTTAATTGCATCCTTTGGTGTTTTGGAGACTTGCTTCTTGAGTTCTTTGTAAATTTTGGAGATCAGCCCTCTATCAGATGTGGGGTTAGTGAATATCTTTTCCCTCTCTGTGGGCAGCCTTTTGGCTTGTTGACTGTGTCCTTTGCCTTGTAGTAGCTTCTCAGTTTCAGGAGGTCCCATTTATTAATTGTCGATGTCAGTTTCTGTGCTAATTGTGTTATATTCAGGAAGTGGTCTCCTGTACCAATTCATTCAAGGGTATCTCCCACTTTGTCTTCTAAGAGGTTCAGTGTGGCTGGGTTTATGTTGAGGTCTTTGATCCACTTGGACTTAGGTTTTGTGCATGGCAATAGACATGGATCTATTTGCAGTCTTCTACATGCCAGCATCCAGTTATGCCAGCACCATTTTTTGAAGATGCTTTCTTTTTTCCATTTTATATTTTTAGCTTCTTTGTCGAAGATCAGATGTTCATACATGTGTGGGTTAATATCAGGGTTTTCAATTCGAATCCCTTGGTCTACCTGTCTATTTTTGTGCCAATACCAAGCTGTTTTCAGGAATATAGCTCTATAATAGAACTTGAAGTCAGAGAAGGTAATGCCTCCAGATGCTGCTTTGTTGAACAGGGTTGTTTTAGCTATTCTGAGTCTTTTGTTTTACATATAAAGTTGAGACGTGTTCTTTCAAGGTCTGTGAAGAATTGTGCTGGGATTTTGATGGGGATTGCATTGAGTCTGTACACTGATTTTGTCAAGATTGCCATTTTTACTACATTGATCTTTCCTATCCAAGAGCATTGGAGATTCTTCCATTTTCTGATGTCTTCTTTAATTTCTTTCTATAAAAGACTCAAAGTTCTTGTGATACAGGTCTTTCACTTGTTTGGTGAGTGTTACCCCGAGGTATTTTATGTTGTTTGTGGTAATTTATTTGGGTAACAATTCATTGTATACTTTGTTGTACATAATGAAGGTAACAATGACATTGGGTTATTGAAATTATCTTGGCTCCCTGTGCAGCTATTTTTTGTAATCTTTGGGCAGGATTACAAAACTTTAGCAAACTTTTCTGACTTCTATGTTAATACAGTGCATACATAATTATTAACTAGGTTCATGGTCCCTTGACTGTCAGTGATTATGATAAGTATAGTGCCATAGTTCACAGTTAAGAATTTGTGATGAATATAATTGAACTTTATGCAGGGAAGGGGATATCATGCATGAAACGTGGAGTAAGTCATTAATATCTTCTTTGGCTCAGGCATTTTATTACTTGGTACTCACTTGGTGGTGCTGTTTGGGGAGAAGTTGGGTTATACCTAACTATAGACTATTGTGCTTATCCAGTTTTACATCTGCAGTGGTAGGACTAGGAGAATTCAAATTCCTTTCTTTAAGAATCTATGGTAAATCAAGGGGAGTACTTATGCCATTGAGATAGTCAGTTTTATTTCTAATTTCTTCTGGCTAGGAGCTGTGAGACACGAATAGTTCTTTCTGTCCAGTCACCTTTAGTTCATGGTTGAACTACACAACACTGAGAACCACAGAATATTCTTTAGCTGAAAACTTAATATATATTTTCTTATTCAAGATGTGTTCCTGATAGCTATGTTTTGTTATCTTGGTTTTATAAAGGCCCAAATATTGAAATAAAGAGGTATAAGGCTTACATTGTTGAACAAAGTAAGTCCAAATGTTTAATATAACAAAGAATTATTTAAAATATTCATGAGCATAGTAGTGCACAAATGCATTTATAGCCATTGGGAAAATGTAACAGAAGAATTGTCAGTTTGAGGTCAACCTAAGATACATAGTAAGACTTTGCTAAAAAGAAATATATTTCATAAAATATACAAACTCTTCATAAGTCATAATCTCATCCCTGGTCACTAACCTGAGAATATAAATGTTGAGTGGTTTTCTTAAATCTCACAATTAGTCCATTGATTCTCAAGAGTAGATGCACATTATAAATGCATTTGTTTATTTTTTATTAGAACTATTTGGACAATAATCAGTACTGTTAAACCAGATATTCACATGGGTACCCTGTAAAGAAGTACAAGTGTAAAGAACATCTTATTTTTATATTTACCAAAAGGACAAAGTCTACTTGAGAGAGAGATTAAAGTTTATGTAATTGGTTAGTCAATGATGTTTCAAGAGGAACTTTTTGACCCAGCAGATAGTGTTATAAAAGCTCCATGCTGACTGATCACAGCTGTGTCAGTGAAAGGATCTCCATGGATGCATTTGTGGTGTTGGTGTTTATTCTCTCCTGTCTGTTTCTCCTCTCACTCTGGAGACAGAGCTCTGAGAGAGGGAAGCTCCCTCCTGGCCCTACTCCTCTCCCACTTATTGGCAATTTCTTCCAAATAGATGTGAAAGACATCAGCGGATCCTTAACCAATGTAAGTATTCTTTGTGCTCCTCCTATAGGTTGATAAAGAAGATACATTGAAAGCTTCTTTTAATGAAAATCCAATATCAAAACCCTTTCAAAGTATTGACTTTTATAGCTGGCCTTTGTAGGAATTCAGTAAAGGGAGAGGTTTCAGGTGAAAGGATATTTACATCATTGCATTTTATAAAAAAAGAAAAAAGTCCCATAAAATTGCAAAATATGTGGTTATTTCCTAATTAAAATACATCTTTTCCCATTATTTTTGGTTGAAAGTCAACAGTGAGTAATAGTTTATTTAATAAGTCAGGTAGAGTTTTAGATATCCATTTTACTGAGGTTATCTATTTGATGCTGGACTCTAAAAGAACTAACTAAATGCCTAACTTATCTAAATGTCTATAGCCATGGAATAACACAAGAACTTCAAGAAAGAAGTCAAGCTTCTGGCATATTTGGTGATATATCCATTTTAATAACTGTAATACCTATGTCTTGAGCTAAGAATGCTTCCAGAGAAGGAATTGTTTTTCCAGGAAATATTTCATAATCATGTGCAGTGTGTGTGGTGCCAACTCTCTATGTTTGTAGTAGTATATTGCCAAATCTAGACTGCTCAACAGAATCATTTGTGCTGATTTACAAATTTTCATCTCACATCTAAGTGGGCCTGACATTGTTGCTTTATTTCGGTATCATTTCATCTGTTTCTTTGGTCTACTTGTCTATTTTTTGTTAGTACCAGACTGCCTATATCACCATATCTCCTTAATATAATTTGAGGTTAGATATTGTCATACCTTGAACAGAATTTTAGTTCTTACGAGTCCCTTGGCTACTCTTAGTTTTTTTTTTTTTTTGTTTTTGTTTTTTACGAGACAGGGTTTCTCTGTATTGTTTCGGAGGCTATCGGTCCAGCCCGGCCTCGAACTCACAGAGATCCGCCTGCCTCTGCCTCCCGAGTGCTGGGATTAAAGGCGTGCGCCACCACCGCCCGGCCTACTCTTGGTTCTTTGTGGTCCCATCTGATGTCTTCTGTTGTTTCTCTAAACTGTAAATATGGCATCAGGAGTCGGATGCATAGCAGTCAATCTATAAATACAGACGAATGGGTTTAGTAGTAAGGGTGTTTCGTTCCTTGGTTTCTGCTTCTTCTCTGGTCTTTTGGCTAGAGTGTTTGAGTAGAGCGTCTCCACACCTATGTGCTGGATTTCCACATGTCAGAGTGGAGTGGCCTTTGTTCAAACAGGGCATTTATGCCCAATCTGGGGGACTGGAACATGTGGGAAAGACAGGAGGGTTGATTGTGTGTAGGATGGGCAGGCACTGAGAGAGTGGGGCAGGTAGATGGCCTTCATGGATTTTTGGCGGTCAGCTTCTCGCTGGCTGTTTTGATGTGAACATTCCTTGCAATTTTTGTGTAATAAGTATGTGAGTCTTCAGCAGTT
This sequence comes from Mesocricetus auratus, assembly GCF_017639785.1. NCBI lineage: Eukaryota > Metazoa > Chordata > Mammalia > Rodentia > Cricetidae > Mesocricetus > Mesocricetus auratus. The sequence goes on along the minus strand of NW_024429182.1, from coordinate 21,741,006 downwards.
ACATGGTTCACTGTAGGTGATCAATAACTGATAATCAACATAATGTGATACAAACGTGCTTCAGAAGCCGATTTTTGCCTGAATAACAATATTAAAGTACAGTGAGTGATAATTTTATTGTGAATAAGGTTGAGTATATGGTGATCATACTGACTTTTTTCACTAATATTTACAATTTTCTTTCCTATTTCCAGTTCTCAAAAGTCTATGGCCCTGTGTTCACCCTATACTTGGGCAGGAAGCCCGCTGTGGTGTTGCATGGGTATGAAGCAGTGAAGGAGGCTCTGATCGACCATGGGGAGGAGTTTGCTGGAAGAGGAAGCTTCCCAATGGCAGAAAGATATAATAAAGGCCTTGGTAAGTAAGTGTTCATGTGAGTGCTGCATAGTGATTACTGTGAAAGTGACGACTGAAAGGAGGGGCTGGGCTTCTTCCTTTGGTACAGGTTGGACCTCTCTGTGGTTTCCACATACAAGATCTCTCATCTGTTCCCAGAATCTATTTCTAGTGTTTTACTATTTCTTCAGGCATTGTTTTTAGCAATGGAAACAGATGGAAAGACATAAGGCGCTTCTCACTCATGGCTCTGCGGAGTCTGGGCATGGGCAAAAGGAGCATTGAGGACCGTGTACAAGAGGAAGCACAGTGTCTTGTGGAGGAACTGAGGAAAACCAATGGTAAGTGCAGGTTTATACATTTACATCTCAGTTAGGCATTTGTGTATGCCATGTTTTAAAATCAGAAACAATGATTATAGGTTTCATGATAATTGTCTGTTGAGCTGCAGAACTAAGCATTTTCATTAACAAGGGAGTAATTTGTCTTTGTAGTTCATTTCACCATGGAATAAGTGATTGTGTTAATGGTGACAGAGCCCAATCAGAGGATATGTGATTACATTTTCTTGCATCACAGTGGTTTGAGCAAATTAACTGTGCAACACAGGGGTTCTTCTAGGCCCATGTTTACAGTCCGGGGTAACAATGATGTTACTTATGATTTTCCTTTCTTAGTTGAGTGTAATAAAATTTTCATCAATGGCTGTCTTTTTCTTTTTTTTCATTTTCAAGTATGTATTTATTTTGCTACTACTAATCAGTCATCACAGATTACATATTTACATTATGCTAATGCCTAAACTGTTTTTCTATGAAGACATCTGTACTGTACTTGCAGAAGTGCCCAACTATTTACTACAAAGTGGTTAAGTACATGCTTACTACTAAGACAGACAGAGATGTGTAACCTTGAGCAAGTATCTTCTAATACTCTAAGTTCTCCTTCATAGGCCACATCAATGGCTGTCTTCTATAGTGTGATATCAAGTTGTATAGTTATTTGTTTAAAAATTTTTACTATGTTGAAAATGTTACAAAATGTGTTTTCATCGTGATCCCCCACCAACTCTTCTGAGATATACCCTCAGTTTCCTATCTGTCCTACTTTGTTTAGTCTCCTTATTTAATATCCACGAAACCTGATTTGTGCTTGACATATATGATTTTTAAAGAAAATCCGTTAGAGCTTTCACAATTTTGAACTTGTTTAAAATGATTTATTTGAAATAGAATTACTTAATTCCTTCCTTTTCCCATTCTACTCCCTTCCAGATCTTTCCCTTGTCCCCTTTTCATTCTTGTTAGTCACTTTTCTTTGATTATTATTGTATATATGCATGTACATAGTCACATATGTATACAACTTGCACCCTGCCCAGCATATGAAGTCATATAACTGTCATCCACATTGAGAGGGTCTAGTTCTGTCCCATGCAGGTTCCTAAGCTGTGAGTTCACAGTGGGTGAGCTCCCACTAGTTCAGGTCAGCTATCTCTGGTTTTCCACATCATGGTCTTGGCTGCCCCCCTTGTTTATATGATTCCTCCTCCCTCTCTTCATCTGAACTTCAGGAGCTCAGCCCAGTGCTTGGCTGTGAATCACTGCATCTGCTTCTACCAGTTACTGGATGTAGGTTCTATGATGATAATTAGAGTAGTCACTAATCTGACTAAAGGGGAAGGCCCCTTCAGGCACCCTCTACACTATTGCTAGGAGTTTTAGCTAGGGTCATCCTTGTGGATTCCTGAGAATTTCTCTAGCATCAGGTTTCTTCGTAACCCCATAATGGCACCCTCTATCAAGATATCTCACCCTCTGTCTCTCCCCCAGCTCTGTCTTCTTGATCCTGATGTTCCCATTCCCCCATCCCTTATCTTCTACCAGCCTTCACAGTCTACCCAGGAGATCTTAACTATTTTCCCTTCCTGGTGTCCTCCATGTGTGCCCCTTTTAGGGTCCCTGTTTTACCTACCTTCTTTGAGGTTGTGGACTGTAGTCTGGTTATCCTTTCCATTACATTTAATATCCACTTATGAGTGAGTTCATGCCATGTTTGGCTGTCTGGGTCTGGGTTACTTCACTCAGGATTTTTTTCTGGTTCCATCCATTTTCCTGAAAATTTCAAGATGTCATTGTTTTTTAACAGCTGCATAATACTCTATTGTGTATGTCATTGTTTTTTAACAGCTGAGTAATACTCCACTGTGTAAATGTACCACATTTTCTTTATCCATTGTTTGGGTGTGGGGCATCTAGCTGTTACAAGTGATGCTGCTATGAACAAAGTTGCACACATGTCTTGTGGTATGATTGTGCATCCTTTTGGTATATACCCAAGGGTGGCATTGGTGAGTCTTGAGATAGATTGATTCCCAATTTTCTGAGAAAGCCATACTGATTTCCAAAGTGGCTTACAAGTTTGCACCCCACCATTAGTGTTTTTGATCTTAGCCATTCTGATAGTTGTAAGATGGTATCTCAGAATTGTTTTGATTTGTATTTCTCTGATGGCTATGAATGTGGAGCAATTCCTTAAATATATTTTGATCATTTCAGTTTCTTATGTTGAGAATTCTCTGTTTATGTCTGTACTTGATTTTTTAATTGGATTATTTTATGTTTTGGTGTCTAGTTTCTTGTGTTCTTTGTATATTTTGGAGTTCAGTCCTATATCAGATGTGGAGTTGGTGAAGATATTTTCCCATTCTTTAGGCTTCTGTTTAGTCTTGTTGATCATGCCTTTTGCTTCAGAGAAGCTTCTCAGTTTCAGGAGGTCCCATTTATAAATTGGTGCTCTCACAGTCTGTGCTACTGCTGTTATATTTAGGAAGTGGTCTCCTCTGCTCATGTGTTCAGGGCTACTTCCCACTTTCTCTTTTCTCTGGTTCAGTGTAACTGGATTTATGTTGAGGTCTTTGATTCACTTGGAGGTGAGTTTTGTGCATGATAATAGATAGGCATCTATTTGCATTCTTCGACATGTCAACAACCAGTTATCCTAGAAAAATTTTTGAAATTGTTTTCTTTCTTTCCATTGTACATATTGGTTTCTTTGTAAAAAAAAACAAACAGATGTTCATAGGTGTGTTAATTAATGTCAGAGTCTTTGATTCAATTTCCTTGATCCCCGTGTCTGTTTTAATGCTAATACCAAGATGTTTTTATTACTGTAGCTCTATAGTAGAGCTTGAGGTCAGGGACAGTGACTCTGTGTTTTTTGTTTTTCCATAAGAAGTTGAATATTGTTATTTCAAGGTCTGTGAAGAATTGTTTGGGATTTTAATGGGGGTTGCATTCATTGAATGTGCAGATTCCTTTTGGTAAGATTGCCATTTTTACTATATATATATCCTAACTCTCCAAGAGTATGACAGGTCTTTTAATTATCTGATATCTTCTTCAATTTCTTTTTCAAATACTTAAAGCTCTTGTTATACTGTTTTCTCACTTGTTTAGTTACCATTACCCCAAGATATTTCTTGTTATTTGTGGCTATTGTGAAAAGCGATATTTCTGATTTGTTTCTCATCCCTTTTATCATTTCAACATAGGAGGGCAACTGATTTTTATTTTGTTAATCTTGTATCCTGCCACATTACTGAATGTTTTTATCAGCTGTAGGAGTTTCATGGTACAGCAGTTGGCGTCACATAGGTATACTATCATATCATCTGTCAAAAGTGGAACTTTGACTTCTTTCCTTCTAATGTGTATCCCCTTGATTTCCTTTTGTTTCATTATTTCTTTAGATAGAACTTTGAGTACTATATTGAATAGATATGGAGAGAGTGGACAGTCACTTCTTGGTCCTGATTTTAGTGGGATTGCTTTGAGTTTCTCTACATTTACTTTGATATTGCAGTCGACTTGCTGTATATTGCATTTATTAAGTTTATGTATGTTTCTTGTATTCATGATCTCTCCAAGACCTCTATTGTACCTTTATCTTTTGTAGCTTTGGTATTTGTCATCATCTACTGTAAGCAAAAGGTTCTCTGATGGTGGTGGAGATATGTCTTGTACATCTGGCTTTCTTCTGGATTATGTTGAACTGACTCAATGTCTTTAGAGAGCTAAGTAGTGTCAGTAGCTTCCTGACTATTGCACCTACCTCCTCTCTCTTTACTGTAATTCGGTCTGGCTTAAACTTACATGGGTTTTGTAAATGTTGTCACAACTGCTGTAAAGTGACATGTGCAGCTTCATTGCTGTGATCATGACACACTGTTTACTACCTCTGCCTTTTTATGGCCCGTCTTTCATAATGATCCCTAAGCATTAGGAAGAAGCAGTGAGATATAGATGTCCCATTTGTGGTTGACCATATGGCTTTTTGCTCTGTGCTTGAGTAGCTGTGGATCTCTGTGTTAATAATCATCTACCACATTAGCAGTTATTGTGATGTGAATTGAGAGATGCATTAATCAACAGGCATCATGACATTGTTTGGAGTTGATTAATATGATGCCCACTTAGCAGAGGAACAGTACTACATTCTACCCCAAGGTTGATTATATGTATAGGCACAAGATTTTGGCCTGATAATGGTGCCAAGTATGGATTTATTTTATGGAACAGGCCTTAAACTGAAAATGAGTGCTGCTTGTAACTTCCATGATACTCATGCTACTATGGCACCAGTTGATATGTCTTGCCAGGCAAGTCATTATTGTAACTTGCACAGTTTAGAGCTGGGTAATATTGATTGTTATTTTTTTCCTCTAGTAGCCACATAGCACATTCCAGCAATGTGAGAGCTAGTGTATCTAAAATTTTTGAGAAATATCATATTAATAACTCAATGATTCATCTAAAAATCTTCAAAAATGAACAAATAATATCATAAAAAGTAGATAGGAAGAAGACTGAGTGTGTTTGTGCATGCTCTTAATCCTAGTACTCAGGAGTCAGAGACAGGTAGATATCAGTGAGTTCAAGGCCATTCTGGTATACAGAGGCAGACACCCAAAGCTAAACACGGAACTGAACTTCTGGAATCCACTTGCAGAGAGGGAGGAGTGATGAGCAAAAGGGATCAGGCCCGGAAACTCACAGAAACAGCTGGCCTGAGCAAGGGGAGTTCATGGACTCAAGACTGGTGACTCAGAGGCCAGCATGGGACTGATCCAGACCCCCTGAACATGGATGTCAGTGAGAAGGCCTTGGAAATCTATGGGGCCTCGGATAATAGATCAGTATTTATCCCTGGTGTACAAATGAATTTTGGGAGTCCATTACACATGGAGGGATGCTCACTCAACCTGGACACATGGGGGAGGGCCTAGGCCCCACCTGGGATGATATGACAGACTTTGAAGACCTCCCATGGAAGGCCTTACTCTACCAGGGGAGCAGAGGGGTGATGGAGCTGGAGATTAGGAGGTTGGGGGACCTGGGGAGGAGTGGAGGGAGGGGGAGAGGGAGCTGGGATTGGCATGTCAAACAAGCTTTTTCCTAATTTCAATAAACAATTGTCAACAAAAAACCAATCAGGAAGAAATAACAATCAAGGCTGAAGTAAATTAACAATGTAAAAATTCACAAAAAATTTAATGTTATTTCTGCAATTGTTTCTAATTCTTTAGGGTCACCCTGTGATCCCACGTTCATCCTGAGCTGTGCTCCCTGCAATGTGATCTGCTCCATTATTTTCCAGAATCGTTTTGATTATACAGATCAGGATTTTCTTACCTTTATGGAAAAAGTAAATGAGAATGTCAGGATTCTGAGCTCTCCCTGGTTGCAGGTGAAGTAAAGATTTTTTCCTTCTGTAGTCTTTCATTCTTACAGGTCAAATTCAATGCAGTTCAAGAAGTGAGGTGACCAGACACCATGGTTCTGAACAACATATTATGGAAAGAATATGGGGAAGGCAGATCTAAGCCATTTGCTATCAAATAGAAAAACTGAAGGGCAAATTCCAGGTTGGCTCAAGCAAACTAGTTCCCTATCCATTTTCAATTGATGTTCAGAGAACTCTTTTTATAAAAGATTACATCTAAAAGTGCTGCCAGCTGATCATAGGACATTATTCCATGAATATTTCTTATCCTCTTTTCTATTATTAAACATATATATCCTCAACATATTGCTAGGCAGGGATATTTTAGTTTGGAAAGAATATTCTTTTAAAGGATAAAGATTATTAATGGCCATGAAATCTGCCAGGCAATGTTGAGTAGCTTCAGTGGTTTGATGTCTCAGCTGGAATCCTAGTTAACAGACAGGTAGAAAGGAGAAGATGAGTGATTTAATGCTGTGTGGCCCACATCCATCTTCTCAGAGTTGTCCTAGTCACTAGTGGCACCTTCTGTACTCTCCATAAAGAACAGCTTTGGGAAGACTAAGAAGGTGAGAGATACCATAATAGAGGGAGTCGTTAATAGGTTTGACTGGCACTAGTGAGATTTCGGTCTACAAGGATGACACCAACTGGCAAACAAAGCAATAGTGGAGAGACTACCTAAATTGCCCCTCCCTGATAATGAGATTGAGGACTACCTTATATGCCATGCTAGAATCTTCATCCAATGAGTGATAGAAACAGAGGCTGACACCCACAGCTAAACACTGAACTGAACTCTTGGAACCCAGTGACAGAGATGGAGGAGTGATGAGCAAGGGGTCAAGACTGTGCTGATGAAAACCACAGAGACAACAGACCTGACAGGGTGGAGCTCTTAGATCCCAGACTGATGGCTGAGAAGCTGGTGGGGGACTGATCCAGACTCCCTGAATGTAGTGTCAGTGAGGAGGGCAATCTCTGGGGCCTTGGGTGTTTACCATAGAGTACAAATAAACTTTGGGAGTCATTTCCACATGGAGGGATGCTCTCTCAGACTGGACATATGGGGATGGGCCTAGGCCCTGTCCCAGATGAAATGACAGACTCTCGAATCCCCAGTGGAGGGCCTCACCCTGCCTGGGGAATGGTGTGGCTATTGGTGGGGGGGGGGAGCTGGGGAGGCTGGTGGAGGGACCAAGGGAGAGTGGTGGGAGAGGGAGCTAGGACTGACATGTGAAGCAAGCATGTTTCCAATTAAATGAAAAAATATATTGGAAAAAAGAAAACCAAGACAAAATAAAGCAGATTTTAAGTGGCAAGGTACATCATTCCAAAGAAAAAATAAAATCATATTTCATTTTAATTGACAAATACCCAAAGAAAATATAGACACAGTATAGAAAAGTTTGGTCCAAGTTTGAAAATAAAAGAAGAAAAAGCAATAAATATGATAGCTTGTTCCAGTAAGAAAAAAAAAGAAAGATTGTGATCTGGGCACTCAGGGCAACAAGGCACCACCAAGTCAGAAACTACTATATTAAGCAAGAGTATGGTGTGGTACGGGAAAGAAAGAGAGTTAAAATGATTCATGTCCTGTAGAGAGAGACGCATCTGAAGAGGTGAGATGGTGCAGAGAGGGCTGAGGCGGGTGGCTTAATTGCCACCCAGGGCCATGGTGATGTCTGGGCCTTGAAAGCTGCCAGGCGCCATGTCTGGGTTCATAGTCCTGTTGCAGTGATGGTCTGTGTTGATGTCCGTAGCTCCTGACACCACTGAAGGTCAAGAGGAAACAGCTATACAGGGTTGGTCCTGACCCTCACTGGCTGCAACATTAGAGAGACCTGGCCCTATATTTCATCGGGGAAGCATAGGGGATCTGATCCTGTTTACAGGGGTGTGGAGCAGGCCCAAAGAATGTGCACCTGGGAGATATGACTCCACCCCTCATCTGCCAAATGGTGACTTGGGTGGAGGAGAACTGATCTCCCCCTCCACTGCCCAAGGTCATAAGAGCAGGAGAGCTGCCCTTGCAGATACCACTGCAGAATGCAGGGAGCAGACCATGCACCTTGCCTGGGCAGCACAGCAGAACTGACAGTGTCCACAGGGTCAGATGACTCAGCCCTGAAGTTGTGAGTGTGGGAGAGCTGGTCTCACTGCTTGTCTGTCATGGATGGTGTGGTTGGGGAGAGATGTTCCCTTTACCCTCACCCCCTCACCTCCTCACCACCTGAGGCAGATGAGGGAGCTGATCCTTCTCCTTACCAGCTGTAGCACCAAGAAAGCAGACCCTGCTCCTAGCCTGGGCAGCAAAGTAGAGCTGACCCTGTTGGCAGAGACACAGGTGAGCTGACTCAGAGCATGTGAGGATGGGAATGCTGACCACACCTCTTCATCTGCCATGTGGTGGTAAGGGTGAAGCAAACATGCCTTCCTCACCCTGCTGCTGCCCCCTGTGGTGGGTGAGGTACCTGACCTTCCTCCTTAGCAGCTTCAGCACCTTGGAAAGTGGGCCCTGCACCTCCCCTGGGCAGTACAGCAGAGCTGACCCTATTGACCCCATTGATTGGGGTCGGGTTGAGTGAACCAGCCTAGAGAATTCTCCTCTCCTCTGTTTTCTGGTGGTATGGGTGGGGGAGAGAATTCCTCCCCTCCCTTGCAGCCTGAGGTTATCAGACTGGGAGAGTTGTCCCTGACCTTCACCAGCTGCATCATTTGGAAGAGTGGCCCCTGCACCTGGCCTGGGTAACACAGTGGATCTGCCCCTGATATTGTAACTGTGGAAGAGCCAACTCAGGGTGCATGAAAGAAGCCCATTGCTATATGGGGTGAACTAGTCAGGGCAACACTATAGAGCTCACCTGGTCATGAGATCAGGGGGAGAGCTGGAGGGATGTCAACACAGCAACTACCCAGACCCAGAACTAGGGTCATGAGTAGAGATGCACCTCAATACCCACCCCATCTGTGATCTGCTGGAACACGTGGAAGGGCTGGTCATACAGGCACGGGGCCACAAGATCTTCACAGTACAGGGCAAAAACAGGATTTCCAAGTAAACTCCCAGAAAGGGCCTAGTATTGAGATCCAGAGGCCTCGAGCCAGACCAATGACTCCTTGCAGTGAACACTTGGATGTAAAGATATATGGATAAAGGGGTTTACTATGTGACTCTGTCACACTGCAACCTCCATGATGAGACTTTTGTCCCTTAAATTTATTTTATTTTATCTGGGTGGGGTTGTAAGTGCTGCAGGTTAATGTGAGGGGATGCAGAGGTAGATGGGATCAAGATGCACAGTGTGACAGACACAAAGAATAAATACAAAGCAAGTTAAAAAAAAGGAATGGCTGTGATCATAGAGAAATCCCCAAGGGCTGTGCTGTACTTTGCTTTCAAAGCCTCTTGGAGCCTCACCTGCTTCATTCCACGCCATGGGCCAGTTTACAGGAGTTCAAAATGCATGTGCTATTTTTTTTGTTATAAATCAAGGTGCCTGTCTCTCATCACTGCTGCTATCATGTAAGACCTGTAAATGACAATGATTTACATTGTATCCTATTTCAGACTTAAGGGAACAAAAGGAATAAGCCATCAGTCAATTTTCAAAATATGCTTTAAAGTGAAATTTGATTATGATCATTGATCATTTGGGTAGGAATTCCCCAACCCATATCTTTCTACTGTCACAGATAAATGCTGCACACATGAAATAAAACATCTCTCTCTTTTGTGGGACACTATTTTTATTCATGTCAGAATCTATAAACCCAAGTTAGTCTTGCTATGTATTATGAATATGTGTATTCCTCATATCTATTCCTTTAAAAAGTTTTTTGGTCAAGGGCTGGAGAGATGGATCACTGTTTAAGAGTGTGTGCTAATCTTCCTACTCTTCCAAGGGACCTGAGTCCAATATTTAGCATCCATGTTAGGTGGCTCCAAACCCCTACCTTCCAGGGATCTGATATCTTTGGACTCCAAGGTACCCATACATACATGGTACACACATGTATGCATGCATACACATACACCATTAAAAGTAAAACAATACATCTTATAAAAAATGCCTTTGATTTTGTAGGTCTGCAATAATTTTCCTTCACTAATTGACTACTGTCCAGGAAGTCATCATACAATAACAAAAAATGTCAATTATATCAGAAGCTACCTTTCAGAGAAAATAAAAGAACATCAGGAAACATTGGATGTTGCAAACCCTCGGGACTTTATTGATTATTACCTGATTAAACTAAAGCAGGTAAAATACTAATATAAATTCATTTTATTGCTTGAGCATTTTTTGTCTTGTTGAACACCAAAATGTTTATCAGAGATGGTTTAAGTCAGTTGTAAAATGAAAAGTAAAAACCCACAGACTGTTACTGATTTTCAGACTCCAAGCTAAAAATGAGAAACACAAAACAGCTTCTTATCTATACTTCAGGGTGGAAGGGCTGATCCTATCTCCATTAGTTGAAACAGTTTTATTCATCAACCAATAAGTGAAACATACATTCACAGCATACAGAAGGACATTCCTCCATCACCTCTTTTCTGTCTAAATAAAAAGGTTTTAATTTTAACATAGTAAAATTATATATGACAAAACTGTTATCAAGCAAGAAGTACAGTAACAACATTTAGTCCACTAATATTTGGCAAAATTTAAGGAAAATATTCTATCATCTATCCTATCTTTGTGAGACTAAACTTTTATATGTAACATCTTTATCATAAATAAGGGAAACCATAACCACAGCTATATGTCTAAACTCCATCAAAGACTCCAGAAGGATAATATATAAAATTTAGAATGAAGTAGTTTGGAGAGAACTATGCCCATATTCCCACACAGTGTTTATAAATGTTTGTCTTTATTTAAATGAGGTTGGCCATAAACGGCTAATGATCACAGTCAATCTCTATCTAAAGAAAAGAAATATGTTGTAGAAATGAATACTACGCATTTGTATTGATTTTGTTTATTGATAAAATTTTACGTCTTTTTGTTATATGTATAGTTCTACTCTTGTTTAAGTATTGTGTTTATACAGCTCATTTAAAATGCAATGTATACTAAAATACACATTATAGATAATCACTCAAATAGTTACGTTAGTTAGGTTTTCTAGATATTCAGCGATATATTTCAAATGGTTATGTATTCTTCAAAACCTTTCAAAGACATACAGGATGTGCATTTAAAATGGTTTATTAGGATTTTTCACAACAATGAGACACAATAGCTCCTGCCACACCACCTTGTTGCAAAGGAAGGATATAGTACTCCCTTCTTGCACTTACATAAAATCTTGGCAATTCATGTTGTTTCAGTACTTCCTCCATTCTTTGCATCAAAATTAATTTTCAAAATTTAATAGCACAACTCACTCATTCCTCATAGATGTTCATTTGTGTTATTTCTACCTGTGGCTCCTCATATGTATGGACATGTTTCTTCATAGCTTATTTTCACTTCCTCTATCTATATCCCCAGGACATGGGTTTCTGAGTCAACTGATAATCCCTTTCTTTCTTGATCAGCTGTTAAACTATTCATATTAATATACTATTTTGTGTCTGTGAGATCCAAATAGCTGCCAAAAGTTGTAATTTTGAAACTTTATTATTAACATCAACTCAGTGAGTGTGAAGTGGTACCTCAGGGCAGATTTGATGGATATTTTTTAAATAAACAGTGAACATGGACATCTTTTTAGGTGCTATTTATTCAAATCTTTTTACATTGCATTGCTTGCTGTGTGGAGCTATAGAATTGTGTGTATATCTAGATACTAACCTTTCCATATAAAATGACATGGAAACATTTATATCCTGTACATTTTCCTTTTCACAGTCTTAATTATAACTGAATGTATTATCATTTGTCATGGATGAAGTCTGGTTTACCTTGGTTTTTTGTACTTTGTTCTGAAATCTATGAGTTCAAATCATAGGGAATGGGTCATATACCTATTTTACTCTTCCACTATGCTTCTTTTCAAGTAGTTATATTGCCTTTCTGTCTTCACTTGTTCAAGACCGATCTTTTAGATGGAGCAGTATTGGAACTCAGTTGTAAAAATCTTGGCCATAAGTGTTTGTGTTAACTTCTGGCTATCAGAGCTCTGTTGTGTTAACTCCTGGCTATCAGATCTCTGTTGGTTTTGATGTTGTTTTGTTTGTCAACACTTCACTGCTTTCATCACCGTAGCTCTTTAATAAGATTTTAAACAGTTGTTTTATGTTTGATACATCTGTTTTAATTTATTTTGTAATATTTTGTTTATTCTTTGAGAATCTCATATGATGCAATTTGAACATAACCATCAACTTATATATTCTTCTGTCCACCCTCTCATCCATTCCTATCAAACACTGTGATTTCTCTTTTTTTCCCGTCTTTTCCCATTGAGTCCAGTTTCTGTTCCTTACCTAACCTCATGACTGACACATGATCAACCTACCAGGGATCACACAATTGAAGTAAACTGACTCTCTCCTTCCCAGAAGCTAATCTTCTAGAGGTTGGATTTCATATTTCCTCTCCCCACATTGTGCTGGGTTTTTATATAATGAAACCCACACAGGTTTTGTGCAGGCTGACACAGTCACTTCCAGTTCTTATGTTCATCTGTCCTTTTGTGTCCAGAAAACACTCCTTCTTGATGTATTGATCACTGGTGGCTCTTAACATTTCTGCCCCCTCTTCTCCAATGATACTTCAATCTTTGGGGGGAGGAGTGTGCCATAATTTAGGAGTGAGCAGGTCACAATGCTTTATTCTCTGCATATTGAGCAGTTGGGTGTCTCTGTATTAATTGCCATCTTCTGCAAGGAGAAGTTTCTCTGATGAAAAAGTAAGAAAGTTCTCATCTGTGGATATAGTAGTATATCAGTAGGAATCATTTTAACACTGTGCCCATTAGTTCATTAGACTAATAGATTTGACCACCAAATCTAAACACATTTAACAGTGGCAGTTATGGGTCCTATCTAAAGAAGTGGGCCTTAGATCCAATCAGAAAGTGGTTGCTTGCTCTCATGAAATTAGTGTAATTATTGCACTAGTGGCCATTACTTACCAGGCCAGACATTGTTGTAACTTGCAGGTTCACAGCTGGGTGAAAGAAACTAAGAATAACTTTTCTCCACTAGTAACACACAAATCACATTCCAGCAGCACAAATAATAGTCAATAGGAATGAAGCTTCTTGATGAGTAGCAGATTGATTTCTCCATTTTCTGTGGCTGGAATATATAGTGTCAGCAAAATAGGGTTTTACTGTCAAGTTCTGAATTGTCAGTAACCTGTGGTACTTAAGGATATATATGGCTCTATTGCCTAATGACTCAAAAGAATAAAATCTTTTACTGGTCCTGGGGCATGTATCCCAAGATTACACCTACCACACATTCTTCTTCATATGAATATGATAGGAGGAACTAGAAAATGAATAAATGTTCCCTTTACATTTTTAAGGCATAAAAAACATACAATTGTATATACTTACATGCAGATAATCACATCATTGTAAGAGTTAGGCTAGTAAGGAATTAGGGTGAAATTGAAAGTTATAAAAATCTGTGCCCTAGTCTTTGAAGTCAAAGACTAATTTCTCCTCTACTCTATATTCCAGGATCTTTCTTGGCAACAATATAAAAAATTTAGTAGAAATAATATTATAAAAAACTTTTACAGAAATAAAACATCATGTCAAATTACCTAGATTTAAAGTCTGTACAACTCAGTAAACTTCTTTTATACAGGCAGTATAAGCATTTAGCATGAAAGCTATGGAGTTTTATTTTAAATTTTATACTTTATTTTTTATATACATATATGTATATATATTATTTTTAAATTTAAATTAGAAGCAATGTTGCTTCACATGTCAATTCGAGGTCCCTCTCCTTTTCCCTCCCCTCCTCCCATGCCCTCCCTCCAATCCCTCCAATATCCCCTTATTTCCCCAGGTATGGTAAGGCCCTCCACAGGGTTGTTCCTAGTCTGTCATTTCATCCAGGGCAGTGCCTAGACCCTTCCCAAAGAGTCCAGGGTGAGAGTGCATCTCTCATTGTTGGATGGGAGTCCATTTGTGTACCCAGGATAAATACTGATCTACTACCCAAGGCTCAATAGATTACCTAGGCCTCCTCACCGAAGCCCACATTCAGGGGGTCTTGATCAGTCCCATGCTGGATTTCCCAGGTATCAGCCTGGGATTCAAGAGCTAACCCTTGTCAGGTCAGCTGTTTCTGGGGGTTAAACCAGCCCAGTCTTAATGCCTTTAGTCATCAGTCCTCCCTCTCTGTCACTGGATTTCTTGAGTTCAGCTCAGTACTTAACCAAGGGAGTCTGACTCTGCTTCCATCACCCACTGAATGAAGGTTCTGTTTCCCAGACTCTCTGGCCATGGGATTGTAGATGGGCACTCCCCAGATCTATGTCTAAAATCCATATATGAGAGAGTATATGCCATGTTTCTCTTTTTGTGACTGGATTATCTCGCTCAGGATGGTTTCTTCTAGTACCATCCATTTGCCTGTAGATTTCAGGATTCCATTGTTTTTTTTTTTTTCTGTTGAATAGTACTCCATTGTGTAAATGTAGCACATTTTCTCTATCCACTCTTCAGTTGAGGGGCATCTAGGTTGCTTCCAAGTTCTGGCTATTACAAATAATGCTGCTATGAACATAGTGGAACAGATGCCCTTGTTGTATGAATGGGCATCTTTTGGATATATGCCTCAGAGTGGAGTTGCTGGGTCTTGTGGTAGGTTTATTCCCATTTTTTTCTGAGAAATCTCCATACTGATTTCCAAAGTGGCTGTACAAGTTGGCACTCCCACCAGCAGTGAAGGAGTGTTCTCCTTTCACCACATCCTCTCCAGCATAAATTGCCGTTGGTGTTTTTGATTTTAGCCATTCTGACAGGAGTGAGATAGTATCTCAGAGTTGTTTTGATTTGCATTTCCCTGATGGTTAAGGATGTTGAGCACTTTTTCAAGTGCCTCTCAGCCATTTGAGACTCCTCTATTGAGAATTCTCTATTTACTCCTGTAGCCCACTTTTTAATTGAATCCTTTGGTGTTTTGGAGCCTTGTTTCTTGAGTTCTTTGTAAAATTTGCAGATCAGTCCTCTGTCAGATGTGGGGTTAGTGAATATTTTTTCCCATTCTGTGGGCTGCCTTTTTGTCTTGCTGACTGTGTCCTTTGCCTTATAGAAGCTTCTCAGTTTCAGGGGGTCCCATTTATTAATTGTTGACCTCACTGTCTGTGCTGCTGGTGTTATGTTCAGGAAGCTGTCTCCAGTACCAATTATTTCAAGGGTACCACCCACTTTCTCTTCTAAGAGGTTCAGTGTGGCTGGATTTATGTTGAGGTCTTTGATCCATTTGGACTTAAGTTTTGTGCATGGTGATAGACATGGATTGATCCGCATTCTTCTACATGTCAGCATCCAGTTATGCCAGCACCATTTGTTGAAGATGCTTTCTTTTTTCCATTGTATATTTTTAGTTTCTTTGTCAAAGATCAGGTGTTCATACAGGTATGGATTAATATCAGGGTTTTCAATTCCATTCCATTGTTCTACCTGTCTATTTTTGTGCCAATACCAAGCTGTTTTCAGGAGTAGCTCTATAATATAGCTTGAAGTCAGGGATGGTGATACCTCTGGATGTTGACTTGTTGAACAGGGTTGTTTTGGCTATTCTGGGTCTTTTGTTTTTCCATACAAAATTGATTATTGTTCTTTCAAGGTCTGTGAAGAATTGTGCTGTTATTTTAATGGGGATTGCATTGAATATGTAGATTGCTTTTGGCAGGATTGCCATTTTTACTACATTGATCCTACCTATCCAAGACCATGGGAGATCTTTCCATTTTCTGAGGGCTTCTTTATAAATTTTACACTTTCAATAGCAAATACATAGGTTTGTGTAAAACTGTAGAGCCATGGTATTCAGATTGCTAATAAATATTTTATCAAATTATCACATCCAATTATTCTTAGGGAAACTACAATCAACAATCAGAATTTACACTTGAAAATCTGGCAACCACTGTCAGGGATCTGTTTGCTGCTGGGACAGAGACAACGAGCACAACGCTGAGGTATGCTCTCCTGCTCCTGCTGAAGCACCCACACGTCACAGGTAAGGACCCACAGTGCTCCTGTATGATGATGGAAAGACTCTTCTAGTGTCATGTGTGTTGTTATTCTTAGAGAAGTCTCAGTCCTTCACCTTCTGTGCCATTCGATGGCTGTAACGAACATCGTGACTATGAGAAACAGACTTTGGGTGTCTGAAAAGCGATTAAATTCTGCTTAGTGTCTGAGTTCCCTGAAAGGTACACTGCTCCATGCATAGCCAGGGTACACTCTCTGATGGACATATGTTCTTCTATTCTTTAAAGTAATGTCTTTAGACCAGCTAAAATATTTCAGTTTCCTTTCCTCATTCGGAAGAATCGAACTTTGGGGTGGAGAAAACAAACCTCACCTCACTGAATCATAAGCAGGAAGCCTAGAATAATCTGAGACTTTCTGAGGTATTGTGCATTTTGAGAATTATCAAAAATATTTAGATTATTTAAAAGCATTTTCCATTGATGCAGAAAATGTAGATTAAGGTATTTTATCACTTCAGAAATCCATTTCCTTAAACTTCTGTTGAACAATGATTTATTTCAAGTGTACCACTAGTGTTTCACTTTACATTGTACTTTAAAACAGCTCTGTGTTTCAGCACCTCCTTCCTGTGTCCAATATATATAGCACGACAAAAGCACAAATATGAATCAAAATTTATATTTTTAGGATAAGAAGAGATACCAGTAAGCAGCCAAGAAGGTGTTACCAAATTACTGAAACAAAAGGATGAGGAATGAGAAAACATAGAACAGGAAATGTGATGTTGAAACATAAATGTTAGATGAACATGCATGTAATATGAAAAACAACCTGTGGATCTGTGTCTACAGACCCTTGAAGACTCTTCTTCCAAAGCAATAGAAGTTCAATAGACAACAATGTTGTATACAGGATGCTGGCCTTGTTGAAGTTCTCTCCCTATTCCCATTCTGCAGGTGACCCCTTTCCCGGATATAAGTAATTAAAAGAAATTAATTCAAAGAAGCCCTTTACCTGACACATTGATGATTGATAAGGAATGAGGAATGCATAGGGATGAAAGGGGAAGTTGTCAACATTTGAGTCCCAGGATTCTGCATGTCAGAGCCCTTTCTGTTTCTTATTCCATGAATGTGAGCAACAGGGTCTATCCTCCACATAAAAGGAATAAATCAGCATGTCATATTTTACCAACTTAATAGAAAATATTTCCCATGTATTAATCAGAATGGATTCAAAACATCCACACAAGGCAGACTCACAGAGTGTTAAGTCCGAATAGAAGCATGAAACCCTTCAGGGATATCCCTTAGTCACATGTAAACTGTTCTCACCAAGACTACACCATAATTCTGCAGATCAGCTGGCTTCTTGTAAGTTCACAAAATCAAAGGCAGATTGGAACTCTAGGTTTGCCATGATTTTTATCCAATTTTCCATTTCTTCATGATACTTGTGAGAATTTTTCACCCTAATATCTGAGGTAAAGTCACAGGAAGTCATGGGTTCCAGGAATCTAAATGGCTCTTGTGAGAAAGTGAGAGTATCAGAGAGGTTGCTGGGTACCAGGTCTGGGAAGCTCCCAATTCAGTATTTACCATGTGATTTTTTGTAGGGGTTTCACAAAAAAGTGAGGTATGAAAGAGAAACAACTTGCAGTATAATGCTCCTTTTAATTGAGCATATATTCCCAGCATTTAAAAATACCTAGTTAAATTTCCAGTATAATAGTAAATAAAGAAATGGAAAATTACAAAAAATAAAAATGTATCCATTTATCAAAAACTGATAATAATGGAAATAATTATACTTTTCATAATAATGCATACTATTTATGTAATTGCAATTAATCTAACAATGGATATTGTTATGACAAAGTATTAAAATCCAATCTGTTATTTTACACCTTTTCATTGAAAATGTTTTTTCTTTCATAATATGCTAGGATTATGTTTTCCCCTCCTTTTATCCCTTCCTGTTACTTCCTGTCTTCTCTCACATCCAGATGCCCTTGTTTTCTGCCTCTCATTAGGAAGCAATTAAGTTTCTAAATAATAATAATATATAATATAATATAATATCTATAACATGATTCAAGAAAAGACACATCAGAAGTGGACAAAACAAACATAGGAAAAAAACACAAGAGAAAGCACAGGAAACAGACACCCATTCATTCGTAATCAATGAATCTCATAAAAGCACTAAAGTGGAAACCGTACTATATATGTGAAGGACCATGCAGACCGACACAGTCCCTATGCATGTTGCCTCAGTCTCTGTGAGTTCATAAGTCCTTTGATTATTTTGATTTTAGATGGCTTTGTTTTCTTAATATCCTCCATCCCCTCTGGTACTTACACTTTCTACCTCCTATTTCAAAGGGCTCCCTGATTCCTGAGGGGAGAATTTTGATGGAGACATTCTATTTAGGGCTAAGTATCCCGAGGTCTCTCACACTCTACATGATGTCTGGCTAAGTGTTTCTGTTGCCATAAAGTGCAAGATAAAGCTTTTCTGAAGATGGCTGGGAAAGACACTGATCTATGAGCATAGCAGAATGTCTTTAGGAGTCTTTAAATTGCTATGTTATTGTTGTTATTTGTTTTTCACTTTTAGAAAAGAACTATTTGGATTTACCATAGGTTTCTGGGCTATCTAGTATCCAATTATTGGCCAACAAAGCATTTTCAGGAGTGGCTTTCATACCATTGGGTGGACCTTAATTCAAATCAGTTCTTGGTTGGTTACTCTCACAAGTTTTGTGCCACCATTTCCATAGCATATCTTGCATGCAAGACACCATTGTTGACCAAAGGGTTTGTGGCTGAGTTTGTGTGTATGTTCTCTTTTGATAGCATGTAGAGTGTATTAAGATGATGGAACATAGGGGTGAAGGTTCTATGTAGGCATCAGATTGACTTCTCCATGTTCACAGAGTTGTGTAGGTGTTGCTTCAGTAATGGGATCTTGCTGTCTGTGGTGAGCAAGACATTGTGTTGGCCACAGCCTTGGTTGTTTGGACATTTTATGGAGTGCTTTTGACCAATAATCAATTAGATGTAACCCAACCCTAGTACTAGAAGATTCATTTGATGACAAAGGATGTTCAGTTGGGGCTCTGTCTCCTAAATATTTGGCTATTTCATTTAGGTCATCTTCATATATGTTTCAAATGTGTATTTTGGAAGTTTTGACTATATTAAGATTCCATACTATCCCTCAAATGGCCTAGAATTTTAACTGTCTCTCCTCGTATTCCCTCCTGCATTCCTGTCTCTCCTTCCCACTTAATTCCCCTCATACAACGATAATTATCTATTCTACTTCCCCTTCCTGGCAATATCTATTTGTTCTCCATAGTCCCTTACTTATATATAACCACTGTGGTTCTACAGATATCAGCTTGGTTACCATTGATTTAACAGGTAATACACACATGTTAGTGGAAAAACCATGTTTGTTATTCTGAGTCCGGATTATATCACTCAGGTTGTTTTTTTTTTCTTGTTTTATCCATTTACCTGAGAATTTCAAGATTTTATTTTTTAATGGCTGAATAATACTCCACTGTATAAACTTATCACTTAAAAAAACTATCCTTGTGTGTAGTGACATCTACGTTGTTTCTGATTTCTGGATATTATGAATAAAGAAGCAATGACCATGGCTTAGCAAGTGTTTTGGTTATAAGATGAATCAACTGTTAGTTGTATGCACAAGACTATTTTAGCTGTATCTTGATTTAGATTGATTTCCACCTTCTTAAAGTATTGTCGCCGGGTGGTGGTGGCGCACGCCTTTAATCCCAGCACTCGGGAGGCAGAGGCAGGCGGATCTCTGTGAGTTCGAGGCCGGGCTGGACCGATAGCCTCCGAAACAATACAGAGAAGCCCTGTCTCGTAAAAAACCAAAAAATAAAAAATAAAAAAATAAAGTATTGTCACTCTGATATCCACAGTGGCTGTATATGTTTGCATTCCCATCAACAATGCATAAACATTCCTTTTGATTCACATCATTACCAGTATGAACTGTTGCTTTTTAAATACTGATATTCTCCATTCTGTTGGGTATAAGATAAATTCTCAAATAGTTTTGATTTGCATTTCTATGATAACTAAGGTTTTCGTTATTTCTCTAAGTACCTGTAAGTTTTTTCTCAGCCTTTTGAGATTTCTCTGCTTATATCTCTTCTCCATTTATTAATTGTGTTATTTGTTTTCTGATATCTTGTTTATTGAATTCTTTATATATTTTGGATATTGGTCCTATATTGGATGTGCAGCTTGTTAAAATCTTTTCCCATTCTGCAGCCTGCAGTTTTGTCCTAATGATGGTGTCTTTTGACATACAGAAGCCTTTCAGTTTCACGAGGTCCCAATATGTTATTGGTAATAAAGTGAGACAAGGGAAGGGTGTATATCTTTTGCGTGTATTTGTTCATATAGATGATGTAGATACAACTGAAGAATCCATTTCCCATATCTGAAAGTCTTAAATGTTGTTCATATGTGGGCATATAAGAAACAGTCATTTCACAAATATAAGTATATTTCAGAAGTAGGTGAAGAGGTTGATCTTCAATATGGGGTGTGAGCAAAATAGAAGTTTTTCTTTAGTTGTAGACATGGAACACACATACTCACATACACACACATGTTCTTAAACACATATAAATTAGAATGTGACTGTAAGAGAATATTGTATTTAGATAGAGATTTATTATTTGACTTCTTATGTACCACAGAAGAAAGCATTGTCACTACATTGTTTTACTTGATACTTTTAAATACTTTTACTTTGTAGCCATTATGGCTAGTAATTAGTAATTATATACTGACCTATCATAATATCTATATAGAAACCTGTAACACAGCATTTCTGCATGAATATATGTATAAATGCCTTTACCCCTGAAGGAAATAATGAGTATTTATAATTCCATGGAACACCTACATTATGCTGTGTATGGCCTGACACCTTGACAACATGTCGTGTTTCTATTCCCTCATTTCTCACTGTGATCAACCAGCTAAAGTCCAGGAAGAGATTGATCAAGTGGTTGGCAGACACCGCAACCCCTGCATGCAGGACAGGAGCCACATGCCCTACACAGATGCCATGATTCATGAGGTCCAGAGATTCATCGACCTCATCCCCACCAACCTGCCCCATGCGGTGACCTGTGACATTAAATTCAGGGACTACTTCATTCCCAAGGTAAGCTTGTCTCTTCTCTGCTGCACCTCCGTCCTCTTGATGTTCCCAGGTTCACAGTGTTGTTCCAGTCCTCTGAGCCACTCAGGGATGCTTGTGGTTTATACTGCTCTGTGATAAGGAGGGCAGCGCTACTACAGGTACAGAGATATCTGGTAATAATGCTTCCACATTTGCTCTGTGTTGCAAACACTATTGGGCAATGCTTAGGTATTTCTGTTTTAAAGTTCAAACATTTTGTCAAATTCGCAAAAGTCTTTTCTAGATTTTATCATCATGAGAAAAGAAATCTTCAAATTGGAAGGAATCCATATCTTGAGTTCTTCAACTCATTAATATGTTACATCATTTAATCATTTATTTGTGATATTGAATTCTTTTCCATGTTTCTTTTCAATAATGTAGCCTGTATATATCTTCTTAGTGGTTTCCTTAATTATTCATGTCTGTCATTTATTTCTCTAGTGACTCTGCTATTCTTTGCATTTTCTTAAGGAAGATATTTTTTAGAATCATTTTGTTGGTCTTATTTTTATCTGTAAATGAATTTTATTATTTCTAGTAATGTATCTGTAAATATACATGGGATTTGATGATGTTATGTGGGCTAGTAGTTTTGCAATGTACTTTTTGTATTCCTGTGTTCTTAAGTTTCTCTTAGGTGTGATGAATTTCAAGATAGTGATGAACAGACCTGTATGCAGTAGGCATCACTGTAGACAGAGTTTTCTACCCTGACTGCCTGATCCCAAATAACCAGCAGCCACTTCCCAAATAAGTGATTGGACATATAATACTAATTGTAAATCGTTGGGCAATATCTCAGATTTGCTACTACTTAACTCTTCCAATTAATTTAACCTATTATTATTATTTATGCTTTGCCATGTGGCTCATGGCTTGTTACCTCCTTTCCTACATATCCTGCTTCTTCAGTGGCTAGCAGACATGTCCTCTGATTCTAACCTACTTTTTCCCATCATTCTAATTTGGTTGTCCCGTCTTTAAATTCTGCCTGGCTACTGGCCAATCAGCTTTTTATTCAATCAATCAGTGTGGCTAATCTTCACACTACGCAAAAAGATCATTCCACAGTGCATCATTTGTCACATTTCTGATAAGAATAACAACTGTAACTCTAATATCTCCATATCAAGTTTGATGTTTTAGGGACACACTGATAGTTGTGTAGATCAGATAAAAATTTTGGGTCTGACTTATTTAAGGATGTAAGAGATACTTTATTCTGGAGCCATTTATGTATGATCATGGCCCAGGAACACAGATTTTTTTACTTTGAGGTAAATTTTATTCTCAAAAGTTTGTCTCTTTTCTAAATTGTTCTCTGAACCCATTTTTATGGATTTATGTATTGTTTCATCTTTGAAGACAATATAAAACTTCTTATTGAGTACCAGATTCTACAGATGAAAAATTCAGAATTTTTATATGAAAATCTTCATTCAAAAAGGATCAAGTTCTTTCTCCTGGAGAGTCTTGTATTTTTTTGGGTGGGGTGGTGCAAAAAGATATTTACAAGGTTTCAGTTACTAACATCATTGTAGATATGATGGAACTAGTTTTTTCCATGTGTCAATGAGTTTTGCGTTGTGATAATAGATTTAGTATATGGGCTAAGTTGCCTGAGTGCTCTTTTTGGCTAAAGGATACTCCTGAGGTAAGATCATTGAGGGGTCTATGGCTAATATGCATAACTTGTTTATGTTTATGTCATAAACTAAATGGTAAGTAGAACTAAGGACAAGATTAGAACAGTATATCTCCTAGTATCTTCCTTGGGTTTGAGGTCCAGTTTGAGGAGAGTGTTGCCTGAGCTAAAGTTACATCACATTTTCCCTCTGTGGCTGGATGATGTTATGACTGGTCTCTTTGTAGTCTAGTTAAGTAGAATATAACATTCTTTTCTTTTATGAGACAACCTGGCTATTTCACAGCCGATTCTCACATCTGACAAATAGGACAAGTGATTACTTTGATCAGAATGGAGCCACTCATCTCAGCAGAACAAAAAAGATAAGAAGGAACCAGTGATCTTTGCTATAATTGTTCTGGTAGATATCAGGATTTCTAGTTCATAAAAACTTTGCTGTCCCTTTAGAGACATTGTCATTATATCAGAGAAGCAGCCACAGGAAATGTGTAAACAAATGCTTATGAATATAATACATTCAAGTCTTATTGACACTAGAAATTAATTTTCACATAATTTACATATGTCAAAAATAAAAGCAATATACAGTAAACCAACAGCTAACATCAAACTAAATGGAGAGAAACTCAATGCAATTCCTCTAAAATCAGAAAAATGACAAGGCTCTCCACTCTCTCCATATCTCTTCAATATTGTACTTGAAGTTCTAGCTAGAGCAATAAGACAACAAAAGGAGATCAAGGGGATGCAAACAGGAAAAGAAGTCAAGATTTCACTATTTTCAGATGATATGATAGTTTACATAAGTGACCCGAAAAACTCTGCAAGGGAACTCCTAGAGCTGATAAACACCTTCAGCAAAGTGGCAGGATACAAGGTTAACTCAAAAAAATCAGTGGCCCTATTATATACAGATGATGAAGTGGCTGAGAAAGAAATCAGAGAAACATCACCCTTTACAATAGCCATAAACAGCATCAAATATCTGCGGATAATGTTAACCAAAGAAGTGAAAGACCTGTATATCAAGAACTTTGAGTCTTTAAAGAAAGAAATCAAAGAGGATGCCAGAAAATGGAAAGATCTCCCATGCTCTTGGATTGGTAGGATCAACATAATAAAAATGGCAATCTTGCCAAAAGCAGTCTACAGATTCAATGCAATACCTATCAAAATTCTGGCACAATTCTTCATAGACCTTGAAAGAACAATAATCATCTTTATATGGAAAAACAAAAGGCCCAGGATAGCCAAAACAACCCTATACAATAAAGGAACTTCAGGAGGCATCACCATACCTGACTTCAAGCTCTATTATAGAGCTATAGCCCTGAAAATAGCTTGGTATGGTCACAAAATTAGACAGGTAGACCAATGGAACCAAATTGAAAACCCTGATTTTAACCCACACACCTATGAACACTTGATTTTTGACCAAGAAGCTAAAACTAAACAATGGAAAAAAGAAAGCATCTTCAACAAATGGTGCTGGCATAACTGGGTATTAGCATGCAGAAGACTGCAGAGATATATGTCTATCGCCTTGCACAAAACTTAAGTCCAAATGGATCAAAGATCTCAACATAAATCCAACCACACTGAAACTCTTAGAAGAGAAAGTGGGAGATACTCTTCAACAAGTTGGTACAGGAGACTACTTCCTGAATATAACACCTGTAGCACAGACACTGAGATCGACAATTAACAAATGGGAGATCCTGAAACTAAGAAGCTTCTGTAAGGCAAAGGACACAGTCAACAAGACAAAAAGGCAGTCCACAGAATGGGAAAAGATATTCACTAACCCCTCATCTGACACAGGGCTGGTCTCCAAAATTTACAAAGAACTCAAGAAGCAAGTCCCCAAAACACCAAAGGATCCAATTAAAAGGTGGGATACAGAAGTAAATAGAGAATTCTCAATAGAGGAGGCTAAAATGGCCAAGAGACACTTAAGAAAGTTCTCAACATCCTTAGCCATCAGGCAAATGCAAATCAAAACAACTTTGAGATACTGTCTTACTCCTGTCAGAATGGCTAAAATCAAAAACACCGAAGACAATTTATGCCGGAGAGGATGTGGAGAGAGAAAACACTCCTCCACTGCTGGTGCGAGTGCCAACTCGTACAGCCACTTTGGAAATCAGTATGGAGATTCCTCAGGAAAATGGGAATCAATCTACCACAAGACCGAGCAATTCCACTCTTAGGCATATATCCAAAAGATGCAAATTAATAACAACAAGGACATCGGCTCCACTATATTCATAGTAGCATTATTTGTAATAGCCAGAACCTGGAAGCAACCTAGATGCACTTCCACTGAAGAGTGGATAGAGAAAATGTGGTACATTTACACAATGGAGTATTACTCAGCAGAAAAAAAACCAATGGAGTCTTTAAATTTGCAGGTAAACGGATGGCACTAGAAGAAACCATCCTGAGTGAGGTAACCCGGTCACAAAAAGACAAACTGTATGTATTCACTCATATATGGATTTTAGACACGGATCAGGATAGTGCCACTCTACACTTTCACTTACAGAGAGTCTGGGAATCAGGAAAGAACCTAAGAGAGATGTGCATGGTACCCCAGAGAAGAGGAATGAGGCAAGATCTTCTGAACAGATTGGGAAAATGGTGAGGGGGTGGGGGGAGTGGGAGCTGGGAAGAAGAGAGGGGGAGAAGAGGAGGAGACTGTAGGTCATGGGGGAACAGGAAGGTTGAGTGGGGATTAGAATAGGGGGTAGAAGGAACCATAGTTAGAAGACAGTTCTGGCAGTGTGAAACCTCTAGTGATCTAAAAGGATGACTCCAACTGGCAAGCTAAGCAATAGTGGAGAGACCACCTCGAATGCCCATTCCTAATAATAAACTTGATGTATATAACCATCCTAGAACCTTCATGCAGTGACTGATGGAAGCAGAGGCAAACACCCATAGTTAAACACTGAACTGAACCCATGGAATCCAGTGACAGAGAGAGTAGAGCAATGAGCAAATTGGCATAGAATGGGTTGGCAAAACCAGCAGAGACAGCTGATCTGAACAAGGGAGAGCTCTTGGACCCCAGACTGACAGCTGGGAGGATAGCATGGAACTGATCCAGACCTTCTGAGTGTGAGAGTCAGTGAGGAGGCCTGGACAACCTATGGGGCCCTGGGGAGTAGATCAGTGTTTATCCCTAGCATACAAATGGACTTTGTGTGTCCATAACAGAAAGAGGGATTCTCTCTAAGCCTAGACATTTAGGGAGTGCCTGGACTCTGCCCTGAGTGAAATGAAAGACTCTAGATATCCCCTATGTGGAAGGAAATGGCGATAGGGTGGAAAGCTGGGGGGGATGGTGGGGAATGCAGGAGGAGGGGAGGGAGACGGAACTGGCATTGACATGTGAAGCAAGCTATTTAAAATTAAAATACTAAAAGAAAAAAGAAAAAGAAAAAATAGTATTTTTAGTTTACAAAATATAACCATATTTGGTTTAGCCACATTCTAATTTTGTGTGGCTATGCTCTGAAACTTTTAGACCATATACCTAGAAACTTTGACATAATATAAGGTTAGTTTGTGTGCTAGTTGAAGAGACCTTTCCAGCATCATCACCCAGCAATTTCTGGGTATCTTCAGAAGTTGTATTGATTTAGCTCTCATCAGATCATGACATTATAAGTTACCAATAATGTTATTTGAATTTTATTTTATTTACTCCCTCTCTTCCCCATTCCATTATTTCCTTTCTTTCTCCCAAATAATCTTCATACTGTTTTTCTGACACATATACATATGTCCGTTTCTGTGTTTGTGTCTGTACCTTCATACAGACAGATTGCATATGTTACTGCAACACCTCTACTCTGGTACATAGCCCTACATTTACTTACTTACCATACATATATATATATATGATAGAGTGGTATTTTTCTTCCCAAATTTTCGCTGTTGTTTTTAATGAATGACCTCCTATTTTGTTCAGACACTCAATGAACTATTCCATCTGGAACCTGATTGGCATGTGAGGTGTGTAGACAGATGTGATGAGCTATAGCGAAGAGTGGTCAGAGAAGCACCAGTCTAATCTGAAGGAAAGGAAGAGGCTCGGGAGTTTTAGTCCAAGTACTCACGTGAAATGACGTGAAATGTCACTGAAGGCACTTTAGTGACACCATTGTGCCCGGCCTCAGACTCCTCCCTGCTCCTAATGTGCCCTGTGTGCTGAAACTTTTGTACTGTTCTTTAAACATTACACCCACTATGGAGCTGAAGTTGAACGACATTATTTTCCTAATGTGTTTTAGCTCTATGATGTTTTTTTGTAACTTGATTTCTATCTGTGGGTTGTTATAGGGAACAACGATAATAACATCACTGTCATCAGTGCTGCACGACAGCAAGGAATTCCCCAACCCAGAGGTATTTGACCCTGGCCATTTTCTTGATAAGAATGGAAAGTTTAAGAAAAGTGACTACTTCATGCCCTTTTCAACAGGTAAGTGAAATTCATTTCCATGGACCAGTGTCACGAGACTCTGGGAAGTAGACTTTCAATGATCAGGGGTACCAGTTTCAGTGTTCAAGCGCTGTCATGAAAAAGAGATTTCTTCCTTATCAGGATATGAAAGTGAGGCTTTGATTGTTCATCTATTGTTCAAAATTGAGAAAGCTAGAGTGTAGACTATTTGTTTTCTTCCTTTAACTACATCATAGAAATAGCAAAGGACGCAGACTTTATTTACACTTTTCTCACTCACCATGATAATTGAGACATCATAATTTACATTCATGTCTTTTTTGCTGTGTCAATCACCTCCTTGCTCTACTATGTAATCACAAGTCTCCAAAATACAGACAATTCATGAAATCCACAAGTGCCCTTGGTAAACACCTGAATGAACAATATTTATCAGTTGGACTAGGGCAACGAGAGAGTCTCCCAGATCTCTGGGTTATTAGGGATAAATCAGCACATTAATCTCTCAAACCTTATGTATTCATTAATGGCAAAAATGGAGCAAGATTCTAATACATGACTTCTTTGCTGCCTCACAATGCATGGGTAATGGAGAAGTATAAAAAGAAATCATATGTAACTATTAGAAGGTCATGCACCATTAGAATACAGATTTTTTCACAGTTCAGAATGCCAAAAGCTTTGAGAGCATCATGAGAAGATGGAGACATTGTCGTTGTGGCAGGACACTCTGCCCAGATGATTGAGAACCCTCTTCCTTCTCATTCAGGGTTAGAGTCATGGATATTGACTCAATATCTTCAGTGTGCATGCTGCCTTTGAATGTGAAGCTTCTGTCCTTGGTTTTGATACTTTTGATAATGAACACTTAATTCCTCTTCCTCAGTCTCCCGGGGAGTCTGATTACAGATGTTAATAACCACTTCTAACTAAAAAGTATTTTTGAGGAATGTAATTCTTAATAGTGTAGGTTAATTGAGCAACAAATTTGTTCCACATTTTTATATCTTCTTAATCATCTGTCCTTTCATGTAGCCATCCTTCTACCAACCTATCCAATAACTTACCCTTCATTCATAGCCTCTTGTGTCAGTTAAAACCACTGTGATTCTCACATTTACAAATGACAATAATAGTATTTTTAAAATTGCCCCCCAGGAAAACGGATGTGTGCAGGAGAGGGCCTGGCACGCATGGAGCTGTTTCTATTCCTGACCACCATTTTGCAGAACTTTAAGCTGAAATCTCTGGTTCACCCTAAGGACATTGATACAACCCCAGTGGTAAACGGATTAGCCTCTCTGCCACCCTCCTATCAGCTCTGCTTCATTCCTGTCTAACGAAGATTAGAGTTTCTGGCCCAGGCTGCGTTTTTTTTTCCGCAATCCCCTCTAGACCTTCAATCCATCAGGGACAAAGTGTCCTCCCTCCCCTCTCATGTATTCTCATTCAATCAAGTCTCAAGAAACACCTGTCAATCATTTTGCAAAATCTGGAGTCACTGCACAAATGTATTTCTATTTGCTATTCTTTGCAACAGTGTTACTATTCCTTGTGCTAATATATATGTGTTCCTGAGCTAAAATACAACTTTACCATTATATAACTAATATAATAAGATAATTCATTGTTATTTTTCATGCTTTCAATAATAAATATATCTGATCTGTGTACTTTTTCTGAGACTAGCTTACAATTCAGATAAGAAATGAAAGAAAATGCAGTTCCCAACACATCATGCTGTTCCACATACTGTGAAGGATAGAGAATGCAAGGGTGAGTGCTAGAGAGATGTTTCATCCACCTGAGTGCTTGCCACTCAAACTTGAAGACCTATATCTAAACTCTGGTATGTGTATAATGGCCAGCCAAGGTGCTGTGTGCTTGTTATACCAACACTGGGGAGACAAAATAAGAGATTCTTCAATCTTGCTGGACCCCTAACCACGCCTACTTAATGAGCCTCATTTCCCTATCTCAAAAAACAAACTTGTCATATCTCAAGTAACAACATGTAAGGTTTACCTCTGACTTCCACATATATTTATGTACATGTACACACATTCTCTCACATATATGTATCTGATTATGCACACACACATATTCACACACCCACACAGACATGCAAAACAGAATTTGAAAAGTAAGATACAAAAGCCCTTTTGATAAACATCACTTAGGATCACTGGAGTAGTTGATGTTTTTTAATTAAATTTATTTATTTAATTTAGAAACAATCTCATTTTACATATCAATTCCATTTCACTCTCCCTCCCATCCTCCGATGCTCCCTGCCAACTCACCCCTCCAACACCATACCCATTTTCCAAGGCCTTCCATGGGTGATCATCAATATCTGTCACATCATTTGTGGTAGGACCTAGGCCTCCCTCCGTTTATCTGGGCTAAGAGATTATCCCTCCTTGGGGAATAGGCTCCCAAATTCCATTTGTGCACTACCGATAAGCACTGGTTCCACTATAAGAGGTCCCATACACTGCCCAGGCCTCCTAACTGGCTCCCACATTCAGAAGGCTTGGTTTGATCCAATGCTGGTTCCCCAGCTTTACAACTGGCGTCCATGTACTCTCACTTAGTCAGGTCAGCTTTTTCTGTGGGTTTCTCCAGTATGGTCTTGACCCCTTTTCTCATCCCTCCTCCTTCTCTACAAATTGATTCCAGGAGTCGGCGCAGTACTTAGGTGTGGGTATCCTTTTTTTGCCTCAATCAGCTACTGGACGAAGTCTCTAGGTTGGCATTTAGGGTAGTCGTCAATCTCATTGTAGGTGAAGAGCATTTAAGGTAACCTTTCCACTACTGCTTAGATTCTTTGTTGGTGTCATGTTTTGGGTCTCTGGACATTTCCCTTGTGCCAGATTTCTCATTAAATGTATAATGACTACCTCTATTAAGGTATGTGTTTTCTTGCTCTCTTCTGCTGTTCCCCCAACTCAGTTTTCCTGATTCCTCATATTCTCCTCTCCCTCTCCTCTTCTGCCCTTGACTTTTCCCCACCTTCCTCCCCTATTCCTCAGTGCTCCCAATTTACTCAGGAGCTCTTGTCACTTTTCCCTTCTCCAGGGGACCATGTATGTTTCTCCTAGGTTTCTCCCTGCTTCTTAGCTTCTCTGCAGGTGGGAATTGTAGCCTAGTAGTCGTTTGCTCTACGCCTATAATCCATATGTGAGTAAGTACATACCATGTTTGTCCTTTTGTGACTGGGTTACCTTATATAGGATGGTTTCTTCCAGTTCCATCCATTTGCCTGAGAATTTCTAGATTTCATTGTTTTTTTTTCCACTGAGTAACACTCCACTTGAGGGGTGTATAGGTTTCTTCCAGGATATGGCTATTACAAACAATTCTGCCATGAACATAGTTGAACAGACATCCTTGTTGTATGAATATGCATCTTTCAAGTATATGCCCAAGAATGCAATTGCTGCATCTTGAAGTAGACTGATTCCCATTTTCCTGAGTAATCAGCATACTGATTTCCAAAGTAACCATACAATTTTGCACTACAACCAACTGTGGAGGAGTGTTTCACTTTCTCCACATTCTCTCCATTATAGGCTTCTTTGGTGGTTTCGATTTTAGACATTCTGGCAGGTATAAGGTGGTATCTAAGAGTTGTGTTGATGTGCATTTCCCTGATGGCTAGGGGTTTTGCTCAGTTTCTTAAATGTCTTTTATCAATTTTAAGTTCCTCTTGTCTGAATTCACTATTTAGTTCTGTACCCCACTTTTTAATATGATTAGTTTGTGTTTTGGTGACTAGCTTCTTGAGTTCTGTGTATATTTTGGAAATCGGTCCTCTCTCAGATGTGAGGTTATTGAAGATATTTCTCATTCTGTGGACTTCTATTTGTCTTGTTGACTGTCCTTTGCCGTACAGAAGCTTCTCAGTTTCAGGAAGTCCCAATTATTAATTGTCGAAATCAGTGTCTGTGATACTGGAGTTATGTTCATGAAGTTATCTCTTGTACTATTTCATTCATGGGTGCTTTCACTACGAGGTTCAGTGCGGCTGGATATGTTGAGACATTTGATCCACTTGAAGTTAAATTTTGTGCATGATGATAGATAAGAACCTATCTGCAATCTTCAACATGTCAGCATTCAGTTATGCCAGCGCCATTCCTTGAAGATGCTTTCTTTTTTTCTATTGCATGATTTTAGCTATCCTGTCAAAAACAGGTGTTCATAGGTGTGTGGGTTAATATCAGTGTGTCCATTTTCATTCTATTGGCCTACCTCTCTGTTTTGGTGACAATAACAAGCTGTTTTCATTACTATAACTTTAAAGTAGAACTTCAAGTCAGAGATGGTGATGCCTCCTGATGTTCCTTTATTGCATAGGATTACTTTGGCTTTCTTGGGATTTTTGTTTTTCCATATAATGTTGAGTATTGTTCTTTCAAGTTCTTGGATGAATTGTGTTGGGATTTTAATGCAATTGCATTGAATCTGTATATTGCTTTTGATAAGATCGCCATTTTCACTATGTTGATCCTACCTATCCAAGAGCAAGGAAGATCTTTCCATTATCTGGCATTTTCTTTGATTTCTTTCTTTATTGACTTAAATATCTTGTCATACCCAATCGGGTTTAACAGACATTTATAGAACCTTCCATCCAAACACAAAAGAATATGCCTTCTTCTCAGTTCCACATGGCACCTTCTACAAAATCATCTACATACTCAGTAACAAAGCAAACCTCAACAGATCCAAAAAAAATGGAATAACCCCCTGTATCTTATTAGATCACCAAGGCGTAAAACTAGAATTCAACAACAACACAAATTTCACAAAGTCTAAAAACTCATTGAAATTGAACAATTCTCAGTTACATCACTCTTGGATAGAGGAAGAAATAAAAAAAGTAATTAAAGACTTCCTAAAATTCAATGAAAATGAAGATACAACATACCCAAACTTATGGGACATTATGAAAACAGTACAAAAGGGAAAGTTCATAGCACTAACTGCCCATATGAAGAAACTGGAGAATAGTCACACTAGAGACTTAACAGCAGACCAGAATGCTCTAGAACTAAAAGAAGCAAACTCACCCAGGAGAGTAGAAACCAGGAAAAAAATCAAATTGAAGGCTAAAATCAATAAAGTAGAAACAAAGAAAACAATACAAAGAATCAATGAAACAAAGAGTTCATTCTCAAGAATATCAAAAAGATAGGCAAACATTTATCCAAACTAACCAAAAGGCAGAGAAAGAACATGCAATGTAACAAAATCAGAAATAAAACGGAGTGGGGGGGGAGACATAACAACAGACACTGACAAATCTAGAGAATTATTAGGTCATACATTGAAAACCTGTATCCAACAAATTGTAAGATTTAAAGATAATGGGCAATTTTCTAGATAAATATCACTTACCGAAACTATAAATCAAGAATATATAAGGCATTTAAAATAACACCTAATTAAATAGAAACAGTCATCAAAAGTCTCCCAACCAAAAAGCCCAGGATCAGATGACTTCAGCGCTGAATTCTATCAGAAATTCAAAGAAGAGGTAAAGCCAATACTCCTGAAAGTGTTCAACACAATAGAAACTGAAAGGTCATTGCCAAACTGTTTTTACAAGGTTACAATTACCTTTGTACCCAAACTACCCCAAGACACAAATGAGAAAAAGACTACATACAAATATCCCTCATGAACACTGATGCAAAAATACTCAATAAAATACTGGCAAATTGAAACCAAGAACCCATCAGAAAAAACATCCACCATGATCAAGTAGGAGTCTCCCAAGGATGCAGTGATGGATCAACACATGAAATTCCATCAATGTAATCCACCATATAAACAAACTGAAAAAGAAAAATATCATGATCATTTATCTCACTACATTCTGCAAAAGCCTTTGACAAAATCCAACACTCCTTCATGATAAAGGTCTTGGAGAGTTCAGGCACAACATGAACATACCTAAACATAATAAAAAGCAATATACAGCCAACATCAAACTAAAGGGAGAGAAAATGTGATTCCTCTAAAATCAGGAACAAGACAAGGCTGTCCACTCTTTCCATATCTTTTCACTATTTTACATGATGTTCTAGCTACAGCAAATGAAGACAACAAATTGAGATCAAAGGGATACAAATTATAAAGGAAGAAGTAAAACTTTCACAATTTGCAGATGATATGATAGTTTTCATAAGCGATCCCAAAAATCCTACCAGGGAACTTCTACAATCGATAAACACATTTAGCAAAGTGGCAGGATACAAGATTGGCTCAAATAAATCAGTATCCTTCCGAGATACAGATGACAAACGTTTTCAGGAGTTTCTCCACTCTATAGAGGACAAGTAACAGGGATAAATACACATGTAGGCCCAGGCCATGCCCTCCTGTGATGTTATCAATAAGAGGTAAAAGCAAATGAGTCAAGACCAGACTAATGAAACCTACAGAAACAGAGGACCTGAACAAGGGGGCGTTCATGGACCCAAGACTGATTGATAACTGTTAAACCAGCATAGGACTGTTCCAGATCTCCTGACAAGATGTCAGTTTGGAGGTCTGGATAATCTATGGGACCTCTGGTAGTGGATCAGTATTTATCCCTAGTACACGAATGGGCTTTGGGAGGCTACTCCACATAGAGGGATTCTCTCTCAGAAGAGACACAAGGGGGAGGGTAAAGGCCCTACTCTAAATGATATGACAGACTTTGAAGATCACCCATAGAAGGCCTCACCATCCCTGGGGAGCAAAAGGGGATGGGATAGGGGATCAGAGGGGGACAGGGGAGGAAGGGAGGGAGATGGAACTGGGATTGACTTGTAAAGTAAGCTTGTTTCTAATTTAAATAAAAAGGTAAAAGAAGGTAAAAATTTAAACACTCCTTTGTCTTTCTGTTCTCAGGTTAGAATTGAACATGTATTTTTGCTTTCCTATTGCTAACCATATGCTTCATATGCCTCACTTCTCTTTCCAAAATAAGAATGGTACTATGAAGTGTCACATTGGTATAATTTCTAGATGCCACATTCCCTTTCCACTGCATTACAAGTAACCTAATGAGAAATGACATTACTGACTTAGTGTCAAAGAAGCCCCTTTGTCTGGTATTGCTAAGTTTCTACCTTGGGGCCTACTGCAGAGATATGTCTCCACATGCTATTCAATCTATATATAGGTTGTTGTGGTACAAAATCTTTGTCAAAAGGGGATAAAATACTAATGCTTCTTTTTTCTTCTTCTTTTTTATTTTTTGGTTTTTTGATACAGGGTTTCTCTGTGGCTTTGGAGGCTGTCCTGGAACTAGCTCTTGTAGACCAGGGTGTCCTTGAACTCACAGAGATCCACCTGCCCTGCCCCCCCCGCCCCCCGAGTGCTGGGATTGAAGGTGTGCACCACAAACGCCCGGCACTAATGTTTCTTATATAGTACTTATTACAATTCTTATATATTTCTAGTAAAGGTATGCTACACAAATTACTCCACTGTTCACAGGCCTTCCTACTTGAATTGATATATGCCACCTGCTTTCCAGAGTATCCCTATTGCAGTCAGATTACAGAATTCTCAATTCTAAAAAAATGTGCACTAATTGATCCAATAGATTAACTCTCATCTATCTATCATGTATATGCCTATCTGTCTATCTCTCTATCATCTATTTATGTATCTTTCTAAGTATGTATGTATGTATGTATGTATATATGTATGTATGTGTGTACGTATGCATGCATGCATGGATGTATCTGTCTGTCTATCTATCTATCTGTCTATCTATCTATCTGTCTATCTATCTATCATCATCATCTCTTTCTCTCTCTCATATATCTATGTTTTGTCTCTCCTTCCAAAGTATGTCTGCCTATCAGTCCAGGCTTCTACCTATATACCATATTAGTTCTGCATCTAAGAAACCTGTGAAATCTAAGAAGTAATTTTTAATTAAATTTTTTAAATTTTTAATTAAATTTAAAAACAATCCTATTCCATACCAATCCCTGTTCCCTCTCCCTCTGAACTCTCATGACTCCCACCATTCCCCCATCTTACCCCCGGTTTTACTCCCCAGGGAGGTTGATGTCTCCCATGAGGGAATCATCAAAGTCAATTACATAATTTAGGGAAGTAACTAGGCCCTCTACTATGAATCTAGCCTTCAGAAGGAATAGACTCCCAAAATCTGTGAACTAATGATAAACACTGGTTCCAGTGCCAGTGGCACAATAGACTGCCCTGGTCTCCCAACAGACATCTACATTTAGGGGACCTTGTTTGGTCCTATGTTGGTTCCCCAGCTGTCACACTGGGGTCCCAGTGCTCCCTCTTGCTCAGGCCAGCTGTTTCTGTGGGCTTCCTCACCCTGGTCTTGACCCCTTTGCTCATCACTCTTCCCTCTCTACAACTGCATTCCAGGAGTTTGGCTCAGTGCTTAGCTGTGGATCTCTGCTTCTGCTTCCATCAGCTTCTGGGTGAAGGCTCTAGGATGGCATTTAAGGTAGTCATCAATCACATTATAGAGGAAGGGCATTTAAGGTAACCTCTCCACTATTGCTTAGATTCTTAGTTGGTATCATCCTTGTGGATCCATGGACATTCCCCCAGTGACAGATTTCTCTTTAAGCCTATAATGTCTCCCTCTATTATGGCACCTATTTTCTTGCTCTCCTTCTCTCTTCTTCCCTCACGTCTGATTCTTCATGTACTCACTCCTCTACCCCTCTCCTTCCTCTTTACTCCCTCTCCTTTCATGCATGCTCCCAATTTACTGAGGAGATCTTGTCCCTTTCCTCTTCTCAGGGTGTGGGGGTGTTGGGGTGGGGGGGTAGGAAGATGGGGATGGGGGATGTGGGGGTAGATTTTTTTTATGTCTCTCTTAGTGTCCTCCTTGCTTCTTTGAGTCCCTGGGGTTGTGAATTGTGAGCTGGTTATCCTTTGTTCTATGTCTAATATCCATATGTGAGTGAGTTTCCCGCTGATTAGTAAGCGATTCCATAAATGTGCCACATTTTCTTTATCCACTCTTCAGTTGAAGGGCATCTAGTGTTGGAGTAAAACCCCTGTATCCTATTGGATACCATGGTTTAGAGTTAGAACTGAGAAACAACACAAATTGCAGAAAGCCTTCAAACTCATGGAAATTGAAGAAGTAATTTTCTTGGCAATGTTTTTATTATATATCTTGATGTTTGCTGGCATACAATTCTAGAGTGTAAATAATTCATTTTAGTATTCTTCAGGCATTTTAACACCCCCACCTGATGAAGTGAGAGCACAGGGACCTGAGTAATAAAGCTGTGGAACCAGATTTAGGCTGAACCAAGCCCTCTTTATGTGGGTGCGAGTTAGGAGGCCTGGGCAGTCTATAGGACCTCTGACAGTAGAACAAGTATTTATCCTTAGTGCACAATGGACTTTGGAAGCCCATTTCCCAAGGAGGCAACTGGAATTGCTATGCACAATAAGATTGCTTCTAAATGAAATAAATAAACTTAATAAAAAATGACTTATAATGTACTTGTTGCATTTAGGGAATTTGATTAACTACTGAATCTTGAACCTTCATTTTCAATGTGTTTTGTCTTTTATATCATAAAATATCTTTTCTCCACACTTTTGACTTTTTACTGGTAATGAGCCTCTTCAGATGCATGACATATTCCTTTATTAAAGGTAATCCTACTGAATATTTTGTGGGCCTCAAATATTATCCTACTTTTTGACTCTGACCTGTGTATCTGTATTTTGTTATGCATATGTGGTACTTCTAGACTGGCTTTCGCAGTGTTTACTTTCCTATTCCTTTTATATACCATGTATTTATGTACATGTACATCCAAAAACTCAAATTTTGTCATAGTTATTATGTGTCTTTTGATAATTTACTGATTTTTATACAACTTTATATTCTTAACTTTTGTGCATTTTTTATTGTTTTGCTGACTATGTAGACAGTCCAGCAGGTGAAAGCTCTTATGGCACAAGAAGGAAGATATGAGTTCAGATTTCCAACACCCACTTGAAATCTTGGCATGTCTGCACACTTCTGGAACCTGGTACCCTGATTTAGTATTGTCACTCCTTATTTTGTGACTCCAAACTTCCAGGCACTGGCCAGGACACACCCTCCAACTGTCCTCAACTCACTGCCCCCTTCTGCCACTTTCTAACCTCTATGTTCAACCATATGATGTGTATCTCTCCCCAGGGTTGAACAAGCTGATTCAGCCTGATCGTCTCCTCTATACACCCAACCCCAGATCTATCCCTTAACATCAAACTTGAATCAGGACATTTCCTTCACATCAGCCAATCTCTATGTATCCATCTGACTTCATTGCATCTAAACCATATCTAATCTTTAGGCCCAACCTGCTCCACACATCCTGTATTCAATCATGATCTTTTTTTTTGTACTTGTTGTTTGTTTTTTGTTTTGTTTTATTTTTCGAGATGGGGGTTTCTGTATTGTTTTGGAAGCTGTCCTGGAACTAGCTCTTGTAGACCAGGCTGGTTTCAGACTCACAGATATCTGCCTGCCTTTGCCTCCTGAGTGCTGGGATTAAAGGCATGTGCACCACCGCCCTGCCCAATCTGATCTGTCTGTATCAGACATAGAATTGACAAAAGGAAGTGGGCCCTGCACCTTGCCTACACCACAGTAATGTGGTGATATATTATTTATTATCCAATAAAGCTTGTCTGAAGATCAGAATGCAAATCTAACCACAGCCATAGAGCCCAGCACTGATGGTACAACCTTTAATCCCAGCACCACACTAGTTACCCATAGAAGTTGGGTGGTCAAGACTGGGCTTGTTTAACCTACAGAAACAGCTGACCTGAGCAATGGGGAGCTCTTGAACCTCAGACTGATGGCTGGGAATCCAGCATGGGACTGATCAGAACCCCCTGAATATGGGTGTCAGTGAGGAGGCCTAGGCAATCTGTGGGTCCTTGAGTAGTAGGTCAATATTTGTCCCTGGCTGACAAATGGACTTTTGGGGTCCAATCCACAATGAGAGTTGCACTCTTAGCCTGGACTCTTGCAGTAGGGTCTAGGCTATGCCCTGGATGAAATGACAGATTATGAATACCCATCCCCCTGGAGGGCCTCTCTGTCCCTGGGGAAAGGAGTGGGGATGGGGAGAGGGGGTGGGGTCGGTGCCAGGGCATGGGAGGAGGGGAGGGAAAGGGAGAGGGACTTGGAATTGACATGTGAAACAACCTTGTTTCTAATTTAAATTTTAAAAGAACAGAAAAAAAAGAAGTTGGGTGGTGGTGGCACATACCTTTACTCCTGCATTAGAGAGGTATATAAGACAGGAGCAGGGTTTCAGAGCAGGTATTCAGTTTGAGAAATTGGTCTTCAGCCATGTTTAGCACAGGATTGCCCCAGCCTTGGTAGCAGTAAGAGTTCTCTGGTGACTTGGCTGCTTTGTTTTTCTGACCTTCATCTTGAACCCCAATATTTGTCTATGGGTTTATAGTATTTGAGCTACAGTAGAGTTGGCCCTATTGATGGGGGTGCAGGTGAACCAGCAGTAAGAATGTGAACATGGGAGATCTTGTCCTGCTCCTCATATGCCATATGGTGGTGTGGGCAGCAGAGAGATGACCTATCAACTCCCAACCCCAGCCTTCTTCCTTCACAGCCTGTGCCAAGTAGTAGAACTGGCCCTGAGGTAATAAGAATGGGAGAGCTGTCCCTGCCCTTCAGCAGTTTCAGCAATTTGGAGAATGGCCCCTGCACCTCATCTGGGCAGCACAGTGGAGCTGGCCATGATGGTGTAGGTGTGAGAGCTGACCTTGAGGGTCAGGGCAACTGATCAAGCCCCTTGCTCATTGTTGCAAGGGCTGAAGGAGCCTGAGCAATGCTGAAGAGCTCACCCTCGTGGTGAAGATAGGGGAGAACTGGGGGAATGACCAATCCTGCTGCTACCCAGGCCCAGAAAAATGTTTATAAGTTGGCCCATCCCAATATCCACACCATCTGGGATCTGCTGGAGCATGTGAGGGGGCTGCTTCTACAGACCCAAAACTGCAGGATCTCTATGACACAGAGCAACAATAGGATATCCAAGAGCTGTCTCAGTCAGGGCCCAGCACTAATAGTGTATCAGCAACCAGGAGCCTAGAAACAGACCGTCTTGGCAATTAATACTTTCGAGTGAAGATATATGGACAGTTATCCTTTGCTCTATGTCTAATATCCACTCATGAGAAAGTACTTACCATGTTTGTCTTTCTGTGTCTAGCTTAACTCACTCACAATGGTTTCTTCTAGTCCCATCCATTTGCCTGAGAATTTCAAGATTTCCTTCCCCATCCCCCACCGAGTAGTATGCCATTGTGTAAGTGTACCAGATTTTCTTTATCCATTCTTCTGTTGAGGGGATTCTGGCAGTGGAATTAGTATTTATCCCCAGTGCGCTAATAGAATGTTGAAGCCCATTTCCTATCTTAGTCTAGATACAAGGGGGAAGGCCACTCCATGGGGAGTGGATGGGGGGTGGAATGGGGTATCATGGGGTGCATGGGAGGATGGGATGGACAGGGAACTGGGATGTATATATAAAATAAGATTGTTTTTCATTTAAATAAAAATTTTAAAAGAAGATTCATCACAAAAAAAGATACACGGAGAGAAAGGTTTATTGTATGGCTCACTGTGTCACTCTAAAGCTTCCATGATGGAAGTTTTCCTTTTTTCCACCTACATTTTATTTTATATTATTTTGTCAGGGGCAGGGGAGAGGTTGCTAGGGGAAAGGGGAGAAGCAAAGGAATAGGGAAATAATGGAATTGAAATGCTTGATATGAAAAACACAAAGTATAAATTAAAAAATAAAATAACACTTGAGGATTTTGAAGGAATTACATAATAAAAACAAGTCACTTTCTGTAGTTTAAATTCATCTCAAATATTCAACACTTATTTATCATGAAAACATTCAAAATTCTTTCCCTTGCTTTTGGGAATATAGAGTACACTTTAAGGAGTAGTATTTATGCTAAAATTGCATAACATAATTTGTACTTCTATGAAACTATTATTTACTACCAATTGATCAATTTTTGCTCATCTTCTATTTTCCTCAAACTCTGATGAATACCATTCTCTTCCCAATTTCTATGAGAAAACCTTTTGAAATGCATATGCCACATAGTGAGAAATTGTCAATAACAGCTATCCTGTTTCCCACATACTTTCACCTAACATAAGATGTCCACATCCGTTCACATCACAAACAAGATTGCAATTTCCTGTGTTGAATAGCTAGCTGTTTTGTCTAAACACTCCCTCCTGTAGGGCAAGCTTTAAGAAAGAAATGAAACATGCCAAATTGAGAAAGTAAATACAAAATATACAACTTAGAAAGGTCCCGAAAGTTACAGGATTCACAATGTCCTCCACATAATTAAATAAATTGCATTAGTAGTTGAGATGTGATTTTGTAATGGGACCACCTGGAAGTTGTGGAGGAAATTCTAGGAATGTAGCTTTGGAGAGTAGTCACTTATACTGTAGTTGGCTGTTTGGTGATGCAGCTACTTTGAGTAGCTCCTCTTTATCTCTCATTCATACTCATGCAAGTCACCCAAATGAACTCCATGGTTCACTAAACTGGATTTTGGAAAAAATGTCTCTTTAGTCTACAGTGTGTGCATTATTTGGCTTGGTTAGACTTTTGTTTACATCCCCTCAAGTAAAGTCACACAAAACAATTGCTGGTTGATTGTGTTATATTTAGGGAGTTGTTCCATTACCCCTAAAGAAGGTTGATTATTGCAGCTGAGGTTAAATTTTGTGAGGGTGGATTGTCCCATTGGAGGCAATCCCAATACAGCTACTATTCCTTGAGTAGTACTGGAAGGTATGCCTCTTAGCCATAGCAGTGATTGCACATTTCCTGTGGTGGGTTAAGAGACATGACCGGATGAGCAGTATCTTTGTGGAGAACCCCAGTGTAAATGTCTTCTTTATATGCAGTGGCATGGCTTGGCACATAGGATATACCTTACTGATTGGTGAGATAAAATATTGCAATTGGTAGCATATGTGAACAGGTAGCATTATCAGGAGGCTTTTGCTCTGGGTGATAAACCATGCACTTAAGGAGCTCTCCTGCATTGAAGAAGTTGCCTACTTTAGGCAGGAGTATGATAGGGAAAGGTATCAAGGTGTTATCTGTTATGTGAGCCTTCAATTTTTCAGAAGAGCTGAAAATGGAAGGATGAGGTAGATAGTTGAAGGATATTTGTCCAGGCACAAAGGGCCTGGGGACCAACAGGTCTTTCCCGGCCTAAAGCACACTAAACTGGCTATCTGATCATGCGGTATTTAACTTCCCCAAATTGAGCCAACCTAAGTCTACCAAGGGAGCCCCCAGCAACCGCTGACATGCCATGAGACAGGACAATCTGAACCAATCTCCAGATGCCAGGAAAGACCTGATGCCAGTGCTGCTCCTTCCCCTGTCCCAGGCAGGGAAGAATATATGAGGTTTCCCCTTCCTGAAATAACCTGAGCTTGCTACACCCAGCTTGTCTCCTGGGAGTCTTTGCCATTGACCCTGTGCCTACTCATCCCCTCCCTCAAGAGGAAGTTCAGTGGGGCAAAGCAGCAGGTAAAAGCAACAGTAGGTGTGTTGGTTTTTTATTTCTTAAAGCTGGTAGGTTTTAAGGGAAATTTAGTACAACTTGAACCTTTGTCAAAGAGACCATACTGGGATACTGCCAAACATGTAATATATGGGCATAATCAGGTGATAAAGAGGAAGTGAATGGGGTAAATACAATACAATAAAGTCCTCAGATATGATCTTTAATGTAGGGGAAAGGACAGTCTGTGACTTAGCATATAGGGGACTTAATAACAGCCCAGTACTAGACACCGATGTTTAGAAAATAAGACTTGAACTAGGAAAGACCTTCAAAGAATGAAATAACTTGTTGCAGTCTGACCCTTTCCTCCTCAAAATTCCAATGGCAATTCTGTTTACTATAGCAATAGAAATAAAATTCTCAGCAAACAACAAAGAAATGACAGCCACTGCAGGAGATTTGGTTGTTAAAAAATGTTTGGGTTACTTAGGCAGATAGTACTGTGTTCACAAGAGTACTAAGAAATATTTTCACCCAGGAAGAACCTTTGAACTAGTACAGCTCTTAGTGGCTTGCTGTGCCCATGGTAGGTGAGATCTTTAGGTGGTAGGAGAGGTCCTAACAGATCTGAAGGAGTTAAACTGTCAGGGAAAGTGCATTTCTAAAGTGCAAAAGCAAAAAACGGGGGTAATGAGAAAAGACACACCAGACAAAAGGGTTATGTTTGGATTACTTGAAGGCAATGCATCCTGGTATGTGTTGGGCTGGTATTTCCAAGGGATTTGTTGACAGAAAGCTGAATGCTGTGTTAGTGAGTCTATGGAAGTCTTTAAAGACTTAGTTCTAGTTCTTTGAAAACAAATATGAGTAAACAGTACATCTATAGAAAGAATAAGGTCCCTTCAGGTGTGGGAAATTATCCATCTAGAGTACATAGTGTGTGTTTCTTCCCAGTAACTATGTATCCTTCAGTGAAGACTTTTTACCAAGTCAAAAACCTTCAATCAAAAATATATGTTCTATGAAATAGCCAGATGGATCTTTGTGAAATGAGTTCTTAAGTGATCTAGATAATAAAATACCAGAGGCAGAAATAGAGGGAAATGCTGAGAGATCAGAGAGAAGGAGAAAACCACAGCACACCTTCCCTCCTAAGCATCTCTGCAGAGAAGGCAGTGGTTTCCTGTTTGTCGCTGCTCATATCCTGATTTTGTCCAGCTACATCACTTTCTTTCTGGCCAATTAGGCAATCAGTGTTTTATTCATTAACCAATATGAGAAACCTATATACATAAGAACATTCCCCCATCATCTCCTCTTTTCTGTCTAAATTAAAAGGGTTTAACATTAATGTAGAAAAATATACAACAAAACAGTTATCAAATGAGACCTATAGTTAACAATATTTAGTCCATTAATATTTATCAAATTTTAAAGAAAATATTCTGTCATCTATCCTATCTTTGTGAGTCTAAAGTCTTATATGCAACTTATTTCTTATCATAACTAAGGAAAGCCATAAACATAACTATCTGTCTTCAACTCTATCTAAGACCACAGAAGGATAATACATAAATTATAGAACTGACAGAGTTATCTTGCTGCCTGGACAGTCACCCAAAGTTCCTCTGTAACTTTGGATCATCCATCTTTATCCCATAGGCCACAGTGTGTCTGGCAAACTTCTCAGCAAAGCAGAAAATTTGAAACTGTCCCAACTGTATTGGCAGTTTGTCTGCCATTTTTTTCTGTGCTCTGCAGAATGTCTGGAAGACTCTTCCATGAAGCATGAGCCTATTAGGACTTT
The DNA here is from genome assembly GCF_017639785.1 of Mesocricetus auratus. Lineage (NCBI taxonomy): Eukaryota > Metazoa > Chordata > Mammalia > Rodentia > Cricetidae > Mesocricetus > Mesocricetus auratus. The sequence continues at coordinate 21,696,960 of NW_024429182.1, read as the reverse complement.
CCCATCACATTCAGCATTCACTTTCCTGCAGATTCTGCATGTCCAGTTTATCAAACAGTCCAGGAAAGAGCAGTTTCTTGCCCAAATGGCTAATCTTGCCATGTGGAAGGCAAACTCCACAGTGAGTTTCTTCAATGCCCATCCTCCTTCCTAAAGTAATTGGCTGCTGCATCAACCTGCTAAGCAGAGTCCCTACCAATGGAATTAAACAATATAGTCTTGCGTGTGCAGTTCAGTGAGTCTATCTCCTTGGTGGTCTCTGGGGATCATTGGAATTTTGGCACAAGACAGTAAGTTTTGAATGCCTTGTCATTTGTAAATAATTTGGAACAGAAAAAAATCAGTAGTTGTAGAGTTTATATGAAAAAATCATGCATAATTGAAGCAGAATCCTCAGGAGCCATAAAGCTATAATGTAATTTCCCAGTGTCACAGGTACATTATGTTGTGTTGCCTCCCTAAGAATTTCTGGCTGAATAAATCTTTGAATTCCCCCACTGTTGTTGGCTGCATGCTAGATAGTAAGACCCCATATGAAAGCACCTCACATTTTGGTACAGGATATGGAGAAATCTGACTGGAGGTGAGCTGGAAGATTCCTCTTTTCTGGGCAGATTTTATACCACTTGAAGGTACCACACAGGATCCTAGTGGAAACCTGTCCTCAATAGCCCTATTCAGCTTTGAACCCCATATGTGTCTCCCCTACCTTACCAGGAAGATGTGCCAATTGATATAATAATGAAGCAACTATTATGGGTGCAACTAACTACTTCCTGATTGGGTGTAAGGCCTGTGATACGGGAACTATTTACCTTTGGCTATGTAAGCCAGAGTCTTCACCTGTGGCTAGGAATGTAGGCGATAGGTCATGTCCAAAGGACATTTCACAACCTGTGACTCAACATGTTGACTTTTTTGTGTGGTTTTGGTTTTGTGCTGAGACTTGCTTATCTGGTATCAGCAGGGTGGATGGAAATGTGGGCATAGAGGTGAAAGCTTGGGGGACCTTGACCTGTCAGTGCTGATCTTAGGGGAGGGCAGCATTGTGGGCCTAGGTGTGAGATTCTGAGAACCTCTCACCCGTCAGTACTGGGGGCTATGAGGACTGCAGAGGAAAGGCCTGGGTTTCTGGGTAAGGAGTTCCTTGGGACTAGAAGAATGGAGGAAACTCATTGTCTTTTTAATAGTAAGCAATATATTACTATGAAGAGTTAATGTAACACATTGTGTTTTTTATGAATACTTCCCCTGAATTTTTAACATTATTATCTTGCCATACCTGGTTCCTTGTATTTAGGTTTGCCACAAGACAGACCTCTGAACTGGATTGTCTCCAACTCACCAGTAGAGGGTGATCTAAAGCTGATTTCTCCAATTGCACAGGTGGTGTATTTTTCAGCAAGAATCGGGATACTTAAAGAGGTAGAGAAACATGCTGAAAAGATTATTGTTACTGCGGGACATGATAGAGCAAGGTGGGAATACTGGAGGTATGACTAGCACGGAAGTTATGAAGACATCATATTGTTGAGCTGTAGAACATGGAGAAATCAATGTACTATTGATCTAGAAACTTTATCTGTGTTGCTGACCATGCTATGCATGTGACAGGAGGAGAAAAGTAGTCATCAGTCTTCTTCAACTGTGTATGCTGTGAGCTATAAGAATGATGACTTAGCAAGATTGCTTACTGGTTCAACAGTGGCACTGATGTCGTGAATATCTACTTTGTGAATGGATTGAAGTTCCCCTTCACAAGATGGAACCTGGTACAGATTTTAGTGTGAAAAACCTCTGGCATGTTTATATGCCTTATGGAATAACCCACTACTATTTCTCTGCTAATCGGACATAGTATTAAGCCAATCCCTAACAAATGATCACACTATATCATAGTTAAGTGAATCAACCCTCATCAGAGAAAATTCTTTTTTGCAGTATATTTTAGTCAAAACAGAATCATAAATGGAAAATATACAGAGAATATGTGACTGTGGGATGCCCATCTCTAAAAGGACATATCTAAATCACACAGATACACCTACTGAGGCTCAGAGATCATTGGGAAAGAGTGGTCAGAAATAGTCTAAGAGCCAGGATTAGCAGAGCACAAGAAGCCGTGTTTTCATAATATAGTAAGGAGGTTTACATATGAACTCAATGATAACATATCGAAGACCCCACCCAAGTTCTAGCCAGATGAAATCTCAAAAAGGAGGTGTGCAATGAATAAAAAGCCCCATCCCTAGATAAGAAGCTATTGGTAATTGATAGCTTCTGGAAGAGGGAAAACTTTCTTTAAGTGTATAGCCCCTGTAGATGTAACACAACCTAGCCTATATAGACATCACTGATAGAATCTAATAAGTTAAAAAACACAAACAACATGACTGAGGACATAAAGCTGGATGTGTTTGGAAAAAAGAACAGATCTAGGAGACAATGGGAAAGAGGGTGAGTATCACCCAATTATGTATGAAAATTTAGAATTTTTTTCTGATCAATGCGACAACTTTATTTCACCCCAAAGGGATTTATATAGGGGAAGTGAAGAGGGGAAGGAATAGGGAGTGTGCTGCAGCTGCAATGAGCCTGGCAGAGTAAAGGTCAGTGGGGTGTGTAGGTCATCCTGTGTTCTCTGGTAACCTTACTGCAGACTCTAACTTTATCTTTCACATTCCACCTTCTGTTGTTTAAGCCTACACCCTAGATAAGCCGCAGGTCTGTTTCTGGAGTTTGGCAGGTAGCAGGGTGGTCCAGAGTCATGTACTTTCTATGAGGGTTGAGTCATGTCTTCTCTTATGAGTACGTGAGGCAGCCATAACTGATTGATGGCTGGAGGACCCTGGCATCTCCCCCTTTCTGGTTAAACAGAAATTAGGTGCAGCCGGAGTATAAGTTGCCCGAGGACCACGGTGATGATGGAGCCTGTCTTAGGATGGATCTGAGAGGCTTCCACCTTACCCGTATAGATTACTTTGCCAGCCGTCAAAGCTCCTGACTTAGGGGGCAAAAGCATCAGAAGGGAGCCCGTCCTCGGTCAGCCATCAATAGGGGTGGTTATTTTTGTGGGTAAAGGGGCCTTCCAAGGCCCAGGCTGGGGCTGCAAGGGGGGGACATGAGCAGATTATGTGCCCCGGGGGAGTTTGTCTCCTTTATGCTATGCAGAGACTGGGAACATTAGATGAAGTTCGCCTTCCTCCTCGCCATCGCTGTCCTCAGCTTTCTGATAAGGACCACTCTCTTTCATGGCTAGCTTCTGATAATGGATCTGGATAGGCCTTGTAATAAGATTATCTACTTGCTGTTTAATAAGGTCTGTCAGGCACCTAAGGGCCCATGGGCCAAAAGAAATAAGCAATGCAAAACCTAAGAGAGGGCCCAAGATGTTGGGCAATAGGGATAGCCAGGGAGAAGTGGAAAACCAATTATTACACCAACTCCTCAGTTGCTCTCTCCCTCTTTCTCTTTTCTCTAGACTCTCTCTGTTTTTCTTCACACTATCTATGACTCCCCCTGTTTTGTTAACAGAGAAACAGATTCCTCTTTGTAAGAGAGCACAAGGAATGGAATCCTAGTGTGCCTGCTCCCGTGTCTCCCAGCACATTTTGTTTTAGAATAATAGTTAAGGCCGGAAACTAATTTAACTAAAGTGTAAAACATAGGGGCAGAATTTAGCAGGTAGTAAGGCCATCCTTGACAGGCCCACCATTCTTAGGGATCAGATAAGGGGAGGGGTTAGCATCCTGGAAGAGAGTGAGGTTGCAGAGGTGAGGATGGGTTGAGGGAATTTGGAAACTGTGGGGGGGGGGCACTATGCAGATTCAGGAATTCTGGTTCAGCATGTTTCCCTGGAACTTCTTTCCATGGTTTCAGGTCCTGTTTTTTCTCTGCTCTATGCATCCCACCAAGCTTTTTTGTTTTTGTTTTTTTTCTGTAAGACAGCAGAAACATTCCCTCCACCCCAAATTGCGTCTTTTCCACTGTCTAATGTATGGATGTCTTTGTCTGACCTGGGCAAAAGTCTCTCGAGTTCCATTATGCTAGAATCTGTTTGTAACAGATTGTTTACTGGCATCCACATTTAAAATTTTAAAATGAAGAGTGCATGATTTAATGCATCATGTGGAGACAAAATGTGATTTTATAGCCATTTTGCAGTGGGCATGTGACTAAGGTTCATTGTGGAGTATGTCTGAATATCTACTCCCATGCCTGCAGAGCCGGTGGCTAAGGCCTGATACTCCAATTCCCATTATAGGGGTGTGAATTAGATGGCTCTATTTTATCTAGGAATAAGATAATCTATGGCCTCATTTCCTGGAATAAACTCTACATCTGGGAGGAGGGTCCAATTTGTAGGCAACATGGAATAAGCCATTTCATTTTCACATGTAAAAACTTACCAGGTGGGGATTTGTGACATTACTATTACTCCCTCTTTTTAGTTTTGTAGAAGTTGCATTTTTAAGGAGCTATGAGCATGCCCCACAACTCCCTGAGGACTGTAAAGAATACCTGTTGTGAATAATTTTTTATTGAGTACAAAATAGCTGAATGCCTTATTTGAATATCCAGACATATTGTCTGTTTTTTATCACTTTTGGAACTCCCATGCAAGCAAAACATTTTAAACAGTCATCCATCACATGCTTGGTAACTCAGTCAGTTTGTGGTGACCATCAAAGAACCTGAATACCTCTCAACTGCCATGTGTACATTTTTTTATTTGTCAAATTTTGTAACATTTGTCATAAATGATTAGGAAGTAGGCCTCTAGGGCTCATGTTTAAATTAGTTACAGATAAATATTGTGGGCACACCTCATTGTTTGACAATTTTGACAAGCAGTCTCTCTAGTTAGACCAAATTGCTTTTTTAGATCTTTGCTATTTTGATGATGAAAACTGATGAGACTGTAGAGCACTCTCCACCAGAGTTAAAGCGACCAACTTTGTTAGTTTATCTGTTTACTCATTTCCCCTAGCCAGTGGGCCGAGAAGGTTTGAATGAACTCTTATATTACCCACAAAACATGGCAATTGCATTTTTAATTTGTTTAAATGATATTTTAACCTGATCATTGTTAGTTCTAATATACTGAACTATCTTTATTATTTGAAGAGCTTTAAAAACATAATGATTGTTAGTATATAATTAAATGAATCATTTACTGGAATTTGAAAAAAAAACATTGTAACAGCTTGTAACCAGAGTATCTGAGCTGATGGCAGAGTTGTTTGTTTCATACATTTCCTTCCATTTATACCATAAGCTGTTTTTTTATTAGAAAAACCATTAGTAAAAACTAGCACAACAACATTTTTTAAAGGACTATCTTTTACTATTTTGGAGAATATAAAATGTTGTATTAGCTCAAACTGTAACAGCCTATAAGCTGTAAACTGATAATGAAAACTGAGTGAAAGCAGTTATCCACAAATCACTGTTCTGAAACAATAAATTAGGAGTGCCTGAGCCCCTGCCCTCAGAGGAGAGGAGGCAGCTGTCCACCATTCCTGTTAATATTTCTGTGTTAATTATGGGTCATAAAGGTCCTCTGCTAGTTGTAAAGATTCCCTGGCCCAGGGGTTAATTGACAGACCTCATGTCCTCAGTAACTCTTCAAGCCTTATCTTATTTAGAGGCATCCTGCCCAAAACATATCCTGTTTTACCCCGGATCTTGCATGACCCTAAGTAACCGTGGAAGCTGAACCCCATGGTCTTTTTTTAAAGGCCACCCCACTGCTGATGGACATCTCATCTCTGTCATGGAGAGAAATCCAATCTGACCAGCCTGAAGCAAAGAAACCTTTTTCCTTTGCATCAGTATTGACTCCTTGGGTTAGTCTCTGGGAACCCACAAACCTGGCACAACAGTATTATACTTTGTTTTCTGTCGAAATATCTTAAAATAAGGACTTAACACTTTGGCTGGGGAAACAGCATAAGCCTCCCATGGTTTTGTATTGTGAATATAACATCTATTGATGCCAGACTATACTTTCTAACACTAGACCTTGTTACCTTCTTTAGTCAACCATCTAGGTGAATTGGGATCACTATTTTCTTTTATAATCTCATTAAGGGTTTTTTTAAAAAAGGACATAACCATTGAATATTTCCCAACAATTTTTGAAAATTGCTTAAAAGATCGTAAGCTATCCTTTTAATTTTTTTTAAATTGAGGCTTAATTTTTATTAGAATATAACATATGTCCCAAATAAGATTTAATTTTTATTAGAATATAACATCCCAAAAAACTTTTGAAAAATCACTCAAAATTTGCAGGTAGTCTTTTCGGGTCCAACCGGCAAGCCTATCACTAGCTGACAAGGCCTCATTTGCATCTTAGCTGACAGGGCCTAATTTGTATCTACACAGACACCTTTGGGGGGGGCTGACTAAGCGGCAATTCCCTGAAAAAAATCTTTTTTTTTTTTTGGTTTTTACGAGACAGGGTTTCTCTGTATTGTTTTCGAGGCTGTCGGTCCAGTCCAGCCTCGAACTCACAGAGATCTGCCTGCCTCTGCCTCCCGAGTGCTGGGACTAAATTAGGGACTAAATCTTTTTTAAATCACGTATTAACTTTTATTTGCTAGATTTTATTTTTGCAAAAAGTTTAGGATGATCTCTGTATCTTCTCCATTTAAACTTCATAGAATCATCCATACATATGTTCTTGGTTCCTAGGCTATGCTGTAAGCTTCTGTTATTTTCTATTGACAGGCTCTGAAGGCTTAAATCTTTCATCTTTCCTGTTAAGATATTAACCGACTGGCTATATGCTCCTTTTGGCTGTATCTAAAGCAATTTAGGTAGCTTTTTAACTATATTTAAAGTGATTTAAGTATCCTTTTAGTCATATCCAAGTCAATTAGAACAGTTGCTTTCATCAACATTCGCGCATTTACACTTCACATTCCATACATACGGGCATGACCACAATTATACACATAGATCATGTACACATCTATACTCTTGCCTAGGTTATGATTAGTTAGTTGAAATGAAACATCCTTAATTGAAGTATCTTGTAACACAGCAGCTATAGCCAATCCTTGAGCATCCAGAATCTGAACAAATCAAAATTTATCTATGTTGTCTCTTTTCTATAAGGTCTTAAAAAACAGCTTCTGACTGGCTGTATTAAAAGCATTTTCTATACATTTGCCTGGGTGTCAGCCCTGGCAGCAGCTCTCAAGGCTGTGAGCTTCCCAGGCATCGGCTCTTACCTTCCTTCCTCACCCTTGACCTTTGGGCCTGGATTGGCCTGCTGTAGATTACCTGTGGCCATTTTGCTCTCCTGCTCCCTGGACTTTTTAAGTTCCTGCCAGTCTGACACCTGAACAAACCTTTAATAGGGTCATTTGTGCCACCTTCCTTTCTACAAGGTCATAACATGGCCTAGCATGCTGCATTAGCATTCTCACAGGCTAGCTGTCTCAATTAAAAGGTTAACAACTGTATCTCCCTTATTTTGAATGATATTTGTATTAGCCTAAAGACAAAATTTTGATATAACTCTTAGGTCCTTGCTTGCTCTTTCAAAAACCTCCAGCCCATGTTCTGATGGCTGAAATCCTGTTCCGAGTTCTCCTGGCTGCTGGGCCAATCTGCCCATACACAGCTATCAAAAGTTAACTGTTGACCTATATCTTTGCCCTTCCTTAGCAAGCACTTTATAACAAAAGGGAAGGTTTTAGGTTTCTCTCTCTCTTTTTTTTATTTTTAAGTTTAAATTTAGATTAGAAACAGGGTTGCTTCACAAGTCAGTTCCAGGTCCCTCTCCCTTTCCCTCCCCTCCTCCCGTGCCCTTCCCCCAACCCCCCCCATTATCCCCTCTTTTCTCCAGGGAGGGTGAGGCCCTCCATGGAGGTGTCCATAGTCTGTCATTTCATTCAGGGCAGGGCCTAGACCATCCCCCAAGAGTTCAGGGTGAGAGTGCATCTCACATTGTTGGATGGGAGTCCAAAGTCCATGTGTATACTCGGGATGAATACTGATCTGCCCAAGGCTCAATAGATTACCTAGGCCTCCTCACTGACACCCACATTCAGGGGGTCTTGATCAGTCCCATGCTGGATTCCCATGCTGATGCCTGGGATTTAAGAGTTAACTTTTGTCAGGTCAGCTGTTTCTGGGGGTTAAACCAGGCCAGTCTTAATCCCTTTGGTCATCAGTCCTCCCTCTCTGTTTCTGGCTTTCTTGAATTCAGCTCAGTGCTTAACCAAGGGAGTCTGACTCTGCTTCCATCACCCACTGATTGAAGCTTCTGTTTCCCAGACTCTCTGGCCATGGGATTGTAGGCTGGCACTCCCCAGATCTATGTCTAAAATCCATAAATGAGAGAGTACATGCCATGTTTCTCTTTTTGTGACTGTGTTACCTCACTCAGGATGGGTTTTTCTAGTGTCATCCATTTGCCTGCGAATCTCAGGATTCCATTGTTTTTTTTTTTTCTGCTGAATAGTACTGCATTGTGTAAATGTTCATTTTCTCTATCCACTCTTCGGTTGAGGGGCATCTAGGTTGCTTCCAAGTTCTGGCTATTACAAATAATGCTGCTATGAACATAGTGGAACAGACATCCTTGTTGTATGAATGGGCATCTTTTGGATATATGCCTAAGAGTGGAGTTGCTGGGTCTTGTGGTAGGTTTATTCCCATTTTTCTGAGGAATCTCCATACTGATTCCCAAAGTGGCTGAACAAGTTGTCACTCCCACCAGCAATGGAGGAGTGTTCCCCTTTCACCACATCCTCTCCAGCATAAATTGTCGGCAAAACAACTCTGAGATACCATCTCACTCCTGTCAGAATGGCTAAAATCAAAAACACCAATGACAATTTATGCTGGAGAGGGTTTCTCTCTTTTTGTTTGTTTGTTTGCCTCTTTTCCAACACTAACCTACACTGGAGACACCTGCCTGCTTTGGCTGCCAGCAATGACCCAAGGGTTGCCTGCCCCTAAGCTGCCTTAGACAAGGGAACACTTCCCTGATTTGAGGAAACTTGAAAATTTCTTATCTCCCATAAGAGTGATTTTGTTAAATCGTTCAAGTTTCTTAGCTTTTGTTGAATTTTACCACTAAGTTTCTATCTCTGTTTCTAGTTAAAATGAGGGATGTGAAGACTCTCGTCCTGATATTTAATAACTATCTTTTTATATTTATTTTAATCTCTCTACCCTGTATGTTCTCCTTGATCTGGCCAACTGCTTCAGGGGCAGATACTTCACTGCTGTCTCTCTCATATACGCAGGCTGCACCTTCCCTTCCCTCAGCCCCCAGGCCCGGTACAGCTCCTATACAGCTACTGCGGCCACTGTGAGGGGGAAGGATCATTTTAGAACTTTTAAACTCCAAAATCCTCTGCAGTTTTGCTGCATTTTAGCTCTCCTGGCTATCAAAACACACACAAGTAAATATACAATCATCTGACCAACAATTTCTGTCTTATACATTCCCTTAATAATCTTGAAGGTAGTCACCATCTTTTTTATTTATGTATTTATTTAGTGTCCCCTCCAGGGACAAACATCTCCCATATAAGCTACAACCTTGTAAAATGTTTGTTTTTAACCCATGTTCCTCATAAGAATTGTACAAGGTCCTTCTTTTTCACCCTAATTCCTCGTATCCTGAGGGCTTCCTTGAGCCCGGAAATAAAGAGAGACTTTTGAGAAAATGCCTATCCCACTCACTTGGCTGTGAGATATGCACCAATACTCGCCACCTTGTCTGTCTGTTCTTTTCTGAGGGTCACCGAAATGAAGACCATGCCATCCCCTGGGGGATGCTCTGGAAGGGCCCTTCTCTTTGGCAAGCAGAGTCTTTCCCCTGGTTGTGCGACTTCAGGCCACGTGGGTGCCAATAATGTCCTGACCCGCAGGATACTCAACATGGGTTTGGTAGACACCTAGGAGAAAGATGGGGGTCTGGGGATACAAGAATGGATGCCAAGACAGGATTCTGATCAAGGCAACAACTTTATTTCACCCCAAAGGGATTTATATAGGGGAAGGGAGAAGGGGGAAAGAATGTGCGGTGTTCTCTAGAATTTTTCTTAAATAGGGTACTCTGTTCTTTGGGTTGGAGTAGTCACCAATATGTGGTCAGACACTGTATGATGTTTTCCTGCTAACAGACACAATAAACATGATGGAAGTTGTTACTGTAACAGGCCCCAAATCTTAGCATGACTGACTTTAATTCCAGTACTATTTAGACCATAAAACTCAGCACATAGACAATACCACATGCCAAAATGAAAACAAAGACCTAATACATCCAAGGTCAGTTCATGGAAAGTCTTTGAATGTAATATCTTTGCTTTTTGGCTCCTATATTTGCACTTTCTTTTCTTCCTTCCTTCCTTCTTTCCTTCCTTCCTTCCTTCCTTCCTTCCTTTCTTTCTTTCTTTTTTTGATTTGACACCTATTGTTTTTTAAATTAGCAACAAGCTTGCTTCACCTGTCAATTCCAACCCCCTCTTCCTCCCCTCCTTCCCTGCCTCTGCACCTGTCCATTTACCCCCCCCCTTATCCCCACTCCATTCCCCAGGGACGGTGAGGCCCTCCATGTGGATATCCAGAGTCTGTCATTTCATTCAGGGCAGGGCCTAGGTCTTTCCCCAAGATTCCAGGCTAAAAGAGCATCCCACCCTGTGGGAGAGGCACCCAAAATCCATTTGCATGCAAGGAATAAATACTGATCTACTGCCCAAGGCACCATAGATTGTCCAGGCCTCCTTGCTGACAACAAAGTTCAGGAGGTATGGAAAGTCCCATGCAGATCTCCCAGCCATCAGTTGTGGGGTCCAAGGGCTCCCCCCTTGATCAGGTCAGCAGTTTCTGTGTTTTTTCACCAGATCAGTCTTGACCCCTTTGTTCATCATTCCTCCCTCTCTGTCAATGGGTTCCAGGAGTTCAGTTCAATGTTAGCTGTGGGTGTCTGCCTCTGGTTCCATCAGTCACTGGATGAAGGCATATAAGGTATGCCTTCATCAACTCATTATCAGGGATGGGCATTTAAGGTAGTCTCTCCACTATTGCTTAGTTTGCCAGTTAGTGTCATCCTTGTAGCCTCTGGAAATCTCACTAGTGTCAGATCTTTCCTCAAACCCATAATGGTCCCCTCTATCATGGTATCTCTCATCCAGCTCTCCTCTATTCTTCCCCCAACTCATCCTTCCTGCTCCCCCATGTCCTCCTCCCCCCATCTATTCTCCCCCTCATGTTTTCCCAGCTTCCTCTCCCCTCCACCCATGCTCCCAATCTGATCATTCCCCTTCTCTGGGGTAGCTTGCATATCTGTCATAGGGTCCTTCTTCTATTGCAAACTCTGGCAGTGGGATCGTATGCTGGCACTCCCTTGATCCAAGCCTAAAATCCATATGAGTGAGTACACACCACGTTTGTCTTTTTGTTCCTGGGTTACCAATCTCAGGATGGTTTCTTCTAGTGCCATCCATTTGCATGCAAACTTCAAGATTCCATTTTTTTTTCTGCTGAGTAATGCTCCATTGTGTAAATGTACCACATTTTCTCTATCCACTCTTCAGTTGAGGTTGCTTCCAAGTTCTGGCTATTTCAAATAATGCTATTATGAACATAGTGGAACAGACATTTTTGTTGTATGAAATTGTACCTTTTAGATATATTCCTAAGCATGGAATTGCTGAATCTTGTGGTAGACTGATTCCCAGTTTGCTGAGGAATCTCCATACTGATTTCCAAAGTGACTGTAGCAGTAGGCACTCCCACCAGCAGTGGAGGAGTGTTCCCCTTTCACCACAACCTCTCCAGCATAAATTGTCTTCGGTGTTTTTGATTTTAGCCACTCTTACAGGAGTAAGATGGTATCTCAGAGTTGTTTTGATTTGCATTTCCCGGATGGCTAAGGATGTTGAGCACTTTCTCAAGTGCCTCTCAGCCATTTTAGACTCCTCTATTGAGAATTGTCTATTTAGTTCTGTAGCCCAATTTTAATTGGATCCTTTGGTATTTTGGAGACTTGCTTCTGGAGTTCTTTGTAAATTTTGGAGATCAATCCTCTGTCAGATGTGGGGTTAGTGAATATCTTTTCCCGTTCTGTGGGCTGCCTTTTTGTCTTGCTGACTGTGTCCTTTGCCTTAAAGAAGCGTCTCAGTGTCAGGAGGTCCCATTTGTTAATTGTTTATATCAGTGTCTGTGCTACTGGCGTTATGTTCATGAAGTGGTCTCCTGTACCAATTCGTTCAAGGGAACCTCTCACTTTCTCTTCTATGAGGTGTGTGTGGCTGGATTCATGTAGAGGACTTTGATCCATTTGGACTTAAGTTTTTTGAATGGCAATAGACATGGCTCTATCCGCAATCTTCTACATGCCAATAAACAATTATTCCAGTACTATTTGTTGAAGATAGTTTATTTTTCCATTGTATAATTTTTAGCTTCTTTGTCAAAAATCAACTGGTCGTTGGTGGGTGAGTTAATATTATGGTTTTGGATTCAATTCTGTTGGTCAACCTGTCTATTTTTGTGCCAATACCAAGCTGTTTTCAGGACTGTAGCTCTATAATATATCCTGAAGTCAGGGATGGTGATGCTTCCAGAAGTTCCTTTATTGTACAGAGTTGTTTTGGCTATTCTGAGTCTTTAATTTTCCATATAAAGTTGATTATTGTTCATTCAAGGTCTGTTAAGAAGCGTGCCGATATTTTGATGGGGATTGCATTGAATCTGTAGATTGCTTTTGGCAAGACTGCCATTTTTCTATATTGATCCCACCTATCCAAGAGCATGGGAGATCTTTCCATTTTCAGGTATTTTCTTTAATTTCTTTCTTTAAGGACTCAAAGTTCTTGATATGCTGGTCTTTCTCTTTTTTGGTTAGTGTTATCCCCAGATATTTTATGATGTTTGCAGCTATTGTAAAGGGTGATGTTTCTCTGATTTCTTTCTCTGTTGATTTACCCTCTGTATATAATATGGCTACTGTTGTTTTTGAGTCAATCTTGTATCCTCTCACTTTGCTGAAGGTGTTTATCAGCTGTAGGAGTTCCCATAAACAGTTTTTGGGTCTCTCTTGTAAACTATCATATCATCTGTAAATAGTGAAAGTTTAACTTCTTCCTTTTCAATTTGTATCCCCTTGACCTCCTTTTGTTGTCTTATTGCTGTAGCTAGTTCTTCAAGTATAATGTTGAAGAGATGTGGAGATAGTGGACAGCTTTGTCTTGTTCCTGATTTTAGAGGAATTGCCTTGAGTTTCTCTCCTTTAGTTTGATGTTAGCCATTGGTTTACTGTATGTTCCTTTAATTTCTTCAGGTAGGTTCCTGTCATCCCTTATCTAATCTAGCCAGGACTTTTACCATAAAGAGGTGTTTGATTTTGTCAAAGGCTTTTGCAGCATTGAGTTAGATGATCATGTGGTTTGTCCTTTGCAGTTTGTTTATATGGTGAATTACATTGGTAGATTTTCATATGTTGAACCATCACTGCATCTCTGGGATGAGGCCTACTTGCTCATGGTGGATAATTTTTCTGATGTGTTCTTGGATATGCTTTGCTAGTATTTCACTGTGTAATTTTGCATCAATGTTCATGAGGGATATTGGTCTGTAGTTCTCTTTCTTTGTTGTATCTTTGTGTGACTTGGGTACCAAGGTAATTGTAGGCTCATAAAAAGAGTTTGGCAATGAACTTCCTCTTCTTTAGTGTGGAACACTTTGAGGAGTATTGGAATTAGGTCTTCTTTGAATTTCTGGTTGAATTCTGCACTGAAGCCATCTGGGCCTGGGCTCTTTTTTGGTTGGGAGACTTTTGATGACTCCTTCTATTTTATTAGGGGGTTATAGGACTGTTTATATTGCTTATCTTTTCTTAATTTAGCTTTGGCAAGTGATATCTATCAAGAAATTTGTCCATTTCTTTTCAATTTTAGATTTTTGTGGAGTAAGGTTTTCAGACCTGATGATTCTCTGGATTTTCTCAGAGTCTGCTGTTATGTCCCCTTTTTCTTTTCTGATTTTGTTATTTAGCATGATCTCTCTCTCTGCCTTTTGGTTAGCTTGGATAAGGGTTTGTCTATCTTGTTGATTTTCACAAAGAACCAACTCTTTGTTTCATTGATTCTATGCAATGTTTTCCTGGTTTCTACTTTGTTGATTTCAGATCTCAATTTGTTTCTTTCCTGGCATCTACTCCTCCTGGGTGAGTTTGCTTCTTTCTTTTCTAGAGCTTTCAGTTGTGCAGTCTCTACTGTGACTATTCCCCAGTTTCTTCATGTGGGCACGTAATATTATGAACTTTCCTCTCAGCACTGCTTTCAAAGTGTTCCATAAGTTTGAGCATGTTGGGTCTTCATTCTCATTGAATTCTAGGAAGCCTTTAATTTCTTTTTTTTATTTCTTCCTTGACACAGGGATGGTGCAATTGTGCATTGTACAATCTCCATGAGTTTGTAGAGTTTCTGCAATTTGTGTTGTTGTTGAATTCTTATTTTAAAGATAAGATACAGGAGTTATCCCAATATTTTTGTATCTGTGGTGGTTTGTTGTGTTTCCCATAATGTGTTAAATTTTAGAGAAGGTTCTATATGGAGCTGAGAAGAAGGTATCTTCTTTTGTGTCTGGATGAAATGTTTTATAGATGTCTGTTAATCCCAATTGGGTCATAACTTCTGTTAGTTCTACTGTTTCTTTGTTAAGTTTCTGTTAGGAGGTCCTGTCTAGTGGTGAGAACAGAGTGTTGAAGTCTCCTACTACTAGTGTGTGATGTGAGACTTCATGTGTGATTTGAGCTTTAGTAATGTTTCTTTTACAAATGTGGGTGCCTTTGTATTTGGGGCATAGATGTTCAGATTGAAATTTCTTCTTGATGGCGTTTTCCTGTGATGACTATGAAATGACCTTCTTCATCTCTTTTGATTGATTTTAATTTGAAGTCTAATTTGTTGGATATTAGGATTGCCACACCAGCTTGTTTCTTGGGTCCATTTGATTGGAAAATCACTGTGAGATAAAGTCTGTCTTTGATGTTGAGATGTGTTTCTTGTATGCAGCAGATAGATGGGTTTTGTCTTTGTATCCATTCTGTTAGCCTGTGCCTTTTTATATACAGTTTGAGACCATTGACATTGAGGGATATTAATGACTGTCGATTGTTGATTCTGGTTCGTTTTAGATTTATTGGTGGTAGTATTATTGTGTGTGTATGTTTCCTCATTTTCTTTTGGTTTTTGGTTAATTGGGATTATCAATTACCTATGTTTTTGTGAGTGTAGTTATCTTTTCTGTGTTGAAGTTTTCCTTCCACTACTTTTTATATGGCTGAATTCGTGGACTTGTATTGTTTAAAACTGGTTTTGTCATGGAATATTTGTTTTCTCCATCTATGGTAATTGAAAGCTTTGCTGGGTAAAGTAGCCTACACTGGCATCCTTGTTACATTAGCATTTGTAAGATATCTATCCTTCTGGCTTTCATTGTTTCCACTGAGAAGTCGGGTGTTATTCGGATAGGTCTCCCTTTATATGTTACTTGGCCTTTTTCCTTAGCTGCTCTTAATATTAATATGTAGGTTTGATGTTTTGATTTTTATGTGGCTAGGGGACTTTTTTTCTGGTCCAGTATATTTGATGTTCAATAAGATTCTTGTACTTTTGTAAGCATATCCTTCTTTAGGTTAGGGAAGTTTTCTTCTATGCTTTTGTTGAATATGTTTTCTGTACCTTTGAGATGTATTTTTTTACCTTCTGCTATACCTGTTATTCTCAGGTTTGGGCTCTTCACAGTGTCCTGTATTTCCTGTATATTTTGTAGGGATTTGTTGGACTGAAATTTTCTTTGGTCGATGACTGTATATCATCTAATGCGTCTTCAACACCTGAGATTCTCTCTTCCATCTCTTGTAATCTGTTGGTTATACTTATATCTGTAGTTCCTGATTTTTTACCCAGCTTTTGTATTTCCAGCATCCCATCATTCTGTGCTTTCTTTATTGTTTCAATTTTGGTTTTCAAGGTTTAGAATGTTTGAGTTTTTCCATTACTTGTTTATTTGTTTTTTTCTTGACTCTTTTTAGATTCTTTAAGAGATTTTCTTATTTTTGATTTTTTTGTTTGTTTTTTCTTCTATTTCCTTCAGGGATTTTCTCCTTTCTTCTTTGAGGGTCTCTATCATCTTCATAAAATAATTTTAAGTCTGTCTTTTCTGCTTCATCTGTGTTGTGCTTTTCAGGTCTTGCTGGTGGGTAGTCTGTAGATTCTGGTGGATTCATATTGATCTTTCTATTGCCGAGTGTATTCATATACTGTCATCTTCATATCCCTTCTTTGAGTGGGTGCAGATGGGGTCTCTCTGTCTCCACTGGTCTCCCTGTGGCATTTGTGGGCCAAGGCTTCAGCATCTGCAACTCTTGATGGTCTGTTTTTTTCTGATGATCTCCACACTGATGTAGAGCTTGGTAGACAGTGGGGGAGCCAAGAGTGGGGTATGGCAGAAATTTCTTCCTTCCTGGAGCTGGGCACTTGGGTTTGGGGAAAGCTGTGGGTGGGGTCTTGTAGTACTCACATCCTATTTGACTGGGCAGGTCTACTGGATGCAAGGAGCAGGAGCAGGGGGATCAAGGGAAGGGGTTGCTTGCAGGGTTGTGTCCCCAGGAGGTCCCAAGCTTACCTGAACCCCTTGCAGCTGACTTGGGGAGAACCTAGTTCCACTTCTTTCTAACTGTTTTTGGAACTGAACTGTGTCAACCCAGAATACAGTATTGTTAAAATGAACTTTTATTTAGATTTAAAAAATCTTATTTTGCAAATTGATCTCAGTTTCCTCACCTTCCTGCCCTCCAATTTCTCCCACCAACCCCCAACCCACCACCCATCAATTCCTCAGGTAGGGTGAGGCCTACCATAGGGGATCATCAAAGTTTGCCATATCATTTGCAGCAGGACCTAGGGCCTCTCCTATGTATCTAGGCTGAGAGTATCCTTCTATAGGGAATGGGCTCCCAAAGCCCATTCATACAATAGGGACAAATACTGGTTGCACTGCTAGAGACCCATGGAATGCTCAGGCACCCCAACATTCATGGACTCTGTGTATAGTTGTGAATCTCTGCTTCTGCTTCCATCAGCTATTGGATGAAAGTTGTATGATGGCATTTAAGGAAGTTATCAGTCTTATTATTGGGGAAAGACATTTAAGGTAGCCTCTCCACTCTTGATTATATGCTTATTTGGGATGATCCTTGTGCATCCTTGGACACTTCCCTAGTGCCAACTTCTCATTAAGCCCATAATGTCTCCCTCTGTTAAGGTATCTCTTTCCTTGGTCTCCTCTGTCCTTCCCCCAACTTGAAGGTCCTAATCCCGCATGTTCTCCACACTCCCCTTTTCCCCTCCTATTTTTCCTACCTCCCTTCCCCTTCCTCCATACTCCCATTTAACTCAGGAGATGTCCCTTTCCCTTTCTCTGGGGTTCATGTGTGTATTTCTCATGGTCCTACTTGCTTCTTAGCTTCTCTGGGTTTGTGGATTGTTGGCTGAATATGCTTTGCTCTATGTCTAATACCCACTTATGAGTGAGTACATACCATATTTATCTTTCTGTGTCTGGGTTACCTCACTCAGGATGATGTCTTCTAGTTCTGTCCATTTGTCTGTGAATTTCAAGACTCCATTTTTTTAGCAGTACTCCACTGTATAAATGTCCTGCATTTTCTTCATTCATTCTTCAGTTGAAGGGTATCTATGTTGGTTCCAGGTTCTGGCTATTACAAATAATGCTGTTTGAACATATTTGATCAGATGTCCTTGTGATATGAATGTGCATCCTTTGGGTATATGCCTAAGAGTGGAATTGTTGGATCTTGAAGTAGAATGACTCCCATTTTTCTGAGAAATCACTATACCGATTTCCAATGAGACTGTGCATTATGATCCCCCATGCAAGAGTGCTCCCCTTTCTCCACATCTTCTCCAGCATAAATAATCATTGGTGTTTTTGGTTTTAGTCATTCTAACAGGAGCAAGATGGTGTCTCAGAGTTGTTTTGATACACATTTCCTTGATGGCAAAGGATGATGATCAACTCCTTAAGTGTCTTTCAGCCATTTGAGATTCTTCTATTTACAATTTTCTATGTAGTTCTGTACCTCTCACTTTTTAATTGGATTGTTTGGTGTTTTGGTGACTACATCCTATTTTTTTTGTATATTTTGTAGATCAGCCCTATGTTAGATGTGATATTGGTGAAGATATTTTCTCATTCTGTAGACTGCAATTTTGACTTTTTTTGGTTTCATGACCATATTTATTTATTTTAAATGTTTTACATGTGTTACTCTGTTCCCTCTCCCACCCCTTCCCCAGCCCCCAAACCCTCCCAAACCCCATTCCACTCCATCCCCCCTCTGCTCCCCAGGGAGGGTAAGGGCTTCCACAAGGGATTTTCAGAATCTGTTATATCATCACGGGCAGGGCCTATGTCCTCCACCATGTGTCCAGGCTGAGAAAACATCCCTCCTTGTGCAATGGGCTCCCAGAATCTATTTGCACGCCAGAAATAAATACTGCTCCACTCTCCAATGTCCCATATATTGCCAAGGCCTCCTCTCTGGCACTCAGGTTTGGGGGGTGTATGTGTCTGGATCAGTCCCATGCTGGCCTCTCAGTCATCAGTCTGTGGCCCATGAGTTCCCCCTTGTTTAGATCAGCTGTCCCTGTGGGTTTCGCCAGCCTGATCTTGATTCCTTTGCTCATCAATCTTATTTTGCAACTGGGTTCCAGGAGTTCAATTCAGTTTTCAGCTGTGATTTTCTGCCTCTGCATCTGTCACTCACTGGATGAGGGTTCTAGGATGGCACATAAGGTAGTCATCAATCTCATTATCATGGAAGGTCATTTGTACTTTGTCTTACAGAATCTTCTCATTTACAGGAGGTCCCATTTATTAATTGTTGATCTCAGTGTCTGTGCTACTGGTACTATGTTCAGGAAGTGGTCTCCTGTACCAGTTCACTCAAGGGTGCCTTGCACTTTCTCCTCTAAGCAGTTTAGTGTGACTGAATTCATTTTGAGGTCTTTGATCCCTTTGGTCTTAAGTTTTGTGCATGGTGATTGATATGCATCTATCTGCCATCTTCTACATGTCACCATCCAGTTATGACAACATCATGTGTTGAAGATGCTTTCTTTTTTCCATTGTAGAATTTTAGCTTCTTTGTCAAAAATCATGTGCTCATAGGTATGTGGATTAATATCAGGTTCTTCAATTCAATTCCGTATACCTGTGTAGGGGGAGATCTTACATACCTGTAGCACTGACCACACCCGTTTGTGTGTGGTCACAGGTATATAGAATGTAAAGGGGATTAAACTACTAGGGGGAGGAGATGTGCTCTTTGGGTTACAGTTGCTTCCCTGAGAGCAGCATGCAGACCTTTGGTTTTTGGCTTCCTTGACTTCTTATGTAAATGACTTCTCCTTCAATAAAATATCATAGGACATCTCTACTGTGTAGCTTAACTTTTTAAAGATTTATTTATTGTGTATACAGTGTTCTGCATGTAGGCCAGAAGAGGTCAGCAGATCTCATTACAGATAGTTGTGTGCCATCATGTGGTTGCTGGGAATTGAACTCAGGACCCCTGGAAGAAAAGCTAGTGTTCTTAAACACTGAGCTATCTCTTCAGCATGTAGCTTAATTTTTTTGTTATATTCCTGTCTATTTTTCTGCTACAACCAAGCTGTCTTCCTTCATTTCTAAAGTGCTATAGTAGAGGTTGAAGTCTGGGAGGGATATGTCTCTGTAAGTTCCTTTATTGAACAGGGTTGTTTTGATAACCTACATGTCTTGTTTTTCTTATAAAGTTGACTATTGCTCTTCCAATGTCTGTGAAACTGTGCTGGCATTTTTGATGGGGATTGCATTGAATCTGTAGATTGCGTTTGATAAGATCACCATTTTTACTATGTTGTTCCTACCTATCCAAGAGCATGGGAAATATTTTCATTTTCTGACATCTAATTTCTTTCTTTAAAGACTTATAGGTCTTACCATTCAAGTCTTCAGCTTGTTTGGTTAGAGTTACCCCAAGATATTTTATGTTCTTTTGACTATTGTGAAAGGTAATGTTTCTCTGATTCCATTCTCAGACCAATTATCATCTATGTATAGGAAGGCTACTGATTTTTTGAGTTTATCTTGCAGCCTGCTATATTACTGGAGGTGTTTATCTGCTTTAGGAGTTCTCTGGTAGAATTTTTTGGGTCACTTATGTATACTATTATTTCATCAGCAAATAGTGAGCGTTTGACTTCTTCTTTTCCAATTTGTATCCCTTTGATCTCCTTTTGTTGTCTTATTGCTCTACCTAGAACTTCAACTTGAAGAGATATAGAGAGAGTGGACAGCCTTTTCTTGTTTCTGATTTTAGATGAATCCCATTAAGTTTCATACCATTTAGTTTGTTGTTGGCTGTTGGCTTGCTGTATATTGCTTTTATTATTTTTAGGGATGTTCCTATTATTGCAGATCTCTCCAGGACCTTTATCATAAAGATGTGTTCAATTTTGTTAAAGATTTTTCAGCATGTAAATGTCAGTTTGTTTATATTGTGGATTACATTGACAGATATTTTTATGTTGAACATTCCCTGCGTTTGCGGAAGAAAGCCTGTTGATAATGATGGATGATATTTCAGATGTGTTCTTGGAATCGATTAGCCAGTATTTTATAGAGCATCTTGTATCAGTGCTCACGAGGGAGATTGGTTTGTAGTTCTCTTTCTTAGTTGTGTCTTCATGTGGTTTGGGTACCAAAGCAATTGTAGTCTCATAAAAAGAGTTTGGAAATGACCATTCTGCTTCTATTGTGTAACTATTTGAGGAGTATTGGTATTAGCTCTGGAAGAATTCTGCACTGAAACAATCTTGCCTTGGACTTTTTTTGGTTGGGAGATTTTTGGTAACTGCTTCTGTTTCATTGGGGGTTACAGGTCTATTTAAATTGTTTATCTGTTCTTTAATATTGGTAAGTCATGGCTATCGAGAATATTCTCCATTTCCTTTAAAATTTCTAATTTTGTGGAATACAAATTTTCACAATGTTACCTGATGATTATCTGCATTTTCTAAATGTGTTTTATTATGTCACCCTTTTCATGTCTGACCTTATTAATTAGGATATTCTCTCTCTGCCTGTTTGTTAGTTTGGATAAACTTTTGTCAACTTGTGGAATTTCTCAAAGAACCGAATCTTTCTTTCATTGATTCTTTGCATTGTTTTCTTTGTTTCTACTTTATTGTTTTCAGCCCTCTCTTTGATTATTTCCCAGCATCCACTCCTCCTGGGTGAGTTTGTTTCTTTTTGTTCTAAAGATTCAGCTGTGATGTTAAGTTTGTAATGTGACCATCCTCCCTTTTCTTTATATGGTAATTTGGCACTGCTTTCAATGTGTCCCACAAGTTTGCATATTCTGTGCCTCATTTTTCACAGAATTCTAGGAAGTCTTTAATTTCTTTTTGTTTCTTATTTGATCCAGTGTTGGTTTATTTGATCATTGTTGAATTTCCATTGTTTAAGGTCTTTCTGAACTTAATGTTCCTGTTGAATTCTAATGTTAAACTGTGGTGATCTGATAGACTACAGGGGGTTATTCCAATTTTTTGTATCTGTTGAAGCTTGATTTGTTGCCAATTATGTGGTTGCTTTTAGAGAAGTTTCCATGTGCACTGAGAAGTAGGTATATTGTTTTATGTTTGGGTGGAATGTTTTATAGATCTCTGTTAAACCCAATTGAAACATAGCTTCTTTTAATTCCTGTATTTCTTTGTTAAGTTCCTGTCTGATAGTCCTGTTCAGTTGTGAGAGTGGTATGTTGAAGTCTTCCAGTATAAGTGTGTGCAGTTTTATGTGTGATTAGAGTTTCAGTAACATTTCTTTTAGATATGTGGGTGCCTTTGCATTTGGAGAACAGATTTTCAGAATTGAGACTTAATCTTGATGGATTTTTCCTGTGTTGAATATGAAATGATGCTCTCACTGGGAATCTCCTCTCCTGGGGACTGCAGCCAGGTCGATTTGCCCCAGGAAGACTAAGCAACCAGGAGCCTGCTGAGAGTTCCAGTCTACTCTTGCCCCAGCTCAGGGCAGAGGTCAGCTCTGGCCCCCCTTGGTCCTAACTTCTAGCCACTTGCCCTCTCTTGGATATCCTTGCTTAGGGACTTCAATCAGGTAGACTTGTCCCAGGGTCAACAAGCAACTTTGTTTCTGCGGATAGCACTGTGCTAATCCAGTGCCCAGCCCACCCACCTACCAGGAGAGGGAGTGCTTCAGACCCGACTGCACTCACCTTGAGACCCATAAGAGTATTGGACCTGCTTGCACCCACTGGAAGAAAATATTGGACCCATACCCACTAGGAAAGGAAGAGACCCCACCTGTACCCACTGGAAAAAGGGATGGGAAGATGACAATATAAGAACACATTCAACAACAGAAAAACCAAAATGATGACACCAAAGTCTAGGGAGTGTACATCAGCAAGAGCTGAACATCTCAATACAGATGAAGCAGAAGACAATGACCTTAAAAACAACTTCATGAAGATGATAGAGACCCTGAAAAGGAAATGAGAATATCCTTTAAAAAATGGAAGAAAAGACAAATCAAAAATTGAAATAAATAATTCAAACAGTACAAGAATTGAAAGGTGAAAAACGCAGTGTGAAGAAATGCTGGAATTTGAAAAGTAGAGTAAATGATCAGAAACTACAGATGCAAGCATAACCAACAGGATACAAGAGATGGAAGAGAGAATCTCAGGCATTGAAGATTCACTAGGAGAAATAGATTCATTGACAAAATAAAATCTTAAGTCCAACAAATCCCTAACACAAAATATCCTGGAGAGATGGAACACCATGAAAAGGCTAAATCTAAGATAATAGGGATAGAATAAGGGGAAGAAACCCAACTCAAAAGTGCAGAAAACAGATACAACAAAATCGTAGAAGAAAACTTTCCCAACCTAAAGAAACACATGCCTATGAAAGTACAAGAGCCCTACAGAACATCAAATAGAGGGACCACAAAGCAAGTACCATTGCCACATAGTAATCAAAACCCCAAACATACAGAATAAAGAAAGAATACTAGGAACATCAAAGGAAAGAGGCCAAGTAACATGTAAAGGCAAATCTATCAGAATTACACCTGACTTCTCCATGGAGACTCTAAAATCCAGAAGGTCCTGGATAGACATTCTGCAAACACTAAGAGACCATGGATGCCAGCCCAGACTACTATACCCAGGAAACCTTTCAATCACTATAAACGGAGAAAACAAAATGTTCTACAACATAACCAGATTTAAACAATTCATATCGATGAATCCAGTCCTATAGAAAGTACTGGATGGAAAATTTTAGACTAAGGAATGCAACAATGTTCCCCAAAACATCGGCAATAGATATTCCAACTTTACCAAAAGCCAAAGAAAAAGGGGGTAAATCCACAAACAATAACGCCATCAACAACAAATCAAAAACAAACAAGAATTAACACTCAATGGGCTTTAATCTCCCTCAATATTAATGATCTTAATTTGCCTATAAAAAGACAAAGGCTAACAGAATAGATATGGTATAGAATCCATCCTTCTGCTGCATAAAAGAAACACACCTCAAATTCAAAGACAGACGTTATCGCAATGTAAATGGTTGGGATAAGATTTTCCTGTCAAATGGATCCAAGAAATGCTGGTGTAGCTATCCTGGTATCGAACAAATTAGACTTCAAACTAAAATCAATCAAAAGAGATGAAGACGATCATTTCATATTCATCATAGGAAAATCATAATAAAGTTCCTGGAGAGATCATGGATAACAGTAACATACCTGAATATAATAAAAGCAATATACAGTAAGGAAACAGCCAACATCAAACTAAGTGGAGAGAAACTCAACACAATTCCTCCAAAATCAAGAATAAGACAAGGCTGTCCACTCTCTCCATACCTCTTCAATATTGTACTTGAAGTTCAAGCTAGAGCAATAAAACAACAAAAGGAGATAAAGGGGAGATGAATTGGAAAGGAAGAAATCAAACTTTTAGTATTTGCAGATGATATGATAGTTCACATAAGTGACCCGAAAACCTCTAACAGAAAACTGCTACAGCTGATAAACACCTTAAGCAAAGTGGCAGAATATTAAGAGTAACTCAAAAACAAATTATATAGATGATAAATGGGCTGAGAAAGAAATCAGAGAAACATCACCCTTTACAACAATCACAAACAACATATCTTGGGGCAACATTAACCAAACAAATGAAAGATCTGTATAGCGTTCATACAACAAGGACATCTGTTCCACTATGTTCATAGCTGCATTATTTGTAATAGCCAGAACGTGGAAGCAGCCTAGATTCCCCTCAACTGAAGAGTGGATAGAGAAAATGTGGTACATTTATACAATGGAGTACTATTCAGCAGAAAAAAAAACACTGGAATCTTGAAAATTGCAGACAAATGGATGGCACTAGAAGAAAGCATCCTAAGTGAGGTAGCCCAGTCACAAAAAGGCTAACATGGTATGTACTCACTCATATATGGATTTTAGACATGTATCAGGGGAGTGCCAGTCTGCAATTTCACTGGCAGAGAGTCTGGGAAACAAGAAAGAACCTAAGAGAGATATGCATGGTAGCCCTGAGAAGAGGAATGAGGCACGATCTTCCAATCGATTGGCAGCAAGTCCACGGGTGGGGAGGAGTAAGAGCTGGGAAAAAGAGAGGCAGCAAGAGGAGGAGAGTGTAGGTCATTCATGGGGGAGAAAGAAGGTTGACTTGGGGGGAAAGAATAGAGGAAGAAAAGATGAGAAATACCATAATAGAGGGAGTCATTATAGTTTTGGAGATCTGGCACCAGTGAGCCCTCTATTGATCTACAAGGATGACAACAACTGGCAAAATAAGCAATAGTGGAGAGACTACCTTAAATGCCTATTCCTGATAATAAACTTGACGACTACTCTATAAGCCATCCCAGAACCTTCATCCAGTGACTGAAGGAAGCAGAGGCATACACCCACAGCTAAATACTGAACTAAACCTCTGGAGCCCAGTGACAGAGAGCGAGGAGAGATGGCAAATGGATAAAGCATTTTTTTTACTTTAATGGAAAAAATAAAATGATAATTTTAAGATTCTGAGCTCCATTTGGACACAGGTAAAGCCAAATTCCTTTCCTTCTAAGAACATACTTACCGTCATTCTTTCTCACAGCTCAAATTTTATATGGACTAATGGTGAGGTACAATACCCACATCCTGCCTAGAGTGTTATGGAAAGGACATCTGGAGGGAGGTCTAAGCCCTTTGCTAAACCAATAGGAAAGCAAAGAGCAAATGTCAGGTTGTCTCAAACTGCTCATCTCCCTCTCACTTGATTGTCTCATTGACCACTTGAAGAATTCAAGGATAGCATTGCATGTAACAGATTGTAATGGGAATCTACTTGTTCTATTTATATGCACACAATGCAGTGTAGCTTTAATCATTGCTTGTCATATTTGATACCTGAAGATGATTTGGAAAGGGTTATTGATCAGATTAAGTATATTTCAACTGATATGTTACTTTGATATGATTTATGATCAAGAAAATTTATACCTTCTTCTCAGATATGTCTTCTGCACCCATTTCTATGATTCTATATATTGACTACACTTTCATCATTGAGTGTACATATTATAACCACATGTATACATTTAGATTGTCTTGGCCATAGGTTGTACAGGACTTTCCTACTATATTTTAAGAGATGTTATTATTTTTTTCTTTTATCATTTTTTACTTTAATTTTAAATAGCTTGTTTTACATGTCAATCCCAGTTCCCTCTCCCTTCCCTCCTCCCGCACTCCCCTTCCCCCCAGCCTCCCACCCTATTGCCAAATCCTTCCACATAGGGGATATCTAGAGTCTGTCATTTCACTCTGGGTAGGGTCCAGGCACTCCCCTAAGAGTCCAGGCTGAGAGAGCATCCCTCTTTTGCTATGGGCACACGATGACTGTATTCCAGGGATAGACACTGATCCACAGCTCAGGGCCCCATAGGTTGCCCAGGCCTTCCCGCTGACACTCACATTTGGGGTTTCCAGATCAGTTCCATGCTGGCCTTCCCGCTGTTAGTCTGGGGTTCAAGAGCTCTCCCCTGTTCAGATCAGCTGTCTCTGCTGGTTTTGCCAGCTCATTCTTTGCCAATTTGCTGATGACTCCTCTCTCTGTCACTGGGTTGCTTGGGTTCAGTTCAGTGCTTAATTGTGTGTTTGCCTCTGCTTCCATTAATCACTGGATGAAGGCTCCAGGATGGTTATAGACATCTAGTTCATTATCAGGAATGGACATACGAGGTGGTCTCTCCAAAATTTAAAAATTTCCACATTCATATATATGTACAATGAATCATGATCATATCAAACCCTCACTCCTCCTTTTCACCTTCTTGTTTGGACACCCCACCACATCTACCTCTAGTCATGTCTTACATTCTACCCTATACAGTCCAGTCAGCATTAGCCATATGCACATGGGTGTGGGTCATCCATTGAGCTATGGGAGCTATGGGGATCCTATCAATTGCCACACACATGAAGAAAGTGACCGTATTTGAGCTCTGTTAGTAGAGTTTGTGTCTTATGAGCCATTTCTCCGTCTATGTGGAATTTTTGGTTGGCTTAATCTTGTGGGGACCTTGTGTACATAAGCATAGTTGCTGTGAGTTCGTGTGTGCAATAACCATGCCATGTCTAGACAACTTCACTTAGCAGCAGTTTTCATTTGGTTCTCACAGTCTTTTTGCCTATTTTTTTTTGGTTTTACAAGACAGGGTTTCTCTATATTGTTTTGGAGGCTGTTGGTCCAGCCCGGCCTCAAACTCACAGAGATCCGCTTGCCTCTGCCTCCCGAGTGCTGGGATTAAAAGCGTGCGCCACCATCACCCAGCCTATTTTTTCTTGATGCTCCATGAGGATTGAGGATATGGTTGAGCATACACTTATCTCCTTTTCCTCCATCTCCCTATTCATGCTTAAATCTTTAGTTCACAGTATCTTCTCTGTATTCTATAATGTCACACATGTTCTACTTATCCTTTACATTTCTAGTGACATCAAATTTAAAAAAATAACTTTTTTGAGATTAGAATCCAATCACATCATTTCACCACTTCCTTTCCCCTCTGTTAACCTTTCCATGTCTGTTCATGCCAACACACTTTATTTCTTTAATTCTGAAACATAAATCCATGAAAGAGTAGATATGGAACTTGGATTTGACTTCCTTCTTTAGGAAAAACACTTTACACTTCTATCCAAGAACGAATAAGATTAAATTTGAAGGACAGCATATGACTATCTTATGCATGTACCATAGTTTCCATATCTGTCAGTAGTAGGTGCACATTTAAACCTCTTGCATTCTTGCTCTATAGTGAAATGTGTCACAATACACACAGGAGTGAGGAGTCTGTTCCATACACCTATTCTATTGTCTGTGGTACATAATACTATTGGAGCTGTTGATGATAGAGCTGTTCTGGCTTTCATTTTTCAGGAATTTCAAGGTTGTTCTCCATTGTGACACTGAAAGGTAACATTACATTATCCTTATTCTCCATATTCTCACCAGCACTTGTTCTCTGCCATATTATTAACAGTAGACAACAGTACTCTGAGGAGTCAATATCTCACTGATTTTGATAAGCTTTTCCTGAAGACTTTCAACTACTATTTCAGACTATGTGATGTTTACCTGAATCCAGATTTGCTGGAAGTCCTATATTATAAGCTTTTGCTATTTTACCAGTAGAGGATGACCAAAGACAGGGTTTTCTAAGTCCATAGGTAGCATGACCTGGGAGAGTATATACAGAGGAAAGTCTGTCTTCCAGAAGTGGCATAATCCCATACACCTTTTCTACAGTTACCAGCTTGTGGTCAGACACTGTAAGATTCCACATGGCTCTTGGCAGAAAAACCATGAAGAGATAACTGCTAAAATTTGTAATAAATCCTGTTGCCACATGCTAATTCTTTTCCCACAAGGGATGTATGTATTAAATTGTGCTTCCTAGCTTTGGGACCTGAATAGTGTGGGAAATCTTGTGGAGAGTCTATTCCCCACCAACACACCATTCAGACATAGTGTGGTTGGTTTTGTACCCACAAAAATCTCCCAGTGATGTAAGGCATGTCTGTGTCATGGCTGCATAGGTTTCCACATGACTCAATGGTATTTCTAGAGTCTCCAATTTATAATTTGACTTAAGAACAGGGACATTAGTCCCTGCCTGTTGTAGCTCACTGAATTGTAGCAAACACTGAGCCCAATTCAAGTTTTTGTGGTGACTCAACCCCACAAACTCTCTTCAAATCACAGGTAGTGGGGGAGGGTGGTGATCATAGTTCACAGCTGGCAGGATAATGTCTTTCCAGAGGTCAATAGACAGACATGCAAAGGGAATGGAGCAACAAAGTGTTATCATACCTAACTCAATACTGGTTTAGAGTCCATGGCATTGACTTCCCCTTCTTTCAAATGTGTCCACTGCTGCTGACAGATGCCGTATGGTGCTTGCATTTTTCTCCTGGGCCCCTCCCTCTGAACACTTGTGATCCACCTGAAATTATAAGATGGAATAAAAGAGCTTTGTTTTTTCTTATTTTTCTAATCCAATTGCACAATTAAAAATACCACTGTGGTTTTGTTTATAACTATTTATATCTCAATATATTTACTATAGGAAAAGAGTTTCTGCAATTGAATATATACAATAAAATTGCTGAGTGTAGGTTTCTTTAATAAATGTTTGTATGTTTTCAGAAAAAAATTACTGTTGTGAAGAAGCTAGAAATTTACAAGTCCAGAATGAAATGACCACTAACCATTTTAGTTTACTTTATAGTAATTTTTCCCAAGTCTTTATATGACCTATCTTGTATGGGAGTATTAGGTTTCTTTTGAGTATATAAATAGATACTTATCTTGTACCAACCAAAATGCTAAGAGTGTCAGAAAGCATCTGAGACCTTTACCAGGAATTTCTCTACATTTCATAGTTAGGTTACCTAAGACTTCCATTGAAAATTTTGACAAATGTCTTTGTTTTATATTTTACTTGAAATTGTACTCATATTATATCAAGGTGTTGGGGAAAATATTGTTCCTGTTTTCATAGTCACTGTACTACATATTTGGCTCCAGAATGTACTATTTATTCTTATTCCTTTGAGTGAGAGCTATTTCTTAGACACAGAAGAGGGATTATTTCAGAAGAGGACTGGAAGTCAGAACGAGGAGAAACCAAATGGAAAAGACAGGTTGTTTGTAATGTCAAAGTAATGATATACTTGAATGAAAATGACACTATGAAATTGGTTCAATTGTGTAATGAAATGCATTAGCAGTTTTTTTCCTAAAAATACCAAAATGTATTTTAAAATAATGTGATGTTGTTGAGAGAAGAGACAAGATAAGAAACAAAATGTAATGAAGGGTCAATAAAAGGTTTTCTCAAGAGTCAAATCATCTTTGATTGAGTGAAAGTGATTGGTTATGTTTCATGTATTACCAACAGCTCTTTACTTAAAAGAGAAAAGGAAAATATCAACAAGATTAGTTCAGAGGCAAACCTCTCTTTAAGTGTCCATTGATACTCGTATCTTATTAAAGGAAATTTGATACAGAGCATCATGTTGACTTGCAAATGTGCCAGACCAAGTACGACTCTAGGCTTGAAAAAACCTACTAAGACTGTTTTCTTATACCTATTATTTGGGATTTTAGAGAAATATAATTTGGGCAATAAATTATTGCTAACCTTGTTGTAGATAATGAGGTTAAACACGACTTTGCATTATTGAAATTTATACTAATTCCCCGTGTAGCTATTTTTGTAATCTTTGAGCAAGATTACAAAACTTGAGGAAACTTTTCTGACTTCTGTGTTAAAACAATAATGACATAATTGTTAACTAGATTCATGGTCCTATGACTCTTAGTGTTTATGATAACTATAGTGTCAGAATTCACAGTTAAGCAATTATGATGGATATAGTTGAACTGTATGCCTTTATGTAAATAAGGGGACAAAATGAAAGAAATGTGGGTTAAGTTGTAAATGACACATTTGGCCTAGGCATTTTAATACTTAGTACCCACTTGTTGGTGCTATTTGGGGGGAGGTTAGGTTATATCAATTATTGTTACAGCCTCCATAGACTATTGTAATTATCCAGTTTTACATCTTTGCTAATGGGACTAGGGAATTCAAATTCCTTTCCTTAGGAATCTATGGTAAAGTCAGGTAAGTAAGTATGCCAGTTAGAAAGTCGCTTTGATTTCTGTGTTCTTCTAGCTATAAGCTGTGAGACACTGAGAGTTCTTCCTGTGCCATCTCCTTCAAAAAAAGGTGTTTCATGACTGAACTACACAACACTGAAAAACAAAGAACTTTCTTTAGCTAAAAACTTAACATATATTTTTTGATTCAAGATGTGTTACTGATGGCTATGTTATACTAGCTTACTTTCATTAATGACTAAATGGTGAAATAAAGAGATATAAGGCTTACATCGTTGAACAAAATATGTCCAAAAGTATAATATAACAAAGAATTATTTAAGATGTATATGATCATGTTGGTTCACAATTTTATTTCTGGACTTTGGGAAAATGTAGCAGAGAAATTGTCAGTTTGAGGTCAATCTAAGCTACACAGTAAGACTTTGCTAGAAAAGAAATATATTTCAAAGAACATACAAACTCTTCACAAGTCATAAACTCTTCCCTGGTCAGTAATTGAGAATATAAATGTTGGTCAGTTTTCTTAAATTTCAGAATTAGTCCATTGCTTCTCAAGTGTAGATGCACAGTATAAATGCATTTGTTTTATTTTTATTAGCACTATTTGGACAATAATCAGTACTGTTAAACCAGAAATTCAATTGGGTACATTGTAAACAAGGACAAGTGTAAAGAACATCTTATTTTTTTTATCTCTATCAAAAGGACAAAGTCTACTTGAGAGAGAGATTAAAGGTTATCTAATTGGTTATTCAATTATGTTTCAAGAGGAACTTTTTGACCCAGCAGATAGTATTATAAAAGCTCCATGCTGACTGATCACAGCTGTGTCAGTGAGAAGGGTCTCCATGGATGCAGTTGTGGTGCTGGTGTTTATTCTCTCCTGTCTGTTTCTCCTCTCACTCTGGAGACAGAGTTCTGAGAGAGGGAAGCTCCCTCCTGGCCCTATTCCTCTCCCACTTATTGGCAATTTGCTCCAAATAGATTTGAAGGACTTCAGAAGATCCTTGACCAATGTAAGTATTCTTTGTGCTCCACTAATATGTTGATAAAAAAAGATACATTGAAAGTTACTTTTAATGAAAATCTAGTATCAGAGGCAGGATTGGTGTAAATAACCATGAAGTCAAAACCCTTTCAAAGTACTGTATCCTTTTTTACTTTTACAGCAAGTCTTTGTAGGAATTCAGTAAAGAGAAAGTTTTCACTTGAAAGGACATATATGACAGTGAATTATATAAAAAAGAAAAAAATCATAAAATTGCAAAATCTGTATTTCCTGTCTTAAAAACAGCTTTTCCCACTATTTATGGTTGAAGGTCAATAGTGTGCAATAGATTATTCAATACATCGGGTAGAATTTAAGACATCCATTTTTACTGAGGTTATCTAGTTAATTCTGGACTCTAAAAGAACTTACTGGTGCCTAATTTAACTAAATACAAATAGACAATGAATAATGCAAGAACTTCAAGAAAGAAGCCAAGATTTTGGCATATTGGTGCTATTTATATCTAGTTTTAATATTTGTAATATCTATGTCTTGAGCTAAGAATGTTTCCAGAGAAGGAACTGTTTTTCCAGGAAATATTGCATGCGTATGTGCAGTGTCTGTGGTGCCCAGTATCGGTAGCTGACTGCCAAACCTGGATTGCTGAACAGAGTCATTTCTGCTGATTTACTAATTTACATCTCAAATCTAAGTAGGCCTTGCTTTGTTATTTTTTTTCTGCCTCATTTCGTCTGTTTCTTTGGCCTACTTGTCTATTTTTTGTTAGTAACAGACTGTTTATATCACTATATCTCTGTAATATAATTTTAGATCAGATATTGTTATACCTTGAACAGCATTTTTAGTTCTTAGGAGTCCCTAGACTATTCTTTGTTCTTTGTGGTCCCATATGAAGTCCTCTGTTCTTTTTCTAAACTGCAAATATGACACCAGAAGTCTGATTCATAGCATTATATCTATAAGCACAGTAGTATGGATTTAGTAGTAAGGGTGTTTTGTTCCTTAATTTCTGTTTCTTATCAGGCCTCTGGCTGAGTGGCCTGTGTTTGAGAAGAGTGTTCAAACCTGTGGGCTGTACTTCTGTAGATTAGAGTGGAGAGGCCTCTTTTCAAACACAGCATTTCTGCCAAAATTGAGGGACTGGGACTTGGTGGGTAGGATAAGAGGGGTGATTGTGGGTAGGATAATTGGTGAGGGCTCAGGTACTTATTACACATGAATATAATGTGTTTTCACATTAAAACATTCAGCAAGAAGCTGGCCATCAAAACTCCATGTAGGCCACTCCCTGTCTCCTGACGTTCCCCACTCTCTCAGTGCCTGATTACATGATTCACTGTAGGTGATGAAAACTGATAATCACCATAATGTGATATAAATATGTTTCAGAACCATTTGAAGCTGACTTTTGTCTGAATAAAAATATTAAAGTACAGACAGTGTTAATGTTAGTGTGAAAGACGTTGACTCCACGGTGATCAAACTGACTTTTTTTTTGTTCCCAGTTCTCAAAAGTCTATGGCTCTGTGTTCACCCTGTACTTGGGCAGGAAGCCCGCTGTGGTGTTGCATGGGTATGAAGCAGTGAAGGAGGCTCTGATTGACCATGGGGAGGAGTTTGCTGCCAGAGGAAGCTTTCCAATGGCTGAAAGAATTAATAAAGGCCTTGGTAAGAAAGTATCTATTGAGCTTTGGGTAGTGGATCAGTATTTATCTTAGGTAAACAAATGGATTTTGGACTCCCATCCAACAATGAGAGATGCATTCTCACCCTGAACTCTTGGGGGAGGGTCGAGGTCCTGCCTTGGATGAAATGTCAGACTATGGACACCCCTATGGAGGGCCTCACGCTCCCTGGGGAAATGAGAGGATACAGGGGGGGGGGTTGGTGGGAGGGCACAGGAGGAGGGGCGGGAAATGGAGAGGGACCTGGAATTGAAATGTGAAGCAACCTTGTTTCTAATTTAAATATAAATTTGAAAATAATATATATATACATGTATGTATATATAATAAAGTGTTCATGTGAGTGCTGCATAGTGATTACTGTGAAAGTGGAGACTGAAAGGAGGGGCTGGGCTTCTTCCTTTGGTACAGGTTGGACCTCTCTGTGGTTTCCAACTATCAGATCTCATCTGTTCCCAGAACCTATTTCTGGTCTTTTATTATTTATTCAGGCATTCTTTTTAGCAATGGAAGCAGATGGAAAGAGACAAGGAGATTCTCACTCATGACTCTGAGGAATCTGGGTATGGGCAAAAGGAGCATTGAGGACCGTGTACAAGAAGAAGCACAGTGTCTTGTGGAGGAACTGAGGAAAACCAATGGTAAGTGTAGGCTTATACATTTGCATATCAGTCAGGCATGTGTGTATGTCATGTTTTTGTTGTCTTTTATTCAGAAGCAATGATTATAAGTTTCATGTAAATTTTGGGTAGAGTTGCAGAACTAAGCATTTCCATTAGCGCAGAAATAGTTTGTTTTTGTGGTCATTCCATCACTGAATAAGTGGTTGTGTTAATGGTGACAGAGCCCAATCAGAGGATATTTGTTTATATTTTCTGGGATCACAGTATTCTGAACAAATTAACTGAGAATTACAGGGCTTCTTCTAGGTCCATGTTTACACAACTGGGTAACAATGATGTTATTTATCGTTGTCTTTTCTTAGTTGAATGCAACAGAATTTTGATCAATGATAGTGTCTCGTATTACATGACATCAAATTATATTGTAATTTGTTTAAAAATTATTCGCTACATTGAGAATGTTACATAGTATGTTTTGATCATGATCCCTCACCAACTTCAGTCCCATGCAGTTGCCAAGCTGTCAGTACATAGTCCATGAGCTCCCACTCATTCAGGTCAGCTGTCTCTGTGGTTTTCCAAATCATTCTTGACACCCCTTACACATATGATCTCCTCCTCCCTCCTCCAGCTGAACTCCTGGAGTTCAGTCCAGTGGTTGTCTATGGATAACTGGATCTGCTTCCATCAGTTACTGGATGTAGGATCTATAATGACAATTTAGGGTAGTCACTAAACTGATTAAAGGGCAAGTCCCTTTCACACACCCTCTACACTATTGCTAGAAGTCATAGCTGGTGTCATCTTAGTGGATTCCTGAGAATTTCTCTAGCATTAGATTTCTCCCTAACCCCATAATGGCTCCCTCTATCAAGTTATCTCTTTCATTGCTCTTATCTTCTGTCTCTCCCCCAACTCTTGTCTTCTTGATTCCTCATGTTCCCATCACCTATCTTCTATGAGCCTTTACAGTCTACCCAGGAGATCTTCAATATTTCCATTCTTGGGGCCCTCCATGTCTGTCCATCTTAGGGTCCCACTTTTTACCTAACTTCCCTGTGCTTCTGGATTGTAGCCTGGTTATCCTTGGCTTTGCATCTAATATCCACTTATGAGTGAGTACAAGCCAAGTTTGTCTCTCTATTTCTGGGTTATTTCATTCAGGATTTTTTCCTAATTCCACACATTTACCTGCAAATTTCAAGATGTCATTGTTTTTTGCAGGTGAGTAATACTGCATTGCGTAAATATACAACATTTTCTTTATAAATTAATTGGTTGAGGGGCATGTTGGATGTTTTCAGGTTCTGGCTGTTACAAATCATGCTGCTATAAGCAAAATTGTGCAAATGTCTTTGTGGTATGATTGTGCATCCTTTGGGTATACCCCCAAGAGTTGTATTGGTGAGTCTTGAGATAGTTTCTAATTTTCTGAGAAACTACCATTCTGATTTCTAAAGTGGACTTACAAGTTTGCAATTCCCCAGAAAATGAAGAGTGTTCTCCTTATGCCACTGTCAAGATTGTCTTTAATTTTAGCAAATCTGATAGATGTAAGATGGTATCTTAGAGTGTTTTGGATTTGTACTTCCCTGATGACTAAAAATTATGATAAGTTCCTTAAATGTCTTTCAACTATTTGAGTTTCCTCTGTTCAGAATTCTCTGGTTATATATGTACCTGATTTTTTAATTGGATTATTAGGTGTTTTGGTGTCTAGTTTCTTGAGTACATTGCATATTTTAGAGATAAGTCCTCTGTAAAATGTGGGCTTGGTTTAGATCTGTTCCCATTCTGTAAGCTGCTGTTTTGTCCTATACACCATGTCCTTTGCCTTACAGAAGCTTCTCAGTTTTGGTATGTCCCATTTATTGTTTGTTGGTCTCAGAGTCTGTGCTACTGCTCTTTAATTTAGGGTGTAGTCGCATGTGTCCATTCAATGAAAGCTATTTTCCTCATTTTCTTCTTTCTGGTCAGTGTAATTGGATTTATGTTGACATATTTGCTTCACTTGGTATTTTGTTTGGTACATGGCAACAGATAATGATCTATTTGCATTCTTCTACAAATTGACATCCAGTTATCCCAGCACCATTTGTTGAAATTGTTTTCTTTGTTCCCTGTTGTACAAATTTGGTTTCTTTGTAAAAAATCAGATTATTGTAGGTGTGTGGATTAATGTCAGAGTCTTTCATACAATTCCACTGATCCACATGTCTGTTTCAATGCCAATCCCAAGTTGATTTTTATTACTTATCTGTATAGTACAAATTGAAGTCAGGAATGCTGATGCCTCTGGAAGATTTTCTTGTACAGGATTGTTTTGTCTATCCTGGTTTTTTCATTTTTCCATATGAAGTTGAGTATTGTTCCTTCAAGGTCTGTGAAGAATTGTTTTGGAATTTTAATGGGAATTGCATTGAATGTGTAGAATACTTTTGGTATGATTGCTATGTACATCCTAACTATCTAAGAGCATGGAGATCTTTCCATTTTCTGATATGTTCTTCAATTTCTTCCTTCAAAGACTTAAAATTCTTATCATACAGTTTTTCACTTGTTTGGTTATTTTATGTTATTTGTGGCTATTGTAAACTGTGACACTTCTCTGAATTCTTTCTCTTCCCTTTTATCTTTTCATTATAGGAGGGCAACTGGTTTTTTTAGTTAATCTTGTATCCTGCCACATTACTGAAGGTATTTATCAGCTGTAGAAGTTTCCTTATAGAGTTTTTTAGGTCACTGATGTATAATGCCATATCATCTGTAAATAGTGGAAGTTTGACTTCTTCCCTTTGAATTTCTATCTTCTTGATCTACTTTTGTTGTCTTATTTCTCTAGCTAGAACATTGAGTACTATACTGACTAGCTATGGAGAGAGTGGACAGGCTTGACTTGGTACCAATATTAGTGGGATTGCTTTAAGTTTCTCTACATTCAGTTTGAGGTTAGCTGTTGTCTTGCTGTACATTGCCTTTATTATATTTAATTGTGTTCCTTGAATGCATGACATCTCCAAGACATTTATGTTCCTTCACCTTTGTAGCTTCTGAGTTCGTCGCCATCTAAAGTTTCTCTGATGGTGGTTGAGATATTTCTTGTATGTCTGGCTTTCTTCTGGATTATGTTTGACTTACCAGGGGTTATACCCTTAAAGAAAACTGACTCAACTTCTTAGGAGAGTTAAGTAGTGCCTGTAGCTTCCTGACTTTTGTTGGGACTTTGCACCCACCTCCCCCTCCATACTGTGATTCTGTCTGCCTCAAACTTACATGGGTCTTGTGATCATTGTCACAACTGCTGTAAGGTTACAGGTGCAGCCACCTTGTTGTGTGCATGACCACTGTTTCCTAGTAGTCACAAACCACCTCTGTCTTTTTCTATTCACTCTTCCATAATAATCCCTAAGACTTATGAATAAACAGTGAGATATAGATGCCCCATTTATGGCTGAGCATATGTCTTTTTGAGCTGTGCCTTGTGTGGCTGTGGTTCTGTGTTAATAACTATCTACCACATTAGGAGTTCCTCTGATGTGAACTGAGAGATGCATTAATCAATAGGTATCATGAGATTATTTGGAGTTGATTTATACTGTGCCCATGTAGCAGAGGAATAGTAGTAGATCCTCCCCCATGGTTGATTATATGTCTAGGCACAGGACATTGGCCCGATAATGGTGTCAGGTAAGGATTTATTTTATGTAACAGGCCTTAAAATGAAAGTTAATGCCGTTTGTAACTTCCATGATGTTTATCCTACTATGGCACCAGTGGATATTCCTTGACAGGCAAGTTGTTATTTTAACTTTCACAGTTTAGATCTGGGTAATATTGGTCATGAGTTTTCTTTTCTAGTACCTACATAGCACCTTCCAGCACTACTAGAGCTAGCCTGTATAAAAATTTTGAGAAATCTAAAATTAATAACTTAATGATTCACCTAAAAATCCTCAAAAATGAGCAGATAATGTCATAAAAAGTGGATAGGAAGGAGGCTGAGTATGGTCGTGCATAATTTTTATACTAGTACTCAGAAGTCAAAGACATATAGATATCTGTGAGTTCAAGCCCAGCCTGCTTTACATAATAAATTCCTAGACAAGCAAGGCTATGCTTTTCTCAAAAACAAAAGATTAAGAAAAAACTAATCAGGATGATTTAAAATGAAGGCTCAAATAAATTAACAATGTATAAACTAACAAAAATGCAGAGAATCAATGAAGAGTTATTTCTTTGAAAAGATTAACCAGGGTGAAAAACAAGTTCAGTACATTCAACCAAAATAAAGATATGGACCAAATGTCTAAAACTGCAGTTGAATTGGGAGACATTTCAACACACACTGTGTAGTTCTGGCTGTCATGAAACTTGTGCTGTATTTGACCTCAAATGCACATATCTGTCACCCTAATGCTGGAATTTAAGGTGTGTGCCACTACTGCCCTACTGAAATTCAGAAAATCCTAAGGATCAACTAGAAAGCTCTATCCCACCAAACTGAAAAATCTGAAAGAAACAGATCTCTCTCTCTCTCTCTCTCTCTCTCTCTCTCTCTCTCTCTCTCTCTGTCTGTCTCTCTCTCTTTCTTTCTCAATACTCAATATATATATTTGTCCTGTCAAATTCAAGTCAAATTGAAATGTACAATTCATATAGACTCAAACATCCAATGACATGGGAGCAGTAATTAAAAATCTCTTAACTCCTATAGATCAGGACCAGGAGGATTCAGGGTATTATTCTACCAGAGCTTCAGAAAAGAACCAATGCCAATACTCCTTGAATTATTTAGTAAAGTAGAAAACAATGAAAGATTTCTAAAAAGCTTTGTACAAGGTTGGTATTTCCTTGAAACAAAACCAAGCAAAGCATAAAAGAAAGAAAGCAAGGAATGAAGGAAGGAAAGAAGAAAAGGAAGAAGGAAGAAAAGAAGGATAGAATGAAAGAAAACTATAGGCTAACATCTCTGAAGACCATGGAGAAAATATTTT